>NC_088912.1:78149894-78774894 GCF_963576675.1 Euphorbia lathyris
GGAATCTTAGGCTTCAACATGTTCATCAACTTTGGATAATTTTCTGGGCCTGATACACTTCCAATGCATTTTGAATCACCTCAATCCGAGTCCGTATGAGGGAGATAAGTTGGAATTACGAAAATGTGTCTAATCTGTCTTAATATGAACAATTAGACTTTTATCTTACAACACCTATCCGTGACAAAGTGCACGCTGGGTGTGACTCAAACTCCTTTTTTCTGGTCCCTTTTACTCCCGAGTTGCCGCCTTAAGCCCCAACTTGGTTATTTGTGCCGAAAACCTTGCGAAAGTACCTAGAAAACACACAAATTGGCTTAGATACATAAAATGAAGAAAATATACAAAAACCATTATTAAAATTTATTAAAATGGTACAAAATAACTAGTAATTAAATACTAAAAATGCTATAAATTACGATGATAACAAGGGTAGAGATATGATTAGTCAGTTTTTCCATCTTTCCATGGAGAACAATTATGTTCATTCTACTGTTGCTGATCTGGAAACATGTGTGTTAACTCATGTATTTATGGCAAATCCATCTTCTGTTGAGTTATTTCGGACATATTACTGGTATATTAGAATGGATTCAACGTACAAAAGCAACAAGTATAGAACGTTATTCTTTGAAATTGTTAGGATGAATCCATGTAACAACAACTTCAAGATAGCTTATGCTATTATAAAGGATGAGACCAAGTCGAGTTATCGTTGGGTCATGGAGAGGTTGAGAAATTTGACCAGGTTTGATGTTAACCCAACGGTTATTTTGATTGATAGAGAGTTGGGGTTGATGAAGCTTGTTAGTGAGCTTTTTCCAGATTCTGCACACATGTTATGTACTTGGCATATTAACAAGGATGTAGAAAATAGGGTCTACAAACCTATGGGTGAAGACATGAAATTTGCATATGGTTTCAAGAATGGAAGATGGAAGAAAATAATTAATTCCTTAACAGTAGATGAATTTGACTTTCATGTGGCGAAGATGAAAGATTCTATGAGAATGTATGGTTATGTGATATCTTATGTTGAGAATACGTGGTTATGCCACAAGGATAAGTTCGTTGTTGCATGGACAAAATTTCCTTCATTTTGGCAACACAACTACATGCAAAGTGGAAAGTGAAGATTCTTCTTTAAAGAAATGACTGAATTCCTCCACTGGAGCCCTCGATACACTTTGGGCGAAGGTTCACAACGAGATTGAATTGCAAGTAATCAAGATCATGTATACATTTATTCCATTTTGCTACTGTTATCATTATATTTGCATTTATTAGGATATGTTTTGACTTTTAATACAATTTTATTTATATCAATGGTAGTTTTAAGTCTTCAAGACATCATAAACATGTATTGTACACTAGATTTCCATTCAGCTACCTGACGTGTAAAATGTCCCACCACTATTTGGAGCTGATAGGGAATGAATATTTGCGTATGAAAAAGTTGATTCATGAAGTGGATGAACGTTGTGGCCACATTTTGAGAACCTCTTATTAGATCCCATGTGCATGCGAGCTTAGCAGATTGAAGCTTGCACGTAAACCAGTTAGTATTTCCAAGAAACACACATTTTGGAAGACACTTGTCTTTGGTCATTCTGACACTACTGACAATGTCGAGTATGTTGATGGGAATGAGGATCGGGCATACTTTCACGCTCTTGTTGATGAGGTCGATAAAAGCAACCCAACTTTTATGCGCAATATTTCTCAATTCATTCACGATCAACTTCACCTGGAGGAAGCTAGATACTGTGAGCCGGAAGTAAAAATTGATGTTCGAGGATGACCAAAGGGGAGTTTATCAACCAAATGTATGCCGAGTGAGTGGTGATAGGGGTATTTTACCCCTATCTTTTAGCGTGATTTATGGGATAATTTTGGATGGAATAAGTAAGTTTAATTGTAAAAATAAAAGTATTTTGAATAAATAAAGGAATAAAATAAATCTCGTACTTTGAGTTAATTTCCCTTGTTTTGATTAGTTTAGGAAATAAAATCATCAAGCTAACTCGGCTCTCAAAAATGTTGTATTTCAGGTACAAGAAATGGGCAGAAATCCACCTCATACGCGGGGCGTAGAAACCCCTACGCGCGGCGTGAAACATGGTGCCAGAAATGATTGCCTTATCCTCAAGCACCATGTGGAATTGACTCAGCATACGCGGGGCGTATGACACTTTACGCGGGGCGTATGACATTTGTCGGCAATGATTGGCCTAATCCTGAAAGTCAGACTGCATTGTCCCCTTTGGTCAACCACCTATACGCGGGGCGTACCACCCTATACGCGGGGCGTATAAGACAATTCCTTAATGCAAAAGGATCAGGGACACATTTACGCGGGGCGTAACCCATTTACGCACGGTGTAAAATACACCAATTCCAACAATAAACTTCAGAAACGCAAATACGCGGGGCGTACTTCAGCTACGCAGGGCGTATTTGGGACAAATAGACAAGGAATTGGTCCACACGTAGGAGATTTCTGACAGAATAGGCATCCACGTGGGGCGTACACCTATCCACGCGGGGCGTATCATGGGTTTTCTGCACTAAATAATGTTGCCCCATGCTTGTATTTTGTGAAATTACCATATTACCCTTGTTTGATGTGTATAAATAGGAAGCTCTCCAACCCCAAAAGACACCAATTACATGCTAGAGAGCTAAACTATACTCTTTTCCCTTCTTGTAATATAGATTCAAGTTTTTGTAGTAAACTCTCCCCCTCGAGAGCTTGTTCGGTTGCTCCGACGTTCCACCGAGGTTCCGCTCCATCATCCATCATCAAGCTCGAGAGTTCCACCTCTACGACCTAAGAGACGGCCTTGAGTCCGGTTAGCTAGTGCCAAGGGCGGATTTCCCCTTTTTACTTGCTAATTAGCTTGTACTCTTCCTATGTACTAGGCGTGGTTGTATTTCATCTACACACTTTCCATACTTATAATTTATGATTCATAATCTCTATTTGTCTTACGTGTTGATGTTTATTACTTGTTTTGATATTGATAATTGACTATTGTGTAGGAGCACGCGATTACCGCCACCATTCGGGCTATCTCTAGGGAATTATATAGGTGTTGCCTTACCGGATTTGACAAACCGGAAACCGTAGGGATTGACAAACCACGGAACTTACGGGCCCTAATTTCTAGTTCCCCCGCATTAGACATGCCTTGATTAGGAATCACGTAGTCTAAGCACTTCACGGGTCGGTCTTTTCACACTTGGTCATCTTTGCAAGAATAAACCATTTTCCGTATATATTTAGAGTCATTATTTATCATAGTTATACTTCATCGCATACACCCCACTTCATAGAGTTTTAGCTACATAAATTTGTGTCGCCTATTATAGGAATGGCGTGTAATTATGTCTTACTTTACCCCAAAGTAATCACCGCTCAATTAACTTACGAAACCAATTAGTTTAATACTTGTAATTATAAATCCCGTGGATTCGATACCCGGTCTTAACCGGATTATTACTTGATACGACGGGGTACACTTGCCCCTAAGTAGTCGTGACGTCTAGTGAATTTAGAGCACTTATAAAGATAAAATTTATATTCCCGTAGCTCACTCATATCACACCAACATCCATATAAAACACCACTAGACTCGCGGCGCATCAAGTTTTTGGCGCCGTTGCCGGGGAATTATAATTTCTTACAATATTAGACGAAAACGTTTCATAGTTAGTTTGAGCATTCTTTTTGTATAAAGTGTTTATATATTTATCGGCTAACATTATTCTTTTGTCATTTACTTTATGCACACCCGCTCTAAGAGTAATTCTCTCGTACCTATTAATCTCGAAATTGAACAAACTCTTTGTAGGTTACAGGGAAAGAAGATGGCAAACCCCAACGTCGAGGCTACCCAGCCCGAGTTCGACCAACGGGGACCGGAACAACCCATGAATAACGATCGTAATGGTGAAGGCAACGACACGCGTTCGATGTTGGAGATTCTCGCTCCACATCGTCCTCAAAACCGTAACGGCATCGTTGCCCCCACCATTCCGGCCGATACATTCGAAATAAAACCTAGCATGATCCAATTAATCCAACAATTTGGTCAATTCGGAGGGGAACCCCACGAAAAACCTAACGAACACCTTGATAAATTTCTTATGTGTGCCGAGACTTCACGGAAAAATAATGTTCCGGTGGAGGCCGTCAAACTAAAACTTTTTCCTTTTTCCTTGACAGGGCAAGCGTTGGAGTGGTTGTGCTCATTAGAGGCGGGATCAATCACAACATGGAAGGAACTCGAAAAGGAATTCCTATCTTACTACTTCCCGCCCTCTAAGACGGTTAAATTGCGGAAAGACATCACTTCCTTTCAGCAACTTAGATATGAAGCCCTTCATTCGGCTTGGGCTAGGTTCCGGAAGCTACTCCGAAACTGTCCCCATCCCGACATACCTAAGCATGATTTGGTAAGTACTTTTTATCATGGTCTAACACCGACTAATCGTGCAACTATTGATTCCGCCGCAGGTGGGGATTTGTTTCGTAAATCGGCAAGCGAGGGATACGAACTCATTCACGAATTAGCTAGGAAAAACATCCAATGGCAGGAAGATCGGCTTGTTGGCTCCTCGCAACACCAGACTTTTTCCGTAGAAGACGAGGCCCCTACCGCCTTCATGTTCGAAATGAACAAAAAACTAGACACGTTAATGGCGCAAATGGACCTCCAAAACTCAGCACAAATTTTAAAGTGCTCTCATTGTGGTGATGGCCACCAAGGTAAGGAATGTCAAGTCGGTAGTCCTTTTGCCGGTGACTTCGAAAACGTAAGTCATATACGGGAGCAACAAAGGTATAATTCTCATCTTAACTCTTATCTTGACACGCATGCTTTCCACCACCATAACAATAACAATCACGGAAGGAGACTTCAACACATGTCATCCTACGATATCCGACGGAACATGTTGAAGCCGCCATCCGAACCTTATGGTAAATATGTGGGGCAAGAATTGAGCCAATTTCATCTTAAACAAGAAGAAAAACATTCACATCCCCCTAGCAGTGCGCAAGACGCAATGGTAATAGATATTCTTCAAGAAATATCTTCCCGTCTTGCTAACAACGAAGCATTTTGCAGGGATCTGGGACAACAAGTGGCTCAATTAGGTCGCCAACGACAAAAGGAACAATAGGGACCTCCCCCGCTTAACACCGAGCAAAACCCGAGATCAAAGGATCGGGAGACCGCACAAGCAATAACTCTCCACAGTGGTAAGTAATGAATCGGAAGCGGTAAGCAACCCCGGTTCAGATCCAGAACACTCAACTCCCTCGGATAAGAATAAAAATGTGTGTGACCCAATTAGAGCTTACATACCAAAGCTCCCTTTTCCACGACGACTTAAAAAGGAAAAATTGGATCACCAATACGACAAGTTCTTGGAAATCTTTAAGAAACTTCATATTAACATTCCCCTTGCGGAAGCATTGGAGCAAATGCCCACATATGCAAAGTTTCTTAAAGAAATCCTCGCCAAAAAGAGGAAGTTGGATTATAATAAAACGGTAGCGCTCATGGAGGAATGCTCCGCAATCATAACAAACAAACTCCCCCCTAAACTCAAAGATTTAGGTAGTTTTTCTATCCCTTGTACGATTGGAAATGTTGAGTTTAGGAGAGCTTTATGTGATTTAGGTGCTAGCATCAATCTAATGCCTTTGTCTGTATTCAGGAAGCTCGGCTTGGGGGAACCAAAGCCTACCAATATGACGCTCCAGCTGGCCGATAGATCCATTGCCCGGCCAAAAGGGGTGGTGGAGGATGTCTTAGTAAAAGTAGACAAGTTCATTTTCCCCGCTGATTTCGTAGTGCTCGATATGGCGGAAGATGACTCGGTACCCATCCTCCTAGGTCGACCATTTCTTGCAACCGGTCGGACTCTCATCGATGTCCACGAAGGTAAGCTCATCCTACGGTTGCAAGACGAAGAGGTCGAATTTAATGTCTATAATTCCATGAAATTTCCATCTGACACCTTGGTAGATTGTGACTTTCTAAATTCCGTGGACTCTATTGATCTTTTCGTTGAAGATTTTTGTAGTAGGGCTTTCACGGAAACCTCTTTGGGAATAGGTAATAATGAGCATTTGGATGAGGAGCCATTGAACAAACCATTTGAATACTCCTCCGAAATAGAACGATGTTTGTTGGCAAGAGGCCGGTTCGAGAGTTTGGACCGAGATAGCAGAGCAAAGCCGAAGTCCTCTCTCGAGGAGCCTCCGACTTTGGAACTTAAACCCTTGCCTCCTAACTTAAAATACGTGTTCTTGCAACCTCCTCACTTCTTACCGGTTGTTATTTCTTCGCTTTTGACAACAGAAATGGAGGAAGCACTTATCGAGGTGTTACGGAAACACAAAGGCGCATTTGGATGGACCATTCACGACATAAAAGGGATAAGCCCCACCATTTGCACACACCGCATCTTTATGGAGAATGAAGTCAAGCCCTCCGTGCAGCCGCAACGACGACTCAACCCCAATATGAAGGAGGTAGTAAAAGCCGAGGTAATCAAACTCCTCGACGCAGGTATAATCTTCCCTATCTCTGACAGTCCATGGGTTAGCCCGGTCCAATGTGTCCCCAAAAAGGGAGGCACGACGGTGACGGAAAATGATCATGGGGAATTAATCCCCACACGAAAGGTGACCGGGTGGCGAGTATGCATTGATTACAGAAAACTAAATGAAGCCACCCAAAAAGATCATTTCCCCTTGCCATTTATCGACCAAATGTTAGAAAGAATGGCGGGTCATAAATTCTTTTGCACCCTCGATGGCTTATCCGGCTATATGCAAATTCCCATTGATCCGTCGGATCAAGAGAAAACAACATTCACCTGCCCATATGGGACATTTGCATATAGGCGGATGCCGTTCGGGCTTTATAACGCCCCCGCCACCTTTCAGCGATGCATGACGTCTATATTCTCTGAAATGATTGAGGACTTCATGGAAGTCTTCATGGACGATTTTTCTGTTTTTGGTCATCCTTTGATATTTGTCTGAGCAATCTTGATAAAGTCCTCCAACGTTGCGAAGACACTAATCTCGCTCTTAGCTGGGAAAAGTGTCAGTTTATGGTTCAAGATTGTATTGTTTTGGGACACAAAGTTTCCGGGGAGGGGATCGAGGTCGACCCGGCCAAGATCGAGGTAATTGAAAAACTACCTCCGCCAATTAACGTAAAAGGAATTCGGAGTTTTCTAGGTCATGCGGGGTTCTATAGGCGGTTCATCAAAGACTTCTCTAAGATAGCAACCCCCTTGACCCAACTCCTCATAAAGGATGCAGAATTTAATTTTTCCGACCAATGCTTACTTGCTTTTAACACACTTAACGATAAGTTAATTAATGCTCCTATCATGGTAAAACCCGATTGGAACCTCCCCTTTGAATTGATGTGTGATGCGAGTGATTTGGCTATCGGTGCATGTTTGGGTCAACGGGTGGATAAACTCTTCCACCCTATCTACTATGCGAGCAAAACGCTCAATGAGGCCCAACAAAATTACTCCATCACGGAAAAGGAGATGCTTGCTGTTGTTTTTGCTTTCGATAAGTTTAGGTCATATCTTGTGTTATCCAAAATTATCGTATACACTGACCACGCAGCTCTCAAGTACTTGATGACTAAGCAGGACGCCAAACCACGCTTGATACGGTGGATCCTACTCCTATAGGAATTCGACATCGAAATCAAAGACAAAAAAGGAGTAGAGAATGTTGTGGCCGACCATCTCTCCTGCTTGCAAGGCAAGCAAGGCGAATCTCCGGAAACAGTTGACATTAAGGAAACCTTTCCCGATGAAACACTCTACGCGGTAACATCTTTACCTTGGTATGCCGATATGGCAAACTTCAAAGCCGGTAATATTCTTCCCCCGCACCTTACATACGAGCAGCGTAAGAAATTCTTTCATGACGCTAAGCATTATTTTTGGGAAGAACGCTTTCTATTCAAATGTTGTGCTGATAACATTATCCGTAGATGCATACTGGAAGATGAAGTTAATCATGTGCTCCATATGTGTCATACCCAAGAGCCGGGGGGTCATTTCGGCCCTAGTCGGACAATGGCAAAAGTCTTACAAAGTGGATTGTATTGGCCGACTTTGTCCAAAGATTCCCACAATTTCGTCAAATCATGTGACGCTTGTCAGCGGAGCGGCAACATTTCCCGAAAACATGAAATGCTCCAACAGGGAATCTTAGTTTGCGAACTTTTTGACGTATGGGGGATAGACTTCATGGGACCCTTCCCTAAGTCGCATGGCAATACTTATATCCTTGTAGCGGTTGATTATGTCTCCAAATGGGTGGAGGCCGTTGCCTTACCTTCAAACGATTCTAAGGTGGTGGGGAAGTTCATAAAGAAGAACATTTTCACTCGGTTTGGGACCCCTAGAACTATCATTAGCGACGGGGGATCCCACTTTTGCAACCGATAATTTAACCAACTCCTACTTAAATATGGTGTTGCACACCGAGTCTCTACGCCCTACCACCCGCAAACTAGTGGGCAAGTTGAGGTCTCTAACCGAGAACTAAAACGCATCTTAGAAAAAACAGTTAACGCTTCTAGGAAAGACTGGAGTTTGAAGCTCGATGATGCCCTCTGGGCTTACCGCACGGCGTTCAAAACGCCCATCGGGATGTCCCCTTACCGTTTGGTCTTTGGAAAGTCATGTCATTTACCTGTAGAGCTAGAACATAAGGCTTATTGGGCACTAAAATTTTTAAATTTTGACATGCAGGCCGCAGGAGAACAACGTCTCCTCCAACTCAATGCTCTTGATGAACTCCGCTTGGGGTCATACGAAAATGCTAAACTCTACAAAGAACGTACCAAGCGGTGGCATGACAAGCATATTCAAATTCGGGAGTTTGCCAAGGGGGATCAAGTTCTCCTCTACAATTCTCGCCTCCGTTTATTCCCCGGTAAATTAAAAAGCCGGTGGTCGGGACCATACACCGTCATCAACATATATCCCTCCGGAGCAATTGAAATCCAAGGTCCCGACAATTCAATCCTACGAGTCAATGGCCACCGCCTGAAAATATACTGCGGCGGTGACCTTCCCCAACAAGGAGAAACCACCTCCCTCGCACCACCGTAGGCTCGCACATCCTGAGGAAAAGTCGAGCTACTCCGACTTTAAACGTGGCATCGGTTTGCCCCTCTCAAACTCTATCTCTCAAAAAAAAAAAAAAACAAAAACATTCTTGTTCCTCTTTTGTATCACAACAAGCCAACCCCAAAACTGACAAAGTACGCGGGGCGTCCCCCTACGCACGCCGCGTGTATTTGTGTCTCTGATCCCCGATCCTGTTGGGGCTATCGCTTGCGCAGGGCGTCACTCTTTCCTATGCCCCGCGTCTGCTTGCCTTTCCATATTAAAAAGGGTTCAGAAACTCAAATACACGGGGCGTCTTTTCTTATGCCCCGCGTATTTGAGTCTCTGCCTGCCAATAATCCAAAACTAATTGGTCACGCAGAGCGTCCCTATGGGCACGCCCCGCGTAACCTCTGACCCCTAAAGGTCTTCTTTTTCTTACTTTTTCACTTTATTTTTGTTTTCATTTTTGTTTTCATTACCTTTTGCAACGCCCTTGGAATAAGCGTCATTTTAAATCACGCGGAGGGACGTGCAACCCCGCACTAAACGTTTGTTTTGCACCACCAAAAACAAAAATAAAAATAAAATAAACAACAAAATAATTAAACTAATTTATTGCTTCCCTTAAATTCTCCCGACACGCTACCTCTCCTTCGGAAATTACTTAAAGTTCCGTTATTTGTCACCCAAAATAGAAGTGTCGGAACATAAAGGAATGATTTAATTAAGTAATTTTAGTCGAGATTTTGAATTTATGAAAGTTGTACAAAGATTAGGATGGTACTAAACTAAGACATTGAATCTTAACCCAATTGACATCTCCATAATGAACCTTAAAAAGGCAATAAAAACCGGATGTTCGAAAGTTTAGCGAAAACTCGATAGTACACAATTTAAACCCGAATTTTTGTGAGGTATTTTCGAGCCTAAAAGAGTTCATACGAGAACTCTATTTCTTTCACAATTTTAGAGAGCTTTGACTTCACTCGACTCATAGAATTTGCATCCAATACCGGGTTAAGTACACTTACTTTTGGTAAAAAGGCAATAGATGATAAACCGAACCCACTTAGGCTAATTTTTCTTAATTCATTTTTCTCATTTTTCATTCACCATTAGGAAAACCCCTTGAGCCTATTAACCAACTTTTTTGTTAACACCCTTTTTAACATTTAACCCTTTTTCCTCTTGTTCAAAATACCGACAAAATCAAGTTGCGCCTAAATCACTCGGAATTATCGCGGCCTTAACAAACAAGCATCAAAAGCCTTCAAAATATTGTTTTTGTGCCTCTATCAAAACAAAAGATACAATAAGAACAAAAAGGCATTCTCAAGCTCCACTCGAGCAATTTTGAAGTACACCTTAAAATTTTCTAAGGCCGAAATAAACAACAAAAACATGGTGCAACCACAAGCGGTATTTTCGAACTTGAGTGCCTTTAAGCTAACCACTGAAAAGCCACGCACATTACAACCCCCCACCGGGTTCATTTTTAATATTGCCTAATCATTATGTAGGAGGAAAAACCCGGATGACAATGCAAATTCGACATGATCTTGAGTAAGTGCAAAGAAGAGCGATAAAATACAAACCCACCAAAAACATTGAGCGTTAGAGCGAAATCCCTTGGTGAGGTACTATCGGGTTCTCAAAAGATAATCAACCCCCGTTGATATTGCCTATTAAATCTTGATCATGGAGGTTTCGAGCGAGTTTTGTACTCAATTGTCGGCGTAAGCACTTACCGAAACCTTTTTACAAAACCGTAACTTTGAAATCCCGCACTTAGCAAAACCAACCTTCGGTTTGTTTCTTAGTTTTCTCAATCCCTTGTCTTTCGATTTCTTTTACTTGAGGACAAGTAAAACTTTAAAGTCCGAGGAGGTTTGATAGGGGTATTTTACCCCTATCTTTTAGCGTGATTTATGGGATAATTTTGGATGGAATAAGTAAATTTAATTGTAAAAATAAAAGTATTTTGAATAAATAAAGGAATAAAAATAAATCTCGTACTTTTAGTTAATTTCCCTTGTTTTGATTAGTTTAGGAAATAAAATCATCAAGCTAACTCGGCTCTCAAAAGTGTTGTATTTCAGGCACAAGAAATGGGCAGAAATCCACCTCATACGCGGGGCGTAGAAACCCCTACGCGCAGCGTGAAACATGGTGCCAGAAATGATTGCCTTATCCGCAAGCACCATGTGGAATTGACTCAGCATACGCGGGGCGTATGACACTTTACGCGAGGCATATGACATTTGTCGGCAATGATTGGCCTAATCCTGAAAGTCAGACTGCATTGTCCCCTTTGGTCAACCACCTATACGCGGGGCGTATAAGACAATTCCTTAATGCAAAAAGATCAGGGACACATTTACGCGGGGCGTAACCCATTTACGCACGGCGTAAAATACACCAATTCCAACAATAAACTTCAGAAACGCAAATACGCGGGGCGTACTTCAGCTACGCAGGGCGTATTTGGGACAAATAGATAAGGAATTGGTCCACACGCAGGAGATTTCTGACAGAATAGGCATCCACGCGGGGCGTACACCTATCCACGCGGGGCGTATCATGGGTTTTCTGCACTAAATAATGTTGCCCCATGCTTGTATTTTGTGAAATTACCATATTACCCTTGTTTGATGTGTATAAATAGGAAGCTCTCCAACCCCAAAAGACACCAATTACATGCTAGAGAGCTAAACTATACTCTTTTCCCTTCTTGTAATATAGATTCAAGTTTTTGTAGTAAACTCTCCCCCTCGAGAGCTTGTTCGGTTGCTCCGACGTTCCATCGAGGTTCTGCTCCATCATCCATCATCAAGCTCGAGAGTTCCACCTCTACGACCTAAGAGACGGCCTTGAGTCCGATTAGCTAGTGCCAAGGGCGGATTTCCCCTTTTTACTTGCTAATTAGCTTATACTCTTCCTATGTACTAGGCGTGGTTGTATTTCATCTACACACTTTCCATACTTATAATTTATGATTCATAATCTCTATTTGTCTTACGTGTTGATGTTTATTACTTGTTTTGATATTGATAATTGACTATTGTGTAGGAGCACGCGATTACCGCCGCCATTCGGGCTATCTCTAGGGAATTATATAGGTGTTGCCTTACCGGATTTGACAAACCGGAAACCGTAGGGATTGACAAACCACGGAACTTACGGGCCCTAATTTCTAGTTCCCCCGCATTAGACACGCCTTGACTAGGAATCACGTAGTCTAAGCACTTCACGGGTCGGTCTTTTCACACTTGGTCATCTTTGCAAGAATAACCATTTTCTGTATATATTTAGAGTCATTATTTATCATAGTTATACTTCATCGAATACACCCCACTTCATAGAGTTTTAGCTACATAAATTTGTGTCGCCTATTATAGGAATAGCGTGTAATTGTGTCTTACTTTACCCCAAAGTAATCACCGCTCAAATAACTTACGAAACCAATTAGTTTAATACTTGTAATTATAAATCCCATGGATTCGATACCCGGTCTTAACCGGATTATTACTTGATACGACGGGGTACACTTGCCCCTAAGTAGTCGTGACGTCTAGTGAATTTAGAGCACTTATAAAGATAAAATTTATATTCCCGTAGCTCACTCATATCACACCAACATCCGTATAAAACACCACTAGACTCGCGACGCATCAAGTGGGAGTACTATAACAATCGTTGTGGACATGTTCGGTCTTCCAGTTCATCTCGGAGTCGTGGACGTAACTCTTCAGTCCGCTTTACTGGTAATTTTTACTATTATTTTTAATTTACATACTCATGTGTTTTTCTTTATTGTTTCCATCCACTTATTGTTTATTAACTCTAAAAAATTATATTATTATAGGTACCGATGAGACAACATGTGATATTTCAGATTATCCGAATTCAGGCAAACTCGTTGAATTAATTAAGCCGTATATTGAATCGTATCTCGATGTCAAAGGTGATGGTAATTGTGGGTTCCGTGTTGTGGCACAGACAAAATATTCGATGATCAAGAGAGTTGGTATTTAGTAAGAACGGCTATAGCAAATGAAATAATTGCTAAACATAGGATATTGGTTCTTGTATAAGAGCATATTGGTTGGCAGCTTGGGACGACTTGTATCCGATTGCTTAATTATATAATGCGGGTGTTTTTTTTTTGATACGGGAATGGAAATAGCTAATTTGCATGTGGTACTGTGCTACCGCTGTATGCCCCCTCGATTACTTGGCATATATTGCGAGCTGAATCTGACCTAGTCAAAGCCTATAAGATTAACGACCTTATAGAAGATTAAGCCCAAATTTTTGAGCCTTAGAGCTAGTTTCGGCCTTAAAACAGAATCACATGCTAGGAACCATAGAAGGATAAGTAGGGTTAATCGCCTTAGGCACAAGTTGTTGAAACACTTTTCCACGAGATTTTGATTTGACAAAATAATCCATGATTAAGAGGTAATTAAATTTAAGTGCTTTGATTTAATTGTACTAACATGTTTGTTCAAATATTGAGTATAAATATAAATAGAAATATAAAGTAAGACAGGTTAAAGTCAGCATGAGAACACAGCACAAGCTGAGTGAAGTTCAACTCAGCATAATAGAAGATAAGTCATCTTCGAAACATAAGTTTAAAGATCAAGTCAATCAACGAAGCTGAGTGGAACGCAACTCAGCATGAAAGAAGAGAAGTCTTCCTCAGAACTAGATATTGCAGAACGAAGCTAACCATGGAAGCTGAGTAAAAGATAACTCAGTATAAGAATTGGCAACAATCAAAAGACAACGGATATCAAAGTCATGTTGAGTGATCTTCAGGACATCACAAACGATCCGTTAGCTAAGAGACAAAGTCCGACAACTGTCTGCACCAATGATAGAAGCCTCAGAACTATGCAAAAGCCAAATTACGAGATACATGGGTCAACTGTTCCGTGCTAAATGACAAACTGGCACAAAAGGACAAAACCTGCAAGAAGAAGACAAATCTGACGACTGTGAAGTTCAGATGACAGGATTGGTCTGCAAGACTGAAGTTGACCAGAACATGTCCCCAAAAGAAGCCGTTTGGATTCAATGGATAAATCAAATTCAAATGATTTGGTCTTCAGACCTCAACTATAAAAAGACAAGTAAGCCTCTTGGATCATTGTCGATTTAGAGAAAATACAAGAGAGAAAAATACAAGCTCAAAGCACATCAAAACAAAGAGAAAGATCTTACACCAAACTTCTATTCTTGTGTAAATGCTATAGTGATTGTTGTAATCATCTAAAGTGTTCTTTATCTCAAAAAGAACAAGTCTACAATTAATTGAATTATTGAGAGTGTTGTGTTGAGTGCTTGGTTGTAAGTACTCAGTGGTAGAGAAATCTAGGTGTTCGGTCATAACACTTAGTAGGAGTTGAGTAGACGAATAGAGGACGGTACTCTTGCATATTCAACTGCCTTATAAACGGTTTGTGCTCTACCTTTAAAGAGCTCAGTATTGGATTTAAAAAGCCCGGAGGGACTCTAGGGACTGGACGTAGGCGGAGAGGCCGAACCAGGATAAGTCATGATGAGTAATCTCTAAACCCTCTCAATATATATATATATATATATATATATATATATATATGTGTGTGTGTGTGTGTGTGTGTGTGTGTGTGTTGCTTGTAATATTTACTCAACATATAAATTATTTAAACTAACACTGAGTAAATCAGAGTGCTAAGTTGAAAGCTGACACAAAAGTGTCAATTATCAACTCACGAGTAAAATCGTTCTAGTTAGCATCTGACTAAAGCTGTCTTACGTCTCAAACGGCCGTGCTGACCAAATCTGAGTTGATAAACTCAAAGAATTATATCAAGTCAGCATAATCAAAACGAAAAAATCTATATTAGTTCCTAACCCCCCTTGGAACTAATCACACAAAACAATTGAATAAACAAAAACTATAATATATATCAAAGATGGAAACGTTGTCACGAAGTTACAATAAACCTAGAATTCATAGCATGTATCAGAGGCTAGACAGAATGTAAAAGAAGAAAAATCTCTTTCAGGGAACCTGTCTACCAATGTAGGCGTCTTTCTAGGATTTAAGGATGAAGCTTGAGCAATCCTCAGTGAATGGAGCTTCGAAGGTGTCTTCAATGGAGGTTTGAAGGATATGGAGGAGATGGAGAGGATTTCTCAAGGTGAAAAGCTAAGAAAATTACAAAGGAAAAAGATATCTAAATTACAATGGAAAAATTCTATTTATAGACGCGTCTCGGGCCTCGTTTTGACCTATTTTCGTGTCCTTGTTGGTGTACGAAGACGTGGGGCCGAACATGGCTTCATGGGGGCAGAATTGGTCTTTTTGACCAATTCCCGCAGGGCTGCTCGCCGAGCAGGGAAGGCTGCTCGGCAAGCAGGGCTGCTCGCGCCGACTAGCCCCCTGCTCGGCGAGCAGGCGCCTGGTGGCCTGCTCAGCGAGCAGGCCACCAGGGGCCTGCTCGGCGAGCAGAAATGGCCCGTGGGGCCCTACTCGCCGAGCGTTTTCGCCCGAAGCATGCTCGATTCATGCCGAGTGACTTCTATGCCATTTTTCGTCCGAACTTACACCTGCACATGCATAAAAAATCCAGAAAACATTAGTCCAAAAGCCAAATTGATCCGTCAATCGCTTATTTTGAGCAAACGCTTCGTTTGGTGCGACTTTTGACGGACCAATTAGCTTCAAAAGATAACGGAATTCTACTATGCATGCTATTTCGGCCGTATTTGCCTAAATTGATCACAAAACGAGCCTAAACGACGAAAAGTAAATAGAACGTTTCCAATTCCTAACTAACTCACACAAAAGCATTTAAATGCGAGAATTGCTCGCTTATTAACCAAATAACTCTAAAACCCGTCCTAAAACCGTACCCAAAGATAGGGGTTTTTGACCCCTATCAGTGGCAAGTAAGCAAATTTCTTAGGATAGTGGTTCTTGTACAAGAGCATATTGGTTGGCAGCTTGGGACGACTTGTATCCGATTGCTTCATTATATAATGCGGGTGTGTTTTTTTCGGATACGGGAATGGAAATAGCTTATTTGCATGTGGTACTGTGCTACCGCTGTATGCACCCTCGATTACTTGGCATATATTACGAGCTGAATCTGACCTAGTCAAAGCCTATAAGATTAACGCCCTTATAGAAGATTAAGCCCAAATTTCTGAGCCTTAGAGCTAGTTTCGGCCTTAAAACAGAATCACGCGCTAGGAACCATAGAAGGATAAGTAGGGTTAATCGCCTTAGGCACAGGTTGTTGAAACACTTTTCCACGAGATTTTGATTTGACAAAATAATCCATGATTAAGAGGTAATTAAATTTAAATGCTTTGATTTAATTGTACTAACATGGTTGTTCAAATATTGAGTATAAATATAAATAGAAATATAAAGTAACACAGGTTAAAGTCAGCATGAGAACACAGCACAAGCTGAGTGAAGTTCAACTCAGCATAATAGAAGATAAGTCATCTTCGAAACATAAGTTTAAAGATCAAGTCAATCAACGAAGCTGAGTGGAACGCAACTCAGCATGAAAGAAGAGAAGTCTTCCTCAGAACTAGATATTGCAGAACGAAGCTAACCATGGAAGCTGAGTAAAAGATAACTCAGTATAAGAATTGGCAACAATCAAAAGACAACGGATATCAAAGTCATGTTGAGTGATCTTCAGGACATCACAAACGATCCGTTAGCTAAGAGACAAAGTCCGACAACTGTCTGCACCAATGATAGAAGCCTCGGAACTATGCAAAAGCCAAATTACGAGATACATGGGTCAACTGTTCCGTGCTAAATGACAAACTGGCACAAAAGGACAAAACCTGCAAGAAGAAGACAAATTTGACGACTGTGAAGTTCAGATGACAGGATTGGTCTACAAGACTGAAGCTGACCAGAACATGTCCCCAAAAGAAGCCGTTTGGATTCAACGGATAAATCAAATTCAAATGATTTGGTCTTTAGACCTCAACTATAAAAGGACAAGTAAACCTCTTGGATCATTGCCGATTTACAGAAAATACAAGCTCAAAGCACATCAAAACAAAGAGAAAGATCTTAAACCAAACTTCTATTCTTGTGTAAATGCTAGAGTGATTGTTGTAATCATCTAAAGTGTTCTTTATCTCAAAAAGAACAAGTCTGTAATCAATTGTATTATTGAGAGTGTTGTGTTGAGTGCTTGGTTGTAAGTACTCAGTGGTAGAGAAATCTAGGTGTTCAGTCATAACACTTAGTAGGAGTTGAGTAGACGAATAGAGGACAATACTCTTGCATATTCAACTGCCTTGTAAACGGTTTATGCTCTACCTTTAAAAAGCCCGGAGTACTCTGGGGACTGGACGTAGGCGGAGAGGACGAACCAGGATAAGTCGTGCTGAGTAATCTCTAAACTCTCTCAATATATATATATATTATATATATATATATATATGTGTGTGTGTGTGTGTGTGTGTGTTGCTTGTAATATTTACTCAGCATATAAATTGTTTAAACTAACACTGAGTAAATCAGAGTGCTAAGTTGAAAGCTGACGCAAAAGTGTTAGTTCTCAACTCACGAGTAAAACCGTTCTAGTTAGCATCTGACTAAAGCTGTCTTACGTCTCAAACGGCCGTGCTGACCAAAGTTGAGTTGATAAACTCAAAGAATTATATCAAGTCAGTATAATTAAAACGAAAAAATCTATATTAGTTCCTAACCCCCCTTGGAACTAATCACACGGGACCAACAAGTGGTATCAGAGCCTAATAGCTCACTACTCAAAGATATAACTATCTTGAGCTGATCCCGATAAATGGCTGAGAACAACACTCATTTCCTTCCCGGGAACCAAACAACGCAGATACTCCCAGAGGGATTATCAATCAGTCGGCCTCCCCTATTCTTTTGATCTAATTATACATTCTGGAAGAATAGGATGAAGAACTTTATTCAAGCCACAAACATGAGTGCATGGCTTGTAATAGTTCAAGGTCCATATGTGCCTTATAAAACTGTTGACAATGAGAAAGTTGTCAAGAGTGAATCTGAGTTGTCAGAAGATGACCTTAAGAAATTACAAAACAATGCTTCGGCTATAAATATGCTTCACTGTGCGTTAGATGCTGCAAAATACAATAAGATTTCAGGTTGCGAGTCAGCATAGGAGATTTGGAAAAAGCTTAAAGCAACCTACGAAGGTACAACCAAGGTTAAAGAATCAAATGTGAACCAACATATGAGATTATATGAGTTGTTCGAGATGAACGACAATGAGGACATCTCTGGAATGAACGCTAGTGTTAAGCCCAAAATATACCTAAAATATCATCAATAATTACATCAATATTGCTATGAATTTATGCTATTTATAACTGTTTAGGAAGCTTTTACTCTCGAATATGTTTCTTTCTTGTAAGATACATAAATATTTGGTAAACTCCAAATAGGAACGAAAAGAGCTTAAAAACAGAAGAAAAACCTTACAAAAGGAGTCAAAAACAACAAAGATCAATTACACCAAAACGAGGACAAAGACGAAGTCCGAAACAGAGAAAAATGCAAATTCTCGGCAGGGAATCCAAAATTCTTGGTAGAGAATTTGGGGGCCGCGACCGAGAATCTCAAATTCTCGGTCGCGACACGCGTCGCCAGTCATCTTCCCCCTTTCGTCCGAAGGCTAAAAAATCTCTCCCCCATTCTCGGCAGAGAATTTCCATTCTCGGTAAGAGCAGAAATTCTGCCAAGTACAATGAACACATGTTAAAATCCAAGAAACATGTTCGTTCGGGTGGATAGAAACGACCCTTCACAGCGGACACGATCCTTCACAACGGACACGATCCTTCACAACGGACACGGCACTTCAATCACGACTTTTCAAAATCTATAAATAAAGAGTTGATTGAGAGTTGGAAGAATAATGTTGAGAGAGTTAGAAGAGAAGATTAGTGCAGAGTTTATGCAGAAACTCTGACTCTGAAATGAGTCAGAGATTAGATTTCGTTTTTGTTCAAAGCAATATGCTGTACACACATTGTTTATTCAATAATAACAAGTTTAGTAGCATTTAGACATTGTTCCAGTTTAGTTTACATTTTGTTAGTAGACTGGTACAGTCTCTATTACGAAGATTCAACGAGAAGATTGAGTAGAGGATTCGCCCCTTAGCCTAACAAACTCTAAGGAAACCCAAGGAAAGGATTGATCAACCTGTTCACTTGCACGCCATCGAAGAATTCAATGCTCCATGTTCTCTGTAAACTTGTATCAATTTATATTTCATCTAATAAAGTCTGTTCTATTCGATAGATTTTTATGCAGCACTTATGGTAACCAATCCACTAAAGTGACTGCTGGTGTTTTCATTAAAACGTAGTTTAATCCAAAATCTTTACAAGGAAACTTTGTTGAACACTTAGGTAAATTATTATTTCGGTAGAGTTTTAATTTGGTTAAGGGCAATTATCCCGGATAAGGGTTTTGTCATGTTCAAAGCCAATTAATTAGAGGTTCCGTCATTTATTTCATCTTTATAATTCGTACAAAGTTTAAAGTTGTTTTCTTTGCTTAATGCAAACAAATACATTCGTTTACTTTTCTAAAAAGTACTAAAAGTTCCTATCTTGCAAATTCATTCTTAAATCAGAATATTTTCTAACGTTTTCATACTCTAACTTAATTCTCATTCTAGCAATTTCAAAACCAAAACCGATTAAACAATTTTTCCATATAATAAACCTAAAAGTAAATTTAACCGATTATAAATAAGTTTTGTTCGAAAAATGTTCCATGTGGGATCGATATCTTTTATTACTACAAGCGTATACCGTGCACTTGCGGAAATCGCTCAACAAGTTTTTGGCGCCGTTGCCGGGGAACGCCAAATTTTTAACAAAAATTTATATTTTTCGTGTTTTATTCCGAACCTTGGTTTATAGTAATTATATTTATTTATTTTATAGTTTTTTTTTAATTTTTGAGGATGGTCGCTGGGACTAAATCCTCGTTGTTATTTAACGTTTGCAATCAGATGTTTGCAGATAAAAAATTCAAGTTTTTTCAAAGATAGACTGGAGATTTGATTATCAATGAAATTCACAGAAGGAGTCTACAGAAAAGAAATTCGGCTAGCAAATATATTAGAAGGGAATGGAAATTTTTCAAATTGCATATCGGGTTCCGCAACTGCAGTATCAGGAACAAGACACATAATTTTTCCCAGAAAAAAAATCTTCCCAGAAACCTTTACCTCTTTTCTATACACTTAGTCCTTCACCAAAACATCATATCTCTTTGTTAAGAAATTTATTCAATTCCTACACTAAACCCAAATAATTTCACTTTTTATCACTACCTAAAACACCTACATCTATCTCTCTAAGAAATCACAATGGAAAATCTTCTCAGATAGATATATCAGAAGTAGGATGAAATTATCTTATCCACTAGGACGGAATTGTATACTTTTAATATAGTTTTGAAAGTTTCAGTTAATGTACGTAGTTTTTTGTTCGTGGCAAGAACTATAAGTTCGGGCATTTAACCGAAATCACTAGATCCTTAAATTGAGAAAACGCTAAAAAAGAAAGCGCTTAAAAAAATGTTAAAAAAAAGAGAAAAAAAATATACAATAATAATTTAAAGTTGGGGGGTATAGTTCTACTTTTTTTATTCCCACTTGAAATTATGTCCTGGTAAGTTAAAATGGACAAGTCCATATTTAGTTGATAAAAATATTTTGAATAAGAATGAACTCCAATTCAAGCAATTGAATTTGCGAACAAGTTCTTTGAAAATTAATTCGCTTAGTTTTTGCGTTTAGATTTTCATTCTTCTTATCTCTTGTTCATAATTTTTATGTTTATTTGTTTTTAGTTTAATTTATTTTTGTTTTATTTTTATTTCATAAGTTTGATTTGTGTATAAACAAGTTTTATCCAATAAAAATTCTTTAAAGTCATGTTTCTAAATGTTTTGTAGAATTTTTTTTTCTGAACTTACCGAGAATTGAAATTCTCTACCGAGAATTTAAAATTCTCGGTAACTTCAGCGAAGCCAAAAAAAAAAATCGCGACCGCGGATCACCATTCACGGTCGCGACACGGGCGCTCATCAGACCTGTATTCTTTCTTTCTTCTTCAGTTCATGCACCATTCTTGAAAGTTTTGAAAAATTAAGTTTCTTTATGTTCAAATGGTGTGAATTTACACCTTTTTAATCCCAACAGACACCTTGATTTGTCCTGGATTGATTATAAATAATTGAAAAAGATCAGATTTTTGTTACTTACATTTTCTATTCATCTCTATCAGACAGAATCTGATTTCTTCTCAGTTATCACACATAATGAAGAACGAAGAAATTATTAAAACTATTTGTTGTATATAGTTTGTCTTAGGTTTGTTTATTGTGTTTGTTCTTTCTGTAACTTGTATATATGTTTTCTAATTTTAATAAAACTATCAAGTTTTATTCTTGATTCTTTTTGCTTAAAATACGTTAACCATACAAGTTATATGAATAAATATGAGTCTGTGTTTAAATGAAACAGTATAATTTTTAACATGAATCTGTAATTATTTTTACTGAATCTGTATTCATTTCAGGACTGTTTCTGACCATCTGACTTTTCATATATATTACATGCTCATAAATTATAATCATTAAATATTGAACAAGTACATGAACATTCATTTTATGTGATAAAATTCTAAGGTTTGTTATGTACATATGTTTTTCAATTTTGATAGCATATCAACTTTGATTCTTTAGTTATCTTTGATTAGTATATGCTAACTATGCAAATTATTTGAATGAATATATATATATATATATATATATATATATATATATATATATATATATATATTCACATGGAAGAGTATCACTTTCACCATGAATTTGTCTACAATAATAAAATGAATCTGTCAATAATCTAATTAATCTGTATCAGTTTCAATGCTTCAGTATGCATATGTGATAAGTTTCAAAGCTTCAGATTTAATATGAATAAGTAATTAATAATTTTTTTTGATTACTTTTAATCTATTTGTTTGTTTTTGTATGTAGGATCGTTTTTTTTTTAAATTTTTCTAGTACATATGTTCTTGTTCATTTATGTACACATGTGTTATGCAATAACACTTCATTTCATTTTCCTGCTTTTTCATTCGGATTTATGCCTGTTCAGATTTATACACTGTTAGCACCTAAATCTCTATGAATCACTTTAATGCTAATAAGATATAATCATTATTAACTATTAAACATGATAATCAATTTTCATTTTCATATAATCATTGAGTTTAATTTTAATTATGAAATTATGAATTTTTATCATGTTGATTGTTTCATATATCAGTATGAACTTATTAAAATAAACCCTACAAATTTTTCATATGAATCTGTATCAGATAGAATACAGTTAAATGTTTCTTTATTTGAATGCTGATTTTAATTTGAAAACGTTTCAAGTTTAAGTTTTACGCATGAATAAATACCTACATGAACTTACATTCCTTATCTTTTAGAAGATTAATTTACCTTATGTGATTTAATGCACATTCATGATTAAATTCAATTCTCTAACAGTGTTAATGATCATTTATGATTCATTTAATTCAGGTCGGTCATTAATTGATTTATTAATTCAGTATTTATCAAGGCTAAACCTATGGTTTACCTTGAAATTAATGTTTTAAATTTGTGTTCTTAAGTGCAGGTACAGTTTACATTAAATTCAGGACACATTTAACCAATTAAATTACACAAACCAAGTCAACATGAACATAAACAGCCACTTTGGACCTATCCGCGGCCGAGAATTATATATTCTCAGTAAGTCCAGCAAAAACGGACCGAATTCAGTGTATAATGTTCTCTGAATTTCGCGTGCCGCGACCGCGGATCGGCATTCTCGGTTGCGACACGCGACCTGTAGGCGGGGGTTGGCTCGAATTTGAACAAATTTTTACCTTTTTCTATTCTTAACCCCTAAATTCATACCTCTATTAGCTTATCCCTTATACACACATTCCATAAACTATATTTCAAACACATTTTCTTTTTCACAACTCAATTAGTTCCACACCATATCACCTTTACTTTTTACGAATTTTTACTTCTCCAGAATACATCTTTCCCAAACACCACATCCATAACCTAACCCCTTTTCCACACCATGCCTAAACATAAGAATGTTACTCATCAGGTTTCCTCTACCTCCATTCAACCTTATTTCAGATGGGGTCGGGCACATGGTACAAACACTATTATGGACATTATGCATAGTGAAACCGACTTTATTGTATTAGTTACTCTTTCCTACTCTAAAGAGAATGAGCGGCTTACATTTATGGTTTCGGTTAATTTTATGAAATTGGGGATGACAATATGAGTATTTGGTTTGGATATCATCCAAAAATAATTTATTGTTAAGCCATCAATTTTCAAACCAATCCGGTTTGGACATATTTTGCCTAGTTTAGATGAATTTACTTCCAAGTACACTTTTAGCAAGCTCATTAAGGATAATAGTAATTTATGTTTTCCATAAACTTTTATCCTATTTTCTTTTTGGGCATATTAAAAAGGGTAAAGGATTTGAAGTCAAGATTTATTTGTTTATTCTGGATTACATCTTCAAGGATTTCGTGTCCTTTGATTATGGGACGAATGATCTATCGTATTTATACTAAGTTAGTTTGATATTTTGCGTATAAATTTGCCATGCGAAGTTAGTTTTTTCGACTTAACTAATTTAAAAGGTAAAACAGAGATATATGTTTTATTTTCATAAAGAGATTAGTTAGAGAATAAATTCAGTGAAATTTTGCTCGGGACTAGCAAAAGATTAAGTGTGGAGATTTGTTAAGCCCAAAATATACCTAAAATATCATCAATAATTACATCAATATTGCTATGAATTTATGCTATTTATGACTGTTTAGGAAGCTTTTACTCTCGAATATGTTTCTTTCTTGTAAGGTACATAAATATTTGGTAAAATCCAAATAGGAACGAAAAGAGCTTAAAAACAGAAGAAAAACCTTACAAAAGGAGTCAAAAACAACAAAGATCAATTACACCAAAACGAGGACAAAGACGAAGTCGGAAACAGAGAAAAATGCAGATTCTCGGCAGGGAATCCAAAATTCTCGGTAGAGAATTTGGGGGCCGCGACTGAGAATCTCAAATTCTCGGTCGCGACACGCGTCGCTAGTCACCTTCCCCCTTTCGTCCGGCAGAGAATTTCCATTCTCGGTAAGAGCAGAAATTCTGCCAAGTACAATGAACACATGTTAAAATCAAAGAAACGCGTTCATTCGGGTGGATAGAAACGACCCTTCACAACAGACACAATCCTTCACAACGGACACGATCCTTCACAACAGACACGACACTTCAATCACGACTCTTCAAAATGTATAAATAAAGAGTTGATTGAGAGTTGGAAGAATAATGTTGAGAGAGTTAGAAGAGAAGATTAGTGCAGAGATTAGATTTCATTTTTGTTCAAAGCAATATGCTGTACACACATTGTTTATTCAATAATAACAAGTTTAGTAGCGTTTAGACATTGTTCCAGTTTAGTTTACATTTTGGTAGTAGACCGACCCAGTCTCTATTACGAAGATTCAACGAGAAGATTGAGTAGAGGATTCGCCCCTGAGCCTGACAAAATCTAACGAAACCCAAGGAAAGGATTGATCAACCCGTTCACTTGCACACTGTCGAAGAATTCAATGCTCCATGTTCTCTGTAAACTTGTATCAATTTATATTTCATCTAAAGTTGATGCAAATGAAACAGCAAATATATGCTTCATGGCTGATGACGCTGCTGACCACACTCAATCTGAGCAAGCTGGCCTCTCTGAAGAATCTGATCAGGAGGTATACTCAAACGAGGTAACATCCTTACACTTGCTTAGAAAAGAAATGATAAACGCCATGAGTGACTTGTATGCACTAACAAAAAAGTGCAATAAGAAGATAAAGGCACTCAGCAAGCGGTGTGACGAGATTGAGGAGGTCAAACTTAGTGATCTCCGATATCTTCTCCAAGACAACTCAACTTTGAATAGTAATATGGAAATCATGCATAAGTTTGTCTCGGAGGTCCAATCAGATTCTAAGAAACTGAGAAAGGATGTCACATCACTACAGAACCAAATAAAAGGTTCAAATAAATCTCATGCTGAGTACACAAGTACTAGTCAGCATAGACAGTTCACTCAATGTGAATGTTATGGGAAAAAGGGACACACAGTAGAGTATGTTGGTTCAATAAGCGGATTGTCCAATGTGACTTCTGTGGAAAGAAAGGGCATACCATTAAGGTATGTTGGCATGCTCAGCAAAATGTTGCTGACCATAAACAAAGCCACCCCAAGAGGGTAACTCATTGTGACTTCTGTGGTAAACAAGGCCACACAATAAATATATGTCGTCACAAATTGAAACTTGACTTTGCACCTGTTTATGCTAACAAACGAGGACCCAAAAAGAATTGGGTACCTAAATATGAATAATCTAAAATACAGGTGAGCCTGAGGTGCGTGTAGAAGTCAAAGCTTTGGTATATTAACAGTGCATGCTCGAGGCATATGACTGGTGATGAAACTCAGTTCATCACACTTGAGCTTAAACGAGGTGGTAACGTAAGCTTTGGAGACAATAAGAAGGGTAAGATAGTAGGGTCAGGTACTATCGAAGGTAATCCCACTATTGAGTCAGTTTCCTTAGTTAAGGGTCTCAAATATAATCTATTGAGCGTAGCTCAGCTGTGTGACAGTGGTAGAAAGGTTATATTTGATGTTACTCAGTGTCGGATACTCGAGGAAAAAACAAACAAATTGATTTTAAATGCTCCTTGGGTTGACAATGTATACATGTTGAGTTTAGAAAAACAGTTTTCTAAAAATATATGCTTAGTGTCAAAGGAGGACAACTCCTTGCTATGGTATAGGAGACTTGGTCATGTAAGCATGACCCTCCTTGCCAAATTAGCTAGAAAACAACTAGTTGAGAGATTGCCCAAACTCAATTTTGAAAAAGATCAATTGTGTAGTGCTTGTCAGCAAGGTAAACAAACGAAAAAATCTTTTCAAAGCAAAAACATCGTCTCAACCAAGAGACCATTGGAATTACTACACTTGGACCTTTTCGGACTTGTCCAGCCACTCAGCTTGGACGGTAAGAAATTCTCCTTAGTTATTGTAGATGATTTCTCTCGGTATACTTGGATCATCTTGCTGAGTAGCAAGGATGAAACATTTGATATGTTTACAACATTAATTAAAAATCTTGAAAATGACAAAGACCTAAAAGTAGCTCACATTAGAAGTGACAATGGTGGAGAATTCAAAAACCAACTGTTTGATGAATTCTGCGAAACTAGTGGTATTGACCGCAATTTTTCTGCTCCTAGAACACCTCAAAAAAATGGGGTTGTTGAAAGGAAGAACAGAACAATTGTCGAAATTGCTAGGACCATGCTGAGCGAAAATAGGCTTCCAAAGTATTTCTGGGGTGAAGCTGTTCACATAGCATGTTATATACTGAATATGGATTTAGTTAGACCTATACTTAAGAAAACTCCCTATGAACTTTGGAAAGGATGAAAGCCCAACATTGGCTACTTTCGTGCCTTTGGGTGTAAGTGTTTTATACTCAATACAAAAGATAACCTTGCTAAATTTGATGCTAAAGCTGATGAAGCGATCTTTTTGGGGTACTCAACTAACAGTAAAGCATATAGAGTCAATAATAAACGAACTCAAGTTGTAGAAGAGTCTGTCCATATTGAGTTCGATGAAGCCTACCCTGCAGGAAAAATAACTCAGTATGAAGAAGATGACCCAAGCTCAGCTTCCGCTGACCAAAATGGAGCCGCTGAGTCATCAGTACAAGGGCTGACCAAAGGTAAACAAGAAATTGAAATTAGCTTTCCTGACCAATCTATTCCTGCAAAAATTATAGAAACACCTGTTCCAAACAACCCAACATTGCCCAAAGAAATAAAAATACCAAGAGGACATTCGGAGAATCCATTCTTGATGCTCCTAACAACAAGTTGATGACAAGAGATCATCTTAGAAAGTACCTCGACAATGTTGCATTCGTCTCAGTACATGAGCCAAAGAACTTTGCTGATGCTGAGCACGGAGAATATTGGATCAATGCCATGTAAGAAGAGCTTGATCAATTCATAAGAAATGAGGTATGGGATTTAGTACCAAAACCTAGGAATCAAAAGACCATAGGAACTAAATGGGTCTTCAGAAATAAACTAGATGAACTAGGTAATGTAGTCAGAAACAAAGCTCGACTTGTAGCCCAAGGCTATAGTCAGCAGGAGGGTATTGACTACGGCGAAACCTTTGCATCCGTTTCTAGGTTAGAGGCTATACGTATATTGTGTTCATATGCTATCTTTATGAATTTCAAGTTATATCAAATGGATGTTAAAAGTGAATTTCTTAATGGCTTTATAAACGAAGAGGTATATGTTAATCAACCTTCGGGGTTTGAAGATCAAAAGTTTCCAAACCACATTTATAAACTCAAGAAGGCATTATATGGCCTGAAACAAGCACCACATGCTTGGTATGAGAGGTTGACAAACTTCCTGCTGACCAGGAACTATGTCAGAGGTAAAGCTAACACAACCTTGTTCATTAAGAAAAAGGGTAAAAATACCTTGCTGGCTCAGATTTACATAGATGATATAATATTTGGTGCTACTGATGAATCTATGTGTAAAGAATTTAGCAAACAGATGCAAACCGAGTTCGAGATGTCTATGATGGGCGAACTCAACTTCTTCCTTGGACTTCAAATTAAGCAAGGTAAGAATGACATCTTCATTAGTCAGTTTAAGTACGCCAAAGATATGCTAAAGAAATTCGATATGGAAGATTGTAAACCCATATTAACCCCAATGGGTACTGATACTATCCTATGCTCAGATGAAAAAGGTAAGTCAGTAGATAGCAATCTATATCGAGGTATGATTGGCTCTCTACTCTATCTTACTGCTAGTAGACCTGATATTCAGTACTCAGTATGTTATTGTGCAAGATATCAAGCTGACTCCAGAGAATCTCACCTTATAGTTGTAAAAATAATTTTTAGATATTTGCAGATCTCAGTTAATGCAGGTTTATGGTATCCAACTTCAAATGACTTCACACTCATTGGATACAATGATGCTGACTATGGACGAGATAAGCTAGAACGTAAGAGTACTTCAGGAGGATGTCATTTCCTTGGAAGCTGTCTAGTATCTTGGTTCAGTAAGAAGCAGTCATCAGTTGCCCTGTCTACAACTGAAGCTGAGTACGTTGCTGCTGGAAGCTGTGTTGCCCAAGTTCTATGGATTAAGCAACAGTTTGAGGATTATGGAGTCAAAACAGAGACAATTGAAGTCAAATGCGACAACAAAAGCTCTATTGACCTATCCAAAAATCCAATCCAACACAGCAGGATGAAGCATGTCAGCATAAGGTATCATTTCATCAGAGATCACGTACTCAAAGGTGAGATCAAG
Organism: Euphorbia lathyris; assembly: GCF_963576675.1. Classification (NCBI taxonomy): domain Eukaryota; kingdom Viridiplantae; phylum Streptophyta; class Magnoliopsida; order Malpighiales; family Euphorbiaceae; genus Euphorbia; species Euphorbia lathyris. The sequence goes on from NC_088912.1 coordinate 78,178,642, forward strand.
CTGACCTACGTGCCAACAGATGAACAGCTTGCGGATATCTTCACGAAGCCTCTGGCTCGAGAACAATTCAACATACTAAGGGAAGCTATCGGTATGTCTAATCCCCTTCAATAAAAATATGTGCAAAATTGAATGTTGAGTGATTACCATGCTGAGTAAGTTATGCTAACTTAGTAACTTCTACATGCTGAGCTTAAGATGTGCTATAGAAAATCACCTTATGCTGACTAGACATACATACGGAGTGATTACTATAGGCTGAGTTATCTGTGCATGAAAACTTTTTCTACGTAAAAGCCGAGCATCTAAAAACTTAAACGTTCAACATTCTTAATGCTGAGTAACATTCATTTGCCCATTAAATGCTAGCACACGTGTTGGAAATTAGGCTAAGGTATATCAGCGGAAATATAAAATTTTTAACCTATTTCCATAAACCATAAGATCCGTTAACCGTTATTTCATATAAAGAGGGATAAGAAGGATTGCCTCTTGATGATCAATCTACGTTGTTAATGAAGTGCCCACAACTTCAAAAGAGATAGAAACTGTCTACCAATCTGCCCCTATCCGAAATAGACCTTCTAGAACTCCGAACGACAATCCCTTTGGTGGAAACGTGGAAGAATATGTCTAGAAGCTCTTGTCCAAAATTCGCGACGATCTGACGGTTCAATCTCCGGAAATCCGTGAAATCGTGAACTGACCTGATGTATGATTAGTAAAACGAATTTCTCCCTTTTGTTTGTTTTTCTTCTTCGAGTTTCCAAACACGAAATAAAACATGGGAAGATTAATTTAGTATCAACCGTTGAATAGCAACCAAAGTAGATTGCCTCTAACTAATTTCGAAAATCACAAGTAGGATATGGCTTGCTTGGATTTCGAAAATCTCAAGGGAATGAGTATTTATAATCTCTTGTGTCTAATCCCTGTTAGATAGAATTAGGTTACTGAATAGGAATTCCATTCGGGATAGAATTCCTAATTATTATCTCACTATATATCTAATATATTAAGGATAATAATAATAACCTTATTGGATAATAATAGGAGTATATTAATCTAATTAAAACTCCTAACTTAATTATCTCTTAATTAATTTAATTCATATTCCTAATCTAATTAGAATTAAAATCAAATTAATTATTCATGTATATTACTACATGAATTTCGACCCCCTTATGTCCATGGGCCTTATTGGGCTCAATTGGGCTTCTATCAATTAATTAACATCTATCTCTCTTTTAGGTTCCAAGTCTTATGTGTGACCCATTAGATTCTTATTGCTTCTAGCCGTATGAAACGTTATTAAATTAATTTCCAAAGAATTATATTTAATCTTTGCATAACGGAATGATGTACAGAGTATGTGATTAGCAAGTCCGTAATCATTCCCCCAGAGCTATAAGAAGACAGGTTGATTCTGTCATTAACCTTTCCGTATTAGTTACAGTATAATTCGATCCTTTATCAACTACATCCTTGAACTGAATATTATGACTATGGGTGATGTCAAGTCACATATAACGAGACGTTCGTTTTACTTGTACATGCCGAGTCAACTCAAATAGATAGGTTAAGTGAAATCTGTATTTCTACTCTTAAGCTATCACCTTGCAAGGATTTAGAGTCGAGTCTTCCACAAGCGATCCATGGACGAATCTCCCATTTATCGGGAGTGATAAATGCTCAATCCAATATATAATGACTCCACAATCACTTCATGTGATACCCAACGTCTACTGTTCACACCCTAGAGTCATCTCTGTTAAGGATCGTGTTACACCAGAGTCAAAGCATCACATTCCGTAATCCAAAATACCAATTAATATTCCTTTGAGTCTGAGGATTAGTTATACCTATTAATACCAATGAGATGAACATGTGACAAGGATGAATCTACCCATCCTGTTATCTCAAATCGGATCCCCAATCCTAATGAACAACGTTTCATCGGATCTATGTAACTGTCCAGATATCTGTATATATGAAGCTTGTGAGATCAGCTTTCTGTCGGACAGAAGACATTGTTACATACAAGTCTCAACAGTGATATGCCAATCCCAAACATATCACTTGACTTGGGGTGGTTTTAAGTTTATTAGTTTACTATAAAGTTTTGTCTCACTTCATGCTTGTATGAACACTTTATAATGACTTTAAATAAACTTACAGATTTCCTTTTATTAGACTTTATTTAGTGCTTAAAAGGGATTGCCTTTATATAGTTATAAAGCATATATATATCATTAAACAAATGATATAAAGAACAATTCATTTACATTAAGTTTGTATCTTAGAACAATTGTCTATAGGACACTAAACCCCAACAACACATGCCATAAATAGCCACCTAGGGTAACATAATCACAATAATTAAGAAAACAAATGCGCCGAACATGTCATAAATGCCAGAATCTTTGTCGATTGATCATCTCGGGGTAAAAACGGCTAGTTCAACGATTAGAATTAATTTGAACTTCTATAAATAGTGGATGAATTCCCACTTTTACCTCTTTACACTTGAAATTTCTGGCAATAAATCTCTCTCTCTCTCTCTCAAAATCCCAAACCTCTCAAAAATTTCTAAGAATCATGTCTAAGAATTCGAAAAACCTCTCCAGTGCCGGTTACCTCGACCATGGCTCCGATGAAAAACCTAAATCTCCTACTCAATAGGAACAAAGCAAGACTCCCTCCAAATCTCAAGAACATGGTCAGCATGACCAAACTCCAAGCAAAATCCCCCATGCTGACCTTGCAAGTTCATCGAAAAAGAAGAAGGATAAGGGGAAGAAACCAATAGAACATACCTACTCTCCTGTCTACAACAGTGTCAGAGGATACAAGATTGATCACTCCCGATGGTTTTTGAAGGGATTTGTAGATGCTGAGAAACCATTCTGCGAATAGTGTCAGGGGATACGAAGCTGTTTTCGATTCGGGAAGCCACTTACCCAGAGTTGGTAAAAGAATTCTACGCAAATCTTCAAGCCGCTGACGATGACTCCGATTATATGAAAACGAATGTCAGGGGAAAGAAATATTCGTTAATCCTCCCTATCTCGCCAAACTGCTCAAGCTGACCAACACAGGCGCTAAATTCAGAACTACCAAGGACCACTCCAAAATTGACTACCCCGTCAAGTTCTGTAAACCCTCTGGTCATAAGGGAGAGATTGCGAGTACTTCCATGGGTCAGAATGACCAACTTCCTCTTCCCAAAAATCAACGCCTCCTCCTCAGTGTCTAACTTTGAGCAGTGCTTTATCTGGAATATGCTGACCTACCAACCAATCAACATTCCGGTCTTTCTAATCGGAGGTTTCCAACGAAGTATTGACACCCTTAGGTTAGGCTCCCTAATCACTAAAATCCTGAAAGACTACCGGGTCAGCCTAGTCAAAGAAATTGACGTTTGGGGAACAGAAATCACAGCCGCTGTACTGTTTGGCTTGGCCTATGACCAGCCCATTGTGCCTAAGAAAGGAAAGGGAACCGCTGTTGAAGAAGACGGGGATGAGGCAATTCAAAAGGGAAAGAAAGTCGCTGACCGTACTCAGTAAGATAAGAAAAGGAAAGCTGACCAGGCAACTAAAGACATCAACACAACTCTAAAGTGTTGGGGTTTAGTGTCCTATAGACAATTGTTCTAGGATACAAATTTAATGTAAATGAAGTGTTCTTTATATCATTTGTTTTAATGAGATATATGTTTCATAACTATATAAAGGCAATCCCTTTTAAGCACTAAATGAAGTCTAATAAAAGGAAATCCATAAGTTTGTTTTAAAGTGATTATAAAGTGTTCATACAAGCATGAAGTGAGACAAAACTTTATAATAAACTGATAAACTTAAAACCACCCCAAGTCAAGTGATATATTTAGGATTGATATATCACTGTTGAGACTTGCATGTAACAATGTCTTCTGTCCGACAGAAAGCTGATCTCACAAGCTTCATATATACAGATATCTGGATAGTACATGGATCCGATGAAAAGTAGTTCATTAGGATTGGGGACCCGACTTGAGATAACAGGATGGGTAGATTCATCCTTGTCACCTGTTCATCTCATTGGTATTAATCGGTGTAAATAATCCTCAGACTCAAAGGAATGTTAATTGGTATTCTGGATTACGGAATGTGACGCTTTGACTCTGGTGTAACACGATCCTTAACAGAGATGACTCTGGAGTGTGAACAGCCGACATTGGGTATCACAGGAAGTGATTGTGGGATCATTATATATTGGATTGAGCATTTATCACTCCCAATAAATGGGAGATATGTCCATGGATCGCTTGTGGAAGACTCGACTCTAAATCCTTGCAAGGTGATAGCTTAAGACTTGAAATACAGATTTCACTTAACCTATCTAATTTGAGTTGACTCGGCTTGTACAAGTAAAACGAACGTCTCGCTATATGTGACTTGACATTATCCATAGTCATAAGATTCAGTTCAAGGATGTAGTTGATAAAGGATCGAATTATACCATAACTAATACTGAAAGGTCAATGACAGAATCAACCTGTCTTCTTATAGCTCTAGGGGAATGATTACGGACTTGCTAATCACATACTCTGTACATCATTCCGTTATGCAAAGATTAAATATAATTCTTTGAAAGTTAATTTTAATAGTTGCATACGGCTAGAAGCAATAAGAACCTAATGGGTCACACATAAGACTTGGAACCCAAAAGAGAGACAAATGTTAATTAATTGATGGAAGCCCAACTGAGCCCAATAAGGCCCAGTGACTGTAGGGGTCAAAATTTATGTATAATAAATACATAAATAATTAATTTGATTTTATCTATTCTAATTAGATTAGAATTATGAATTAAATTAATTAAAGGATAACTAAGTTAGGAGTTTTTAATTAGATTAAATTACTCCCATTATTATCCAATAAGGTTATTGTTATTATCTTTTATATTTAGATATATTAATAGATAATAATTAAGAGTTCTATTCCGAATTGAATTCTTATTCAATAACCTAATTCTATATAACTAAGGATTAGATACAAGGAAGATTATAAATACCCCTAAGGGATTTTCGAAATCCCAACCCTTGAGAATTTCGAATTCCACAATAAGAGAGAGAGAGAGAGAGAATTTCGAACCCCCTAACCCGAGGACGAGATTTTCTACCGCTTTCTTCCGTTCAATTGATTTTCATCTTTCTTTCTTTATCCTTGATCTTGTGTTGATTAATTAGAGGCAATCTATTTTGGTTGCTATTCAACGGTTGATTCTAACTTGATCTTATATTTGTTTTGTTCTGTGCTCGGGAACTCAAAGTAAGAGTTGTGGGCACTTCGTTTGCAACGGTAGATAGAACATCTAAAAGGTATTTCTTCTTATCCCTCTTTATATGAAATAACGATTAACGGATCTTATGGTTTATGGAAATAGGTTAAAATTTTTATATTTCCGCTGTTATACGTTAGCCTATTTTTCCAAAATAATTGGTATCAGAGCCATCGTTAAATTCGTTATTTCATATATGAAAATTTAGAAGTTTTTCAATATGATTGAATAAATATTTATTGTTAGGTTAATTAACAAATAGTTTTTGATTAATTAATCCTAAAGATAAATAAGTCTTAATTACTTCTTAATTAAAATAGATTATGCGTATGTTCCTAATTATTTTGGTTAATAATCATTATAAAAAAATCTATTAGTTTTATAGTTAGATTGATAAAATCAGTTTTATTAATTCTAAAGATAAAACGGAAATCTATAGTAGGTTTTCCTATTTTCTGAAAATCGTTTTAAAACCGTTTTAAAACTGATATATATATATATATATATATATATATATATATATATATATATATATATATATATATATATATGTTTAAAATTATTTAAAAAAACAAAAAAATGCCAATGAGGGTTGGTTCGAGTGGTAAGGCGTTGAACTTCTGCTTGAAGGGTTTGAGGTTCGATTCTGGGAGTGGGTAGACCTACCCTTACCTAAACTTTTTTCTACCAAAAAAAATCGCCGCTGCCGCAAGACAGCGGCGATTCAGCCGCCCTAGGGCTGCTGCCAATTGGCAATCAGTTTTATATATAATTAAATATATATGTTTCAAAAATTGATAGTTTTCTATTTTGGTTATCGAATGAAAATTTATTTAAAAGTTTGTTTTACCTATTTGTAAATCAAAAGTATTAAATGAATTAAAATCAAAATAATTGGGACGTGCATAATTAAAGTTTTGTATAGTTGTATTAATCTAAAGATTAATATAGAAGATACGAAACTATTAGAAGTAAAATTGGATGAAAGTTAATTTGATAAGTTAATGTGATTAACATAAATATTACATAAAATAGTTATGTAATCAACCAATTAAATTTATTTAATTGAGTCTATGCATGTTTGGAGTTATGGACATATTTGGACCATCTTTTAGTCTTTTGGTATTTTTGAAATAGGGCATGCGCGTCCTGCCTTTCTACTATCTATTGTAATTTCTCCTCTCATCTAATTCCCTTCAATTCAATTGAAGTTTTCTTTAGTAGTATAGAAATTAATATGTAATTTCAAGGCGCCATAGTGAAGACGGATGACCTAAAGAGAAATATGTAATAGTTAGTATTTCCTTAGGTTTGCCCCTTTTATTCCGTCTCTGGCTCGACGGAATAATTTAGATGATATGTCCATAACGCCAATGTATGTGTCTGATGTATTCTAAAGCAAATCAAGACTAAGTTAGATTATGAGACCTAAAATAAAATCCGTCATTAAAAAGTTAAGTAAATAAGCAAGTTATTAAAATCGGTTGTCCCTCCCTAATATTATAATTCAGCCAGCAGTACTGAGGGCCTTTGGGTTGTTGGGTAAACTCAAGCTTGGGGTCTTACGGTAACACCTGAATTATCGAAAATCACTTTTCATGAATATGGGGTAATACTTAAATTAGATTATGATAATTGGATGGGTAAAGTCATGTTTTCCTAAACTAATGGGCAATACGGTTGGGATTAATATGAATAGCATATTAGTTACTAATGTGGTTAGTAACCCAATAACCTAGGAGTCACATTCAAGATGTGATTGATTACATGAATCTACCTAACGAATGAGACTAGCTTTTGGGTAAACTCAAGACGAAATCTCAGGAGTTAGGATCCTAGCTCACTAAAGGATTTGTGAAATTCTTCGAATTAATATGGAGGGCTATTAATTTGGCAAAATAGTGGGAGCAATCTAAGATAAACAAAAGGCCTATAATTTTAGATTGATATACTTTAAAACAAATGAATGACATACGTTTACTCTTTCTCACTCCCAGGTTTATATAATCACTCTTAAAATCATGACTAACATCAATCTGCAAAACATACTTACCGATAACAAATTGAACGGTTCAAATTTCACCGACTGGTATCGCAACCTCAAAATTGTTTTGAAGTTCGAGAGGAAAGGGTATGTACTTGATACGCTGATACCCCCTTACCCAACGGATGATGCTCCCTACCAAGAATTTTATGCTTACTTAAAGTATAAGGCTGATGACGATCAAGCTGGAGACATCATACTTGTATCATTGACACCGGAAGTAAAAAGGCAACTACATGTAGATATGGATGCCTATTCCATGGTCAAGCACCTGAAAGAGTTATTTGTGAATGAAACTCGGTGCGAACGCTTCGAAATAACAAAGTAGTTATATAGATGCAAGATGCAGGTGGGCACATCTGTAATGGCACATTGTGCCAAGATGATCAGCGTTATCACTAAGTTTTCTAGTATTGGAGATGCGATGGACCGTGAACTAAGTGAGAACTTACTTCTTCAGTCCCTCCCCGAGAGTTTCTCACAGTTCATCATGAACTACCAAATGAGCGGCTTGCAAACCTCTCTTGAAGAGCTTGCAAATATGCTCGAGATAGTCGAGCCAAATATAAAAGAAAACGAGGAGATACTGGCCCTTGCTATTGAAGGATCAAAGAAAAGGAAAGGGATCTCTCCCGATCCAAACCATTCTGATAAAGGCAAGGAGGCTATGCTCATCGAAACAAAGGGAAAGGAATTGAAAAAGCCCAAAGGAATGTGCCACTATTATGGTGACGTGGGGCATTGGAAGAGAAATTGTTCTTTGTACCTAGCTACCCTCAAGAAGGGAGAAGCCGGGACTTCAACATCTGGTATGTTTTATATTGAAATAAATACAATTTCACAGTCTAAATCTTGGGTACTTAATACCGGATGCGGATCTCATATTTGTACAAATATGCAGGAACTAAATCAGACTAAGGAATTGAAGAAAGGAAGCATAAACTTGCGAGTAGGAAATGGAGCAAGAGTTTCCGCCCTCTCAATTGGAGATTATGTTTTAAATTTGCCCTCTAGGCTTGTAATGGAATTAAGGAACTGTTTGTACGCTACGCAAATGTCTCGTAACATTATTTCTATTAGCCGTCTTGTTGACGACGGTTTTCATATTTCAATAAAAGACAAACATTGCGATTTTTATAGAGATTCTATTTTCTATTTTTCAGGAATATCACAAAATGGGATTTATGTGTTAGATGACAAAATTTCTGTTTTCGCAATTGATACCAAAAGACATAAGCTAGATAATTCAACTTACTTGTGGCATTGTCATTTAGGCCATATAAAAAAAAGACGCATGTTTAAGCTACATCAAGATGTGCTTATAAATTCAATTGATCATGAATCATTGGAAACGTGTGAAGCATGTTTAAAAGGAAAAATGACAAAGAGACCATTTAGCAATAATGGTGAACGTGTATCAGAAACTCTAGGACTCATTCATTCAGATGTATACGGTCATATATCAGTCCAAGCAAGAGGAGGATTCAGATACTTCATTAGCTTCATAGACGACAATACCCGATATGGTTTTATCTACTTGATGAAGCACAAATCTGAAGCTTTTGAGAAATTCAAATGCTTCAAGAATGAAGTGGAAAATCAACTAGAAAAAAAATAAAAACACTTCAATCCGATCGAGGTGGCGAATATCTTTCAGATGATTTTCTGAATTATCTAACTAAATGTGGGATTTGCTCACAATGGACACATCCCTATACACCACAACACAATGGTGTATCTGAGATGAGGAACCGTACCTTACTAGATATGGTACAATCCATGATGAGCATAGCATTACTTCCAAAGACATTCTGGGGCTATGCCTTGGAAACAGCCCTCTTCACCCTAAATCGAGTACCAACTAAATCCGCTAGTTCCACACCATATGAATTGTTCATTGGTAGGAAACTATGGGATATTACTTCTATCATCCAGATGATCAGAAAGTGATAGTATCCAAGTACGCAACTTTCTTAGAGAAAGAGTTTCTCGAAGAAACACAAAAGGGAAGCATGATTGAACTTGACGAAGTTCAAGAAGAAGAAACACCGACTGAAACAATAGAGGCGGTTGAGGTGCCCGAAACAGTCCCATTAGATGAGACTACAGTTCCACCTATTCGTAGATCACAAAGAGTTCGTGAACTCCCAGTTAGATATGGTTTTCTAGTGGAAGATGATGACGAGGTTCCCATGTTAGACGATGAGCCCGAAAACTATGAAGAGGCTCTTACTAGTCCAGATTCTAAAGTATGGCTTGAGACCATGGATTCTGAAATGGATTCCATGTACACCAACCAAGTGTGGACTTTGGTTGATCCATCCGAAGGGATAAAACCCATTGGGTGCAGGTGGATCTTCAAAAGGAAGACTGACATGGATGGAAAGGTTAGCACCTACAAAGTTAGGTTAGTAGCGAAAGGATATTGTCAGAAGCAAGGAATTGATTATAACGAAACTTTTTCTCATGTGGCTATGTCCAAATCATTTGTTTTATACCTTTCTATACTTGTTCATATGATAGATAAATTCATTTGTTATATTTTAAAAGCTGTATCATTGTAAAAAACTGCACATTCCACACTTGTTGATAGCTGTAGTTTAGCTTGTAGTTTTAACTCATTAACTTGTTGTTTTATAGGTGTAATTTGTTTTGATTTGTTTTACTTTAGATTTTCATAGACATAAGTTGTTAATGTTAAATCTTATAGTTGTAAACCTTGATTATGCTTGTCAATATTTCATAGCTGTGCTTTTTGGTTTTATACTTGTTAAGTTTTGTGTTCATAACTGTAAACTTTCACTTATCAACTTTTGTGCTATAGAACTTCACTTTTTCTTAGCATTGTTTGATCAATAAATTGTCAAGAAAGAGTCTAGTGGCAAGCTCAAAAGTTTACTGTCCTATTAAGACAACATATTCATGCACTGGAGAATGAGACTCCCAATCCCTCCATGGCCGAGTTAAATAAGAAAATGGATATCTTGATGGCGAAACTGAGCCTCAACACCAATGAAAGTGTAAGTTTTGTGGGTAATCACCAAAGGTACAATTCTAACCCCAATTCTTATAGCTTTTATGATAATGATTGGAGGAGACCTCAACACTCAAATCTGTCCTACGGGAATCCTAACATATTGAGGCCTCCAAATAGGTTTGTTAATGAGCACAGGTTAAACGAATTAGGAATGTTTCCTTACGAACAAGCAAGCCAAGTTCCTCCACAACCCTCTAGCTCACAAGATGAGGTGCTGCCCCTTTTGAAAGAAATGTCAGCCCGACTTACAATCAATAAGGAGTTTTGCAAGAACGTAAGCAACCAATTGGCTCAAATAAACCATGAGAGGCAAGAGCAATCCCAAGGTACTCTCCCGAGCAAAAACATATAAATCTCATAAAGGGGATCAACTCAAGCCATCTCATTGAGGAACGACAAAAAGGTAGAACCAATTCCACTGTCACATGTATCACTCAAGGTAAATGAGGAACCGGAAGCGGTAAGCAACCCCGGTTCAAAATCTGAAATCTTAAATCATGTGATAGAGATAAATGATCATATCAAAACTTGTGTATATCAACTACCTTTTCCATAAAAATTAGAAAAGTTTGGGTTTACTCCATGTTTAGAAGTTTTCATTCTCTTCGACCTACCAATAGAATCCAAAAGGGAGCAAACCAAATGTTTTCATAATTTGTTTAAATTTGGCCTCTTATTATCAGTAAACTCTAGGGATGCAACTGGGTACGGGAATACCCGTACCCGTCGGGGCCCCGCCCCGTTTTTTGGCAGGGATGGGGACGGGGACCAATATGGTCCCCGTAGGCGGGTACGGGACGGGGACGGGAAATGGTATCCCCGTCCCGCGGGGATCCCCGTACCCGCCCCAATAATACCCCGACGGGGATTCCCCGTTTAAACCCCGTTTAGATATGATTTTAAAAAAATATGTATCTGTGAATGAGGGGGATCAAACCTCTAACCTCGAGATATAAGTCCAAACGTCTTAACCGTCTGAACCAAGACTATTTCTTATCAATCATTCACAAACTAATTAAAACATATTAAAAATTATAATTTTTCAAAATCAAATATTTTATTTTGTGGACCTAATAATAACCTAACAGAATACAAAAACACCAACACTTTATTATCTGTCTTCTTTTCTTTCTCTCCAGCCAGACTCCATTCCAACCGCCAACCTAGGATATATTGGGTTGGTGGAAACAAGCTTTTAAGTATCCTACATTGCAATTAATTGCTAGAGATATATTAGCTATTCCTATATCCACCGTGGCTTCAGAGTCTGCGTTTAGCACAAGTGGAAGAGTTATTAGTGATCATCGAAGCAAACTTAAACCGGATACGATAGAGGCATTGATGTGCACCCAAAATTGGTTATAGAGCGAATATAAAGGTACTGAAAATAATTATAACAATTTCTTTTCTTTTCGTGTTATTTTATCTTTGCAAAATGATGATTAATTTGAATTAAAATCTCTATCTTATTGGTTTTTTAGGTACTCGTCTGAGTACAGATGTTCTTGCTCAATATAATCAATTGATTGATAATGAAGACCCGGATGAAGCGGTAATTTATTTACGAAGTACTAATTTTAAGTTAATTGTATTGTTTTATTATATAGTAGTTTCTAATTTTCATTCATAAATCTTTTAATTTTAGGTATCAACAATTACAACCGAAAGTCAATCTTGAAGAATGAACGGGAATGATCAAGAAAAACGAAGTTATGAAGAAATGTTTTTTTTATGTAATTTGGTACTTCTTTTTAATTGAATTGTGGATAATTTTATTGGTATTTTTAGGTGATTGTGTGATTTGGTATTTTTTTATATGGAATTATGAATATTGTGTTGATACATTTCAATTTTTAGGTGATTTTAAATTTATAATTGATAATTTGATAGTAAATGGGTAAACGGGGATTCCCCGTACCCGCGGGGATCCCCGTGGGGCGGGGACGGGGACAGTTTTTGTCCCCATTTAGTTGGCAGGGACGGGGACGGGGAATCCCCGTTTAGGCGGGGACGGGGATGGAAAACCAAATCCCCGCCCCGCCCCGCCCCGTTTACATCCCTAGTAAACTCATTTGAGGCTCCTAATCCATTTTGCAGGTACGGGTTATTTGTTAAGGAATTCGAGTTCCTAACATGGATAGAAGCTTATAGCTAGGAAGGAACTCTATATCAAGCTAACCGACTACAAAAATAGCACTTCTTGGGAGGCAACCCAAGTTTGGATTGAACTTTTTCTAAGTTTGTTTTTTTTAATTTAATTATAGATTTCTGTTTTTAACTTTAGTCAGTAAGTTGTCTTCTCCACCCTAAACTCTTTCCACACAAGCTTTATTGTTTGACTTGCAATGTTGGAACTTATTACATCATTTATGTCACACCCGACCCAAAACGGTATCGGATGTGAACAGCAAACATGATAACGAACTTCTAGCAGTCTAAAAGCCAAACTTATTTTCTAATAGATAATAATTTATTCGGACTACCTAAAGTTTATTTAGTTATTTTGGCTTGGGCTTGATAATTCTATCAAGCTTCTACGTATCCCGAACGTTTTTTAATCTTTAAATCGAGAATGAAACCCACGTAGTTCTACCTATTTTAGATAGTTCTCTTAAATTTCGTAAGTAATTTATATATTGATGGACATGCTAATCATTTAATTTATATATTATCTATATAATTATACAGATAAGTCATTTTATTAAAACGAATCAAATCGAACAAACATTTTATCAAACTCACTCATGAACAAATAACCGTTTTATCAAACCAACTCATAATCAAATAAATCGCTTTAACAAACCAATAATTTTTATCAAACTATTTATGTCCGTCACCGAAATTATAATCTGTAACACTAAACTGGTATCGTTAATTCTGACTGAATGTTCAGTTAGACTCGTGACACTGCTACGAGTCTATCCGTACATATTTTATATTCCAAAGGCTTGTGCAAATTGTATTTAATACAATATAAAATAATCAACTATTTTTATGGGTCTATTTTAATATGTAAGATAGTAATTTATACTGACGTTGTTAATTTAGATCGATATATCTCTAAACTCGTAGCGCTCCTAATACCGAATTGAACTTTCACTTCGATACAAATCTAAAGGACAACTGTCTAAATTTTATATTTTTAATAGTAATCCATCGGCGATAAATTATTAATCATAAATCTAAATCAGTTAAAATTTGACAAAACTACTGTAACTAAACTTACTCAAAATCATACCTAAAATATTATAAAATTAATTTCAGTCTAAAATACGGTTACCAAAATATCATCATCGGCCATTGGAAATCCATCGGTGTGACCAAAAAGCCAGGATCGCTTTTTCTCTCCATCCTCTTTTTATTCACTTATATGTAAAATTTAGGTGAGGACACTTCCTTATGGTGAGAACACGCACAACTATGTCGTTTTTAGTATAGAAATCAATAAAAACCAATAATTTTAATCAAACTATTTATGTCCGTCACTGAAATTATAATCTGTAACACTAAACTTGTAATATCCTGATTTTTTTTGAAAATGTATATTGGTTAAAAAAAATATTTGAATTAATTATATATATCTTTTAAAAAATTAGTGATTGCCAATTGTTATATTTGATGAATTTGTGTATGTTATTTATATTTAAAGTTTTTTTTAAAGTTTCAATCCTGCACAAAAACTTAGTATTTAAATTTGAATATATTTTCGAAAAAAGTATATCATGGTGGTTTTTTTATAATTATCCTTCTTTGTTTTAATATATATATATATATATGTATTTTAGATATACTCTACACCTTATTCTTCTCCTATATTTAAACTTTCCATTCTATTTAAACTACTTAACCTCTTAACAAATAAATAATCCAATAAAAACCAGTTTTGAGGGCATAACGTTTTCTCTGCACATCCGAGTCTTCTCCTTTTCACCGAAACCTTTTATTTTAGCCGTATTCATCGATTTTGAACAAGTTGGGAAGCAATTTATCTTACTCTTCAAACAACAAACGGTAATTTACTCATTAGTTCTTGTTCTTTTATAAAACCATATATTTAGTATTTATTTTTCATGGTGTTAGAAAATTGTATTTTTCCTACGTATAATAGTTTTCACTAAATCGTATTTTAATACCAATTATTATATTAATTCACTTACTTTGATTCCCCAATAGTTTAGTTTGACTCAATTTTATTTGGGTTGTAGATTTTATCAAGTATAATAGAAAATTTTGGAGTAATTTTAGTTGGATTGATTGAATAGGAAATTTGACGGTATTCAGATTGATTGGAAAAATTGATAACTAAGTATGTTTTAACGAAATACTTTTATCAAACAGTTTTCATGCCAGAGATTTCAAAATCAAACAAATAGTGTCATAAACCATAATTACCACTCACCTCGAACTCCAAATAATAGCCAAATCCAAATCTTAGCTATCAATCTTCCCAATCCATCCGAACACCGTTAATTTCCTATTCGAGCAACATATCCAACTAAATTACTCAAAAATATTCTATCATACTCAATGAAATCTACAACCCACATAAGATTGAGTCAAACTAAACTATTGGGGAATCGAAGTAAGTGAATTTAAATGGTATTAAAATACGAATTTAATGAAAACTATGATACATAGAGAAAATATAATTTTCTAATACCATGAAAAACAAATACTATATATATAAATATATGGTTTTATAAACGAATAAGAACTAACGAGTAAATTACCTTTGTTGTTTGAAGAGTTAGATAAATGGCTTCTCAACTTGCTCAAAAAATCGACGAGTACGGCTAAAATAAAAGCTTTCGGCGAAAAGAAGAAGAACTCAATTTTTTGTAGAAAATGTGAACCTTTAAAAACTATTTTTATTTGACTATTTATTTGTTAAGAGTTTAAACCAAAATTGATAACTTAAATATAGGAGAATAAAAAGGTAGTTGGTTATATTAATATAAGTTTATTGTTAACAAAATAAAAGAACTAACCCAATCCACCACTGATTTTTATAAAGTCGAAATACTGAGGTTGTTTTTTTTTTCAAAAATTAAATTTTAATATTTTAAATGCCATACATATCCATATTATATATATATTAATATAGTTTGAAAAATCCAAAATTACTAAGTAACATATTATTTTCAGAGGCAAATACTAAAAAACATACATATAATTCTATCAAGCTTTCTACGTATTCCGTTTTTTAATCTTTAAATCGAGAATGAAAGCCACGTAGTTCTACCTATTTTAGATAGTTCTCTTAAATTTCGTAAGTAATTTATATATTGATGGACATGCTAATCATTTAATTTATATATTATCTATATAATTATATAGATAAGTCATTTTATTAAAACGAATCAAATCGAACAAACATTTTATCAAACTCACTCATGAACAAATAACCGTTTTATCAAACCAACTCATAATCAAATAAATCGCTTTAACAAACCAATAATTTTTATCAAACTATTTATGTCCGTCACCGAAATTATAATCTGTAACACTAAACTGGTATCGTTAATTCTGACCGAATGTTCAGTTAGACTCATGACACTGCTACGAGTCTATCCGTACATATTTTATATTCCAAAGGCTTGTGCAAATTGTATTTAATACAATATAAAATAATCAACTATTTTTACGGGTCTATTTTAATATGTAAGATAGTAATTTATACTGACGTTGTTAATTTAGATCGATATATCTCTAAACTCGTGGCGCTCCTAATACCGAATTGAACTTTCACTTCGATACAAATCTAAAGGACAACTGTTTAAATCTTATATTTTTAATAGTAATCCATCGGCGATAAATTATTAATCATAAATCTAAATCAGTTAAAATTTGACAAAACTACTGTAACTAAACTTACTCAAAATCATACCTAAAATATTATAAAATTAATTTCAGTCTAAAATACGGTTACCAAAATATCATCATCGGCCATTGGAAATCCATCGGTGTGACCAAAAAGCCAGGATCGCTTTTTCTCTCCCTCCTCTTTTTATTCACTTATATGTAAAATTTAGGTGATGACACTTTCTTATGGTGAGAACACGCACAACTATATCGTTTTTAGTATAGAAATCAATAAAAATCAATAAAAACCACTAAATGATACTAGTGGGAATTGAACTTGGCACTTCTCATTTACACTCCACCCTACTTACCACTAGGATAATTGCTTCTCTTATACATTATATTACGCGATGTTTAATATACCGTTGTGCTAGTAGCTTTTATTGTTTAATATTTGACGCATGCACTTATTAATATCGATTAAATATGCATAATTGCCTCAAAACAAATGTGCATAATAATGAATTTTCAATAGAAAAAAAGAAATGTGCATAATAATGAATTATTAATAGAAAAAAAGAAATGTGCATAATAATGAATTATTGATAGAAAAAAAAAGAAATGTGCATAATAATGAATTATTAATAGAAAAAAATCCAAGAATATGCTCCAATTTCCTATTTATTTAATTCCTTCATATTATAATTTATGTTATATAAGAAAATATATTTTTTAAAACATATGTTTTAACTTTTAAAACACGAACTATGAAGTTTAGAACGTACGACATATTTTTTAGAACATACGTTATGTTTTTTAGAACATGCGTTATGTTTTTTCGAACATGAGTTATAAATTATGTTATAGAACAAATGAAAAAACGATCCAGATATCTACTGACTTTTTTAAAATATTATACTTAATTTTTGAAAGACAAACTATATATATTTTTAAACATACGTTAGAACATATATTTTAACTTTTGAAACACGAACTATGGAGTTTAGAACGTACGACATATTTTTTAGAACATACGTTATATTTTTTAGAACATGTGTTATGCTTTTCGAACATGAATTACAAATTATATTATAGAACAAATGAAAAAACGATCCAGATATCTACTGATTTTTAAAAAAAAATTATACTTAATTTTTGGAACACAAACTATAAACTTTAGAACATACGTTATGTTATTTAGAATGTGAGTTTTTTTTTAAGAAAAAAAAATGGTCCATGTATTTACTATTTTTTTAAAACATTATCTTAATTTTTAGAACACAAATTATAAAGTTTAGAACATATGTAATAATATTTAGAATATCGTACTTAACATTTTAAAACATAAATTACAAAAATATAGAGAAATTAAATAATAAAAAATTAGAGAATGTTCTTGGATTTTTTTTCTATTAATAATTCATTATTATGCACATTTATTTTTCTTTATTAATAATTCATTATTATGCACATTTAATCGATATTAATAAGTGGATGCATCAAATATTAAACAATAGAAACTAAAAGGGCACTGGTATATTAAGCAACGCGCGAATACAAGAAAAACAAATGGTTTAATGGTAAGTATTGTGTAGTGTAAATGAAGAGGCCCTAGTTCGAACTCCACCTGCAGTAGTGTTTTTTTAAAAAAATTTCCTACTCAAAACGATGTAGTTTTGAGTGTTCTCACAGTAAGAAAGTATCATCACCTAAAAAAATGTTCTCACAAGAGCCATCTCTTATATATATGTGCTGACAAATTGAATTTTTTTTATCATAATCGTAATAGTTTAGTGGAACTATATTAAGTTATTGAAAGATTAACTATGATTCAAAAATTAATATATTAATTTCAAAATATCAATTAACATTCTTTAATTTATATCTTTTTATAAAACTAAACAAAAGCTATTAATTTACATCTAAAAATATTAAATTAAATTCAATAATAAGAAATCATCAAATTTATTTTGTTGAATATAGATATATATTGAAACAAAAAACATATATGTATATATGTAAATCAACCAAATTAAGCCTTAAATCAACATGAAGCATAATCAATAGCTTCATTTGAACCGTAATTTCACAATAAAAAGCAAAATCATGAAAAACCACAATTTTACAAAATTTCTGCATAACCCTAAAACATAAATTTCTGAAACTTCTTTGATTATATATATATATATATATATATATATATATATATAACTCGAAATATAGTTGATAGTTACTTACCTTGGCTATTAATTGAAGAAAATACACCCGTTCAATTCTCTTCTAAATCCTGTCTAAGACGTTTCCCTCCAAACACTGTCGAAACTCAAAAACTCTTCGGTTAGGACTTAGATCTGTGCATAAGGATGCTATCGTTCCAATTTCGAGTGATTCGGACGGTCGAATCTCCGTAAATCAAAGAAACAGTGGAGAAACGGTTCAGGGAAAACTGATAAATCTAAAAGAATAAAAAAAGGAAAGATAAAGAAGATGTAACCACCTGATATTTGAGATATATATCTCAAATTTGGCAAACATTACGTTTGATCCTCCATCTTTCTATAATTTTAAAAAAATTATCCTAACTTTTAATTTACACCTAAAACCATCGAATTAACTTCAAACTTTTTGTATAACACCAAATAAAAATCACACACCCAATAATTATCATATATATTACTATCAAGGTATAAATTCTAGAAATTTAGACCCAGACGTGACAACTAATAACATATGTTTAATAGAATTAGATGTTCACTACTTACTAATTTGGTCATCAAGGGTTTAATGAGACAAAAAATAAATGGATGTATCCAAATAAAAGATCAAGGGTAAAGTTCAAATAAAATCCTTATGGTTTCACTAATTTTTAGATAAAGGACTGTAGTTTACTTTTTGTCAAAATGAGGACTAAGGTTTTCAAATTTAGCAAAATAAGGACTTTTTCGATTGATACTATTAAAATCACCATTGACGACTTCAAAAATGACATATTTTAAAAACTACTAATATTCTAAGCAACTTTAATTCTTCAACTTTTTTATTTGGAGATTATTTAGATGATATTTGGTAAAGAGAGAGAAAGTTAATGTTTAGAGAGAGAAAGTTCCAAAATAGATGATTTTCTAAAATCGAAAATGTAGTTCCATAGAAAATATGGCATTGAACAACTTTAATTCTTGAAAATTTTCATTTTCAGGTCGTTAAAGATAGTTTTAATAGCATTATTAAAAGTGTGAAACCTCAATCCTCGTTTTGATAAAAAAAAAGTAAACTATAGTCCTTTATCTAAAAATTAGTGAAACCACATGAGTTTTATTTGAACTTTTTGCCTATAGCATTTTAAATTGGATTAAATTACTCACTTAATTAATAATAATCTAATAACTAAAGAAATACAAATTAGGTGCATTTAGAAAAATTATCTCACATAACTATGTTAAACAAGAAATATTATAGGCAAATTAGGCAAAAAAAAATAAAGGGAAAAAAGTTTAAAAATTACTATGATTTGTTAGGATTTTGCTCAAGTCCATATGAGAAATAAAGTCTTACATGAGTTCTGGTTAAAATTATATTTATATCTACCGTAGGGTTCTATTAACCAAAGTGTGAACCGTTAGTCTGCCAGTTTTAATGCTAAAGAGACCAGTAGCTAATCTACTGGTTTCATAATTAAAAAAAATACATTTTTGAATGTTTTAATTGAAATTGGTAGTTAGTGGATCGGTTTCAAAAATTCTGTTTTAATTAGACAGGACAATTAATGACTTACATAAAGTTTTAAAAATAATATTTTAAAATCGGTACTTATACTTTTTTTTCAACCAAGTGCTTATACTTTTGAAAACTTTAATTTAACTTCAAACAATTAATTTTTAAACTTTATTATTTAATTTTTGAAAAATGGTTATTTAGATTTTTAAACTTTATTATTTAATTTAAAAAAAATGGTTATTTAGCTATCACTTTGGATGTAGATCTTTAACTCTTTAATTTTCAATAATATAAGGTTAACATTGATTTTGATTGAAAACGTTATGATCAAATTGGAAGGTCTAAAGTTACTCTTAAATAATAGTCAAAACAATCTTTTAAAATTTTCGGTGATTATTGAATCTTCCAAACGAGTTTGTCGATAATTGATGTTTAGAAGGTCTAAAGTGACTGTTAAATAATAGTGAAAACATTATTTTCAAATTTTCGGTGACGTTAAGCTAAAATTGATTTTGCTTAGAAACATCATGTTTAAATTTATACTATTACGTTAATGCTAAATAACCATTTTGAAAAATTAAATAGTGAAATTTAAAAATTAATTTAAAGTCAAACTAATATTTTCAAAATTATAAGTACTAATTTTAAATTTTTCATTCAAAATTTTCAAAACATTACATAATTCCACCGATTGTCTATTAATTATAATAGAATTCTCGAAACCGGCAGACTAGCTACCGATTTCTTTATAATTAAAAACGATAGATTAGGCATTGGTTTCGCACTTTAGTTAATAGAACTCCATAGTGGGCATAATTTTTAACATAGTTGAATCCTTTATGTTCCTGAGTAAGCCTTTAATGAGACAGAAAAATGATCGAATGATAAACCAAATTTGTGAATAATGAACTTAATGAATGATTGAATGTGTACTCACTTTATTTACAATGCACTTGAGTTAATAGTTTCCACTAAACTGGAGTTTATTTACTTTAGGCCACTAAATCCGTTATTTATTGGCAGGATTAGAGGCAACATGCTTGTAACATACTAATCCCTAATAGGATTGGTATTAATACCCCAAATCGTATCATGTGACTCAATCTTATGAGTGATTGTGTGATCTTTTGCGATGATCCTATGTTGATCCTGGCTCACGTGTGATCGTGTTACCTTTCTTGATCATACCACATAAGTTGGTTTATATTTTCTTTTATATCACCTACGAATATATTATAAGAACACGTGATATTTAGTTTAAGGATTTATTAGGCTGGTTTATATTCTTATATATCACCTACGAATACATTATAAAAACACGCGATATTTAGTCTAAAAGTTTATTAGATGGATTGTGGGTCAGACTTTCTAAGTGATAATATTAACCTACTAACCTAAAATAACATAAATAAATAGAGAAATTATTATAAATTATTATAAAATGAACTTGTGGAATTTGTTTTATCCAAACGATGATTGAGGTTTTCGGTTTCTATTAGGAGATGACTGATGTTTTTTATTTTGCTAAAAACAATGATTTTTTAGTTTGGTAATGCTAAATGACCGTTAACGATATAAAAATTAAAAAATTACAAGAATTAATGATATTCTAAACAATTTAAAATCTTGTTTTTTTTATTTTGAGGTTATTTAGGGGTAATTAGTATTGGCGATCAGGTAATAATATCAAAAGGTCACAAAAGTTCAGTTTGTCTCAATAAACTCATTTAAGTTTATTTTATACCAATAAAATCACTCTGAACATTTTTCACCATTTCGGGTCTATCAGGAGTATTGCAGAGCAGCACAAACAAGAAACAAATATGGGGAGATTGGATCCCCTTGTCTAAGTCTTCTTATGGGTTTTAACCGGCCTTTGGGCTGCCCATTAATAAGAAAATACATGGTAACAGAGGAGACACACAACATTATGAGCTGGATAAAGGAAGGTGGAAACTGTTGGTCCCTAGTAATTAGTTCCAGGGGGGTTAGGAACTAATATAACTTTTTCGCGTTTAATTAAGCTGACTGAAGGTTATTTTGAAAGTTTATTAACTCAGCTTTTGGTCAGCTTGGTGAAATAAGTTTCAAGACAGCTTTAGTCAGATGTTGACCAAAGTTGTTTTCTTGTGAGTTCAGAATTGACACTCTTGGAGGTCAGCTTCTAACTCAGCACCACTTATTTACTCAAGATCAGCTTAGGCAATTTATATGTTGAGTAAATAAATCAAACAGCACATGCAATTATAAGAGAGAGTTTAGATATTACTCAGTATCACTTATCCTGGTTCGGTCTCTCTGCCTACGTTCAGTCCCCAGAGTCCTCCGGGCTTTTTGAATCCAATACCGAGCTCTTTAATGGTAGAGCACAAACCAATTACAAGGCAGTTGAATATGCAAGAGTACCTTCCTCTATTCGTCTACTCAACTCCTACTAAGTGCTATAACCCAGCACTTAGATTTCTCTACCACTGAATGCTTACAACCAAGCACTCAGCATACACTCTCAATATACCTATTGATTACAGACTTGTTCTTCTTTAGCTAAAGAACACTTTAGATGATTACACAATAATCAATCTAGCATTTACACAGAGTATAAACAGTTTGGTGTAAGATTTTCTTGTATTTGAGTGCTTTCAAGATTTTCTCTCTTGTATTTTTCTTTTGATGCTTCAGTTGTAATCCAAGGTTCTTCATTGTCCTTTTATAGAAGGAAATTGCAGATTTGGATTGTTTGAATTGTTGTTACCATTAACACCAAAACGGTTCTTTTGGGGGACAATTTCTAGTCAGCTTCAGACTGTTCCGCCATTCCCTTTCTCTATTTTCTTCAGGCGTCAGGTTTGTCTTCTTGCGTCTGGCTTGTCTTTTTGTGCCAGTTGTCTTTTACCAATAATCCAATGTCCCATGTCTCTCGAAATTAGTCTTCTGTGTATTTTCGAGGTTCCAATTATTGGTGCAGAGGTTTGGCAGACTTTGTCCTTTAGTGAACAGATCCTTCATGCTGTCCTGACTGTAACTCAGCATCATTCGTTGTCTTTGAAAGTTCAACTTCTATACTGAGTTCCTTCGTGGTTAGCTCCGTTCTGTTTATACGCTTCTGAAGAAGTCTTCTGTTTTAGTCACCTTTGTTCTGGCAACTTAGACTAAAAAACTTCTTATGCAGAATTCTACTCCACTCAGCTTTTATTCTGTCATGCTGAGTTCCGTTCCACTGAGCTTTGCTTATGCTGACTTCTGTCATGTCTTATATATATTTTCGCACTCAACATTGAAAAAACATATTAGTACAATTAAATCAAAGCATTTAAATTTAATCGCCTCTTAATCATGGATGATTTTGTCAAATCAAAATCTTGTGGAAAGGTGTTTCAACATCATATGAATCATCATGCTCTCGAGAAATCCCCATTCTATTCTATCATATGCCTTGCTCATGTCGAGCTTCAGCGTAAAATTTCCCGTCACCCCTTTGATTCTTGTTTTCATGTTATGAAAGGCTTCAAAAGCCAATATGGCATTATCAGTAATAAGATGACCCGGAACGAATGCAGACTGAGTGTTGGATATAATGCTTGGGAGTACTAGTTTCAATCTGTTAGCTAAAACCTTAGGTATTAATTTGTAAATCACATTGCACAAAGCTATGGGTCTAAGGTTTTGCATTGTGGACGGGTCCTTAACCTTTGGTATCAGTGTGATAAAAGTATGATTAAGATCCTAGGACATGCAACATCTATTCAGGCAATCGAGTACAAGCCCCACTATTTCATCACCAATAAAGGACCAGCAGTGTTGATAAAAAAATAGGGGACATACCGTCTGGCTCGGGGCCTTTGTAGGGTGCATTTAACTCAAAGCTCTGTTAATTTCATCCCTTCAAAAAGGTGTTGAGAGAGTCTCTTGTTGCTGTTCTGAGAGGAAGTTTTCCATCGCACTAATGTATTCGACCATGGGTGGTGGATTAGACAATGCAAACAAATTAGAGAAATAGTCGAGCACTACGGAACCAATGCTCGGGTCCCCCTCCCTCCAAATTCCATTAGAGTCCAGTATTTTCCAGTGTTCATTTGTTCGCCTGCACGCGGAACACTTAGCATAAAAAAAACCCGGTTTTGCGGTCACCAGAACGTAGCCACTCAACCTTTACTCGTTACTGCCACCTTATTTCCCCCCTTCTCTGAAATTCAGTGATCTGCTTCTCCAACTCAAATTCACGTGGTACTGTACTTGGGTTCGTGAACTGCTGAAGCGATGCGAGTTCTTTTGTTAAACGATCCCCTGATTTTTTCATGATAGCGAAGGAGTTTCGACTCCACCTTTTCAGTACCTCAGTTACAGACCTGAGTTTTTCTAACACGAAAGTAGCACAATTGGGTTGCTTCAAATTTTCCTCAATTACACGGTTACAAGTTTTGTCTAGGAGCCACATGGCTTCAAAGCGAAACTTGCCCTTGCGTCGAGTTTGTAACTAACCATCACCCTCACAATCAATTAGAATAGGATTATGGTCGAAGGAGATGCGTGCTAATGTGCAAACCGTGTTATTTGGGAATAAATCAATCCATCATGTGTTTGCCGTGGCACGGTCAAGTCGTTCCCAGATTGCTTCATCCCCCCCCCCTTCTTCTATTATACCATGTAAAGGGAACCACCTATATAACCCACATCGACTAGATTGCATCTGTCAAGGCACTCATGGAATGCATCCATCTCCCTATCCTCCCGAAGCCTGCCTCCTTTCTTCTCGAAATTCCAGAGGATCTCATTATAATCTCCAAAACAAATAAGAGGCAGCTGATCGAATCCCTGCACGTGGCTTAGAAGTTCCCACATATGTTTTTTATTGGCTTTCTCAGGCCAACCATAAATCCCAACACCTCCCAAAACCGGATTATTAGACATCTTAACAATAAAACAAATGCAGTGTAACGAAAAAATTGTAATTTCAACTTCCAATTCTTTCTTCCACCCAAGAATCAAGCCCCCGCTCATAACTAGAGCCTCCATGATAAACAAGTTGTAATTTGGGAGAGTCAGATACAAGATAGGACAATCGCTCTTCTTTAGACGAGTTTCCATCAAAAAGAGAAAATCTAGATAATTTTCCCTCATTAGATTTTTGAGGGTTCGGAGCGTCCAGGGATTACCCATACCCTGGACGTTCCAGCTTAGGACTTTCATTGAGTAGGGTGGGGCCTGACGCTGGCCTCCACCCTCTGGTTCATTGTCAAAAGAATCTTCTTTCTATCAAACTCATTCTCTTGTACACACAAATTATCTGTCAGGCTCATATCCCGCTGTCTCTTGGACCCCCACAGGATTAGAATTCAGATTACAAGGTGGTAAGCCCAAAATATACCTAATATACCATCTATAATTACATCAATATTGCTACGAATTTGTGCTGTTTATAACTGTTTAGAAAGCTTTTACTCTCGAATATGTTTCTTTCATGCAAGGTACATAATATTTGGTAAAATCCAAATAGGAACGAAAGGAGCTCAAAAACAGAAGAAAGACCCTACAAAAGGAGTCAGAGACGATGAAAAATTAATAACGCCAAATCAAGGACGAGAACGAAAGTCAAAGACCACGAAAAGTTCTGTGCCGCGACCGCGGACCCCCAATTAATAATGCTCCCTTCAACTTCTCCTTCCCTTCGTTCGAAGACCAATTGATGCTCCCCCGTTCTTGGTAGAGAATTAAATATTCTCGGTACGAGCAAGAGTCTGTAGAAGCCAAGTTGCACACTTTCGTTTTCGACGAAACACGATCGTTCGGGTGGATAAAGACATCCCTTCACAATGGATACGATCCTTCATAATGGACACGACACTTCAATCAAGACTCTTCAACATCTATAAATAAAGAGTTGATGGAGAGTTGAATAGAGAGAAAAAAAGAAATTAGTATAGAATTTATGCAGAAATTCTGAGTCAAGTGATTCAGAATTTACATTTCGATTCTGTTCAAAACAATATGATGCACACACATTGTTTATTCAATAATAACAAATTTAGTAGCGTTTAGAAATTATTCCAATTTAGTTTTCATTTTGGTAGTAGACCGACTCAGTCTCTATTACGAAGATTCAATGAGAAGATTGAGTAGAGGATCCGCCCCTGAGCCTGACAAACTCTAACGAAACCCAAGGAAATGATTGACACCCCGTTCACTTGCAAGTCGTCGAATGTTTCCATGCTCCATGTTCTCTGTAAACTTGTATCAATTTATATTTCATCTAATAAAGTCTGTTCTATTCGATAGATTTTTATTTAGCACTTTGGTAAAGGATCTGAAGTGGATGCTGGTGTTTTCATTAAAACGTATTTAATTCAAAATATTTACAAGGAAACTTTGTTGAACACTTAGGAAAATTATTATCTCGAAAGAGTTTTAATTTGATTAAGGGCAATTATCTGGGAAGGGTTTTGTCATGTTCAAAGCCTAATAATTAGAGGTTCCGTCATTTATTTCATCTTTATAATTCATACAAAGTTTAAAGTTGTTTTTTTTGCTTAATGCAAACAAATACGTTTGTTTACTTTTCTAAAAAGTACTAAACGTCCCTGTCTTGCGAATTCATTCTTAATTCAGAATATTTTTCTAACAACTTCATACTCTAATCTAATTCTCATTCTAGCAATTTCAAAACCAAAATCCAATTCAACAATTTGCATATTATAACCCTTAAAAATAAATCTAACTGATTCAAAATAAGTTTTTGTTCAAAAACGTTCCCTATGGGATCGATATCTTTTTATTACTACAAGCGTATACCGTGCACTTGCGAAAATCGCACAACAAGTTTTTGGCGCCGTTGCCGGGGAATGCCAAACTTTTCGAAAAAAATTTAGATTTTTCGTACTTTATTTCGAATCTAGGTTTATTTATACTTATTCAAAATTTTATATGTTAATTATTTTTAATTACTAACATATTTGCTTTTCAAAAATTTTGTTTTATAGGTAGTTTCGGTTCGTGCAAAATTTCAAGTTCATGCGCAGTTCTCGAAGTTCGGGCACGTCACCAAACCCTTTTGACCCAGAAATTGAAAAGACCCTCAAAAAGAAAAACAAAAACAAGACACCAATAAAAACCAGAGTTACTGAGCTAGAAGTTATGGCCACACTCATGGATTACGCTAGGCCAGGAGTGGCCGGTGTAACTAATAATATAGTTAGACCCCAAATTACTGCAAATCAATTTGAGATTAAGCCAGCATTACTTAATATGTTATAAAATAACGTAACATTTTACGGGTTACCTAACGAAAATCCTAATGTCCATTTGACAAATTTCTTGGAAATTTGCGATACTTTTAAAATACCAAATATGACTGCAGAAGCCATCAATCTTCACCTTTTTCCTTTCACTTTGAAGGATCGAGCCAAAGAATGGTTGACTTCTATGCCATCCGCATCATTTGAGACTTAGGAGCAATTAGCCCAAGCATTTTTATCAAAATTCTTTCCTTTAGCAAAAACTGCAAGAGTCATAAAAGAGTTAACATCTTTTTCTCAAAATGATAATGAAACTCTTTATGAGGCTTGGGAACGATTTAAGGAACTTCAACATTTGTGCCCACACCACTAATTTCCCGCTGAACGTTTAATGAAAACATTTTATAATGGATTGAACCCTACAACGAGAGGTTCATTAGATGCTATGTCAGGAGGGTTATTCATGAAGAAGACGTCGGCCCAAGCAAGAGAACTTTTGGAGGAAATGGCAATCAATAGTAGTATGTGGCCCGCGGAATGTTGACATATACCAGTGCCAAAACCATCATCCTCGAATACATCATCAGTTAAAGGTATAGTGAATCTTGATCCTATTTCGATGTTACAAGCCCAATTTTCTTCCTTATCGCACAAAATTGATAGGTTTATGGCACCGTGTGATCCTAACGGTAATCCAATCCCAACGGATGTGGATTATGAAGGACTGAGCGAAATAGAACAAGTAAATTTTGTCCAATGACAAAATCAAACTAATAACCCTTATTCCAATTCATATAATCCTGGATGGAGAAATCATCCTAACTTTAATGGGAGAGATAATAACAATACTGCAAACGCTAATCAAAATCGTACTACTAACTATCAAATCAATCAAGAGATACGATTAGCACTTTATCTTCTAAAATCGACAAATTTATTGATGCTATGAGCGGAAAAATAAGTAATCACGACGATGGTTTTAAACGGATCGAAAATAAATTCGACCAGCTTATTAAAAACCAATCATCTAACATCCATAATTTGGAGGTTCAAATTGGACAACTCGCTAAATCAATTCCATCCCGCAAAGAGGGAAGTCTTCCAAGCCATACGGAAGAAAATCCGAAAGAGCATGTTAAGGGTATCACTCTTCGTTCAGGGAAAAATTACTTAGGCCCGGAAATGCCCGGAAATTCAACATTATCAGGAACTGATTTACCAAAGTCCAACGAAGATACATTAAACCAAAAAGATACACCAATTGACTCTAGTACAAAAACTTTTGTACCTAAACCACATTTTCCACACAAAGTCCGCAATAAGGACTATGACAAACAACTTTTAACATTTTTAGACAAACTTAAAAATTTACATATTAATTTGACGTTTATGGATGCGATTACGCAAATTCCCAATTATGGTAAATTCCTCAAAGATTTAATTTCAAAGAAAATCAGTTGGGAAGGAATTTCATCCATTTCACTAACTGAAGGTTGCAGTTCGATTGTGTCAAGCAATTTTTCCACCAAACTCAAAGATCTCGGATGTTTTACCATTCCGTGTAAATTGGGAGATATTGAATTCTCAATTTGTCTTTGTGATTTAAGAGCAAGCATTAACTTGATGCCACTATCCATTTTTAATAAGTTAGGCTTAGAAGAAGATATCAAACGTACCAATATGGTTTTGCAATTAGCGGATCAAACCACTAAAAGACCATACGGTATAATTGAGGATGTTTTAGTTAAAGTTGACAAATTTATTTTTCCTACCGATTTCGTTATTTTAGATTTTGCTTATGACATTAATTGTCCGCTAATCTTTGGTAGATCGTTCATGAACACGGGACGTGCTCTAGTTGATGTGTCGGAAGGGAAAGTAGTTTTACGAATAGGAGATGATAAGATTGAGTTTGATGTGAACCAAGCGATGAAATATCCTATGGAAGATTTTGCTTATATGAAACGTGATTTAATTGAAGAATGTGTAAATGACATTGTTCAAAAAGAAGAAATAATAGAACCTATAATGAGTGAGGAACTAGAAGATAAGGACCCAGAACCTTTGATTCTAGAAGATGGACCAGTTCCACTTTCGATTATAGTTCCACCTAAATTAGAACTTAAAGAATTACCAAGTCATTTGAGGTACGCTTTCTTAGGCGAAGGCGATTCTCTACCTATAATTATCTCTAACAAATTAACACAAGTTCAAAAAGAGAAATTGATTGTTAGAAATAGGATAGGAAGTATGGGTTGGAAAATTTCAGACTTAAAAGGTATTAATCCGAGTATTATAATGCACAGAATTCACTTAGAAGAAGATAAGCCACCTAAAGCGGATAGGCAAAGACGCCTAAATCCGAATATGAAAGAAGTAGTCAAAAATGAAATTACTAAACTTCTGGACAATGGAATCATCTATCCTATTTCGGATAGCGAATGGGTTAGTCCAATCCATTGTGTACCTAAAAAGGGAGGCATAACAGTTGTAAGGAATGACGAAGGTGAATTAATACCTACACGAACCACCACTGGTTGGAGAGTTTGTATAGATTATAGGAACCTTAATAAAGCAACTAGGAAAGATCATTTTCCTCTACCTTTCATTGATCAAATGATCGAAAGGATAACCAATCACGCTTTCTACTGTTTTCTAGATGGTTACTCCGGATTCTTTCAAATATACATTTACCCGGATGACCAAGATAAAACAACCTTCACGTGTCCTTACGGAACATTTGCATATAGGAGAATTCCCTTTGGTCTATGTAACGCACCTGCAACATTTCAACATTGTATGACTGCAATTTTTAATGATTTCATTGAAGATATCATGGAAGTTTTTATGGATGATTTTTCAGTTTATGGAGATTCTTTTTATTCGTGCCTAAAAAACTTGGATAAAGTTTTGTCTAGGTGTGAAGAAACAAATTTGGTATTAAACTGGGCAAAATGTCATTTCATGGTTGACGAAGGAATTGTTTTAGGTCACAAAATATCTGAAAAAGGATTAGAAGTGGATAGAGCAAAAACTTCAGTAATTGAAAAATTACCCCCTCCAACTACTGTTAAGGGAGTAAGATCATTTTTAGGACATGCCGATTTTTATAGAAGATTTATCAAGAATTTTTCTGTAATTTCCAAACCACTCACTAATCTACTCATGAAAGATTCCACCTTTGATTTTAATGAAGATTGCGTTAAAGCTTTCGAAACATTAAAAACAGCTTTAGTCAGTGCACCTATTATTGCTAAACCCAATTGGGATTTACCCTTTGAAATTATGTGTGATGCAAATGATTTAGCTGTCGGATGTGTTTTAGGTCAAATGAAGGATAAGAAACTTCATGTCATTTATTATGCAAGTCACACACTGTCCGGTGCACAATTAAACTACACCACAACAGAGAAAGAAATGTTAGCAGTAGTTTTTGCATGTGATAAGTTTAGGTCATACTTGTTAGGTTCAAAAGTTATTATTTATACTGATCATGCAACATTAAGATATTTATTTGCTAAAAAGATGCAAAACCACGTCTAATTAGATGGGTTTTATTGTTACAAGAATTTGATATAGAAATAAAAGACAAAAAGGGAGTAGAAAACTTGGTCGCCGATCATCTATCGAGACTTGAAGATGAGAACGGTCCTATAGGTGAAACTATCGGTATACGAGATGATTTCCCTGATGATCATCTCTATCAAATGAAAAGCGTCATGTCACCATGGTATGCAGATATTGATAATTATCTTGCTGCAAATATTGTTCCGGAAGGATTAAATTTCCAACAAAAGAAGAAATTTTTCTTCGGTATTAAATAATATTTTTGGGAAGATCCTTTTTTGTTCAAGACTTGTGGTGACGGGATAATTAGGAGATGCATTGGTGAAAATGAATATGAATCCATAATGTTGGAATGCCATTCTAGCTCTTATGGAGGACATAATGGAGCTAACAAGACAGCAGTTAGAATATTTGAATGTGGTTTCTTTTGGCCTACGATGTTTAAAGACATCTGTTCCTTTATCACTCGTTGTGATAAGTGCCAAAGAACATGAAATCTAGGTAGGAAAGATGAGATGCCCCTCACAACTATATTAGAAGTTGAAGTCTTCGATATGTGGGGAATAGATTTCATGGGACCTTTTCCCCCTTCTTTTGGTAAAACTTACATATTAGTTGCCGTTGATTATGTTTCAAAGTGGGTTGAAGCAATTGCAACCCCGACGAACGATTCTAAAGTAGTCATTAATTTTCTTGACGATATATTTTGTAGATTTGTTTGTCCGAGAGTCATCGTTAGTGATGGCGGTACTCATTTTATTAACCGAAGTTTTGAAACGCTTATGAAAAAATACGGAGTACGCCACCGCGTATCAACGCCATATCATCCTCAGTCAAATGGTCAGGTGGAGATATCAAATAGAGAACTCAAATGGATTCTAGAGAAAACAGTTTCATCTTCAAGAAAAGATTGGTCTTGTAAACTAAATAATGCGTTATGGGCATACCGTACTGCATTCAAAACACCAATAGGAATGACTCCATACCGCTTAGTGTATGGGAAGGCATGTCATTTGCCAGTCGAATTAGAACATAAAGCCTATTGGGCTATTAGGGAACTTAACTTTGATTTACGACAAGCAGGTAAGAAATGTTTGCTTGATTTAAATGAGTTAGATGAGTTACGCCATCTATCTAACGAAAACGCAAAGATTTATAAAGAAAAAGTGAAAAAATGACACGATGTCAAAATTAAACTCAAACACTTTAATATTGAGGATAAAGTGCTGTTATTTAATTTACGACTTCGTTTATTTCCAGGAAAACTTAAGTCCAGATGGATAGGACCATATTTATTCGTCAAAACATTCGATTATGGTTCTTTAGAACTGGAAGGTCCAAACGGAGATCGTTTCAAAGTTAATGGTAATTGATGTAAAATCTATTACGAAAATATTTCACAAATATGAATTTCGTTCGTAACAAGATTATCTGACGTATAAGTCACTCAGTTTTTCTCACACAGTTTATTTTGTTTTATTTCTTTTTATATTTTTGTTCATTTTAGTTTATTTTTCTTTTAGTTTATTTTACTTTTCCAAATGCCATTTTATTACTAGATGACTTTATATTATGATTTAAATGCATAAAATATGTTTATTTCATGATTTTAGATTTGAGTTTAGGAAATTAGAGTGAAATTGAAGTTTCAGGCAATTCTCTGCCGAGAATTTGGAATTCTCAGCCGAGAATCCTATTTTTCAGATTTGTCCAAATAGGTTAGATTTTCTCTGAACTTACCGAGAATAATAAATTCTCTACGGTGAATCAGGAAATGGGTTACGACGCCTGATTTCCACAAGGAAATCAGCGTGTCGCGATCGAAAATTTGGAATTCTCGGTCGCGACACGCGTTATTCCTGCACAATCAGGCCTGATTCATCCTAAACCTTCGGACGAACCCTTTCACAAATGAAACCTTAAGTTTCTTCATTTCCAAAAGGTGTAATTTTATACCTTTTCGCGTTCAAACAACACCTCTTTTCATCATAAACTCTTATAAATTAGTCCTAGGAGATTCAAGTTCTGTTACATATCTTTTCATCCTTGTCAGATTTCTGATTTCCTCATACACCATTTTTCATTACGTAATAGCAACTTTGTTTCTTTCATTTTACACCATGCCTACCAAATACAAACCTTCAAAGCACAATGCTGCCTCAAGCAACAAACGCCCAGACTTCTCCAAACGATATGGAGCGCCTTTTCCTATCTTCAATCACGATGAAGGTAGGCATTTCTGGAGGCTCCGTTATACATTCTTTGTTGGAATGTTATATTTGGATGACTTCTTGAATGATCAACTAGGTATTAGCGATGACATGAGTCGCTATATGGAGCGTTTGGGGTGGAAAAAATTCGCTAATATGCGATTTCCAATCATTGGTGATTGGATTATAGAGTTCTTCTGTACCGTTTGTTTCACTAACAAACGACGGGTTCGTCTTAGTTTTCATCGAGATGGAGAAACATTTACTTTTGGCTATCCAGAGTTGCATGCTTGGTTTGGTTTTCCCCCACAGGATACAACCTGACCTAATCTTGGAAAAGACATGACATCCACAGACATTTGGAGAATGCTTACTGGATTTCGGCGTTTCAATCCTCGACTCGCCTACAATCGATCCTTTCACTCCAACTCCATGCTGTACTTACACAAGTTTCTGTGTCACGGTCTTTTTGGATGCACATTCAGTAACATGGTCCATGATACCGACTTGTATGTTATTGGAGATATATTTCAAGGAAATACGGTTGATTCATCCAAAATTCTGATGGAGGGTCTTGTCGCTGCTTCTCGTTCTAAGGCTAAGAAAGTTGGGTTCGGGAATATAATATGTGGGATTATACTCGGTACAAAGGGTACTATTGAAGTCCCTTGGAGTGATGCGGAGTTCTTCCCGGTGATAGATTATGAGTTTCTAGAGTCTGAAGGACTCGTGAAACGCGTTTTTCGTTCAGGCCCGCATTTTCTCTCTACACCAGAGCGTCATGCTTACGTGAAATTGAAAATGGAGCAATATAGGCTAACAAAATCCCGCTTGATCAGGATGAGTATATAGAATAGTTTAGGTTTATAAGTTTTATTTTTGTAAATATTTATGTCTTTTGTGTTATTTTTCATTCTTTATTTTTATGTTTTGTTTTAAATTTTTTGTAAATATGTGTCGATTCAATAAAATTTCTATTCATGTTTGTTCATTTCTTAATTTTACTATGGTTTGATATATGCTTGTTTCATTTCCTATGTAATCATGGTTAAATCTATATATAAGCCATAATGTTGAACATTTCTACTTCTTAATAACCTAGCATGGTTTTCTTAATCAATACATATATTCGCACTTAATCCAATTTCACAAACTTAATTCATTAAGTTTAATACATTAAGTTTTTCCAATTCATTCAATTGATTAAAATTCTTATAATTAATATATATTCATATGCACTTATTATGCACTTAATAATAATATGATTCTTTTAACTGGTATGCATAAATGAACATTTAAGTTTCATTAATTCTCCATCGACCATTTATTTCACTTTAATTCCATTTATTAAAGTTAAACCTTTGGTTTTCCTTTCAATTAATGTCATTTATTTTAGTTTTTAAGTGCAGGGACACTATATATTAAGTTCAGGAACCAATCCATCAACAAAATTGCACAAACCAAGTCTTTCGGCATCCAAATAGCCAGTTTTGACCAATTCTCTACCGAGAATTTATAATTCTCGGTATGAGCAGCAAAAATGGACCGATTTCAGGGCAAAAAATCCCCGAAAGTCACGTGCCGCGGCTTTGCTATTCGCGGTCGTGACACGCGATTTATATGCCCTTTTGATTCCGATTTTTTACACAATTTTTGCCTATTCCTCTTCCTATTCTATCTATACATCTACCTAATCTCCCCTATATAAACCTACCTCTTACACAAACCTCACATCACCTCTATTTTTACCCAATCCCTTACTCCAAACTCTTCCCCATAAACCTTTTACTCTTCCCAATTTATTCATTACCATTTCTATCCTCTTTTCCATTCAATCACTTCCAATTACCACTACCAAACTCATTTTCAAGCTTTGCTCTTTCTCTTAATTCCTTTTTCTTCATTTTCTTCTCAAACCCTAAACACCATTACCATGGTAAGAACTAAGCGTGTTGGTAACAAGCCCACTGTTACGGAAGCTAATCGCCTTCGAGTTCAATGTGGAGCTTATTTCGACATTGCTTCGGAGGAGGAAGCCGCTCGTTTCAAACACTTTTCGCAAGCCGGTCGCCAATTTGTGGACATGCACTTCCTAGACTTCCATTCGGTAAGAGCATTGAATTTCTCTACTAGAATTGATGCTTTTATTAAGGCGTTGGGTTGACAAGAATTCGTTAATATGCGTTTTCCCCGTATTAATATGTGGTGGAATTTTTTGTCACTTTGACCATGAACAAGAAGAAAACCTCAATCTCTTTTAGGAATAATGGTACCACTTACACCATTGATTATGAAGCAATGTGAAACATGTTTGGTTTCCCTACTTCTGATTTTTATGATAAGCCTAAAGATTTTGATAATGATGTTGTTTGGCAAACTCTTTCGGACCAAGACTATTTTAATCCGAAAAACACCTCAAGCAAGTTGATTAAGGACAATTGTGTGTTCTTCTTTCATAAATTTTTGAGTTTCTCCTTGTTTGGGCGTGTTGAGAGTTCAAAGATTCGAGTTCGGGATTTGTTTGTTTTGGATAGTTTGTTTAAAGGCTTGAGGATTGATAGCATTGGTATGTTGTTTGATAATTTGTTTCGTGCTTCGAGGGCTACTACCATTCAAATCCCTCTTATCACCGCTATTGTGTTGGGAGCACGGGGTGAATTGGCCGATTATGACATGTCTACTTACCATGGGTTTGTTCCACTCTTAGACATCTCGGCTCTTGAGCGGGCTCATTTATTGCTTCCATAAGGTCCCCCCGTCTTTATTTCGTATGCCTCCCATATTGCCCACCTTCATGGCACTATGGGTGGAGCGCTTCAAGTTCTCAATTTGTAGGTTTCGAAGGCGGCGGAGAGGCGGAAGAAGAGGAGGATGAACCATATGCTCCGCCACAACCTCAAGCACCTCAAGCGGATGATCCGGTGGATTTGCGGAGGATTTTGAACCAAATAAATTCCAACAATCATCAAATGAACTTAAGAATTGATGATTTGGTTGAGAATAACATGGTGATGAACGACAACCTCAACCTTTTGAGGCGTGAGCATAGGTCTACTCGGCATCGGATGCTTTCCTTTTTCCAACGCCGAAATGTGGAGACTTCACTAACACCTCCGGATTCCCCGCCTCAAGCATAGGTTGTTTTCTTTAATTTTATTTTTATCTTGTTATCATTTGGTACAATTTTCCATTTTTAACTTTATGTTGAATGTTTCCTTTGCTATAATTTCTATCTTTATAATCGCATGCCTTATTTCGTATTTAATTTTTATGTTTTCTCCATTTATACACCAATGAGGACATGCTCCGATTTAAGTGTGAGAGGAGATATACATATATCATTTACACATATACGAATAAATGCAACGAAAACATTATTTTGCAAACAAACAAATGCTATACGAGTAATTTTTATGCAAATGCAACACTAATATATTGCAACACACATAACACATTTTTTTTCAAACTATTTTTATTAACTTAACATTTTTCATATATTTATAAATTGATCATAAGTTAATATGATTCATTGTTTAGGTTATCATTATCATTAGAAATAATATTTCTATACGGGTAATATTTTTTTTCAAATTTTTCACAAATCTCCGATACGATTTTAAGTAAAATTATCTCGAGTGAATGTATTTTAATTAAATAAATTCTTTATTTTCAAATTTCTATTTTATATCATGCAATTCATGATACAATAAATCTTATTTTAAATTTTCAATTAGGTTTATAGGCATTAAATTGAACTAATATTTATTAGCTCGGTTTGATTTCGTCTTACATTAACACGAATTGAAGTTTTTAAGGAAACTTTAACCATAATACATGTTGAATTTTAAGTCAATATAGGATGAATGTGCTATCTTTCTTTTTCCCAAAATTCAATTTAATATTCATATTAATTAATCAATTAGTTGAATTCTTAACTTTTGGCCACGATTGAGACCAACCTTATCACAATCGAGGTATGAAAGGGAAGAAAATTAAGTACCGTTTACTTTTGGCCATGGTTGCGACCACCCTTATCACAATCGAGGTATGGAAGGAACGTTTTATAAATAATAATAAGTGTGTTTAAGTTTAAAGTAACGATTGCGTCCACCTATGGCATGGTCGGTACCTCTTAAGCGAACACAAAGCAATAAAATACGTATAAAGTTACGATCAAGACCACCCTTATCTCGGGCG
Source organism: Euphorbia lathyris (assembly GCF_963576675.1). Classification (NCBI taxonomy): domain Eukaryota; kingdom Viridiplantae; phylum Streptophyta; class Magnoliopsida; order Malpighiales; family Euphorbiaceae; genus Euphorbia; species Euphorbia lathyris. The sequence continues at coordinate 78,215,767 of NC_088912.1, forward strand.
TAACTAAGCAAATAATTAACCCAAGTACTTATAAAATATAATATATCTCATATACTAGTTTAGGTTTAGGAAAGGAAATTCTGTGCTTTGAAATTCCTTGAGACGAAAAACTCAATAACATGCGTGCTTATACATTGTCCCGAATGCTTCAATTCAAAATTGGAAATACAAGACGAATGATATATCGTATATTACACTAAGGTAGTTTGATATTTTGCGTATAAATTTGCCATGCGAAGTAAGTCTTTTTGGCTTAACTAATTTAAAAGGTAATGCCAAGATATATAATTTAATTTCATAAAGAGATTAGTTAGAGAATAAATTCAGAGAAATTTTTCTCGGGACTAGCAAAAGATTAAGTGTGGAGATTTGTTAAGCCCAAAAAATACCTAATATACCATCTATAATTACATCAATATTGCTACGAATTTGTGCTGTTTATAACTGTTTAGAAAGCTTTTACTCTCGAATATGTTTCTTTCATGCAAGGTACATAATATTTGGTAAAATCCAAATAGGAACGAAAGAGTTCAAAAACAGAAGAAAGACCCTATAAAAGGAGTCATAGAAGATAAAAAATTAATAACGGCAAATCAAGGACGAGAATGAAAGTCAAAGACGACAAAAAGTTCTGTGCCACGACCGCGGCCCCCAAATTATCGGTCGCGACACGCTCCCTTCAGCTTCTCCTTCCCTTCGTTCGAAGACTAATTGATGCTCCCCCATTCTCGATAGAGAATTAAATATTCTCGGTACGAGCAGGAGTCTGTAGAAGCCAAGTTGCACACTTTCGTTTTCGACGAAACGTGATCGTTCAGGTGGATAAAGACGTCCCTTCACAACGGATACGATCCTTCACAACGGACACGACACTTCAATCAAGACTCTTCAACATCTATAAATAAAGAGTTGATGGAGAGTTGAATATAGAGAAAAAAAGAAATTAGTATAGAATTTATGCAGAAATTCCGAGTCAAGTGATTCAGAATTTAGATTTCGATTCTGTTCGAAACAATATGATGTACACACATTGTTTATTCAATAATAACAAATTCAGTAGCGTTTAGACATTATTCCAATTTAGTTTTCATTTTGGTAGTAGACCGACCTAGTCTCTATTACGAAGATTCAACGAGAAGATTGAGTAGAGGATCCGCCCTTGAGCCTGACAAACTCTAACGAAACCCAAGGAAACGATTGACACCCCGTTCACTTGCAAGTCGTCGAATGTTTCCATGCTCCATGTTCTCTGTAAACTTGTATCAATTTATATTTCATCTAATAAAGTCTGTTCTATTCGATAGATTTTTATGCAGCACTTTGGTAAAGGATCCGAAGTGGATGCTGGTGTTTTCATTAAAATGTATTTAATTCAAAATCTTTACAAGGAAACTTTATTGAACACTTAGGCAAATTAATATCTCGAAAGAGTTTTAATTTGATTAAGGGAAATTATCCCGAAAGGGTTTTTTCATGTTCAAAGCCTAATAGTTAGAGGTTCCGTCATTTATTTCATCTTTATAATTCATACAAAGTTTAAAGTTGTTTTCTTTGCTTAATACAAACAAATACATTTGTTTACTTTTCTAAAAAGTATTGAACGTCCCTATCTTGCGAATTCATTCTTAAATCAGAATATTTTTCTAACATCTTCATACTCCAATCTAATTCTCATTCTAGAAATTTCAAAACCAAAATCCAATTCAATGATTTACATGTTATAACCCTTAAAAATAAATCTAACCAATTCAAAATAAGTTTTTGTTGAAAAACGTTCCCTGTGGGATCGATATCTTTTTATTACTACAAGCGTATACCATGCACTTGCAGAAATCGCACAACACAAAGCAGTTTCCCTGGGGATAATAGACAGTAAGGTTTTCGTCTAGCCATATTTTTCATCTTCAGCTTTCGGCTCCTCGGGACCGCACTGTTTCCACTCGTAGCAGAGAAAACTAACAGATTCTCATTCGACATAGCTTTTCCTATCAGGATATTATCTGAACTTCCACCCCATTCCGGATCCTCTGTCTGGTTTTGAATAACAGTGTAGTGCACTATTTCCTCCAAAGGTACCACTGAGTCAGACCCTCCTATATCATCATCATTGTCAGTTTCTTTCCCGTTATTATTCCCAATATCATGTTGCCCATATCCTTTTTTGGTGACTAGGTCACTGCTTTGGGTGTCATGCTCCTCAACATGGATTCTTCGGCTAACATATGTACTCCTTCTTTCATCTATACGAACCTCGCATTTGTCAGAGGTTTTCTTTTCTTTGATGTCGTAGGCTACAGTCCGCAGGCATGACGGCGATGCCCGAAGAGATGGGTCGTAAGGCCAAAGATCATTGACTTCCCTAGCCAGACCAACTTCACAGTTGTCATACACATGTCCGATGACGCCGTAAAGGTAGCAAAAATTTGGCAACTTCCCGTACCTAACCGAAACCCAGACCTCCTCTTCATCATCATCAAGCAAAATAACCCCTCGGACAAGCCGTCGGAATATATTAAGTCAGATTTGCACCCTAACATACATTGCCCAATTTTGTATTCTCTCATTGTCGATAGAGACGAATTCTCCCACCCGACCTGCAAGTTTTTGGATTACTGCTAGGTTCCTGCATTGCAATGGTACATCCACTAGGCGAATCCTGAATTCACACACATTCATCTGAAGCTGAGATAACTGGGAAATCCCATCCAAGTTAGCTAATATGACTAAGTTGCGATCATAATGCCAGGGAGCATTATGTAGCACTCTCTCTTTGTCCTTAATGGATTGAAAGTCAATGATGAACAATCCCTCCCCATATTCATTAACTTTAAAGCCTTTATTGGTTTTCCAAATGGCGTTGAAGGCATTAGACATGGATTGAATATTCAGGGTTTTAGCCGACAGCAGTCACCCCACCACTTTCATGGCCGTGTTGGTCTCGGCCCCTCTCTCGCTCAAATGAAGTATGATTGCTTCATCATCTTCCTCTATCAATTTTAGTTTCCTCCATTGCTTCTCAATATGGTATACCATCGTTCAATTTTCTATATCAAAATCAAAGTAAATTGGGTAATCGAACATCACCATACGCCAGAAATCGACCGAAAAACCTAGCGTCATACTCAAGGATGACGGCGCCACAGGTAAGGGGAAAACCGCATATTGGGGCTTCGTATTAAAAAAATTTTATACTTGAAACCAAGTGCTTATATTTGAAAAGTTTAATTTAACTTCAAACAATTAATTTTTAAACTTTATTATTTAAGTTTAAAAAATGGTTATTTAGCTATCACTTCGGATGTAGATCTATAACTTTTTTCAATTTTCAATAACGTAAAGTTAAAATTGATCTTGGTTGAAAACTGTTAAGCCTAAAATATACCTAAAATATCATATATAAATACGTTAAATTTACATTGAAATCGTGTTAATTATATTCATTTAGAATACTTTTACGTCTTTATTTACTTCTTTGATGCAAGGTGCCTAAATATTTGGTAAAATCCAAATAGGAGCGAAAACGGAGCTAAAACGGAGCTAAAATGGAGGCAAAACTTTAAAAACGTACCGAGAATGCATATCAGTCAGAAGAACGCTCGAGAAGGACGAAAAACAATCGTACGCCAGGGAGGAATACTCTCTGTCGCGACTGAGATTCTCAAAATCTCAGTCGCGACTTGCGGAGCCTAGACCGGGGGAAATCAAGTTCAAAAGCTTACCCCTGTACCCCCTGTCGTGACTGAGATTTTCAGAATCTCAGTCGTGACAGACAGCCCTCTTGCACACTAAACACATGTTAATTTCATAAAAACGCGTCTGTTCGTTCGGATAAAAGCAACCCTTCACCAGCAGACACGGCCCATCATTCACAACCCTTCATCAACTATAAATAAGTGATTCATTTCAGAATTGAAGAGGTTGGAAAAGTTAGAGAAATTAGAGAAGAGAGTTGTTATGTTGAGTTTCTGATTCAGAAAAGAATCAGAAAGTTAGAGTTCATTTCTGTAAGCAATCGTGTTTTACACGAATTTTGTTCAGATTAGTTACAAACACAGTTTTAGTTTAGTTTCCATTCTGATAGTGGATGAGACCAGTCTCTATTCCAAAGATCCAGCGAGAAGAATTGACGGCTGAAGCGCATGAGGTTTGACGAGCCTATGAAGTTTGAGAGAAAGATTGACGACCCGGATCTCAAAGTTTTCGTTACAATGCTATCCAAGTTTCTACTTCTCTGTTAACTTGTGAAAATTCACATTTCAATTAATGATATACTTCTTTATTCAATATATTCTTACTGTTGTTATTTTGATGTTATTCTTACAAAATGATTTTCAAAATGATATATTGGTGTTTTTATTAAAACGTTCTATTCCATCTTATTCATATAAAAACTTTGTTGAACACTTAACAAATTTAGTTTTTATGGATGACATGATCGCTGATCGCGGCTTATCAAAAGTAAAACACTAGTTTGATTAAGGTAGGAATCATCTCAACATCAGGGGGATTTCTACGGTTCAAAGACATTTAATTGAGTAAATTGATATATTGTTTCATGTACATAATCTCACAAAGTTTAAGTTGTTTACTTTGCTTTATGAAAATAAAGATCTATTTTATTCCAATTGCGGAAGTATCTGTTTTGTAATCAAAATTCCAAAACGAAATTGTTCTCTAAACTTGATATAATCTTTCTATCTAATCCTAATTTACCAAAACATATTCCATCAACTAAACGTATTTCTTTTATTAAACCTAAACATGTGATTAAACCAAATTAAATAAAGTTTTAGTTAAAAAGCGTTCCCTGTGGGTTCGATATCTTTTATTACTACAAGCGTATACGTTGAAGGATATGTTGCAAAATAATGTAACATTTTAACACTCACTTAACAAATTTCCTTGAAATTTGTGACACATTTAAAATCCTAGATGTGACTGCAGAAGCAATCAAACTTCGACTCTTTCCTTTCACTTTGAAGGATAGAGCCAAAGAATGGTTAACTTCTATGCCAGCCGCAACTTTTGCCACTTGGGAACAATTAGCCCAAGCGTTTTTATCTAAATATTTTCCTTTAGCAAAAACCGCAAGAGTCATAAAGGAGTTAACATCTTTTTCTCAAAATGATAATGAGACTCTTTATGAAACTTGGGAACGTTTTAAAGAACTTCAACGTTTATGCCCACACCACCAATTACCCGCTGAACTTTTAATGCAAACATTTTACAATGGACTTAATCTTACAACTAGGGGTTCATTAGATGCTATGTCGGGAGGACTATTTATGAAGAAAACATCAGCCCAAGCGAGGGAACTTTTGGAGGAAATGGCAATCAACAGCAGTATGTGGCCCGCGGAACGTGGACATATGCCGGTAGCAAAACCATCATCCTCAACCACATCATCAGTTAAAGGTATAGTTGAACTTGATCCAGTCGCAATGCTACAAGCCCAATTTTCTGCTTTATCGCACAAAATTGATAAGTTTATGGCACCACGCGATACCAATGGTAATCCAATCCAAACGGATGTGGACTACGAAAATATGAGTGAGATTGAACAGGTAAATTTTGTCCAAGGGCAAAACCAAACTAATAATCCTTATTCTAATACTTATAATTCTGGATGGAGGAATCATCCTAACTTTAACTGGAAAGATAACAGTAACAATAATAGTAGTGCTAATCAAAATCGTACCACTAATTACCAAAATCAGTCAAGAGATACGATTAGCACTTTATCTTCTAAAATCGACAAGTTTATAGATGCTATCAGTGGAAAAATAAGTAATCACGATGATGGTTTTAAACGGATCGAAAATAAATTCGATCAACTTATTAAAGACCACTCATCTAGCATCCATAATTTGGAGGTTCAAATTGGTCAACTTGCTAAATCAATTCCATCCCGAAAAGAGGGAAGTCTTCCCAGCCATACGGAAGAAAATCCGAAAGAGCAGGTGAAGGCTATCACTCTTCGTTCAGGGAAAAATTATCAAGGGCCTGAAATGCCCAAAGATTCAACGTTACAAGGAACTGATCTACCAAAGTCCAAAGAAGATATCTTAATCACAAATAATTCACCATTTGACACAGGTACTAAAACTTTTGTACCCAAACCACCTTTTCCGCATAAAGTCCGAAATAAGGACTATGATAAACAACTTCTAACGTTTTTGGATAAACTTAAAAATTTGCATATCAATTTGACGTTTATGGATGCAATCACACAAATTCCTAATTATGGTAAGTTTTTAAAGGATTTGATTTCAAAGAAAATCAGTTGGGAAGGAATTTCATCCATTTCGTTAACTGAAGACTGTAGTTCAATAGTATCAAGTAATTTGCCCACTAAACTCAAGGATCCCGGATGTTTTACTATTCTGTGTAAGTTGGGAGATATTGAACTCCCAAGTTGTCTTTGTGATTTAGGAGCAAGTATAAACTTAATGCCATTGTCTATTTTTAACAAGTTAGGTTTAGAAGAAGATATCAAACGTACCAATATGGTTTTGCAATTAGTGGATCAAACCACTAAAAGGCCATATGGTATAATTGAAGATGTTTTAGTCAAAGTCGATAAATTTATTTTTCCTACCGATTTTGTTATATTAGACTTTGCATATGATAAGGTCGAGTTTAACATGAACAAAACGATGAAGTACCCTATGGAGGAATTCGCCTGTATGAAACTTGATTTAGTCGAAGAATGTGTCAATGATATAATTCAACGTGAAGAAATAATTGAACTTATAGTGAATGAGGAATTAGACGATAAGGACCCAGAGCCTTTGATTAGAGAAGATGGACCAGTTCCGCCTTCAATTGTAACACCCCCTAAATTAGAACTTAAAGAGTTACACAGTCATTTGAGCTACGCTTTCTTAGGCGAAGGCAATTCTCTACCTATAATTATTTCTAACAAATTAACAAACGATCAAGAAGAAAAATTGAAAGAAGTTGTTAGAAATAGGATAGGAAGTATGGGATGGCAAATTTCAGACTTAAAAGGAATTAATCCTAGTATAGTAATGCATAGAATTCATTTAGAAGAAGATAAGCCACCTAAAGCGGATAGGCAAAGACGCTTAAATCCGAACATGAAAGAAGTAGTCAAAAATGAGATTACTAAACTTTTAGACAATGGAATCATTTATCTGATCTCGGATAGTGAGTGGGTTAGTCCAATCCATTGTGTACCTAAAAAGGGAGGCATAATTGTTGTAAGAAATGATGAAGGTGAACTTATACCTACACGAACCACCACCGATTGGAGGGTTTGTATAGACTATAGGAACCTAAACAAAGCAACCAGGAAAGATCATTTTCCTCTACCTTTCATCGACCAAATGATCGAAAGGATAGCCGGTCATGCATTTTACTGTTTTCTAGACGGTTATTCCGGATTCTTTCAAATTTATATCTACCCGGATGACCAAGATAAAACAACCTTCACATGTCCTTACAGAACTTTTGCATATAGGAGAATGCCTTTTGGTTTATGTAATGCACCAACAACTTTCCAACGATGTATGACAGCAATATTTAATGACTTCATTGAAGACATAATGGAAGTTTTCATGGATGATTTTTCAGTTTATGGAGATTCTTTTGATGCATGTTTACAGAACTTAGATAAAGTATTGTCTAGATGTGAGGAAACGAATTTAGTATTAAATTGGGAAAAATGTCATTTTATGGTAGACGAAGGAATTGTTTTAGGTCATAAGATTTCAGAAAAAGGTTTAGAAGTGGATAGAGCGAAGACTTCAGTTATAGAAAAATTACCCCCACCAACCACTGTTAAGGGAGTAAGATCATTTTTAGGTCATGCAGGTTTTTACAGACGGTTTATAAAGAATTTTTCTGTAATTTCCAAACCACTTACTAATTTGCTTATGAAGGATTCAACTTTTGATTTTAATAAAGATTGTTTACAAGCTTTCAATACTTTGAAAACGGCTTTAGTCAGTACACCTATAATATCAAAACCCGATTGGAATCTACCTTTCGAAATTATGTGTGATGCGAGTGACTTAGCTGTAGGATGTGTATTAGGTCAAAGGAAGGATAAGAAACTTCATGTTATATATTATGCGAGTCACACATTGTCCAGTGCACAACTAAATTACACCACAACTGAAAAAGAAATGTTAGCAGTAGTTTTTGCATGTGATAAGTTCCGATCTTATTTGTTAGGATCTAAAGTTATCATTTATACTGATCATGCAACTTTGCGATATTTATTTGCTAAGAAATATGCAAAACCACGTCTTATTATATGGTTTTTACTTTTGCAAGAATTTGACATTGAGATTAAAGACAAAAAGGGAGTTGAAAACCTGGTCGTCGATCATCTGTCAAGACTTGAGGATGAAAACGGTCCCATCGGTGAAACATCAGGCATTCGAGATGATTTCCCCAATGAACATCTCATGCAATTACAAAGTGTCATAACTCCATGGTATGCGGATATAGCCAATTACTTAGCTGCACATGTTGTGCCAGATGGATTGACTTCTCAGCAAAAGAAGAAATTCTTTTCAGAAGTTAAGAAATATTTTTGGGAAGATCCATTCTTGTTCAAAACATGCGGCGATGGAATATTCAGGAGATGTGTTAGTGAGTTTGAACATGAGTCTATAATGATAGAATGTCATGCTAGCGCTTACGGAGGTCACAATAGCGTAAGCAAAACAGCAGCTAGAATACTCCATTATGGGCATATAAACTTGACGATGCATTATGGGCATACCGTACTGCATTTAAAACACCTATCGGGATGACACCTTATAGATTAATCTATGGTAAAGCTTGTCGTTTGCCGGTTGAATTAGAACATAAAGCATATTGGGCTATAAAAACCCTTAATTATGATTTGCAAAGCGCATGGAAAAAAGCGTTTGTTTCACTTAAACGAGTTGGATGAATTACGCTATTTGTCCTACGAAAATGCGAGCATTTATAAGGAGAAAATTAAAAAATGGCATGATGCAAAAATCAAAATTAAAACCTTTAATGTTGGAGATAAGGTCTTACTTTTTAATTCTAGATTAAAATTATTTCCAGGTAAGCTAAAATCTAGATGGACTGGACCATTTTTGGTTGTTCAAACATATGATTACGGAACATTGGAGCTAGAAATGTCTAATGGTGATCGATTTAAGCTCAATGGTAATCGTTGTAAAATTTATTTTGATAGAGCTCCAATTCAAGTCGAAATACTGAGGTTGTTTTTTTTTTCAAAAATTAAATTTTAATATTTTAAATGCCATACATATCCATATTATATATATATTAATATAGTTTGAAAAATTCAAAATTACTAAGTAACATATTATTTTCAGAGGCAAATACTAAAAAGCATACATATAATTCTATCAAGCTTCGTACGTATCCCAAACGTTTTTTAATCTTTAAATCGAGAATGAAAGCCACGTAGTTCTACCTATTTTAGATAGTTCTCTTAAATTTCGTAAGTAATTTATATATTGATGGACATGCTAATCATTTAATTGTACAATTTACTTATTACTATATAATTATATAGATAAGTCATTTTATTAAAACAAATCAAATCGAACAAACATTTTATCAAACTCACTCGTGAACAAATAACCGTTTTATCAAACCAACTCATAATCAAATAAATCGCTTTAACAAACCAATAATTTTTATCAAACTATTTATGTCCATCACCGAAATTATAATCTGTAACACTAAACTGGTATCGTTAATTCTGACCGAATGTTCAGTTAGACTCGTGACACTGCTACGAGTCTATCCGTACATATTTTATATTCCAAAGGCTTGTGCAAATTGTATATTAATACAATATAAAATAATCAACTATTTTTACGGGTCTATTTTAATATGTAAGATAGTAATTTATACTAACGTTGTTAATTTAGATCGATATATCTCTAAACTCGTGGCGCTCCTAATACCGAATTGAACTTTCACTTCGATACAAATCTAAAGGACAACTGTCTAAATCTTATATTTTTAATAGTAATCCATCGGTGATAAATTATTAATCATAAATCTAAATCAGTTAAAATTTGACAAAACTACTGTAACTAAACTTACTCAAAATCATACCTAAAATATTATAAAATTAATTTCAGTCTAAAATAAGGTTACCAAAATATCATCATCGGCCATTGGAAATCCATCGGTGTGACCAAAAAGCCAGGATCGTTTTTTCTCTCCCTCCTCTTTTTATTCACTTATATGTAAAATTTAGGTGAGGACACTTCCTTATGGTGAGAACACGCACAACTATGTCGTTTTTAGTATAGAAATCAATAAAAATCAATAAAAACCACTAAATGCTACTAGTGGGAATTGAACTTGGCACTTCTCATTTACACTCCACCCTACTTACCACTAAGACAATTGCTTCTCTTATACATTATATTACGCGATGCTTAATATACCGTTGTGCTAGTAGCTTTTATTGTTTAATATTTGACGCATGCACTTATTAATATCGATTAAATATGCATAATTGCCTCAAAACAAATGTGCATAATAATGAATTTTCAATAGAAAAAAAGAAATGTGCATAATAATGAATTATTAATAGAAAAAAAGAAATGTGCATAATAATGAATTATTAATAGAAAAAAAAGAAATGTGCATAATAATGAATTATTAATAGAAAAAAATCCAAGAATATGCTCCAATTTCTTATTTATTTAATTCCTTCATATTATAATTTATGTTATATAAGAAAATATATTTTTTAAAACATATGTTTTAACTTTTAAAACACGAACTATAAAGTTTAGAACGTACGACATATTTTTTAGAACATACGTTATGTTTTTTAGAACATGTGTTATGTTTTTTCGAACATGAGTTTTAAATTATGTTATAGAACAAAGAAAAAATGATCCAGATATCTACTAATTTTTTTAAAATATTATACTTAATTTTTGGAATACAAACTATATATATGTTTAAACATACGTTAGAACATATATTTTAACTTTTAAAACACGAACTATGGAGTTTAGAACGTACGACATATTTTTTAGAACATATGTTATATTTTTTAGAACATGTGTTATGCTTTTTCGAACATGAATTACAAATTATATTATAGAACAAATGAAAAAACGATCCAGATATCTACTGATTTTTTTAAAAAATTATACTTAATTTTTGGAACACAAACTATAAACTTTAGAACATACGTTATGTTATTTAGAATGTGAGTATTTTTTTAAGAAAAAAAAATGGTCCATGTATTTACTATTTTTTTAAAACATTATCTTAATTTTTAGAACACAAATTATAAAGTTTAGAACATATGTAATAATATTTAGAATATCGTACTTAACATTTTAAAACATAAATTACAAAAATATAGAGAAATTAAATAAATAAAAAATTAGATAATGTTCTTGGATTTTTTTTCTATTAATAATTCATTATTATGAACATTTATTTTTCTTTATTAATAATTCATTATTATGCACATTTAATCGATATTAATAAGTGGATGCATCAAATATTAAACAATAGAAACTAAAAGGGCACTGGTATATTAAGCAACGCGCGACATAATATATGGTAACAAGTGAGAAATTCCTGATCGGAGCTCGTCCCTGTGGGGGGCGTCGTTGGGTTCGACGGGGAAAACTCTGATGCCAAAGTTAGTAGAGAATATGGAGAGTAACTGTATTGACAAAGCTTAGAGAGTAAACAAGAGTATGAGTACCTTGGTAGCTTAGGGTAATAAGCTATATATAGTTGAGAAGTTCGTAACTCCTAGGTAACTAGAAAGTCTTCATTAATGCTCATTTAATGGCGGTTACCAGTTACTCTTAACCTGGCGGGTAAGGTAATTAATGATTCATTTAATAATCCTTTATGGCCGTGTCGGCGGCCAGCCGTTATCAATGTGAAGGGGGAGATTCGCCCGTGGAGATCCGCCAGGATCTTCTAGAACTAATCGTTAGAGATCCGCCTGCCTCCTCTTGCTACGTGGCATACTTTAAGGCGAATATCCCTTTTAGTCCTCATGATAATATCCCGCTATTATCAGAAGCCCCCCCCCCCCCCCCCCCCCAAAATGTCATTAAAGTCCTTTAGGGCTTTCGAACTTCCGCGCGCCGTCATATGCTTCCTCATTAATGTGCACTCTGTTCGATGCCGCTCGATGACCGACACGTGTGATGACACACTGTTCGAGGCTGGTTCAAAAACCCTTCTTCTTCTTCGCTTTTCTCTTTCTTTTCTCATTTCTTCATCTCCTTGTTTTCGAAGCTTTTTCCAGAAATCTTTTCAGAGACCATACCCAAGCTTCTGCATCTCCATGTATGTGCATTTTCTTTTATCTTGAATGTTTAAAAGTTCATCTTCGTCTTCTGGGTCAACTTCGGAACTTTTTAATTCGACATCTCCCTTTAAGATTGAAGTAGATTTTAGTTGGACCACTTCTTCATCGGAAAACTCCCAATCCTCTGTAGACGCGATTGATTCCGGTTTAGCTGAGTTCAATAACTCGGCGCGTAACCACTACCAAACTCGTTCTACCAGAAACCCCTTTCTTTTCCCTTCTGCTCCCGGTGTTGTTCCGGCTAGGACTCGCAATCGGTTTCTGGGTTTAATGGCCACTTCTTCTTTCCCTGTTAGGAAAAAGAATCCTCGAGCGGCGTCCACTCCGTCTCGTATGAGTGCCGCGGATTTGGCGAATCTGGCGAATCGCTTTCCATGGATAAAAAATTATGAAACCCAGCTCGCCGCTCCCCATCAACGTCCCTCTAATCCACCTACTGGCTTTCTCACTGTATTTAGTAGTCATGTGGAGAGAGGGTTTCGCCTTCCTCTTCCTAAGATGTTGGCGGACATCCTCTCATATTTCGACATTGCCGTTAGTCAGCTGCATCCTAATAGTTGGCTTGACATGGCCTTGGATTGCTATCTCGCCTCGAATTTAGGCGTTGTTTACACAGGTCGTATTTTTAGAGTCTTTCATAAACCTTCCAAGAGGAAATCAGAGTCCTATCTTACCTTTGCCAAATTTGGCGTCTATTCGCCCTTTTATGACAAAATGTCCAACGTGCATTGCTGGGATGAGAGTTTCTTCTATGTGAAGATAAAGGATGGCGAACCGTTAGGTTTTCCTTCAGTTTGGCACTCCCATCCGCTACATATGGTGGGTGACATGCGAATCTTACTAGACAGTGATGAGGTGGTGGTGGATCTCATGAAGCAAATCAAGGCGGATGCATGGACTTATGCGGATGCCTTAGCCTTCATGATGAATGATATTCCATTGATCCGCCGAGAAGAGGATCGATTTGTTTATTCGAAAATTACTCAGTTTGATCAAGGTACCTTTCTGTCACTTTAAGAGTCTTAATTATTTTGATGTCTTCTTTGGCAAGGGTGTTTCTAAGGCAAATCACGCTCTTGCAGAGACGCGCAGGAAGCTTTTGGAGGATGAAGCACGTAAGAAAAATCAAGCAGCTAATCCTCAAGCTGATACAGGAAAACGTCATGCGGAGACGGCCGTTGATCCGCCCCTGAAAAAGAGGCGACCCAACACTGTTGGTACCACAAAGATTATGGCGGACGCGATTCGATCCGCCAAGCCTGCTGAGAAAACTGTTCAGGTAATCCTTCTTCTGACTTCTTTATTTACCCATCAAATTCTAAAATGGCGTATGGCTCTTTTTACTTGTGTAGATGGCGAAGCCGGATATCGGGGGGTATTGGTCTGCCAAATTGGGGGCCGAAGGTTCCTTTGAGAATGAATCCCTTCTGAATGATCTGGACGAGGCTTTGGGCCAAGTGGGTGAGGTGCAAAGGAACTATAACCAAATCCCCGGATCAGTTCATATCAACAAGGGGAAATCGGAGCTTCTATCGGTAAGTTTACGAAGAATGTAGTGATTCTTTTACTTCCTTTTTCACCTTTGGACTAAATCATTTTTGTTTCTTATAGCTGTACGCCCGCCTGCGCACTTTGGAAAATGGACTTCTCCAGAATGTGGCGGATAGGGCCACCATCGAAAAACTGGAGAAAGAGATCGCGAATGCCAATTCCACCATTGCTTCTGTCAACGCGAATCTGGCCTCCGCCACAGCCGCTTTAGTTCTCCGGGATGAGGAAATTAAAAGCTTAAAGGCAAAGATGGCTTCTGACGCCAAAAACTATGAGAATGCTATCGGGGAAGCTGAGTACACGGCGGGTGTACAGGCATTCTATTATGGCGAGATGCTCATGACATATTTCTCTTTGGCTCATCCTGAAGTTGACTTCACAGATCCCCAGTTCACCGTCCCCGAACCTGAAGATGTGGCAAAGCTCCATAAAATGCTAGATGTTAGGGGATACCTCCGTACTTACGTAAGGAAATGGATGAAAGGAATCATGGAGGAGACCAAGCCCCCTACTATAGTTGTGGCGGATGACCCTGAAGAAATGTCATCCAAGGTTGATACAGAATCAATTCCTGATTCTGTCCCTCCATCGGGTCCTGCATCTTTGAAGGAAAAGGAGGTATCCGCTGATGGCGGATCTGTGACTATGGAGAAACAAGATCCTCAGGCGAGCATCATGGGCGAAGGAAGCACAAAAGGAGATGCTCCTATTATTATTTAGCTTTTGCTAGAAATTTTGTAAAAACCTTATAAGTACAATTTCGGTTTAACTTCCTACTCTGCTTTATACTTATTTTATCCTTACATTTGCGTAAAGAAGCATGTATGTTTGAAGCATGTTTAGGATTTATGTTTGGAGTAGGTGGCCAGACATACTTCATTTCTTGACAAAGTATTTGCAGAGGTTTTGGAGATTCCACGTTCGTGGTAGTGTATTTCCCTCCATATCTTGTATTTTGAATGTGGCTGGTCCGATCTTGTCCACTATTTGGTATGGACCTATCCAGTTGAGGCCCAACTTGCCTTTACCTTCTCGAGATTGGACTTTATCAGCTTTTCGAAGTACAAGATCTCCTATCTTTAGATCCATAAGCTTTGCATTTTTATCATGGTAAGCCGCAATCCGCTGTTTATACGCTGCCATGCGTACATATGATTGATTCCGGCGATCCTCAACTCGATCTAGGCTCTCCCTTAGCCGTTTGTCGTTGTCCCTTTAACAATAAAAGGCCACCTGATCACTAGGGACTTATATTTCGACGGGGATTACGGCCTCGACTCCATGAGAGAGGGCAAATGGCGTTTCTCCAGTAGTTGTTCTTGGGGTGGTACGATAAGCCCACAAGACGCTTGTAAGCTGATCCGCCCACCTCTTGTCATGCTCTCCCAACCTCTTCTTTATCCCCTTCACAATCGTCCGATTGGTAACCTCGGTCATTCCATTGGATTGAGGATAATAAACGGAGGCGAATCTATTCAAGATGCCCAACCCTTCACAGAAAGCCTTGAATTTGCCACAATTAAACTGTGTTCCATTATCAGTGATGATGGTGTGTGGAACGCCATATCTCCCCACGATGTTGTCTTTGACAAATTCCACCATCTGTTCTACTGTAATGGAGTAAATAGCCTCGGCCTCTACCCATTTGGTGAAATGATCTACTTCTACTACTACATATCTCTTTTGTCGGCGAGTCGGGGGAAACGGACCGACGATGTCAATTCCCCAGAGGGCGAATGGTCGTCCCTCGAGGATTGGTCTTTGAATATGTTTGGTGGTGTGTGACTCATTTGCCTGAATCTGGCAATTGTGACAAGATTCTACCAAACTCTGGGAGTCCAACTCAGCTGTAGGCCAGTAAAAACCTGCTAACCTGGATTTTTTCAAGATCGTGACGGAAGCTTCATGTGACCCACAAGATCCCTCGTGTAACTCCCTGAGGATCTGCTGCCCTTCCTCTGGTAGAATGCACTTTAGCCAAGGATGACTAAAGGATTTCCTGTAAAGATCATCATTGATCAAGGAGAAGTAAGCTGCTCTCCTGACTATCCTTCGCGCCTCCTTTTTGTCTTCAGGTAATGTTCCATCTAGCAGATATTGGCGGATGACCGTCCTCCAATCATCTCCCACTGTCGTGAGTAGGGACACTTCTTCATAGGCAAAAGCTGGAGCCATTTTTACTTCAAAGGGACAATCCGGATCCGCCCAGTTTTCCTCGCAGGAGGCCATTTTAGCCAAATGATCAGCTTCTGTATTGGATTCCCTTGGTATGTGAATTAATTCCCATTTAGTTTCTTTAACTTCAAGGTGATCTAGCAATTTCTTGACTTCTGCTACATATTTGGCCAGAACTTCGTCTTTCACCTCGTAATTCTTGATTACTTGGTTGACCATTAGCTTTGAATCACTATAGATCACGATCCGCTCTGGGGTGATTTCTTGAAGTAGATGCAATCCCAGTATCAGAGCTTCATATTCAGCTGTATTATTAGTGGCAATGAAATTTAATTTTGCTGCGTACCGTAACCTTATGTAGTGGGGACCTTTGATCACTACCCCCACACCTGCTCCGTCCACCGAGGAAGCTCCATCAGTAAACATTGACCATTCTTCTAATGGAGGTTTGGAATAGGATATCCCTCGTCAGTGAATTCATTCACGAAGTCCGCCAAGACCTGACTTTTCAAAGATGACCTGCTCTCATATCTTACATCAAATTCGCCCAGGCGAATTGCCCACTCCATCAATCTTCCTGAAGTGTCCGGCTTCTGCAATACTTTTCACATTGGTATATTGGTCCGAACTATGACAGTATAAGTGTTGGATTGAGTAGCCTAACCAATCGATTAATCCAACCAAACAAACCCTAACTTCACCTATACCCTAAACGGATAGTGCAGCTTGGTAGTCTAGGTCATGACTTAGTTTTATCTTTCACTAATATTCATGCTTCCTAAGTAACTTAGAGATTTTACCTAATCAAGCATCGGTCAAGTTGATAATCTTAGGCCAAGGTTATTTACTTCTTAAGGAAAGTTACCGTCTTTTAGTATTAGATCTTTTTTACATCATTACATAACTTGACACCTGGTAACAAGTGAGAAATTCCTGATCGAAGCTCGTCCCTATGGGGGGCGTCGTTGGGTTCGACGGGGAAAACTCCGATACCAAAGTTAGTAGAGAATATGGAGAGTAACTGTATTGACAAAGCTTAGAGAGTAAACAAGAGTATGAGTACCTTGGTAGCTTAGGGTAATAAGCTATATATAGTTGAGAAGTTCGTAACTCCTAGGTAACTAGAAAGTCTTTATTAATGCTCATTTAATGGCGGTTACCAGTTACTCTTAACCTGGCGGGTAAGGTAATTAATGATTCATCTAATAATCCTTTATGGCCGTGTCGGCGGTCAGCCGTTATCAAGGTGAAGGGGGAGATTCGCCCGTGAAGATCCGCCAGCGGATCTTCTAGAACTAATCGTTAGAGATCTGCCTGCCTCCTCTTGCTACGTGGCATACTTTAAGGCGAATATCCCTTTTAGTCCTCATGATAATATCCTGCTATTATCAGAAGCCCCCCCCCCAAATGTCATTAAAGTCCTTTAGGGCTTTCGAACTTCCGTGCGCCGTCATATGCTTCCTCATTAATGTGCACTCTGTTCGATGCCGCTCGATGACCGACACGTGTGATGACACACTGTTCGAGGATGGTTCAAAAACCCTTCTTCTTCTTCGCTTTTCTCTTTCTTTTCTCATTTCTTCATCTCCTTGTTTTCGAAGCTTTTTCCAGAAATCTTTTCAGAGACCATACCCAAGCTTCCGCATCTCCATGTAAGTGCATTTTCTTTTATCTTGAATGTTTATAAGTTCATCTTCGTCTTCTGGGTCAACTTCGGAACTTTTTAATTCGACATCTCCCTTTAAGATTGAAGTAGATTTTAGTTGGACCACTTCTTCATCGGAAAACTCCCAATCCTCTGTAGACGCGATTGATTCCGGTTTAGCTGAGTTCAATAACTCGACGCGTAACCACTACCAAACTCGTTCTACCAAAAACCCCTTTCTTTTCCCTTCTGCTCCCGACGCTGTTCCGGCTAGGACTCGCAATCGGTTTCTGGGTTTAATGGCCACTTCTTCTTTCCCTGTTAGGAAAAAGAATCCTCGAGCGGCGTCCACTCTGTCTCGTATGAGTGCCGCGGATTTGGCGAATCTGGCGAATCGCTTTCCATGGATAAAAAATTATGAAACCCAGCTCGCCGCTCCCCATCAACGTCCCTCTAATCCACCTACTGGCTTTCTCACTGTATTTAGTAGTCATGTGGAGAGAGGGTTTCGCCTTCCTCTTCCTAAGATGTTGGCGGACATCCTCTCATATTTCGACATTGCCGTTAGTCAGCTGCATCCTAATAGTTGGCTTGACATGGCCTTGGATTGCTATCTCGCCTCGAATTTAGGCGTTGTTTACACAGGTCGTATTTTTAGAGTCTTTCATAAACCTTCCAAGAGGAAATCAGAGTCCTATCTTACCTTTGCCAAATTTGGCGTCTATTCGCCCTTTTATGACAAAATGTCCAACGTGCATTGCTGGGATGAGAGTTTCTTCTATGTGAAGATAAAGGATGGCGAACCGTTAGGTTTTCCTTCAGTTTGGAACTCCCATCCGCTACATATGGTGGGTGACATGCGAATCTTACTAGACAGTGATGAGGTGGTGGTGGATCTCATGAAGCAAATCAAGGCGGATGCATGGACTTATGCGGATGCCTTAGCCTTCATGATGAATGATATTCCATTGATCCGCCGAGAAGAGGATCGATTTGTTTATTCGAAAATTACTCAGTTTGATCAAGGTACCTTTCTGTCACTTTAAGAGTCTTAATTATTTTGATGTCTTCTTTGGCAGAGGTGTTTCTAAGGCAAATCACGCTCTTGCAGAGACGCGCAGGAAGCTTTTGGAGGATGAAGCATGTAAGAAAAATCAAGCAGCTAATCCTTAAGCTGATACAGGAAAACGTCCTGCGGAGACGGCCGTTGATCCGCCCCTGAAAAAGAGGCGACCCAACACTGTTGGTACCACAAAGATTATGCGGACGCGATTCGATCCGCCAAGCCTGCTGAGAAAACTGTTCAGGTAATCCTTCTTCTGACTTCTTTATTTACCCATCAAATTCTAAAATGGCGTATGGCTCTTTTTACTTGTGTAGATGGCGAAGCCGGATATCGGGGGGTATTGGTCTGCCAAATTGGGGGCCGAATCTGGGGGGTTTTTAATGGCCACTTCTTCTTTCCATGTTAGGAAAAAGAATCCTCGAGCGGAGTCCACTCCGTCTCGTATGAGTGCTGCGAATTTGCCGAATCTGGCGAATCGCTTTCCATGGATAAAAAATTATGAAACCCAGCTCGCCGCTCCCCATCAACGTCCCTCTAATCCACCTACTGGCTTTCTCACTGTATTTAGTAGTCATGTGGAGAGAGGGTTTCGCCTTCCTCTTCCTAAGATGTTGGCGGACATCCTCTCATATTTCGACATTGCCGTTAGTCAGCTGCATCCTAATGGTTGGCTTGACATGGCCTTGGATTCCTATCTCGCCTCGAATTTAGGCGTTGTTTACACAGGCCGTATTTTTAGAGTCTTTCATAAACCTTCCAAGAGGAAATCAGAGTCCTATCTTACCTTTGCCAAATTTGGCGTCTATTCGCCCTTTTATGACAAAATGTCCAACGTGCATTGCTGGGATAAGAGTTTCTTCTATGTGAAGATAAAGGATGGCGAACCGTTAGGTTTTCCTTCAGTTTGGAACTCCCATCCGCTACATATGGCGGGTGACATGCGAATCTTACTAGACAGTGATGAGGTGGTGGTGGATCTCATGAAGCAAATCAAGGTGGATGCATGGACTTATGCGGATGCCTTAGCCTTCATGATGAATGATATTCCATTGACCCGCCGAGAAGAGGATCGATTTGTTTATTCGAAAATTACTCAGTTTGATCAAGGTACCTTTCTGTCAGTTTAAGAGTCTTAATTATTTTGATGTCTTCTTTGGCAGGGGTGTTTCTAAGGCAAATCACGCTCTTGCAGAGACGCGCAAGAATCAAGCAGCTAATCCTCAAGCTGATACAGGCAAACGTCCTGCGGAGACGGCCATTGATCCGCCCCTGAAAAAGAGGCGACCCAACACTGTTGGTACCACAAAGATTATGGCGGACGCGATTCTATCCGCCAAGCCTGCTGAGAAAACTGTTCAGGTAATCCTTCTTCTGACTTCTTTATTTACCCATCAAATTCTAAAATGGCGTATGGCTCTTTTTACTTGTGTAGATGGCGAAGCCGGATATCGGGGGATATTGGTCTGCCAAATTGGGGGCCGAAGGTTCCTTTGAGAACGTATCCCTTCTGAATGATCTGGGCGAGGCTTTAGGCCAAGTGGGTGAGGTGCAAAGGAACTATAACCAAATCCCCGGATCAGTTCATGTCAACAAGGGGAAATCGGAGCTTCTATCGGTAAGTTTACGAAGAATGTAGTGATTCTTTTACTTCCTTTTTCACCTTTGGACTAAATCATTTTTGTTTCTTATAGTTGTACGCCCGCCTGCGCACTTTGGAAAATGGACTTCTCCAAAATGTGGCGGATAGGGCCACCATCAAAAACTTGGAGAAAGAGATCGCGAACGCCAATTCCACCATTGCTTCTGTTAACGCGAATCTGGCCTCCGCCACAGCCGCTTTAGTTCTCCGGGATGAGGAAATTAAAAGCTTGAAGGCAAAGATGGCTTCTGACGCCAAAAACTATGAGAATGTTATCGGGGAAGCTGAGTACACGGCGGGTGTACAGGCATTCTATTATGGCGAGATGCTCATGACATATTTCTCTTTGGCTCATCCTGAAGTTGACTTCACAGATCCCCAGTTCGCCATCCCCGAACCTAAAGATGTGGCAAAGCTCCATAAAATGCTAGATGTTAGGGGATACCTCCATACTTACGTAAGGAAATGGATGAAAGGAACCATGGAGGAGACCAAGCCCCCTACTATAGTTGTGGCGGATGACCCTGAAGAAATGTCATCCAAGGTTGATATAGAATCAATTCCTGATTCTGTCCCTCCATCGGGTCCTGCATCTTTGAAGGAAAAGGAGGTATCCGCTGATGGCGGATCTGTGAGTGTGGAGAAACAAGATCCTCAGGCGAGCATCATGGGCGAAGGAAGCACAAAAGGAGATGCTCCTATTATTATTTAGCTTTTGCTAGAAATTTTGTAAAAACCTTATAAGTACAATTTTGGTTTAACTTCCTACTCTGCTTTATACTTATTTTATCCTTAAATTTGCGTAAAGAAGCATGTATGTTTGAAGCATGTTCAGGATTTATGTTTGGAGTAGGTGGCCAGCCGTACTCCATGATATGAACCTTTGTGAAGGTTTATAGCTGTTTTATTCCTTTTTAGAGGAAGTAAAGCTACCCAGGGGTTCAATTTGCCACCTATCTTTTAGGTGAAATGATCCGCCCGCAGGAATTTGTGAATCCTTCTCTAGGAAGGATAAGAGAGTGTAAGACCTTGCGTCCAAGGATCGTTTTAACTCTATCGATGATCAAGATCCACCGAGTGGCGAATTGTTTGTGAATGTGGGGAGCGTTGGATGCCCCCCTTCTTTTTAATACTGGAATATTGATATTGCAGCAGTAAACTATAAAAAGAACATAGATAATAAAACTAATAACATTTATTAATGGGAGAGACACCTTATTACAGTGAACAGGTCTTTATGAATGAGCCTCATTAAAACCTTTAACAAGAAAAACCTCATGGGGAAAAAGTTTGTTAAAGGAAAAAGAGTGCTCAAGACCATGGACATACTTCATTTCTTGACAAAGTATTTGCGGAGGTTTTGGAGATTCCACATTCGTGGTAGTGTATTGCCCTCCATATCTTGTATTTTGAATGTGGCTGGTCCGATCTTGTCCACTATTTGGTATGGACCTGTCCAGTTGAGGCCCAACTTGCCTTTACCTTCTCGAGATTGGACTTTATCAGCTTTCCGAAGTACAAGATCTCCTATCTTTAGATCCACAAGCTTTGCATTTTTATCATGGTAAGCTGCAATCCACTGTTTATACGTTGCCATGCGTACATAGGATTGATTCCGGCGATCCTCAACTCGATCTAGGCTCTCCCTTAGCCGTTTGTCGTTGTCCCTTTCACAATAAAAGGCCACGCGATCACTAGGGACTTGTATTTCAATGGGGATTACAGCCTCGACTCCATGAGAGAGGGCAAATGGCGTTTCTCCAGTAGCTGTTCTTGGGGTGGTACGATAAGCCCACAAGACGCTTGTAAGCTGATCCGCCCACCTCTTGTCATGCTCTCCCAACCTCTTCTTTATCCCCTTCACAATCGTCCGATTGGTAACCTCGGTCATTCCATTGGATTGAGGATAATAAACGGAGGCGAATCTATTCAAGATGCCCAACCCTTCACAGAAAGCCTTGAATTTGCCACAATTAAACTGTGTTCCATTATCAGTGATGATGGTGTGTGGAACGCCATATCTCCCCACGATGTTGTCTTTGACAAATTCCACCATCTGTTCTGCTGTAATGGAGGAAATAGCCTCGGCCTCTACCCATTTGGTGAAATGATCTACTGCTACTACTACATATCTCTTTTGTCAGCGAGTCGGGGGAAACGGACCGACGATGTCAATTCCCCAAAGGGCAAATGGTCGTCCCTCGAGGATTGGTCTTTGAATATGTTTGGTGGTGTGTGACTCATTTGCATGAATCTGGCAATTGTGACAAGATTCTACCAAACTCTGGGCGTCCAACTCAACTGTAGGCCAGTAAAAACCTGCTAACCTGGATTTTTTCAAGATCGTGGCGGAAGCTTCATGTGACCCACAAGATCCCTCGTGTAACTCCCTGAGGATCTGCTGCCCTTCCTCTGGTAGAATGCACTTTAGCCAAGGATGACTAAAGGATTTCCTGTAAAGATCATCATTGATCAAGGAGAAGTAAGCTGCTCTCCTGACTATCCTTCGCGCCTCCTTTTTGTCTTCAGGTAATGTTCCATCTAGCAGATATTGGCGGATGACTGTCCTCCAATCATCTCCCACTGTCGTGAGTAGGGACACTTCTTCATAGGCAAAAGCTGGAGCCATTTTTACTTCAAAGGGACAATCCGGATCCGCCCAGTTTTCCTCGCAGGAGGCCATTTTAGCCAAATGATCAGCTTCTGTATTGGATTCCCTTGGTATGTGAATTAATTCCCATTTAGTTTCTTTAACTTCAAGGTGATCTAGCAATTTCTTGACTTCTGCTACATATTTGGCCAGAACTTCGTCTTTCACCTCGTAATTCTTGATTACTTGGTTGACCATTAGCTTTGAATCACTATAGATCACGATCCGCTCTGGGGTGATTTCTTGAAGTAGACGCAATCCCAGTATTAGAGCTTCATATTCTGCTGCATTATTAGTGGCAACGGAATTTAATTTTGCTACGTACTGTAACCTTATGTAGTGGGGACCTTTGATCACTACCCCCACATCTGCTCCGTCCGCCGAGGAAGCTCCATCAGTAAACATTGACCATTCTTCTAATGGAGGTTTGGAATAGGATATCCCCTCGTCAGTGAATTCATTCACGAAGTCCGCCAGGACCTGACTTTTCAAAAATGACCTGCTCTCATATCTTACATGAAATTCGCCGAGGCGAATTGCCCACTCCATCAATCTTCCTGAAGTGTCCGGCTTCTGCAATAATTTTCGCATTGGTATATTGGTCCGAACTATGATAGTATGCGCCTGAAAATATGGCCTAAGGCGAATTGCCGTGGTTACAACAGCCAATGCCATCTTATCCAGCTTTGAATACCTGGTTTCAGCGTCTTTCAAAACTTTGCTCACGTAATAAATCGGGAATTGCTGGCCATCTTCTTCCCGTATCATGATCGTGCATACGGCTTTTTCTGTGACCGATACATACATGTATAGATCTTCCCCTTTCAAAGGTCGACTCATCATGGGTGGCTCTGTGAGGAACTTTTTGATTCCCTCGAAGGCATTTTGACAATCTTCATTCCATTCGAATGGTTTTTGCTTCTTGATGACTTCGAAAAAAGGCTGGCATCTACGAGCTGAGCAAGAAATAAACCTGCCCAAGGCTATGATACGTCCATTAAGACGTTGCACTTCTCTGATATTCTGGGGTGCTTGCATCTCTAGGACCGCTTTGATCTTGTCAGGATTTGGGCTAACTCCCTTTTCGCTGATCATGAATCCTAAAAATTTCCCATATGTTGCCCCGAAAGTACATTTCTCTGGATTCAACTTGATGTTATGGCGCCGAAGTACGTCCAGTACTTCCTTTATATCCTCTGCATGCCTTTCTACAGCTGTACTTTTAATGATCATATCATCTATATAGACAGAATAATTACCGCTCTTATTGTCTGCGAATATCTTGTTCATCATCCTCTGATAGGTTGCGCCTGCATTCTTGAGCCCGAAGGGCATAACTTTAAAACAATAAGTAGCTTGATGCGTCACGAACGAGGTCTTGATCCTATCTGAGGGCTCCATAGGGATTTGATGATAGATCGACTTCACATCAGTAAAGGAATACATTGCGTGACCAGCGGTTCCATCCACGAGCATGTCTATGCATGGCAAAGGATAATTATCCTTGGGGCAAGCTTTATTGAGATCAGTAAAGTCAATGCACATGCGGTAAGATCCGCCCGCTTTTTTCACAAGCACAGCATTCGCCAGCTGATGCGCCCCCACCTTACTCGAGATGGGAACTCACTAAGGGATAAGTGTACCCCGTCGTTATCAAGTAATAAATTTCTGGTTTAGTCTAGGTTATCGTCCACAGGATTTATTTCTGTAAGTATCAAGCTACTCGATCTCGGATGTTATCTAGGCTTAGGGGGTTTTGAGTTGGTTTTGTTTATATTAATCTACTCCTAGGTTGAATTATGCTAATCCTAGCTAAGTTGTCTAATCCTAACTAAATTATCTATTTCTAGCTAAGTTATTCTACTCCTAGCTAGTCACTCTACCCCTAATTGATCTTTCATTAATGAAAACTATTCGAAGGAATATGGAATGATCGATAATAATTAAGTTAGATTATCAAGTCTATTGAATAAAAACCTAATCTGAGTCACTTGTATTCAAGGCGATTAACCCTACTTACCCTCTTGAGGTTCCTAGCGCGTGATTCCCTAAGGCCGAAACTAGGTCTAAGGCTCAGTAAATTGGCGCTTAATCAACTAAGAGGTCGTCAATCTCTTAGGCTCTGACTAGGTCAGATTCAGCTCGCAATATGTGCCTACTAGATTTTGGGGCTTTTGAATGAGTTAAACCAATTGAATAAAGCGTAAGACAAAGATAAGATAAATAAACATAGAACAAAATAAGAGCCAAATTATTATTAAAGGCGAGATGATTGTCACAAGATACAATAAAACAAGTTCGGCAACTGTATCAAGAGTATAAACATGGAAAGATAAAAGGAGATACAAAAATCCCTTTTAGGGAACCTGTTTACTCTGCAGCCGGCGACTTGATTCTAAGGACGAACCTTGATAATTCCTCGAGGAAAAGCTTTGAAGGAGCTTCAATGGAGGTTGAGGAAGATGAAGGAGATGGAGAGGAATTACAAGGGGAAAGCTAAAACAATTTACAAAAACGAAAGATATCTAATTTACCTTGGAAAATCTCTATTTATAGACGCGGCTCGGGCCCTTTTCTTGACCTAATTCGTGTCCTTATTGATGTAGGAAGTCGTGGGGTCCATCGTGGCTTCGTGGGGGCGGAATTGGTCTTTTTGACCAATTGCCGCAAGTCTGCTCGCCGAGCAGGGCGAGCTGCTCGGTGAGCAGGCACTTCCTGCTCGGCGAGCAGGGCAGTGCCTGGGCGCTGCCTGGGCTGCTCGCCGAGCAGCGCCCGGGCTGCGTGCCGATGCTCAATTCGCCGGGGGGTCCCCGAGACACGATTTTTGCTTGAAATTGATAATGTTTTATCATGTACACGCACATAAACTCCAAACAACATTAGTCCAAAGGCCAAATTGATCCGTCAATCGCTTATTTTGAGCAAACGCTTCGTTTGGTGCGACTTTTGACGGACCAATTAGCTTCAAAAGATAACGGAATTCTAATATGCATGTTATTTCCGCCGTATTTGCCTAAATTGATCACAAAACGAGCCTAAACGACGAAAAGTAAATAGAACGTTTCCAATTTCTAACTAACTCACACAAAAGCATTTAAATGCGAGAATTGCTCGCTTATTAACCAAATTACTCTAAAAACCGTCCTAAAACCGTACCCAAAGATAGGGGTTTTTGACCCCTACGACCAGCCATTGGGTGTAAAGTACTTCCTCTATGGCATCCGCCTTCTAGAGCTTGGCGATCTCTTCTTCTATCACCTTCTGTCTTTCCGGACCATGATTTCTTCGTTTCTGAGCCACTGGAACGGCATCCTTGTCGATGTTGAGTTTATGAGTGATCACGTCCGGGCTAATTCCAGGTAGGATTTCATCCTTCCATGCGAAGACATCTTCGGCCTCACAGAGTACTTTGGTGATTGCATCTCTGACCTTGCCTCGTAGCCCTTTAGCTATCCGCACCTGCTTCTCTTCTGCCATGAGGTACATTTCGGTCTCGCCCAGGGCCATTGTGACACGCTCCTCTTCATCTTCTTCATTAGGTTGAGGGCGGATCATTAAAGATGCTGAATATGTTTCTTGGGCCACTTTTTGACAACCTTTGACCATCACACCTCCCTTGACCGTGGGAATGTAAAGTGTCAAATGACGAATGGAGATAAGAGCCGTGACCTCTGAGATAAATGGTCGCCCAAGGATAATATTGTAAGCCAATTGCCCATCCAAGACTGTGAACTCCAGATCTCCTCTCCACACCTGGTCATTGTCAGTAAGCTCACAATCCAAAGTAACTTGGCCTTTCGTCTGAATGGTATGACCTGTTACTCCCAAAATGTCGATCACAGTCGGCTCTACCTGGACATGATCAATTTTGAGTTTGGCGAATGCCCCTCGGGTAATGACATTACATGAACTTCCCGTATCAATCATTACCCTCTTCATTTCCCAACCTTCAACCATCATAGTGACAACTAGTGCATCGGCATGGGGTGGAACCTCAGGACCTGCGTCCGAGAAAGGGCGATTCAATGATGTCCTGTCGAGGGCTATCGTCTTTGCCTTCTTAAATGCTGGCTGATAACCAGGTCTGCCTACTATGACATTGATGGTACCCTTTCCTTTCTTCTTTGGATCCTCCTTGGATCTATCATCTTCTTTTCCTTCTGCTTGGATGAACCGATCCAATTTACCTCTTTCAAAGAGTCGTTCAATTTCTCGAGCTAACTCCCAGCAAGCATCCGTATCATGGCCATTCTTCCTGTGATACTTGCAATAATTTTTGGGATTTTTACCTTTATTGGTGTACTCCCCCCTTTTGGCTCGGGGTATGAAATGCTCAACTTGTGCTGGATATTCTCAATCCACATAAGAACTTCACTTTTAGAAGCATTGAGAGGTGTAAAGGAGGTGACAAACGTTGACTTGTTCCTGGAATCCCTTCGCTTGTTTTGAGAGGAAGAATCCTGACGTTTGTCTTTCTCTCGGTCCCGAGGATGGGGTTCGCCTCTGTCCTTCTTTGGTGATGATGGCGAGCCTCGGCGAATGTCATCTACCTCTATAAAGTCTTTACAACGCTCCATTAACTCTACCATGCTGGTGGGCTTCTTTCGGATGAGATCCTCTTGCAGGCTTTTACAGGTAGTGTTTCTCACAAAACACTCCACAGCCACGGAGATATCTACATCAACAATTTGTATACACAATTGGTTGAAAGTGTCCACATAGTCCCGGAAGGATTCGTTCGCTTTCTGCTTTAATTCAAAAAGCTTCCCAGATTTTACTACCGCAGGAATGCAACCAGCAAATTTCGCACAAAATTCTCTGCTTAATTGATCAAAGCTGTTTATCGAGCCCGGGGGTAAAGATTGAAACCACAAGTAAGCCGGGCCTCCCAGCGTGGTGACAAACATTTTGCAGAGCACGGGCTCAGTGGCTCTATTGAGTCTAGCCAGGATTCGATACTTTCGAACATGAGCCTCTAGATTATCCTTGCCGGTGTATATTGCGAGATTGGGAATCTTGAAAGCCCTTTCAGTTTCTTCTGCCTCGATCCAAGCTGCAAAAGGCAAATCCCTATTGGCGAATGGATTATGCCTTGCATTTTCTTCGTTCATTTGGAGCACTAGGGCTCTTACTCTATCATCAAAATTCTCCGGATCCGCCCTGGTGCGATTTCTTCGTGGCGATCTGCTTGGAGAAGAAGAAGAAGAGGAAGAACTTGAATCAGACGATGGATCTGATGGCGAATGTCTTCCTCCATTACCACGTCCACCTCCTCCTCTCCCTCCACCATCTCCTCCATCGCTTCCTCTGTTTGGGGGAGTTGGATCGTTTCCTCCTCGCTGACCTCCAGGCAAGGTGTGTCCAACAGTTCCTGAAGGTGGAGGTGGCGGCGGTCCACTTACATGAGATGTTTTTTCTGGCCTCTTACTTCTTCTACGACCAGTAGATGGAGGTGATCTGCCACGGCGTGGTGATCTTGTTCGCCTGGGCGAAGGGGACCTTGCTCGCTTATCTTTATTCTTTCTATGCTTTTTGCGAACTGGCTCTTTAAATCCGCCAAGAGACGAATTTGTCCTAGGGCGTCTAGGTATAGTTGGTCCATCAAGATTAAACCTTGGAATCTCCAATCCTCCAGGAGGGACCGTATCATTCCTCTGACTTCCCTCACCAGGGAATAACTCCCGGTTAATTGGTCGTTCGCCACCGGATGCCGTGGTAGTTATCAGGGAATCACTGTTATGAGCATGAAGGAACAAAGAGCTATGGGCACCTGGTCCAAGACCAAAATTTAACGGAGGTAAAGATAAGACAGTTGACGTAGACACCGTACTCCAACGAGGAGGAAGAGTCATGAATGCCCGAAGGCGATTTCCGATCTCAAGCCCATATCGTGCTTCGATATCCAGCGCACACATATCGATGAAAGAAGCAGTGGGCATGTTTCTATCAATATTTGTTATAGGAGCAGTTGTGTTAGTGCGACCAGCACTAGATGGTCTGATTATCGGTGATTCAATCCCGGAAGATGGATTATGTCCTCCATTGGTCATGATGTTTCAGCGTGAATGAAAAAACCCTTTATTTGATCAAGGGTTCCACGTTCACCGCACCAATTGGTAACAAGTGAGAAATTCCTGATCGGAGCTCGTCCCTGTGGGGGGGCGTCATTAGGTTCGACGAGGAAAACTCCGATGCCAAAGTTAGTAGAGAATATGGAGAGTAACTGTATTGACAAAGCTTAGAGAGTAAACAAGAGTATGAGTACCTTGGTAGCTTAGGGTAATAAGCTATATATAGTTGAGAAGTTCGTAACTCCTAGGTAACTAGAAAGTCTTCATTAATGCTCATTTAATGGCGGTTACCAGTTACTCTTAACCTGGCGAGTAAGGTAATTAATGATTCATTTAATAATCCTTTATGGCCGTGTCGGCGGCCAGCCGTTATCAAGGTGAAGGGGGAGATTCGCCCGTGGAGATCCGTCAGCGGATCTTCTAGAACTAATCGTTAGAGATCCGCCTGCCTCCTCTTGCTACGTGGCATACTTTAAGGCGAATATCCCTTTTTGTCCTCATGATAATATCCCGCTGTTATCAATATACAAGAAAAACAAATGGTTTAATGGTAAGTATTGTGTAGTGTAAATGAAGAGGCCATGGTTCGAACCCCACCTGCAGTAGTGTTTTTTTTAAAACATTTCCTACTCAAAACGATGTAGTTTTGAGTGTTCTCACCGTAAGAAAGTGTCATCACCTAAAAAAAAGTTCTCACAAGAGCCATCTCCTATATATATATATATATATATATGATGACAAATGGAATTTTTTTTATCATAATCGCAATAGTTTAGTGGAACTATATTAAGTTAGTGAAAGATTAACTATGATTCAAAAATTAATATATTAATTTCAAAATATCAATTAACATTCTTTAATTTATATCTTTTTATAAAACTAAACAAAAACCATTAATTTACATCTAAAAATATTAAATTAAATTCAATAATAAGAAATCATCAAATTTATTTTGTTCAATATAGATATATATTGAAACAAAAAACATATATGTATATATGTAAATCAACCAAATTAAGCTTTAAATCAACATGAAGCATAATCAATAGCTTCATTTGAACCGTAATTTCACAATAAAAAGCAAAATCATGAAAAACCACAATTTTACAAAATTTCTGCATAACCCTAAAACATCAATTTCTGAAACTTCTTTGATTATATATATATATATATATATATAACTCAAAATATAGTTGATAGTTACTTACCTTGGCTATTAATTGAAGAAAATACACTCGTTCAATTCTCTTCTAAATCCTGTCTAAGACGTTTCCCTCCAAACACTGTCAAAACTCAAAAACTCTTCGGTTAGGACTTAGATCTATGCATAAGGATGCTATCGTTCCAATTTCGACTGATTCGGACGGTCGAATCTCCGTAAATCAAAGCAACAGTGGAGAAACGGTTCAGGGAAAACTGATAAATCTAAAAGAATAAAAAAAAAGGAAAGATAAAGAAGATGTAACCACCTGATATTTGAGATATATATCTCAAATTTGGCAAACATTACGTTTGATCCTCCATCTTTCTATAATTTTAAAAACATTATCCTAACTTTTAATTTACACCTAAAACCATCAAATTAACTTCAAACTTTTTCTATAACACCAAATAAAAATCACACACCCAATAATTATCATATATATTACTATCAAGGTATAAATTCTAGAAATTTAGACCCAGACGTGACAACTAATAACATATGTTTAATAGAATTAGATGTTCACTACTTACTAATTTGGTCATCAATGGTTTAATGAGATAAAAAATAAATGGATGTATCCAAATAAAAGATCAAGGGTAAAGTTCAAATAAAATCCTTGTGGTTTCACTAATTTTCAGATAAAGGACTGTAGTTTACTTTTTGTCAAAACGAGGACTGAGGTTTTCAAATTTAGCAAAATAAGGACTTTTTCGATTGATACTATTAAAATCACCATTGACGACTTCAAAAATGACATATTTTAAAAACTACTAATATTCTAAGCAACTTTAATTCTTCAACTTTTTTATTTGGAGATTATTTAGATGATATTTGGTAAAGAGAGAGAAAGTTAATGTTTAGAGAGAGAAAGTTCCAAAATAGATGATTTTCTAAAATCGAAAATGTAGTTCCATAGAAAATATGGCATTGAACAACTTTAATTCTTGAAAATTTTCATTTTCAGGTCGTTAAAGATAGTTTTAATAGCATTATTAAAAGTGTGAAACCTCAATCCTCGTTTTGATAAAAAGTAAACTATAGTCCTTTATCTAAAAATTAGTGAAACCACATGAGTTTTATTTGAACTTTTTACCTATAGCATTTTAAATTGGATTAAATTACTCACTTAATTAATAATAATCTAATAACTAAAGAAATACAAATTAGGTGCATTTAGAAAAATTATCTCACATAATTATGTTAAACAAGAAATATTATAGGCAAATTAGGCAAAAAAAAAATAAAGGGAAAAAAGTTTAAAAATTACTATGATTTGTTAGGATTTTGCTCAAGTCCATATGAGAAATAAAGTCTTACATGAGTTCTGGTTAAAATTATATTTATATCTACTGTAGGGTTCTATTAACCAAAGTGTGA
The DNA here is from genome assembly GCF_963576675.1 of Euphorbia lathyris. Lineage (NCBI taxonomy): Eukaryota > Viridiplantae > Streptophyta > Magnoliopsida > Malpighiales > Euphorbiaceae > Euphorbia > Euphorbia lathyris. Next base: position 78,247,494 of record NC_088912.1, read on the forward strand.
ACCGTTAGTCTGCCAGTTTTAATGCTAAAGAGACCAGTAGCTAATCTACTGGTTTCATAATTAAAAAAAATATATTTTTGAATGTTTTAATTGAAATTGGTAGCTAGTGGATCGGTTTCAAAAATTCTGTTTTAATTAGACATGACAATTAATGACTTACACAAAGTTTTAAAAATAATATTTTAAAATCGGTACTTATACTTTTTTTTTCAACCAAGTGCTTATACTTTTGAAAACTTTAATTTAACTTCAAACAATTAATTTTTAACCTTTATTATTTAATTTTTGAAAAATGGTTATTTAGATTTTTAAACTTTATTATTTAATTTAAAAAAATGGTTATTTAGCTATCACTTTGGATGTAGATCTTTAACTCTTTAATTTTCAATAATGTAAGGTTAACATTGATTTTGATTGAAAACGTTATGATCAAATTGGAAGGTCTAAAGTGACTCTTAAATAATAGTCAAAACAATCTTTTAAAATTTTCGGTGATTATTGAATCTTCCAAACGAGTTTGTCGATAATTGACGTTTAGAAGGTCTAAAGTGACTGTTAAATAATAATGAAAACATTATTTTCAAATTTTCGGTGACGTTAAGCTAAAATTGATTTTGCTTAGAAACATCATGTTTAAATTTATACTATTACGTTAATGCTAAATAACCATTTTGAAAAATTAAATAGTGAAATTTAAAAATTAATTTAAAGTCAAACTAATATTTTCAAAATTATAAGTACTAATTTTAAATTTTTCATTCAAAATTTTCAAAACATTACATAATTCCACCGATTGTCTATTAATTATAATAGAATTCTCGAAACCGGTAGACTAGCTACCGATTTCTTTATAATTAAAAACGATAGATTAGGCATTGGTTTCGCACTTTGGTTAATAGAACTCCATAGTGGGCATAATTTTTAACATGGTTGAATCCTTTATGTTCCTGAGTAAGCCTTTAATGAGACAGAAAAATGATCGAATGATGAGTCGGATACTGGCTAGCCCGCATTGATACCTAAGTAAGCTTTTTAAGGACAAATTGGGGATGAAAATAATGATAAACCAAATTTGTGAATAATGAACTTAATGAATGACTGAATGTGTACTCACTTTATTTACAATGCACTTGAGTTAATAGTTTCCACTAAACTGGAGTTTGTTTACTTTAGGCCACTAAATCCGTTATTGGTAGGGCTGTAAATGAACAGAGCCGCTCATGAGCGGCTCGGTGATCAGCTCGATAAAAGCTCGGCTCGACTCGACTCCATTTGTAAACGAGCCGCTCGTGAATACGATTTACTGGCTCGGTTCGTAAACGAGCCAAGCTTGAGCAGGCCAAAGGTCGGCTCGAAAGCTCACGAGCAGGCTCGATTAGAACATTTATGAACAAATTTTAGTTTTGTAGAAAACTATATAGTTTTGTGTTAGTTCACAAATATCTAAACTTGATATTATTTCATTTGCTATTAGATGAGCTCGTTCATAAACATAATAAATGAGTAATAGACGAACTATTTGTAAGCATCTTGTTTATTTATTCACGAACTTTGCTTGTGAGCTTGTTTATGTACACAATTAAAGAGTTATTTGTGAGCAAACTTCACAAATATAATTAACATTTTACTCACAAACAATTCATGGTTAGATAATTTTCTTAATGAACCAAGTCCAAAAGATGATTTTGGACTCGAAATAAGCTCGAAGCTCGGTTCAAGCTCGTTGAGCAAGCCAAAGCTCGGCTCGGGCTCGGCTCGTTAATTTTATAGCAAGCTCGTCTCGGGCTCGAGCTCGTTAATTTTATAGCGAGCCGAGCTTGAACATGCCAAAGCTCGGCTTGGCTCGGCTCGATTACAGCCCTAGTTATTGGCAGGATTAGAGGCAACATGCTTGTAACATACTAATCCCTAACAGGATTAGTATTAATACCCCAAATCGTATCATGTGACTCAATCTTATGAGTGATTGTGTGATCTTTTGCGATGATCCTATGTTGATCTTGGCTCACGTGTGATCGTGTTACCTTTCTTGATCATACCACATAAGTTGGTTTATATTTTCTTTTATATCACCTACGAATACATTATAAGAACACGTGATATTTAGTTTAAGGATTTATTAGGCTGGTTTATATTCTTATATATCACCTACGAATACATTATAAAAACACGTGATATTTAGTCTAAAAGTTTATTAGATGGATTGTGGGCCAGACTTTCTAAGTGATAATATTAACCTACTAACCTAAAATAACATAAATAAATAAATAGAGAAATTATTATAAATTATTATAAAATGAACTTGTGGAATTTGTTTTATCCAAACGATGATTGAGGTTTTCGGTTTCTATTAGGAGATGACTGATGTTTTTCATTTTGCTAAAAACAATGATTTTTTAGTTTGGTAATGCTAAATGACCGTTAACGATATAAAAATTGAAAAATTACAAGAATTAATGATATTCTAAACAATTTAAAATCTTGTTTTTTTTTATTTTGAGGTTATTTAGGGGTAATTAGTATTGGCGATCGGCTAATAATATCAAAAGGTCACAAAAGTTCAGTTTGTCTCAATAAACTCATTTAAGTTTATTTTATACCAATAAAATCACTCTGAACATTTTTCACCATTTCGGGTCTATCAGGAGTATTGCAGATCAGCACAAATAAGAAACAAATATGGGAAGATTGGATCCCCTTGTCTAAGTCTTCTTATGGGTTTTAACCGGCCTTTGGGCTGCCCATTAATAAGAAAATACATGGTAACAGAGGAGACACACAACATTATGAGCTGGATAAAGGAAGGTGGAAACTGTTGGTCCCTAGTAATTAGTTCCAGGGGGTTAGGAACTAATATAACTTTTTCACGTTTAATTAAGCTGACTGAAGGTTATTTTGAAAGTTTATCAACTCAGCTTTTGGTCAGCTTGGTGAGATAAGTTTCAAGACAGCTTTAGTCAGATGTTGACCAAAGTTGTTTTCTTGTGAGTTCAGAATTGACACTCTTGGAGGTCAGCTTCTAACTCAGCACCACTTATTTACTCAAGATCAGCTTAGGCAATTTATATGTTGAGTAAATAAATCAAACAGCACATGCAATTATAAGAGAGAGTTTAGAGATTACTCAGTATCACTTATCCTGGTTCGGTCTCTCTGCCTATGTTCAGTCCCCAGAGTCCTCCGGGCTTTTTGAATCCAATACTGAGCTCTTTAATGGTAGAGCACAAACCAATTACAAGGCAGTTGAATATGAAAGAGTACCTTCCTCTATTCGTCTACTCAACTCCTACTAAGTGCTACAACCCAGCACTTAGATTTCTCTACCACTGAATGCTTACAACCAAGCACTCAACATACACTCTCAATATACCTATTGATTACAGACTTGTTCTTCTTTAGCTAAAGAACACTTAAGATGATTACACAATAATCAATCTAGCATTTACACAGAGTATAAACAGTTTGGTGTAAGATTTTCTTGTATTTGAGTGCTTTCAAGATTTTCTCTCTTGTATTTTTCTTTTGATGCTTCAGTTGTAATCCAAGGTTCTTCATTGTCCTTTTATAGAAGGAAATTGCAGATTTGGATTGTTTGAATTGTTGTTACCATTAACACCAAAACGGTTCTTTTGGGGGACAATTTCTAGTCAGCTTCAGACTGTTCCGCCATTCCCTTTCTCTGTTTTCTTCAGGCGTCAGGTTTGTCTTCTTGCGTGTGGCTTGTCTTTTTGTGCCAGTTGTCTTTTACCAATAATCCAATGTCCCATGTCTCTCGAAATTAGTCTTCTGTGTATTTTCGAGGTTCCAATTATTGGTGCAGAGGTTTGGCAGACTTTGTCCTTTAGTGAACGGATCCTTCATGCTGTCCTGACTGTAACTCAGCATCATTCGTTGTCTTTGAAAGTTCAACTTCTATACTGAATTCCTTCGTGGTTAGCTCCGTTCTGTTTATACGCTTCTGAAGAAGTCTTCTGTTTTAGTCAGCTTTGTTCTGGCAACTTAGACTAAAAAACTTCTTATGCGGAATTCTACTCCACTCAGCTTTCATTCTGTCATGCTGAGTTCCGTTCCACTGAGCTTTGCTTATACTGACTTCTGTCCTGTCTTACTTTATATATATTTTCGCACTCAACATTGAACAAACATATTAGTACAATTAAATCAAAGCATTTAAATTTAATCGCCTCTTAATCATGGATGATTTTGTCAAATCAAAATCTTGTGGAAAGGTGTTTCGACATCATATGAATCATCATGCTCCCGAGAAATCCCCATTCTATTCTATCATATGCCTTGCTCATGTCGAGCTTCAGCGTAAAATTTCCCCTCGCCCCTTTGATTCTTGTTTTCATGTTATGAAAGGCTTCAAAAGCCAATATGGCATTATCAGTGATAAGATGACCCGGAACGAATGCAGACTGAGTGTTGGATATAATGCTTGGGAGTACTAGTTTCAATCTGTTAGCTAAAACCTTAGGTATTAATTTGTAAATCACATTGCACAAAGCTATGGGTCTAAGGTTTTGCATTGTGGACGGGTCCTTAACCTTTGGTATCAGTGTGATAAAAGTATGATTAAGATCCTAGGACATGCAACATCTATTCAGGCAATCAAGTACAAGCCCCAATATTTCATCACCAATAAAGGACCAGCAGTGTTGATAAAAAAATAGGGGACATACCGTCTGGCTCGGGGGCCTTTGTAGGGTGAATTTAACTCAAAGCTCTGTTAATTTCATCCATTCGAAAAGGTGTTGAGAGAGTCTCTTGTTGCTGTTCTGAGAGGAAGTTTTCCATCGCACTAATGTATTCGACCATGGGTGGTGGATTAGCCAATGCAAACAAATTAGAGAAATAGTCGAGCACTACGGAACCAATGCTCGCGTCCCCCTCCCTCCAAATTCCATCAGAGTCCAGTATTTTCCAGAGTTTATTTGTTCGCCTGCACGCGGAACACTTAGCATGAAAAAACCCGGTTTTGCGGTCACCAGAACGTAGCCACTCAACCTTTACTCGTTACTGCCACCTTATTTCCCCCCTTCTCTGAAATTCAGTGATCTGCTTCTCCAACTCAAATTCACGTGGTATTGTACTTGGGTTCGTGAACTGCTGAAGTGATGCGAGTTCGTTTGTTAAACGATCCCCTGATTTTTTCATAATAGCGAAGGAGGTTCGACTCCACCTTTTCAGTACCTCAGTTACAGACCTGCGTTTTTCTAACACGAAACTAGCACAATTGGGTTGCTTCCAATTTTCCTCAATTACACGGTTACAAGTTTTGTCTAGGAGCCACATGGCTTCAAAGCGAAACTTGCCCTTGCGTCGAGTTTGTAACTGACCATCACCATCACAATCAATTAGAATAGGATTATGGTCGAAGGAAATGCGTGCTAATGTGCAAACCGTGTTATTTGGGAATAAATCAATCCATCATGCGTTTGCCATGGCACGGTCAAGTCGTTCCCAGATTGCTTCATCCCCCCCCCCCCTTCTTCTATTATACCATGTAAAGGGAACCACCTGTATAACCCACATCGACTAGATTGCATCTGTCAAGGCACTCATGGAATGCATCCATCTCCCTATCCTCCCGAAGCCTGCCTCCTTTCTTCTCGGAATTCCAGAGGATCTCATTGTAATCTCCAAAACAAATAAGAGGCAGCTGATCGAATCCCTGCACGTGGCTTAGAAGTTCCCACATATGTTTTAATTGGCTTTTTCAAGCCAACCATAAATCCCAACACCTCCCCAAACCCGATTATTAGACATCTTAACAATAAAACAAATGCAGTGTAACGAAAAAATTGTAATTTCAACTTCCAATTCTTTCTTCCACCCAAGAATCAAGCCCCCGCTCATAACTAGAGCCTCCATGATAAACAAGTTGTAATTTGGGAGAGTCAGATACAAGATAGGGCAGTCGCTCTTCTTTAGACGGGTTTCCATCAAGAAGAGAAAATCTAGATAATTTTCCCTCATTAGATTTTTGAGGGTTCGGAGCGTCCAGGGATTACCCATACCCTAGACGTTCCAGCTTAGGACTTTCATTGAGTAGGGTGGGGCCTGACGCTGGCCTCCACCCTCTGGTTCATTGTCAAAAGAATCTTCTTTCTATCAACCTCATTCTCTTGTACACACAAATTATCTGTCAGGCTCATATCCCGCTGTCTCTTGGACCCCCACAGGATTAGAATTCAGATTACAAGGTGTTAAGCCCAAAATATACCTAATATACCATCTATAATTACATCAATATTGCTACGAATTTGTGCTGTTTATAACTGTTTAGAAAGTTTTTACTCTCGAATATGTTTCTTTCATGCAAGGTACATAATATTTGGTAACATCCAAATAGGAACGAAAGGAGCTCAAAAACAGAAGAAAGACCCTACAAAAGGAGTCAGAGACGATGAAAAATTAATAACGCCAAATCAAGGACGAGAACGAAAGTCAAAGACGACGAAAAGTTATGTGCCACGACCGCGGACCCCCAATTAATAACGCTCCCTTCAACTTCTCCTTCCCTTCGTTCGAAGACCAATTGATGCTCCCCCATTCTTGGTAGAGAATCAAATATTCTCGGTACGAGCAAGAGTCTGTAGAAGCCAAGTTGCACACTTTCGTTTTCGACGAAACACGATCGTTCGGGTGGATAAAGGCATCCCTTCACAATGGATACGATCATTCACAATGGACACGACACTTCAATCAAGACTCTTCAACATCTATAAATAAAGAGTTGATGGAGAGTTGAATAGAGAGAAAAAAAAAGAAATTAGTATAGAATTTATGCAGAAATTCTGAGTCAAGTGATTCAGAATTTACATTTCGATTCTGTTCAAAACAATATGATGTACACACATTGTTTATTCAATAATAACAAATTCAGTAGCGTTTAGACATTATTCCAATTTAGTTTTCATTTTGGTAGTAGACCGACTCAGTCTCTATTACGAAGATTCAACGAGAAGATTGAGTAGAGGATCCGCCCTTGAGCCTGACAAACTCTAACGAAACCCAAGGAAATGATTGACACCCCGTTCACTTGCAAGTCGTCGAATATTTCTATGCTCCATGTTCTCTGTAAACTTGTATCAATTTATATTTCATCTAATAAAGTCTGTTCTATTCGATAGATTTTTATTTAGCACTTTGGTAAAGGATCCGAAGTGGATGCTGGTGTTTTCATTAAAACGTATTTAATTCAAAATCTTTACAATGAAACTTTGTTGAACACTTAGGCAAATTATTATCTCGAAAGAGTTTTAATTTGATTAAGGGCAATTATCCCGGAAGGGTTTTGTCATGTTCAAAGCCTAATAATTAGAGGTTCCGTCATTTATTTCATCTTTATAATTCATACAAAGTTTAAAGTTGTTTTTTTTTTGCTTAATGCAAACAAATACGTTTGTTTACTTTTCTAAAAAGTACTAAACGTCCCTATCTTGCGAATTCATTCTTAATTCAGAATATTTTTCTAACAACTTCATACTCTAATCTAATTCTCATTCTAGCAATTTCAAAACCAAAATCCAATTCAACAATTTACATATTATAACCCTTAAAAATAAATCTAACCGATTCAAAATAAGTTTTTGTTGAAAAACGTTCCCTGTGGGATCGATATCTTTTTATTACTACAAGCGTATACTGTGCACTTACAAAAATTGCACAACAAGTTTTTGGCGCCGTTGCCGGGGAATGCCAAAATTTTCGACAAAATTTTAGATTTTCCGTACTTTATTTCGAATCTAGGTTTATTTATACTTATTCAAAATTTTATATTTTAATTATTTTTAGTTACTAACATATTTGCTTTTCAAAAATTCTGTTTTATAGGTAGTTTTGGTTCGTGCAAAATTTCAAGTTCATGCGCAGTTCTCGAAGTTCGGGCACGTCACCAGACCCTTTTGACCCAGAAATTGAAAAGACCCTCAAAAAGAAAAACAAAAACAAGACACCAATAAAAACCAGAGTTACTGAGCTAGAAGTTATGGCCACACTCATGGATTACGCTAGGTCAGGAGTGGCCGGTGTAACTAATAGTATAGTTAGACCCCAAATTACTGCAAATCAATTTGAGATTAAGCCAGCATTACTTAATATGTTACAAAATAACGTAACATTTTACGGGTTACCTAACGAAAATCCTAATGTCCATTTGACAAATTTCTTGGAAATTTGTGATACTTTTAAAATACCAAATATGACTGCATAAGCCATCAATCTTCGCCTTTTTCCTTTCACTTTGAAGGATCGAGCCAAAGAATGGTTGACTTCTATGCCATCTGCATCATTTGAGACTTGGGAGCAATTAGCCCAAGCATTTTTATCAAAATTCTTTCCTTTAGCAAAAACTTCAAGAGTCATAAAAGAGTTAACATCTTTTTCTCAAAATGATAATGAAACTCTTTATGAGGCTTGGGAACGCTTTAAGGAACTTCAACGTTTGTGCCCACACCACTAATTGCCCGCTGAACTTTTAATGCAAACATTTTATAATGGATTGAACCCTACAACGAGAGGTTCATTAGATGCTATTTTAGGAGGGTTATTCATGAAGAAGACGTCGGCCCAAGCAAGAGAACTTTTGGAGGAAATGACAATCAATAGTAGTATGTGGCCCGCGAAACGTTGACATATACCAGTGCCAAAACCATCATCCTCGAATACATCATCAGTTAAAGGTATAGTGAATCTTGATCCTATTTCGATGTTACAAGCCCAATTTTCTTCCTTATCGCACAAAATTGATAGGTTTATGGCACCGTGTGATCCTAATGGTAATCCAATCCCAACGGATGTGGATTATGAAGGAATGAGCGAAATAGAACAAGTAAATTTTGTCCAATGACAAAATCAAACTAATAACCCTTATTCCAATTCATATAATCCTGGATGGAGAAATCATCCTAACTTTAATTGGAGAGATAATAACAATACAACAAACGCTAATCAAAATCGTACTACTAACTATCAAATCAATCAAGAGATACGATTGGCACTTTATTGTCTAAAATCGATAAATTTATTGATGCTATGAGCGGAAAGATAAGTAATCACGACGATGGTTTTAAACGGATCGAAAATAAATTCGACCAGCTTATTAAAAACCAATCATCTAACATCTATAATTTGGAGGTTCAAATTGGACAACTCGCTAAATCAATTCCATCCCGCAAAGAGGGAAGTCTTCCAAGCCATACGGAAGAAAATCCGAAAGAGCATGTTAAGGGTATCACTCTTCGTTCAGGGAAAAATTACTTAGGCCCGAAAATGCCCAGAAATTCAACATTATCAGGAACTGATTTACCAAAGTCCAACGAAGATACATTAAACCAAAAAGATACACCAATTGACTCTAGTACAAAAACTTTTGTACCTAAACCACATTTTCCACACAAAGTCCGCAATAAGGACTATGACAAACAACTTTTAACATTTTTAGACAAACTTAAAAATTTACATATTAATTTGATGTTTATGGATGCGATTACGCAAATTCCCAATTATGGTAAATTCCTCAAAGATTTAATTTCAAAGAAAATCAGTTGGGAAGGAATTTCATCCATTTCACTAACTGAAGATTGTCGTTCGATTGTGTCAAGCAATTTGCCCACCAAACTCAAAGATCTCGGATGTTTTACCATTCCGTGTAAATTGGGAGATATTGAATTCCCAAGTTGTCTTTGTGATTTAAGAGCAAGCATTAACTTGATGCCACTATCCATTTTTAATAAGTTAGACTTAGAAGAAGATATCAAACGTACCAATATGGTTTTGCAATTAGCGGATCAAACCACTAAAAGACCATACGGTATAATTGAGGATGTTTTAGTTAAAGTTGACAAATTTATTTTTCCTACCGATTTTGTTATTTTAGATTTTGCTTATGACATTAATTGTCCGCTAATCTTTGGTAGATCGTTCATGAACACGGGACGTGCTCTAGTTGATGTGTCGGAAGGGAAAGTAGTTTTACGAATAGGAGATGATAAGATTGAGTTTGATGTGAACCAAGCGATGAAATATCCTATGGAAGATTTTGCTTATATGAAACTTGATTTAATTGAAGAATGTGTAAATGACATTGTTCAAAAAGAAGAAATAATAGAACCTATAATGAGTGAGGAACTAGAAGATAAGGACCCAAAACCTTTGATTCTAGAAGATGGACCAGTTCCACCTTCGATTATAGTTCCACCTAAATTAGAACTTAAAGAATTACCAAGTCATTTGAGGTACGCTTTCTTAGGCGAAGGCGATTCTCTACCTATAATTATCTCTAACAAATTAACACAAGTTCAAAAAGAGTATTTGATTGTTAAAAATAGGATAGGAAGTATGGGTTGGAAAATTTCAGACTTAAAAGGTATTAATCCGAGTATTACAATGCACAGAATTCACTTAGAAGAAGATAAGCCACCTAAAGCGGATAGGCAAAGACGCCTAAATCCGAATATGAAAGAAGTAGTCAAAAATGAAATTACTAAACTTCTGGACAATGGAATCATCTATCCTATTTCGGATAGCGAATGGGTTAGTCCAATCCATTGTGTACCTAAAAAGGGAGGCATAACAGTTGTAAGGAATGACGAAGGTGAATTAATACCTACACGAACCACCACTGGTTGGAGAGTTTGTATAGATTATAGGAACCTTAATAAAGCAACTAGGAAAGATCATTTTCCTCTACCTTTCATTGATCAAATGATCGAAAGGATAGCCGATCACGCTTTCTACTGTTTTCTAGATGGTTACTCCGGATTCTTTCAAATATACATTTACCCGGATGACCAAGATAAAACAACCTTCACGTGTCCTTACGGAACATTTGCATATAGGAGAATGCCCTTTGGTCTATGTAACGCACCTGCAACATTTCAACATTGTATGACTGCAATTTTTAATGATTTCATTGAAGATATCATGGAAGTTTTTATGGATGATTTTTCAGTTTATGGAGATTCTTTTTATTCGTGCCTAAAAAACTTGGATAAAGTTTTGTCTAGGTGTGAAGAAACAAATTTGGTATTAAACTGGGGAAAATGTCATTTCATGGCTGACGAAGGAATTGTTTTAGGTCACAAAATATCTGAAAAAGGATTAGAAGTGGATAGAGCAAAAACTTCAGTAATTGAAAAATTACCCCCTCCAACTACTGTTAAGGGAGTAAGATCATTTTTAGGACATGCCGATTTTTACAGAAGATTTATCAAGAATTTTTCTGTAATTTCCAAACCACTCACTAATCTACTCATGAAAGATTCCACCTTTGATTTTAATGAAGATTGCGTTAAAGCTTTCGAAACATTAAAAACAGCTTTAGTCAGTGCACCTATTATTGCTAAACCCAATTGGGATTTACCCTTTGAAATTATGTGTGATGCAAGTGATTTAGCTGTCGGATGTGTTTTAGGTCAAATGAAGGATAAGAAACCTCATGTCATTTATTATGCAAGTCACACACTGTCCGGTGCACAATTAAACTACACCACAACAGAGAAAGAAATGTTAGCAGTAGTTTTTGCATGTGATAAGTTTAGGTCATACTTGTTAGGTTCAATAGTTATTATTTATACTGATCATGCAACATTAATATATTTATTTGCTAAAAAGATGCAAAACCACGTCTAATTAGATGGGTTTTATTGTTACAAGAATTTGATATAGAAATAAAAGACAAAAAGGGAGTATAAAACTTAGTCGCCGATCATCTATCGAGACTTGAAGATGAGAACGGTCCTATAGGTGAAACTATCGGTATACGAGATGATTTCCCTGATGAGCATCTCTATCAAATGAAAAGCGTCATGTCACCATGGTATGCAGATATTGCTAATTATCTTGCTGCAAATATTGTTCCGGAAGGATTAAATTTCCAACAAAAGAAAAAAAATTTCTTCAGCATTAAATAATATTTTTGGGAAGATCCTTTTTTGTTCAAGACTTGTGGTGACAGGATAATTAGGAGATGGATTGGTGAAAATGAATATGAATCCATAATGTTGGAATGCCATTCTAGCTCTTATGGAGGACATAATGGAGCTAACAAGACAGCAGCTAGAATATTTGAATGTGGTTTCTTTTGGCCTATGATGTTTAAAGACATCTGTTCCTTTATTACTCGTTGTGATAAGTGCCAAAGAACAGGAAATCTAGGTAGGAAAGATGAGATGCCCCTCACAACTATATTAGAAGTTGAAGTCTTCGATATGTGGGGAATAGATTTCATGGGACCTTTTCCCCCTTCTTTTGGTAAAACTTACATATTAGTTGCCGTTGATTATGTTTCAAAGTGGGTTGAAGCAATTGCAACCCCGACGAACGATTCTAAAGTAGTCATTAATTTTCTTGACGATATATTTTGTAGATTTGGTTGTCCGAGAGTCATCGTTAGTGATGGCGGTACTCATTTTATTAACCGAAGTTTTGAAACGCTTATGAAAAAATACGGAGTACGCCACCGCGTATCAACGCCATACCATCCTCAGTCAAATGGTCAGGTGGAGATATGAAATAGAGAACTCAAATGGATTCTAGAGAAAACAGTTTCATTTTCAAGAAAAGATTGGTCTTGTAAACTAAATAATGTGTTATGGGCATACCGTACTGCATTTAAAACACCAATAGGAATGATCCATACCGCTTAGTGTATGGGAAGGCATGTCATTTGCCAGTCGAATTAGAACATAAAGCCTATTGGGCTATTAGGGAACTTAACTTTGATTTACGACAAGCACGTAAGAAATGTTTGCTTGATTTAAATGAGTTAGATGAGTTACGCCATCTATCTAACGAAAATGCAAAGATTTATAAAGAAAAAGTGAAAAAATGACACGATGTCAAAATTAAACTCAAACACTTTAATATTGAGGATAAAGTGCTGTTATTTAATTCACGACTTCGTTTATTTCCAGGAAAACTTAAGTCCAGATGGATAGGACCATATTTATTCGTCAAAACATTCGATTATGGTTCTTTAGAACTGGAAGGTCCAAACGAAGATCGTTTCAAAGTTAATGGTAATTGATGTAAAATCTATTACGAAAATATTTCACAAATAGGAATTTCGTTCGTAACAAGATTATCTGACGTATAAGTCACTCAGTTTTTCTCACACAGTTTATTTTGTTTTATTTCTTTTTATATTTTTGTTCATTTTAGTTTATTTTTATTTTATTTTATTTTACTTTTCCAAATGCCATTTTTGTTATTAGCTGACTTTATGTTATGATTTAAATGCATAAAATAGGTTTATTTCATGATTTTAGATTTGAGTTTAGGAAATTAGAGTGAAATTGAAGTTTCAGGCAATTCTCTGCCGAGAATCCTATTTTTCAGATTTGTCTAAATAGGTTAGATTTTCTCTGAACTTACCGAGAATAATAAATTCTCTACCGTGAATCAGGAAATGGGTTACGACGCCTGATTTCCACAAGGAAATCAGCGTGTCGCGACCGAAAATTTGGAATTCTCGGTCGCGACACGCGTTATTCCTGCACAATCAGGCCTGAATCATCCTAAACCTTCGGACGAACCCTTTCACAAATGAAACCTTAAGTTTCTTCATTTCCAAAAGGTGTAATTTTATACCTTTTCGCGTTCAAACAACACCTCTTTTCATCATAAACTCTTATAAATTAGTCCTAGGAGATTCAAGTTCTGTTACATATCTTTTCATCCTTGTCAGATTTCTGATTTCCTCATACACCATTTTTCATTACGTAATAGCAACTTTGTTTCTTTCATTTTACACCATGCCTACCAAATACAAACCTTCAAAGCACAATGTTGCCTCAAGCAACAAACTCCCAGACTTTTCCAAACGATATGGAGCGCCTTTTCCTATCTTCAATCACGATGAAGGTAGGCGTTTCTGGAGGCTCCGTTATACATTCTTTGTTGGAATGTTATATGTGGATGACTTCTTGAATGATCAACTAGGTATTAGCGATGACATGAGTCGCTATATGGAGCGTTTGGGGTGGAAAAAATTCGCTAATATGCGATTTCCAATCATTGGTGATTGGATTATACAGTTCTTCTGTACCGTTCGTTTCACTAACAAACGACGGGTCCGTCTTAGTTTTCATCGAGATGGAGAAACATTTACTTTTGGCTATCCAGAGTTGCATGCTTGGTTTGGTTTTCCCCCACAGGATACAAGCTGACCTAATCCTGGAAAAGACATGACATCCACAGACATTTGTAGAATGCTTACTGGATTTCGGCGTTTCAATCCTCGACTCGCCTACAATCGATCCTTTCACTCCAACTCCATGTTGTACTTACACAAGTTTCTGTGTCACGGTCTTTTTGGATGCACATTCAGTAACGTGGTCCATGACACCGACTTGTATGTTCTTGGAGATATATTTCAAGGAAATACGGTTGATTCATCCAAAATTCTGATGGAGGGTCTTGTCGCTGCTTCTCGTTCTAAGGCTAAGAAAGTTGGGTTCGGGAATATAATCTGTGGGATTATACTCGGTACAAAGGGTACTATTGAAGTCCCTTGGAGTGATGCGGAGTTCTTCCCGGTGATAGATTATGAGTTTCTAGAGTCTGAAGGACTCGTGAAACGCGTTTTTCGTTCAGGCCTGCATTTTCTCTCTACACCAGAGCGTCATGCTTACGTGAAATTGAAAATGGAGCAATATAGGGCTAACAAAATCCCGCTTGATCAGGATGAGTATATAGAATAGTTTAGGTTTATAAGTTTTATTTTTGTAAATATTTATGTCTTTTGTGTTATTTTTCATTCTTTATTTTTATGTTTTGTTTTAAATTTTTTGTAAATATGTGTTGATTCAATAAAATTTCTATTCATGTTTGTTCATTTCTTAATTTTACTATGGTTTGATATATGCTTGTTTCATTTCCTATGTAATCATGGTTAAATCTATATATAAGCCATAATGTTGAACATTTCTACTTCTTAATAACCTAGCATGGTTTTCTTAATCAATACATATATTCGCACTTAATCCAATTTCACAAACTTAATTCATTAAGTTTAATACATTAAGTTTTTCCAATTCATTCAATTGATTAAAATTCTTATAATTAATATATATTCATATGCACTTATTATGCACTTAATAATAATATGATTCTTTTAACTTGTATGCATAAATGAACATTTAAGTTTCATTAATTCTCCATCGACCATTTATTTCACTTTAATTCCATTTATTAAGGTTAAACCTTTGGTTTTCCTTTCAATTAATGTCATTTATTTTAGTTTTTAAGTGCAGGGACACTATATATTAAGTTCAGGAACCAATCCATCAACAAAATTGCACAAACCAAGTCTTTCGGCATCCACATAGCCAGTTTTGACCAATTCTCTACCGAGAATTTATAATTCTCGGTATGAGCAGAAAAAATGGACAGATTTCAGGGCAAAAAATCCTTGAAAGTCACGTGCCGCGGTCGCGGCTTTGCTATTCGCGGTCGCGACACGTGATTTATATGCCCTTTTGATTCCGATTTTTTACACAATTTTTGTCTATTCCTCTTCCTATTCTATCTATACATCTACCTAATCTCCCCTATATAAACCTACCTCTTACACAAACCTCACATCACCTCTATTTTTACCCAATCCCTTACTCCAAACTCTTCCCCATAAACCTTTTACTCTTCCCAATTTATTCATTACCACTTCTATCCTCTTTTCCATTCAATCACTTCCAATTACCACTCCCAAACTCATTTTCAAGCTTTGCTCTTTCTCTCAATTCCTTTTTCTTCATTTTCTTCTCAAACCCTAAACACCATTACCATGGTAAGAACTAAGCGTGTTGGTAACAAGCCCACTATTACGGAAGATAATCGCCTTCGAGTTCAATGTGGAGCTTATTTCGACATTGCTTCGGAGGAGGAAGTCGCTCGTTTCAAACACTTTTCGCAAGCTGATCACCAATTTGTGGACATGCACTTCCTAGACTTCCATTCGGTAAGAGCATTGAATTTCTCTACTAGAATTAATGCTTTTATTAAGGCGTTGGGTTGACAAGAATTCATTAATATGTGTTTTCCCCGTATTAATATGTGGTGGAATTTTTGGTCACTTTGACCATGAACAAGAAGAAAACCTCAATCTCTTTTAGGAATAATGGTACCACTTACACCATTGATTATGAAGCAATGGGAAACATGTTTGGTTTCCCTACTTCTGATTTTTATGATAAGCCTAAAGATTTTGATAATGATGTTGTTTGGCAAACTCTTTCGGACCAAGACTATTTTAATTCGAAAAACACCTCAAGCAAGTTGATTAAGGACAATTGTGTGTTCTTCTTTCATAAATTTTTGAGTTTCTCCTTGTTTGGGTGTGTTGAGAGTTCAAAGATTCAGGTTCGGGATTTGTTTGTTTTGGATAGTTCGTTTAAAGGCTTGAGGATTGATAGCATTGGTATGTTGTTTGATAATTTGTTCCGTGCTTCGAGGGCTACTACCATTCAAATCCCTCTTTGTAATTTTATCACCGCTATTGTGTTGGGAGCACGGGGTGAATTGGCCGATTATGACATGTCTACTTACCGTGGGTTTGTTCCACTCTTAGACATCTCGGCTCTTGAGCGGGCTCATTTATTGCTTCCATAAGGTCCCCCCGTCTTTATTTCGTATGCCTCCCATATTTCCCACCTTCATGGCACTATGGGTGGGGGCGCTTCAAGTTCTCAATTTGTAGGTTCCGAAGGCGGCGGAGAGGCGGAAGAAGAGGAGGATGAACCATATGCTCCGCCACAACCCCAAGCACCTCAAGCGGATGATCCGGTGGATTTGCGGAGGAGTTTGAACCAAATAAATTCCAACAATCATCAAATGAACTTAAGAATTGATGATTTGGTTGAGAATAACATGGTGATGAACGACAACCTCAACCTTTTGAGGCGTGAGCATAGGTCTACTCGGCATCGGATGCTTTCCTTTTTCCGACGCCGAAATGTGGAGACTTCACTAACACCTCCGGATTCCCCGCCTCAAGCATAGGTTGTTTTCTTTAATTTTATTTTTATCTTGTTATCATTTGGTACAATTTTCCATTTTTAACTTTATGTTGAATGTTTCATTTGCTATAATTTCTATCTTTATAATCGCATGCCTTATTTCGTATTTAATTTTTATGTTTTCTCCATTTATACACCAATGAGGACATGCTCCGATTTAAGTGTGAGAGGAGATATACATATATCATTTACACATATACGAATAAATAAAACGAAAACATTATTTTGCAAACGAACAAATGCTATACGAGTAATTTTTATGCAAATGCAACACACATAACACATTTTTTTTCAAACTATTTTTATTAACTTAACATTTTTCATATATTTATAAATTGATCATAAGTTAATATGATTCATTGTTTAGGTTATCATTATCATTAGAAATAATATTTTTATACGGGTAATATTTTTTTTTCAAATTTTTCACAAATCTCCGATACGATTTTAAGTAAAATTGTCTCGAGTGAATGTATTTTAATTAAATAAATTCTTTATTTTCAAATTTCTATTTTATATCATGCAATTCATGATACAATAAATCTTATTTTAAATTTTCAATTAGGTTTATAGGCATTAAATTGAACTAACATTTTTTAGCTCGGTTTGATTTCGTCTTACATTAACACGAATTGAAGTTTTTAAGGAAACTTTAACCATAATACATGTTGAATTTTAAGTCAATATAGGACGAACGTGCTATCTTTCTTTTTCCCAAAATTCAATTTCAATTTCATATTAATTAATCAATTAGTTGAATTCTTAACTTTTGGCCACGATTGAGACCAACCTTATCACAATCGAGGTATGAAAGAGAAGAAAATTAAGTACCGTTTACTTTTGGCCATGGTTGCGACCACCCTTATCACAATCGAGGTATGGAAGGAACGTTTTATAAATAATAATAAGTGTGTTTAAGTTTAAAGTAACGATTGCGTCCACCCATGGCATGGTCGGTACCTCTTAAGCGAACACAAAGCAATAAAATACGTATAAAGTTACGATCAAGACCACCCTTATCTCGGGCGTAACTAAGCAAATAATTAACCCAAGTACTTATAAAATATAATATATCTCATATATTAGTTTAGGTTTGGGAAAGGAAATTATGTGCTTTGAAATGCCTTGAGACGAAAAACTCAATAACATGCGTGCTTATACATTGTCCCGAATGCTTCAATTCAAAATTCGAAATACAAGACGAATGATATATCGTATATTACACTAAGTTAGTTTGATGTTTTGCGTATAAATTTGCCATGCGAAGTAAGTCTTTTCGGCTTAACTAATTTAAAAGGTAATGCCAAGATATATGATTTATTTTCATAAAGAGATTAGTTAGAGAATAAATTCAGAGAAATTTTGCTCGGGACTAGCACAAGATTAAGTGTGGAGATTTATTAAGCCCAAAAAATACCTAATATACCATCTATAATTACATCAATATTGCTACGAATTTGTGCTGTTTATAACTGTTTAGAAAGCTTTTACTCTCGAATATGTTTCTTTCATGCAAGGTACATAATATTTGGTAAAATCCAAATAGGAACGAAAGTAGTTCAAAAACAGAAGAAAGACCCTACAAAAGGAGTCATAGACGACGAAAAATTAATAACGCCAAATCAAGGACGAGAATGAAAGTCAAAGACGACAAAAAGTTCTGTGCCACGATCGCGGCCCCCAAATTCTCGGTCGCGACACGCTCCTTCAGCTTCTCCTTCCCTTCGTTCGAAGACTAATTGATGCTCCCCCATTCTCGATAGAGAATTAAATATTCTCAGTACGAGCAGGAGTCTGTAGAAGCCAAGTTGCACACTTTCGTTTTTGACGAAACGCGATCGTTCAGGTGGATAAAGACGTCCCTTCACAACGTATACGATCCTTCACAACGGACACGACACTTCAATCAAGACTCTTCAACATCTATAAATAAAGAGTTGATGGACGGTTGAATATAGAGAAAAAAAGAAATTAGTATAGAATTTATGCAGAAATTCCGAGTCAAGTGATTCAGAACTTAGATTTCGATTCTGTTCGAAACAATATGATGTACACACATTGTTTATTCAATAATAACAAATTCAGTAGCGTTTAGACATTATTCCAATTTAGTTTTCATTTTGGTAGTAGACCGACCCAGTCTCTATTACGAAGATTCAACGAGAAGATTGAGTAGAGGATCCGCCCTTGAGCCTGACAAACTCTAACGAAACCCAAGGAAACGATTGACACCCCGTTCACTTGCAAGTCGTCGAATGTTTCCATGCTCCATGTTCTCTATAAACTTGTATCAATTTATATTTCATCTAATAAAGTCTGTTCTATTCGATAGATTTTTATGCAGCACTTTGGTAAAGGATCTGAAGTGGATGCTGGTGT
The DNA here is from genome assembly GCF_963576675.1 of Euphorbia lathyris. Lineage (NCBI taxonomy): Eukaryota > Viridiplantae > Streptophyta > Magnoliopsida > Malpighiales > Euphorbiaceae > Euphorbia > Euphorbia lathyris. Next base: position 78,266,894 of record NC_088912.1, read on the forward strand.
TTTCATTAAAATGTATTTAATTCAAAATCTTTACAAGGAAACTTTATTGAACACTTAGGCAAATTATTATCTCGAAAGAGTTTTAATTTGATTAAGGGAAATTATCCCGGAAGGGTTTTGTCATGTTCAAAGCCTAATAGTTAGAGGTTCCGTCATTTATTTCATCTTTATAATTCATACAAAGTTTAAAGTTGTTTTCCTTGATTAATACAAACAAATACATTTGTTTACTTTTCTAAAAAGTAGTGAACGTCCCTATTTTGCGAATTCATTCTTAAATCAGAATATTTTTCTAACATCTTCATACTCTAATCTAATTCTCATTCTAGCAATTTCAAAACCAAAATCCAATTCAACGATTTACATGTTATAACCCTTAAAAATAAATCTAACCGATTCAAAATAAGTTTTTGTTGAAAAACGTTCCCTGTGGGATCGATATCTTTTTATTACTACAAGCGTATACCGTGCACTTGCGGAAATCGCACAACACAAAGCAGTTTCCCTGGGGATAATAGACAGTAAGGTTTTCGTCTAGCCATATTTTTCATCTTCAGCTTTCGGCTCCTCGGGACTGCACTGTTTCCACTCGTAGCAGAGAAAACTAACAGATTCTCATTCGACATAGCTTTTCCTATCAGGATATTATCTGAACTTCCACCCCATTCCGGATCCTCTGTCTGGTTTTGAATAACAGTGTAGTGCACTATTTCCTCCAAAGGTACCACTGAGTCAGACCCTCCTATATCATCATCATTGTCAGTTTCTTTCCCGTTATTATTCCCAGTATCATGTTGCCCAGATCCTTTTTTGGTGACTAGGTCACTGCTTTGGGTGTCAGGCTCCTCAACATGGATTCTTCGGCTAACATGGCTACTCCTTCTTTCATCTGTATGAGCCTCGCATTTGTCAGAGGTTTTCTTTTCTTTGATGTCGTAGGCTACAGTCCGCAGGCATGACGGCAATGCCCGAAGAGATGGGTCGTAAGGCCAAAGATCATTGACTTCCCTAGCCAGACCAACTTCACAGTTGTCATACATATGTCCGATGACGCCGTAGAGGTAGCAAAAATTTGGCAACTTCCCGTACCTAATCGAAACCCAGACCTCCTCTTCATCATCATCAAGCAAAATAACCCCCCGGACAAGCCGTCGGAATATATTAAGTCAGATTTGCACCCTAACATACATTGCCCAATTCTGTATTCTCTCATTATCGATAGAGACGAATTCTCCCACCCGACCTGCAAGTTTTTGGATTGCTGCTAGGTTCCTGCATTGCAATGGTACATCCACTAGGCGAATCCTGAATTCACACACATTCATCTGAAGTTGAGATAACTGGGAAATCCCATCCAAGTTAGCTAATATGACTAAGTTACGATCATAATGCCAGGGAGCATCATGTAGCACTCTCTCTTTGTCCTTCATGGATTGAAAGTCAATCATGAACAATCCCTCCCCACATTCATTAACTTTAAAGCCTTTATTGGTTTTCCAAATGGCGTTGAAGGCATTAGACATGGATTGAATATTCAGGGTTTTAGCCGACAGCAGTCGCCCCACCACTTTCATGGTCGTGTTGGTCTCAGCCCCTCTCTCGCTCAAATGAAGTATGATTGCTTCATCCTCTTCCTCTATCAATTTTAGTTTCCTCCATTGCTTCTCAATCTGGTCTACCATCGTTCAATTTTCTGTATCAAAATCAAAGTAAATTGGGTAATCGAACATCACCATACGCCAGAAATCGGCCGAAAAACCTAGCGTCACACTCAAGGATGACGGCGCCACAGGTAAGGGGAAAACCGCATATTAGGGCTTCATATTAAAAGTTTTTTATACTTGAAACCAAGTGCTTATATTTGAAAAGTTTAATTTAACTTCAAACAATTAATTTTTAAACTTTATTATTTAAGTTTAAAAAATGGTTATTTAGCTATCACTTCGTATGTAGATCTATAACTTTTTTCAATTTTCAATAACGTAAAGTTAAAATTGATCTTGGTTGAAAACTGTTAAGCCCAAAATATACCTAAAATATCATATATAAATACGTTAAATTTACATTGAAATCGTGTTAATTATATTCATTTAGAATACTTTTACGTCTTTATTTACTTCTTTGATGCAAGGTACCTAAATATTTGGTAAAATCCAAATAGGAGCGAAAATGGAGCTAAAACGGAGGAAAAACCTTAAAAACGTACTGAGAATGCATATTAGTCAGAAGAACGCTCAAGAAGGATGAAAAACAGTCGTACGCCAGGGAGGAATACTCTCTGTCGCGACTGAGATTCTCAAAATCTCAGTCGCGACTTGTGGAACCTAGACCGGGGGAAATCAAGTTCAAAAGCTCGCCCCTGTACCCCCTGTCGCGACTGAGATTTTCAGAATCTCAGTCGTGAAAGACAGCCCTCTTGCACACTAAACACATGTTAATTTCATAAAAACGCGTATGTTCGTTCGAATAAAAGCAACCCTTCACCAGCAGACACGACCCATCATTCACAACCCTTCAACAACTATAAATAAGTGATTCATTTCAGAATTGAAGAGGTTGGAAAAGTTAGAGAAATTAGAGAAGATAGTTGTTATGTTGAGTTTCTCATTCAGAAAATAATCAGAAAGTTAGAGTTCATTTCTGTAAGCAATCGTGTTTTACACGAATTGTGTTTAGATTAGTTACAAACACAGTTTTAGTTTAGTTTCCATTCTGATAGTGGATGAGACCAGTCTCTATTCCAAAGATCCAGCAAGAAGAATTGACGGCTGAAGCGCATGAGGTTTGACGAGCCTACGGAGTTTGAGTGAAAGATTGACGACCCGGATCTCAAAGTTTTCGTTACAATGCTATCCAAGTTTCTACTTCTCTGTTAACTTGTGAAAATTCACATTTCAATTAATGATATACTTCTTTATTCAATATATTCTTACTGTTGTTATTTTGATGTTATTCTGACAAAATGATTTTCAAAATGATATATTGGTGTTTTTATTAAAACGTTCTATTCCATCTTATTCATATAAAAACTTTGTTGAACACTTAACAAATTTAGTTTTTATGGATGACATGATCGCTGATTGCGGCTTATCAGAAGTAAAACACTAGTTTGATTAAGGTAGGAATCATCTCAACATCAGGGGGATTTCTACGGTTCAAAGCCATTTAATTGAGTAAATTGATATATTGTTTCATGTACATAATCTCACAAAGTTAAAGTTGTTTACTTTGCTTTATGAAAATAAAGATCTATTTTATTCCAATTGCGGAAATATCTGTTTTGTAATCAAAATTCCAAAACGGAATTGTTCTCTAAACTTGATATAATCTTTCTATCTAATCCTAATTTACCAAAACCTATTCCATCAACTAAACGTATTTCTTTTATTAAACCTAAACACGTGATTAAACCGAATTAAATAAAGTTTTAGTTAAAAAGCGTTCCCTGTGGGTTCGATATCTTTTATTACTACAAGCGTATACCGTGCACTTGCGGAAATCGCTCAACAAGTTTTTGGCGCCGTTGCCGGGGAACGCCAAATTTATTTGACAAAATTTTAAATTTTTCGTGTTTTATTTCGAATCTAGGTTTAAACATACTTATTTTAACTTTTATAATTTAAAAGTTTTCATATACTAATTTATTTATTTATTTATCAAATTCTGTTTTGTAGGTAGTTTCGGTTCGTGCAAGATTTCAGGTTCATGCGCAGTTCTCGAAATTCAGGCATTGCACCAGACCCTATAGACCTAGAAATTGAGAAAACCCTTAGGAAGAACAATAAAAATAAGAAAAACAAAAATAAAACCCCAATAAAAACACATACCGATCCAGACAAAATGGCAGACCCACCAAAACTAATGGAATACGCTAGGCCAGGTGTGGCCGGTGTAACCAATAGTATCGTTAGACCCAGAATCACCGCAAATCAATTTGAAATTAAGCCAGCCTTGCTTAATATGTTGCAAAATAATGTAACATTTTAACACCCACTTAACAAATTTCCTTGAAATTTGTGACACATTTAAAATCCTAGATGTGACTGCAGAAGCAATCAAACTTCGACTCTTTCCTTTCACTTTGAAGGATAGAGCCAAAGAATGGTTAACTTCTATGCCAGCCGCAACTCTTGCCACTTGGGAACAATTAGCCCAAGCGTTTTTATCTAAATATTTTCCTTTAGCAAAAACCGCAAGAGTCATAAAGGAGTTAACATCTTTTTCTCAAAATGATAATGAGACTCTTTATGAAACTTGAGAACGTTTTAAAGAACTTCAACGTTTATGCCCACACCACCAATTACCTGCTAAACTTTTAATGCAAACATTTTACAATGGACTTAATCCTACAACTAGGGGTTCATTAGATGCTATGTCGGGAGGACTATTTATGAAGAAAACATCAGCCCAAGCGAGGGAACTTTTGGAGGAAATGGCAATCAATAGCAGTATGTGGCCCACGGAACGTGGACATATGCCGGTAGAAAAACCATCATCCTCAACCACATCATCAGTTAAAGGTATAGTTGAACTTGATCTAGTCGCAATGCTACAAGCCCAATTTTCTGCTTTATCGCACAAAATTGATAAGTTTATGGCACCACGCGATACCAATGGTAATCCAATCCAAACGGATGTGGACTACGAAAATATGAGTGAGATTGAACAGGTAAATTTTGTCCAAGAGCAAAACCAAACTAATAATCCTTATTCTAATACTTATAATTCTGGATGGAGGAATCATCCTAACTTTAATTGGAAAGATAACAGTAACAATAATATTAGTGCTAATCAAAATCGTACCACTAATTACCAAAATCAGTCAAGAGATACGATTAGCACTTTACCTTCTAAAATTGACAAGTTTATAGATGCTATCAGTGGAAAAATAAGTAATCACGATGATGGTATTAAACGGATCGAAAATAAATTCGATCAGCTTATTAAAGACCACTCATCTAGCATCCATAATTTGGAGGTTCAAATTGGTCAACTTGCTAAATCAATTCCATCCCGAAAAGAGGGAAGTCTTCCTAGCCATACGGAAGAAAATCCGAAAGAGCAGGTGAAGGCTATCACTCTTCGTTCAGGGAAAAATTATCAAGGGCCTGAAATGCCCAAAGATTCAACGTTACAAGGAACTGATTTACCAAAGTCCAAAGAAGATATCTTAATCACAAATAATTCACCATTTGACACAGGTACTAAAACTTTTGTACCCAAACCACCTTTTCCGCATAAAGTCCGAAATAAGGACTATGATAAACAACTTCTAACGTTGTTGGATAAACTTAAAAATTTGCATATCAATTTGACGTTTATGGATGCAATCACACAAATTCCTAACTATGGTAAGTTTTTAAAGGATTTGATTTCAAAGAAAATCAGTTGGGAAGGAATTTCATCCATTTCGTTAACTGAAGACTGTAGTTCAATAGTATCAAGTAATTTGCCCACTAAACTCAAGGATCCCGGATGTTTTACTATTCCGTGTAAGTTGGGAGATATTGAACTCCCAAGTTGTCTTTGTGATTTAGGAGCAAGTATAAACTTAATGCCATTGTCTATTTTTAACAAGTTAGGTTTAGAAGAAGATATCAAACGTACCAATATGGTTTTGCAATTAGTGGATCAAACCACTAAAAGGCCATATGGTATAATTGAAGATGTTTTAGTCAAAGTCGATAAATTTATTTTTCCTACCGATTTTGTTATATTAGACTTTGCATATGATGTAAATTGTCCTTTAATTTTTGGTAGACCGTTTATGAACACACGACGCGCTCTAGTAGATGTGTCGGAAGGGAAGGTAGTTTTAAGGATATGAGAAGATAAGGTCGAGTTTAACATGAACAAAGCGATGAAGTACCCTATGGAGGAATTCGCCTGTATGAAACTTGATTTAGTCGAAGAATGTGTCAATGATATAATTCAACGTGAAGAAATAATTGAACTTATAGTGAATGAGGAATTAGACGATAAGGACCCAGAGCCTTTGATTAGAGAAGATGGACCAGTTCCGCCTTCAATTGTAACACCCCCTAAATTAGAACTTAAAGAGTTACCCAGTCATTTGAGGTACGCTTTCTTAGGCGAAGGCAATTCTCTACCTATAATTATTTCTAACAAATTAACAAACGATCAAGAAGAAAAATTGAAAGAAGTTGTTAGAAATAGGATAGGAAGTATGGGATGGAAAATTTCAGACTTAAAAGGAATTAATCCTAGTATAGTAATGCATAGAATTCATTTAGAAGAAGATAAGCCACCTAAAGCGGATAGGAAAAGACGCTTAAATCCGAACATGAAAGAAGTAGTCAAAAATGAGATTACTAAACTTTTAGACAATGGAATCATTTATCCGATCTCGGATAGTGAGTGTGTTAGTCCAATCCATTGTGTACCTAAAAAGGGAGGCATAACTGTTGTAAGAAATGATGAAGGTGAACTTATACCTACACGAACCACCACCGGTTGGAGGGTTTGTATAGACTATAGGAACCTAAACAAAGCAACCAGGAAAGATCATTTTCCTTTACCTTTCATTGATCAAATGATCGAAAGGATAGCCGGTCATGCATTTTACTGTTTTCTAGACGGTTATTCCAGATTCTTTCAAATTTATATCTACTCGGATGACCAAGATAAAACAACTTTCACATGTCCTTACGGAACTTTTGCATATAGGAGAATGCCTTTTGGTTTATGTAATGCACCAGCAACTTTCCAACGATGTATGACAACAATATTTAATGACTTCATTGAAGACATAATGGAAGTTTTCATGGATGATTTTTCAGTTTATGGAGATTCTTTTGATGCATGTTTACAGAACTTAGATAAAGTATTGTCTAGATGTGAGGAAACGAATTTAGTATTAAATTGGGAAAAATGTCATTTCATGGTAGACGAAGGAATTGTTTTAGGTCATAAGATTTCAGAAAAAGGTTTAGAAGTGGATAGAGCGAAGACTTCAGTTATAGAAAAATTACCCCCACCAACCACTGTTAAGGGAGTAAGATCATTTTTAGGTCATGCAGGTTTTTACAGACGGTTTATAAAGAATTTTTCTGTAATTTCCAAACCACTTACTAATTTGCTTATGAAGGATTCAACTTTTGATTTTAATAAAGATTGTTTACAAGCTTTCAATACTTTGAAAACGGCTTTAGTCAGTACACCTATAATATCAAAACCCGATTGGAATCTACCTTTCGAAATTATGTGTGATGCGAGTGACTTAGTTGTAGGATGTGTATTAGGTCAAAGGAAGGATAAGAAACTTCATGTTATATATGCGAGTCACACATTGTCCGGTGCACAACTAAATTACACCACAACTGAAAAAGAAATGTTAGCAGTAGTTTTTGCATGTGATAAGTTCCGATCTAAAGTTATCATTTATACTGATCATGCAGCTTTGCGATATTTATTTGCTAAGAAAGATGCAAAACCACATCTTATTAGATGGGTTTTACTTTTGCAAGAATTTGACATTGAGATTAAAGACAAAAAGGGAGTTGAAAACCTGGTCGCCGATCATCTGTCAAGACTTGAGGATGAAAACGGTCCCATCGGTGAAACATCAGGCATTCGAGATGATTTCCCCGATGAACATCTCATGCAATTACAAAGTGTCATAACTCCATGGTATGTGGATATAGCCAATTACTTAGCTGCACATGTTGTGCCAGATGGATTGACTTCTCAGCAAAAGAAGAAATTCTTTTCAGAAGTTAAGAAATATTTTTGGGAAGATCCATTCTTGTTCAAAACATGCGGCGATGGAATATTCAGGAGATGTGTTAGTGAGTTTGAACAAGAGTCTATAATGATAGAATGTCATGCTAGTGCTTACGGAGGTCACAATAGCATAAGCAAAACAGCAGCTAGAATACTTGAATGTGGATTCTTTTGGCCTACTCTGTTTAAAGATGTCCGTTTATTTATTATCCACTGTGATAAATGTCAAAGAACGGGGAATATAGGAAGGAGAGATGAGATGCCTCTTAAGAACATATTGGAAGTTGAAATCTTCGACGTATGGGGTTGATAACAACGAGATATTATCATGAGGACCAAAAGGGATATTCGCCTCAAAGTATGCCACGTAGCATAAGAAAGAAGGCGAATCTCTAAGGATCAGCTCTGAGAGATCCGCTGGCGTATCTCCAAAGGCGAATCTCTTCCTTCTCCTTGATAACGGCTAACCGCCGGCTCGACCATAAAGGATCATTAAATGAATCTTTAATTAACTTATAACCACCATTAAATGTGCATTAATGGAGACTTTCTGGTTACCTAGGAGTTACGGACTTCTCAACTATATATAGCTTATTACCCTAAGCTACCAAGGTATTCATACTCTTATTCACTCTCTAAGCTTTGTCAATACAGTTATTCTCCATATTCACTACTAACTTTGGCATCGGAGTTTTCCCCGTCGAACCCAACGACGCCCCCCACAGGGACGAGCTCCGATCAAGAATTTCTTACTAGTTATCAATTGGTGCGGTGAGCGTGGAATCCTTGATCAAATAAAGGGTTTTTCGTTCACACTGAAACATCATGACCGATGGAGGACAAAATCCCTCCTCTGGGATTGAATCACTGATAATTACACCATCCAGTGCTGGTCGCACTAACACAACGGCTCCAATAACAAATATTGACAGAAACATGCCCACTGCTTCTTTTATTGATATGTGTGCTCTGGATATCGAAGCACGATATGGGCTTGAGATCGGGAATCGCCTTCGGGCATTCATGACTCTCCCTCCTCGTTGGAGCACGGTATCTACATCAGTTGTTTCATCTTTACCTCCAATAAATTTTGGCCTGGGACCAGGGGCACATAGCTCTTCATTCCTTCAGGCTCACAACAGCGATTTTGTGATAACCACCACGGCACCGGGTGGCGAACGACCACTTAACCGGGAGTTATTCCCTGGTGAAGGAAGTCGGAGGAGTGATCCGCCCCCATCGGGAGGATTGGAAATTCCAAGGTTTAATCTTGATGGGCCAACTATACCTAGACGCCCTAGGACAAATTTGTCTCTTGGCGGATTTAAGGAGCCAGTTCGCAAAAAGCATAGAAAGAATAAAGATAATCTAGCAAGGTCTCCTTCACCCAGGCGAACAAGATCACCACGCCGTGGCAGATCACCTCCCTCTACTGGTTGTAGAAGAAGCAACAGGCCAGAAAAAACATCTCATGCAAGTGGACCGCCGCCACCTCCACCTTCAGGAACTTCTGGACACACCTTGCCTGGAGGTCGACGAGGAGGAAACGATCCAACTCCCCCAAATAGAGGAAGCGGTGGAGGAGATGGTGGAGGGAGAGGAGGAGGTAGACGTGGTAATGGAGGAAGACATTCGCCATCAGATCCATCGTCTGATTCAAGTTCTTCCTCTTCATCTTCTTCTCCAAGCAGGTCGCCATGAAGAAATCGCCCCGGGGCGGATCCGGAAAATTTTGATGACAGAGTAAGAGCCCTAGTGCTCCAAATGAACGAGGAAAACGCAAGGCATAATCCATTCGCCCATAGGGATTCGCCTTTTGTGGCTTGGATCGAGGCAGAAGAAACTGAAAGGGCTTTCAAGATTCCTAATCTCGCAATATACACCGGCAAATATAATCCAGAGGCCCACGTTTGAAAGTATCGAATCCTGGCTAGACTCAATAGAGCCACTAAGCCCGTGCTTTGCAAAATGTTTGTCACTATGCTGGGAGGTCCGGCTTATTTGTGGTTTCAATCTTTACCCCCGGGCTCGATAAACAGCTTCGATCAACTAAGCAGAGATTTTTGTGCAAATTTGCGGGTTGCATTCCTGCGGTAGTAAAATCTGGAAAGCTTTTCGAATTAAAGCAGAAGGCGAATGAATCCCTCCGGGACTATGTGGACACTTTCAACCAATTGTGCATACAAATTGTTGATGTGGATATCTCCGTGGCCGTGGAGTGTTTTGTGAGAAACACTACTTGTAAAAGTTTGCAAGAGGATCTCATCCGAAAGAAGCCCACCAGTATGGCAGAGTTAATGGAGCGTTGTAAAGACTTTATAGAAGTAGATGACATTCGCCGAGGCTCACCATCATCACCAAAGAAGGACAGAGGCGAACCCCATCCTCGGGACCGAGACAAAGACAAGCGTCAGGATTCTTCCTCTCGAAGCAAGCGAAGGGATTCCAGGAACAAATCAACATTTGTTACCTCCTTTACACCTCTCAATGCTTCTAAAAGTGAAGTTCTTAAGTGGATTGAGAACAGCCAGCATAAGCGGAGCATTTCATACCCCGAGCCAAAAGGGGGGGAGTACACCAATAAAGGTTTATTTCTAGCTCAGCTCGTAGATGCCAGCCTTTTTTCGAAGTCATCAAGAGGCAAAAACCATTCGAATGGAATGAAGATTGTCAGAATGCCTTCGAGGGAATCAAAAAGTTCCTCACCGAACCACCCATGATGAGTCGGCCATTGAAAGGGGAAGATCTATACATGTATGTATCAGTCACAGAGAAAGCAGTATGCACGGTCATGATACGAGAAGAAGATGGCCAGCAATTCCCGATTTATTATGTGAGCAAAGTCTTGAAAGACTCTGAGACCAGATACTCAAAACTGGATAAGATGGCACTAGCTGTTGTAACCACGGCAATTCGCCTTAGGCCATATTTTCAGGCGCATACTGTCATAGTTCGGACCAATATACCAATGCGAAAGGTATTGCAGAAGCCGGACACTTCAGGAAGATTGATGGAGTGGGCGATTCGCCTGGGCGAATTCGATGTAAGATATGAGAGCAGGTCATCTTTGAAAAGTCAGGTCCTGGTGAACTTCGTGAATGAATTCACTGACGAAAGGGTATCCTATTCTAAACCTCCATTAGAAGAATGGTCAATGTTTACTGATGGAGCTTCCTCGGCGGACGGTGCAGGTGTGGGGGTAGTGATCAAAGGCCCCCACTACATAAGCTTACGGTACGCAGCCAAATTAAATTTCCCTGCCACTAATAATGCAGCTGAGTATGAAGCTCTGATACTGGGATTGCGTCTACTTCAAGAAATTACCCCAGAGCGGATCGTGATCTATAATGATTCAAAGTTAATGGTCAACCAAGTAATCAAGAATTACGAGGTGAAAGACGAGGTTCTGGCCAAATATGTAGCAGAAGTCAAGAAATTGCTAGATCACCTTGAAGCTAAAGAAACTAAATGGGAGTTAATTCACATACCAAGGGAATCAAATATAGAAGCCGATCATCTGGCTAAAATGGCCTCCTGCGAGGAAAACTGGGCGGATCCGGATTGTCCTTTTGAAGTGAAGATGACTCCAGCTTTTGTCTCTAAGGAAATGTCCCTACTCACAACAGTGGGAGATGACTGGAGGACGGTCATCCGCCAATATCTGCTAGATGGAACATTACCTGAAGACAAAGAAGAGGCGCGAAGGATAGTCATGAGAGCAGCTTACTTCTCCTTGATCAACGATGGTCTTTACAGAAAATCCTTTAGTCATCCTTGGCTAAAGTGTATTCTACCAGAAGAGGGGCAGTAGATCCTCAGGGAGTTACACGAAGGATCTTGTGGGTCACATGAAGCTTCCGCCACGATTTTGAAAAAATCCAGGTTAGTAGGTTTTTAATGGCCTACAGCTGAACTGGATGCCCAAAGTTTGGTAGAATCTTGTCACAATTGTCAGATTCATGCAAATGAGTCACACACCGCAAAACATATTCAAAGACCAATCCTCGAGGGACGGCCATTTGCCCTTTGGGGAATAGACCTCGTTGGTCCGTTTCCCCCGACTCGCCGACAAAAGAGATATGTGGTAGTGGCGGTAGATCACTTCACCAAATGGGTAGAGGCCGAGGCTATTTCCTCCATTACGGCGGAACAGATGGTGGAATTTGTTAAAGACAACATTGTGGGGAGATATGGCGTTCCACATACCATCATCACTGATAACGGAACACAGTTTAACTATGGCAAATTTAAAGCCTTCTGTGAGGGGTTGGGCATCCTGAACAGATTCGCCTCCGTCTATTATCCTCAATCCAATGGAATGACTGAAGTTACCAATCGGACGATTGTGAAGGGGATAAAGAAGAGGTTGGGAGAGCATGACAAGAGGTGGGCGGATCAGCTTACGAGTGTCTTGTGGGCTTATCGCACCACCCCAAGAACAGCTACTGGAGAAACGCCATTCGCCCTTTCCCATGGAATCTAGGCCGTAATCCCCGTGGAAATACAAGTCCCCAGTGATCGAGTGGCCTTTTATTGTGAAACATACAATGACAAACGGCTCAGGGAGAGCCTAGACCGAGTTGAGGATCGCAGGAATCACTCCTATGTACGCATGGCAGCCTATAAACAGCGGATTGCAGCTTACCATGATAAAAGTGCAAAACTCGTGGATCTAAAGATAGGAGATCTTGTACTCCGCAAAGCTGATAAAGTCCAATCTCGGGAAGGTAAAGGCAAGCTGGGGCTCAACTGGACGGGTCCATACCAAATAGTGGACAAGATCGGACCAGCCACATTCAAAATACAAGATATGGAGGGCAATACATTACCACGCACGTGGAATCTCCAAAACCTCCGCAAGTACTTTGTCAAGAAATGAAGTATGTCAATGGTCTTGAGCACTCTTTTTCCTTTAGCAAGCTTTTTTCCCATGTGGTTTTTCTTGTTAAAGGTTTTAATGAGGCTCATTTATAAAGACCTGTTCACTGTAATAAGGTGTCCCTCCCATTAATAAATGTTATTAGCTTTGTTATCTATGTTCTTTTTATAGTTTACTGCTGCAATATCAATATTTCAGTATTAAAAAGAAGGGAGGCATCCAACACTCCCCACAAACAATTCGCCACTCGGCGGATCTTGATCACCGATAGAGTTAAAACGATCCTTGGACGCAAGGTCTTACACTCTCTTATCCTTCCCAAAGAAGGATTCGCAAAGTCCTACGGGCGGATCATTTCACCTCAAAAATAGGTGGCAAATTGAACCCATGGGCAGCTTTACTTCCTCTAAAAAGGAATAGAACAGCTTTAACACCTTCACAAAAGGTTCATATCATGGAGTATGGCTGGCCACCTACTCCTAACACAAATCCTAAACATGCTTCAAACATACATACTTCTTTACACAAATGTAAGGAAAATAAGTATAACGCAATACAGGAAGTTAAACCAAAATTGTACTTATAAGGTTTTTACAAAGTTCTAGCAAAACCTAAATAATAATAGGGGCTTCCCCTTCTGTGCTTCCTTCACCCCCGATGCTCGCTTGAGGATCCTTCTTCTCCATAGTCACGGATCCGCCATCAGGAGACACCTCCTTCTCCCCTTTTGGTTCTGAATCAGCCTTAGGCGGCATCTCTTGCAGATCATCCACCACAACTATGGTAGAAGGTTTGGTTTCCTGTAGGTCTCCCTTCATCCATCTTCGTACATAGTTGCGAAGGTACTCCTTGGCATCGGGCATCTTCTTGAACTTCGCCACATCTTCGAGATCGGGGACGGTGAATTCAGGATCAGTGAAATCAATTCCAGGATGGGCTAAGGAGAAATACGCCATAAGCATTTCTCCATAAAAGAATGCTTGTTCACCTGCCGTGTATTCAGCCTCCCCGAGAGCATCTTCGTGGCTTTTAGCATCAGAAGCTATCTTTGCCTTTAAACTTTGTATCTCCTCATCTCGGAGAATCAAGGCAACGGTGGCGGAAGCTAGGTTCGCATTGACAGTAGCATTGGTGGAATTGGCATTTGCTATCTCTTTCTCTAACTTTTCAATAGTTGCCCTATCCGCCACATTCTGAAGAAGCCCGTTCTCCAAAGTACGCAAGCGGGCATATAGCTGTGAAAGATAAAAGGATTTAGCCCAAGGGTGAAACAAAAGTAAGGAAATCATCACTACTCATATTCTTTTAATACTCACCGAGAGAAGCTCTGCTTTTCCCTTATGGACTTGGATTGATCCCGGGATTTGGTCGTAATCCCTTTGTACCTCTCCCACCTATCCTAAAGCCTCGTCCAGATCATTCTGAAGAGATTCATTCTCAAAATATCCTTGGGCCCCAAACTTGGCGGACCAATATCCACCAATATCGGGCTTTGCCATCTGTGCAAACAAGAAAAGTCATACGCCACTTTAAAATTGGATGAGCATGAAACAAAATCAAGAGATGAAGTACCTGGACCATTTTCTCAGTAGGTTTGGCGGATTTAATCGCATCCGCCATTATCTTGGTGCTTCCAACAGTATTGGGCTGCCTCTTCTTCAACGGCGGATCGACAGCTGTCTCCATGGGGCGCTTGCCCGTATCAGGTTGAGGGTTAGCCGCTTGACTTTTCTTACGTGCTTCATCTTCTAGAAATTTCCTGCGTGTCTCTGCAAGAGCGAGAGTTGCCTTAGAAACACCCCTGCCAAGGAAGACATCAAAATAATTAAGACTCTTAAAGTGACGGAAAGGTACCTTGATCAAACTGAGTAATTTTGGCATAAACAAATCGATCCTCTTCTCGACGGATCAGTGGAATATCATTCATCATGAAAGCTAAGGCATCCGCATAAGTCCATGCATCTGCCTTGATTTGCTTCATGAGATCCACCACCACCTCATCACTGTCTAGTAGGATCCGTATGTCACCCGCCATATGTAGCGGATGGGAGTTCCAGACTGAAGGAAAACCTAACGGTTCGCCATCCTTTAACTTCACATAGAAGAAACTCTCATCCCAGCAATGCACGTTGGACATTTTGTCATAAAAGGGCGAATAGACGCCAAATTTGGCAAAGGTAAGGTAGGATTCAGATTTCCTCTTGGAAGGTTTATGAAAGACTCTAAAAATACGGCCAGTATAAACAACGCGTAAATTCGAGGCGAGATAACAATCCAAGGCCATGTCAAGGCAACCATTGGGATGCAGCTGACTAACAGCAATGTTGAAATAAGAGAGGATGTCCGCCAACATCTTGGGAAGAGGAAGGCGAAACCCTCTCTCCACATGACTACTGAATACTGTGAGAAAACCAGTGGGCGGATTAGAGGGACGTTGATAAGGAGCTGCGAGTTGGGTTTCATAATTTTTTTATCCAGGGAAAGCGGTCCGCAAGATTCGCCAAATCAGTGGCACTCATACGAGACGGAGTAGAGTCCGCTCGAGGATTCTTCTTCTTAACAGGGAAAGAAGAAGTGGCCATTAAACCCAGAAACCGATTACGAGTCTTGGCCGGACCAGCGCTGGAAACAGAAGGGAAAAGAGAGGGGTTTCTGGTAGAATGAGTTTGGTAATGGTTACGCACCGAGTTATTGAACCCAGCTAAACCAGAATCAACCGTGCCTATAGAGGATTGGGAGTTCTCCGATGAGGAAGTAGTCCAACTAAAATCTACTTCGGTCCTAAAGGGGGATGTTGAATTAAAAAGTTCTGAAGTTGACCCAGAAGACGTAGATGAACTTTTAAACATTCAAAGATGAAAGAGAATGCACTTACATGAAGATATGAAAGCTTGGGTATGGTCTCTGAAAGGTCTTCTGGAAAAAGCTTCGTAAGCAAGGAGATGACGAAATGAGAAAAGAAAGAGAAAAGTGAAGAGGAAGAAAGGTTTTTTGCCTAGCCTCGAACAGTGTGTCATCACACGTGTCGGTCATCTAGCGGCATTGAACAGAGCGCACATTAATAAGGAGACGTATGACGACGCGCGGAAGTTCGAAAGCCCTAAAGGACTTTTATGACATTTTGAGGGGGCTTCTGATAACAACGAGATATTATCATGAGGACCAAAAGGGATATACGCCTCAAAGTATGCCACGTAGCATAAGAAAGAAGGCGAATCTCTAAGGATCAGCTCTGAGAGATTCGCTGGCGTATCTCCAAAGGCGAATCTCTTCCTTCTCCTTGATAACGGCTAACCGCCGGCTCGGCCATAAAGGATCATTAAATGAATCTTTAATTAACTTATAACCACCATTAAATGAGCATTAATGGAGACTTTCTGGTTACCTAGGAGTTACGGACTTCTCAACTATATATAGCTTATTACCCTAAGCTACCAAGGTATTCATACTCTTATTCACTCTCTAAGCTTTGTCAATACAGTTATTCTCCATATTCACTACTAACTTTGGCATCGGAGTTTTCCCCGTCGAACCCAACGACGCCCCCCACAGGGACGAGCTCCGATCAAGAATTTCTTACTAGTTATCAGGGGTATTGATTTCATGGGTCCTTTTCCTCCTTCTTTTGGCAAATATTATATATTAGTAGCCGTAGATTATGTTTCAAAGTGGGTTGAAGCAATTGCAACCCCGACAAATGATTCTAAAGTAGTTGTTAAGTTTTTAAATTCAATATTCTGTCGATTTGGAGTTCCTAGAGTTATGGTAAGCGACGGTGGTACTCACTTCGTAAATAGAGCTTTTGAGTCACTTATGAAAAAATACAGAGTACACCATCGTATATCTACACCGTACCATCCTCAAACGAATGGTCAAGCAGAAATTTCAAATAGAGAACTCAAATGGATACTTGAGAAAACAGTTTCGTCTTCTAGAAGAGACTGGGCACATAAACTTGACGATGCATTATGGGCATACCGTATTGCATTTAAAACACCTATCGAGATGACACATTATAGATTAATCTATGGTAAAGCTTGTCATTTGCCGGTTGAATTAGAACATAAAGCATATTGGGCTATAAAAACCCTTAATTATGATTTGCAAAGCGCAGGGAAAAAAGCGTTTGTTTCACTTAAACGAGTTGGATGAATTACGCTATTTGTCCTACGAAAATACGAGCATTTGTAAGGAGAAAATTAAAAAATGGCATGATGCAAAAATCAAAATTAAAACCTTTAATGTTGGAGATAAGGTCTTACTTTTTAATTCTAGATTAACATTATTTCCAGGTAAACTAAAATCTAGATGGACTGGACCATTTTTTGTTGTTCAAACATATGATTACGGAACATTGGAGCTAGAAAAGTCTAATGGTGATCGATTTAAGGTCAATGGTAATCGTTGTAAAATTTATTTTGACGGAGCTTCAATTCAAGTGATTGAATCCGTGGATAAATTTTACAAAAATTAATTTCTTTGATTTTCATGTTTTTAATTTTATTGTTTCTTTTTAATGTTTTTGTTTTTTTTTAATTTATCATTTTTATTTTTAAGTAATTTTACTTTGATTTTAATTTTAATTTTAATTTTATTTTTATATATTTATCATTAAGTCCAAATGAGTTTTATTCACATTAAAATTAATTATTTAGTCATGTTTTGAAATTTTCATTAAGTGTTAAGTGTTATTGAGAAACTATATGTGCAGAAATCTCAGTTGAGATTTTCTATGTTTCAGGATTTGGAAATCTCAGTTGAGATTCTAAGAATCTCAGTTGAGAGATTTTCTGTCTTTTTACATTTGTAATAACTGTAAGGGTTTACAGTCTTCTTTCTTTAAATTTTCTGTTAGTTAAAATCGAAGAGGTGTCACTTTGACACCTATTTCTTTCTAACAGACATAACATTTCACTTATAGTTCTTATATATTCATGTAGGATCAGACTTCTTCCATTTTCACTTCATCTTTCTAAATTTCTTTCTCTAGTTCTCAAATTCTACAGACTTCATTTTTATTCTCCATCACAGACATGACTAAGTCTTTGAAGAACGTTCAAAAACGAAATTCTTCTCCAAAAAGGAAAATAGATATCTCTGATAGATATGGTGCATGGTTTCCCATTTATAACCATGATGAGCGGAAACGTTTTCTGCAATTCAGATATGCTCAATTCTTTGGCATGATGTATCTGGACGAGTTTCTGAACGAGGAACTCGGGATAAGCGAAGCAAATGATCGATATCTAACTAATTTGGGTTGGACCAAATTTGTTCATATGAAATTTCCTATTATTGGAAATTGGGTGCTGGAATTTTTCTCCACAGTTCGATTCGTCAACAAGAGACGTGTTCGTCTCAGTTTTCGTTGTGAGGGGCAGGTATTTACTTTTGGCTATCCAGAACTTCACAATTGGTTTGGATTTCCACCCCGAGACACAACTCAACACCATTCTAGACGGGATATGACTTCTAGAGACATATGGAGGATGCTAACAGGATTTAGGCAATTCAATCCACGTCTTACCTTCAACAAGTCCATTAATTCTAATTCTATGATGTATCTGCATAAATTCCTCTGTCACAGCCTTTTTGGTCGAGTCAGTAGCAATATTGTGAAAGATACTGATCTTTATGTGTTGGGCGATATTTTTCAAGACAACTCTGTGAACTCCTCAAAGATTTTAATGGAGGGGTTAGTTGCTGCTTCCCGTTCCAAGAAACGGAAGATTGGATTCGCCAACATCATTTGTGGAATCATATTAGGAGCCAAGGGAACCATTTCTGTTCCTTGGACTGATACAGAACCATACCCGATTTTAGACTACGAGTTCTAGGAGAACGAGGGACTTGTTAAACGAGTTTTCCGTTCTGGTCCAACATTCCTTTCTGCACCAGAGAGGCAAGTCTTCATTCAAACGAAGATTAAAAGGGCCAATGCACGTCGTCTGTCGTCTAGATAGGGATATATAGATTTTATGTGTTTCTGTTTGTTGTTTTTAATATATATGAGTGCTTGTTTGTCAATTATGTTTTTATAATGTTTATATATAGATGTATATTGTAGTATTGTTTACAAAAGATAAATAAAAGTGCATTAATTCTTTAGTTTATTTCCTTTTATTTTGAGGAACAACCTTTGGTTTTCCTTTAATTTAATGTTTTAGTTTTGCTTATCTCAGTTTCAGGGATTAATGTTGACATTTTGGTACTTAATTTTAAAGAGGAATTGGTTTAGAAGTGCTAAAATCATCAAAAACAGTCCCAATTTTACCCAGATTTTTCAGAATCTCAGTTGAGATTTCGAATTCTCAGTTGAGACAGCGAAGGATATTTTTCAGGCAAAATTTTCGCCCTTTCCCTTCTGTCTGTCGCGACTTCCAGGTGCGGGATTGGGCGAAATTTTGGCCAACTTTTCCTATTCCTACTCTATTTACTACCTATTCAACTATCCTAATCAATACCTATTACTTACACCTATTTATACCACCTCTTTTTACACCAATCAATCATCTTTTCTCTTCCCAATAACAAGATTCACTCATCTTCCCCATAATTTTTTACCCTATTCATCTTCTTCTTCCTCAATTCATCACCATTATCTTTCATTCTACCCTTCATCTTTTCATATTTTCTTCATCTATTTTCACCCAAATTTCACAAACCAAAACAATATGCCTAGACAAAAGACCGTTGCAAACAAACCCAAGGCCACCGAGATTAATAGATTACGGGTTCAATATGGAGCGTTGTTCGATATCACGTCGGAAGCCGAAGGACGCAAATATCGCCGGTTTTCTAATGTCCTCGTAGAGTTCATGGACATGCCTTTTCTTGACACCGACATGGTAAATACTCTTTCTTTTACCGAGCGTATTGATGAATTTCTTACCGTTCTTGGTTGGAAACGATTTGCTAGTATGCGTTTTCCTAGTCTTAAAACGCATATAATTAAGTTTTTGGTTACTCTAACCTATGACAAAAAAGAAAGGATTATCTCTTTTCAGAGTGATGGAGTCTGTTATGATGCTAATTATGCGGCAATGAACCGTTGGTTTGGTTTTCCTACTCGAAATTTTTATTCAAAGCCGAAGCCTTTTGATTCACACACGGTTTGGAATTCTTTAACCGGTTTAGATGTTTTTAGTCCTAAGAATACATCTAGCAAGCTAATTAAGGATGATTGTATATTCTTCTTTCACAAGTTTTTATCATTTTCCTTATTTGGTCGGGTTGAAAGTTCTAAGGTGCAAGTTCGTGATTTGGTTGTGTTTGATGCTATTTTTAAGGGTTTGACAATTGATAGTATTGAGATGATATTTACTAATTTGTTTCGAGCTTCCAAGTCTCGCAATAAGCAAGTGCCTATGGGTAATTTGATTACCGACATTGTTTTGGGCGCTCGAGGTGAATTAGCGGATTATCAAAATACGTCTCATGTTGGTTTACCTTCATTGGATCTCACGGCACTTCAAAGGGCCAATTTATTGAAGAAAATGGGACCACCCGCCTTTATCTCTTATGCGGATCGCACAAGGCGTGTTTTTGCTACCATGGGTAGTGAAGCATCGGGTTCACAAGGTATAGGTGCCCAAGATGATGAGGAGGAGGATGAAGAGGAATTTGATGAAGAAGATGATGAGGAGGAGAATGTTGATGCCAATGCACAAGAGCAAGCCAATGTGGAACCGAATGAAGAGGAACAAGTTGGATGGCAACGTGTTTTGACACAAATGAACGAGCATAACCGTAACATGAATTTGCGGTTAGATGAAGTCGTTGCCAATAATGCCGAAATGAGTTCAAGGATCACTACATTGAGTCGTGAGCACAAGTCTACTCGTCGCCGGATGCTCTCTTTCTTCCGACGCCAAGGAGTTGAGACTACACCTTCTCCACCACCATCACCTTGATAGGTTTTATCGTTTCTCTTTTTAAACTCATTTTCGTTATTATTATGCTTATTCGGTTTGGTACAATTTTTTTTTCTAATTAAGTTTGGTACAATTATTATTATTAATGTTTGAATGTTATGGTACTATATTTTCATTTCTAATTCGTATGATTTATTTCGTACTATTTTTCGTGTTTTATCGCTTTTTGCACCAATGAGGACATGGTCCAAATTAAGTGTGGGAGGAGGTATTTCACACTACAAGAAATTCATTCTATAGCAACTAAATTTAACGAAGGTAACTATGATACCCTCGTTAAAAATGCTTTTCTACATGGGTAAAATATTACTCTCGTTATAAACTATATTATTAACGACCGTAATTTAAAAGTGTAGTTATTAACATGTATCACTCTCGTTATTAATATATTGTTAAATATAGTCATTATTTTTTACCTCCATAATAAATTTCTGAAAACTTGGCGCTGAAAATGAGAATAATAAATTATTTAGTAGTAATTGTTTTTCTTTTCTCCTTTTTTGTCAATTTTTTTTGCTGAAATTAAAACATGTTTGGCGGGAAAAAAACTCAAAATCCATTAATCCCTAAGGCCTCGATTGGATGAGGAGTTTAGGAGGGTAAATAAAGGAAGTGAAGGGAAAGGAGAGGAAGGGGAAGGAAGGGGAAGGGAAGCACTAACCTTACCCTTGTTTGGTTGGATGGTAAGGGTTTATAAAGGTTTGTACCTTTCCCTTGTTTGGAATGAAGGGTTTGTAAGGGAATGAAAAATTATAAAGTGACTAAAATGTCTCACTCAATTAATTATGTATATTAGTTACTTCACATATAATTAAATCATATTATTTACAATTGTTTTTAATTACATATCTAAATAACAATTATCCAATTTTATATATTATTTATTTAAAAATCTAATAAATTATAGTATAATTTAAATTAAATTATAAAATATATATTCTATTATTTTATTATATTTATATGTTAATAATATTAATAAAAATAATAACTATTTAATTTTTATATCTATTAAATTATAATAAATTCTTAATGAAGTTAACTTTTAATATAAATGAATTATGAAAAAATACATTGATATTGGTATGAGTTTGTTTGACAACCACAAATTGGCTTTTTGCGGTAATGCACAAAAAAAAAAAAACAATGGGATAAATAATGTATTTGATTTGGTATTAGTTAATTTTAACAAGGGTAATAATGAAAAATGAAATTTGTAACTCTCCTAAACCCTCCAAATTGGTGGGTTTGAAAATTGAAACAAATATACACAAATCAAACCCTTCCAAACCCTTACCCTTCTAAATTTATATCCTCCAAACAAGGTTTCCACAAACACTCCTAAACCCTTCCCTTACTAACCCTCCCAAACCCCTCATCCAATCAAACCCTAAAATTATTGGCGCTAAAATCTTTGTGGGACAAACAAGTTTCTGATATTTTCCACAAGAGATTTGCAACCCTAAAACCTCGCGTCGTTACTATTGCCGCCCACCCTCTTACGCACCTCCTCTGTTCCATCTCATCTTCAGTCTAGAAAACCTTCACGAGCACAGGAAAATCAGTGTCCAAGTCGACATTCCTATCACTCTGGTACTTTGATTTATTTGTTAGATTTACGCTAATGAAAAATATTATTCCTAAATTGGTTAGACTGGTTAAACTTTAAATTTCCCTAACCTAACCTAACTCGTTCGTGCTTCTTCCTTCTTCTACTCTGAGTTGCAGTTTTCATTCTTCTACTTATTGTCTTCCTCCATTCGAAGTTCGTCGTTCTCAGCCCGAGAGGTAAAATCGTTCTTCCCTTTCGTTTTAGTGTTTTTTATTCTATGTAATTGGATAATCAATTTGTTTAATAATTAGGTTTAGTTTATTATATATCTGTAGTTTTAACTGTTTTTTTATGAGAAAATATGGCAAAAGCAACGAGAAATATGGGATAATATGAAATTGAGTTCTGTTTGGACTCTGATACTTGGGTTTCATTTATTATATATCTGGAATCAGCTAAAGCTTGCTACATGGAGAATTAATCCATCCGGAAAAGAATCATCCAAACTTCTATTTGAGTCATTCAACAACAAAACATATTTTATATGATGCGGACTCTTTATTAAGTAGTTACTACAATCAATTTGTTACCTTTCAGATAAGCAGCTGCTATTGAAGGTCGATTTCTTGATTTTGATAGCAGAGTGAGAACACTGGTAGTTGTTGTTGTATGTGATCTTGCCAGGTTTAACATGAATTTTTTTCCGCCCGAACTTGTATTAAAAGCTACATAAAGACTTAGGGATACTAAGGTATGTTTTTTCTTAAAAGTTTGGTATACTGTTAATTCAATTATTGGGACATATCTTTATCAGATTCTGCAGGGAAAATTTGGGTTGTCTAACTTCTATTAGGAAGAAGGGGTTTCAAAAGTTGATTGAAATATATCAAGAATATTGTAATTAGTGTTCCGAAGGTTATTTAACTATATGGACGACCACTTTGAAGGCTATTTAACTAGCACTCAATGAAAAAGGTTTGCTTGACGGTTTCCATATATCTCTTTTTGTTTATATAGGTGGTAAATAATAATTCTAAATATTTGCATAGCTTATGAATTGTAGGAGTTAGTGATATGTTATTCATGCTTGTGATATAGGTGCTTAGATCTTACACGAAAATACTTTTTATCTGACTCTATCCTTGTTTGCATTGCATCAGTTGAGATCAATCAACAAACGTTTATGTTGTCTTGTATGAAAATGTGTATAAATTTCTTAAATTCGTTTTTGCTCTGCATGGACATTAGATGGATCAACTCCACTTTACAAGCTTTCACAACTTGATGGGTTTTTCTTGCGGTTGCGGCTAGGGAAGTGGGAAGAGGGATTATGAGGAACCGGATACTATGCCGCTTATATAAGTGGTATGAAAAAATAAAGAAAGAAAAACATTAACTCGTTGATGGCATTCATCTTTGCATTAATGGTATAAATGATTTTCTGATATGATTACGCAGGAGAACAAATGGATAGTTCAGTGGAAATGTCCAAAACTTCAATTGCTGTAAACTTTGGTGGGATGAAATGTTCAGTTAAAACTCAATGTCTCCAACCATGACTTCCTTGAGGTAAAAAAGAAACCAGTGTGGGTTTTTTACCTCAAACTTTTCATACATTGTTGAAAATTAAAATGTTTCTATTTGTGAACTCCTAATTTGAATAATACAGGATGAACTTACAGCATGGTGGTCTGCTACCTTAAAGGGTGGTGATAAAATACCCTTCTTAGATGTGAACAGAGACCAACTTTCAGAATATTCCTTAATGAACAGCTGAACTTTCATGTTGACGAAGTGGACGGATCTCTATTATTGGGAGAGAAAGATATTGCTGAAAAGATTGCCAAGCTTGGACATTGCAAGGACAAAGAAACTACAATAAAAGCTGCTAAAACTATAATGTAAGTTCTATGACTACCTTAAAAATTTATTTTCAGGTACAATACAAGGATTGAATGTTAAGGAGAAGAAAATGTTAGCATTTTGAAGACAAACTCAATTTCAGATATAAAGTCAGAAGTAAATTGGTATTACTGACATTATTTATTAAACTTGTGCCAATTCATAAAGGGTTTATATCTTTCAACTGTCTACAAGTTTTTAGTATACAAAACATTTATGCAATACAAGTAAAGGATAAGTCTAAAAAAATAACATATCCTTAAGTTCTATAATTCATGGACACAAGCATATTTTAAAACAATAAGTCTTAATACATCAGGCCTTGCTGAACTTGGCTCGTAAAACCAATTAGCCCTTTAAACTTATAAAGTGTCTCGTTAGCCGTGAACTTACTTAAAGCAACCTATTAACCACATGAATTTGTTTAAAGTAACATATTGACCCCTTGAACTTGCTTTCAATTACATTGGTCTATTGGCCCCTTGAACTTGTTTGAAGTGATACATTTCAATTTGTCTAAATCATCTCTTGCTTCACATGTACTTGGAGGAGGTTAATCATTACATTTTAAGCATGTTCACGAGCTACCAAGATACTTTGCAAGTTTAAGTGACTAATCATTTTTTTGGATAAAGTTTAGGGGTTACTGTACTGATGTATTAAGCCAATAAATAAATATAAGTAGATGAAACGTTAGTCATGTGTTTTCTATTCCATGGTCTACTATAACTAATAAATTGGCTCATCCGCTCAGCAGTTATTGAGAGTTGCAGTACTGTCTGTTGTAGTGATTATGTTTTCATCATTTTATAAGAAAAATGGTAAATCAATATCAAAATGAAGTCCTATGGATTTGAGAGAGCTCATGTACTAAAGAATCCTAATCACCTTCTAGACATTTGAGTTTGTATTTTGTGGTAATTTATGTGCATTTTTTTTTTTTTTTTCATATCTTTCATAGCATATATTGTGGAATCTTTGCAACAACTATATCATATTGTGTAATTTGAAATTGCAGCTCTGATTACTGAGGTAAACTTTTAAACTTTTCCTTAGAGCATGCTCTGTTTAATTCATATTATGTTACTTTAGTTTTCTTTTCACCGAGAGCACATTAGGCTTGGTTATGAATTCCTTGTAGCTATGAAAAGCCACTTCGAGCACAATTACTGAAGACCTTCTACTAGTCTACAAAAACAGAGATGTGTGAGTCTTTTTTCAGTAATATGCTTCACTGAGCAGAACCAGTGAAGAGCTTCCACTAGCCTTCACAAAATGCTAATCTAGCTGTGTCATTTGTATTTTGTAATTATTAACCAAATTACACCAAAACATTTCATCAAATGAACAACTTCAAAGATCAGAATTGTCTTAGGTTTTGTTGAAATTATTAAGCTAGAATATTATTTATATAAAAGGGATGAATAGATTTCATTTAGGATACTTTGAGTAATTGAAGTCACAGGGTTTTGGATATTTGATATATATGTAAATTACAATTGGTGATTGAAAAATGTCTAATACTCAAAGCTCTGTATGGTTCCCCAAGTCACTAAAAATCTGTCAAGACCAATTGTACTATATGATGCAAATTGCTTAATTCGCTGCCATGTCTTTTTTTATGCTTTGATGCGATATGAATTGCGATTTCTTACTGAAAGTCTAATTTGCTGGACATTTCTCTCTTTGTTGCTTGTCAAAATAATGCACATATTTTTGGCATGTACTAGGATTGGTGCAGCAGTCGAAACCAATTGAAATGGATCCAGATATGACAGATAATGAGAAATTGAAGTATGATAGGAATCGGGAGAAGGATTTGAAGAAGAGGATAGATAAGGCGATTCCTTATTTGTTTGCCATGTCAGTCTAGAAGGAGGTGCTTCAAATATTGAGGGACCATGGGAAGGTTAGCGCAAGATTACTGCAGAAGAGTAGGGATAGAGTGCAGAAATGGTACCATGATGAAGGGTATGTGTGTGCTCAGGTTGTCAATTTCGGAATTTGAATACTAAGGAAGTGGTTTATGAGGTTGTGGAAGGGGGTATTACTCAAATGCTCATTAAGTACCAGGATAAGCTTGGAAATGTCGTTGAAGGGAACACTCAGCTTCCTGTTGTGAAGCAGGAGTCGCCAAAGCAGGTGAAATGAAAATTACGTTTTACTTTTGCTCTGCCTTATTAATTGGGATGTAGGACGAATGCTTATGTTCTTATGTTGGGACATGAAGTCTTTGCACAATTTATAGGCTTCAATTTTAGTTAGCTGTCATGAATTCCTTATTTGAGAAAGTAGTTCTAAAGAATCAAGTCATTGATGATAGAAGAATATGAATTGGCATGATTTGTATTGGCTGCAGTGGAGCCTTTGAACCTTAATGCTTAAGAGAGAATACATCTATAATCACAAGATCGTTATTATAATCAGTTCTACTAGAGCATACAAGTGTTCTAAAATCTGGATAGCCAACCAATTAATAAGCACTTGGCAGTTAATTTGAATATGTAGTTATGATGCCAAGAAAGAAATGTAAGTATAACATTTATTGCTGATGAATAAAGTTTAATAGTTGATATATGAGTGTGCAGTCTCAAATTTCTAGGATTCAACTGTTACTTTATGTGCTTGCCCTGGCAATTGAATTGTTTTTAGTTGTGCACTGATTAAGGAATGATATTTTAACTGGCGACTTACAGCTTCGTCAAGGTCAAGTTTTTAACATTGAAGCTGGGAAACAAGCTCTCACGAACATCAACTCACTGGCCTTATCCTTCTCATCGGGCCTTGGACTGAGGGAGGCATAATTGTTTAGATTAAGCTTAAAGAGGTGGAGCCAAAATCTGCAGAAGTTAGCACAGAGTGGAGTATTGTTCCAAGACATGGTGGAATAATTTTATTGAAGTAGCTTACGTTGTAAGGGAGATCGACTGTGCCTTTGATTTTATATCATATTATGTACAGACAAGTTGATTTGTTTTGTTATGTTAAAAAGAACAAGAACCGATTTATAGCTATGTATATCTGTTCTCAGACAAATTGGTTTATATTTTATTATATATATGTGTGTTTTAATTATTGAATTTGTTTTTTTATTATATTAAATATTTAGACAATCTTTAGTGTCATTACATTGTGGAATAACTACTGAATTCTATATTATAAATATAATTTCTAATGACGGTACCATATGGAAATAACGACTGTCTGTTTTCTTATAAAAAATGTTAGAATAATGACAGTAGAATATGGAAATAACGATTGTTTGTTCACTCATTAAAATATCATAATAACGACAGTTTATTCTCTTGTTAAAATGTGATAATAATGACGGTAGAATTAATTAATTACGATAGTCATTATTGTCCTAATTATTGTGTAACAACGATGGGTATGTACGGTCATTGTTTATTTTCAACAACGGGACACATTATACCCTCGTTGATACTTTTAACCTCAAGGTTTTAACGAGGGTGGACGACGGTATATACCGTCGTTATAAGTTAATAACGATGGTATTTATATCATTTATGACGAGATTTACTCTCGCTAGAGAGCGATTTTCTTGTAGTGTCATATCCATTTTATTTTTAAGTACGAATGAATGCAACGAATGAGAATGAATGCTATTTATTTAAGTATCAATGCATGTTATTTCATATCATTTTCAAACAAAAATATGCAACATTTTTTATGTAAAGTGCAACACTTTTCAAAAATAATAGCAATTTTTCATAAAGAATAAATTTTCGTTAAAAGTAAAAATTTCATACATTTTCAAACATTTTTAACTTTCAAAATAATGTTAAGCATATTTTAAGGTTATCATTATTCATAGAAATAATATTAACAACTTTAGCGTTTTAGCTCGATATTATTTTTCGTCTTACATTAAAAACCAATTGAAGTTTTTAAGGAAACTTTAGCCATAATACATGTTGAATTTCAAGTCAATATAGGATGAATGTGCTATTTTTCTTTCCCAATTTTATCTTCATATCAATTAAATCAAGTAGTCGTATTCTTAACTTTTGGCCATGATTGAGACCAACCTTATCACAATCGAGGTATGAAAGGGAAGAACATTAAAGTATCGTTTACTTTTGGCCACGATTGCGACCACCCTTATCACGGTCGAGGTATGAAAGGAACGATATAAATTAAAGCAAAATTAAACGTGTTTAAAGTTTTAAGTAACGATTGCGTCCACCCATGGTATGGTCGGTACCTCTTAAACGAACACGAAAGCCAATAAATGCGTATAAAGTTACGATCGAGACCACCCTTATCTTGGGCGTAACTAAGCAAATATATTAAACCTAAGTCCTTAATAGTTTAGGTTTGGGAAAGGAAATTTTGTGCTTAGAAATGCCTTGAGACGAAATATTCGAAAACATGCGTGCTTACACCGTCCCGAATGTTTCAATATAAAAATTGAGATACAAGACGAATGATATATTTCTTTTATACTAGCTAGTTTGATACTTTGCGTATAAATATACCATGAAAAGATTATCTTTCGGTTTAACTAATTCAAAAAGAAATATATGGGTATGTATTCTATTTATAAAGAGATTGATTAAAGAATAAATTCAGTGAAATTTTGCTCGGGACTAGCAAAAGCTTAAGTGTGGGAGTTTGTTAAGCCCAAAATATACCTAAAATATCATATATAAATACGTTAAATTTACATTGAAATCGTGTTAATTATATTCATTTAGAATACTTTTACGTCTTTATTTACTTATTTGATGCAAGGTACCTAAATATTTGGTAAAATCCAAATAGGAGCGAAAACGGAGCTAAAATGGAGGAAAAACCTTAAAAACGTACCGAGAATGCATATCAGTCAGAAGAACGCTCGAGAAGGACGAAAAATAGTCGTACGCCAGGGAGGAATACTCTCTGTCGCGACTGAGATTCTCAAAATCTCAGTCGCGACTTGCGGAGCCTAGACCGGGGGAAATCAAGTTCAAAAGCTCGCCCCTGTACCCCCTGTCGCGATTGAGATTTTCAGAATCTCAGTCGCGACAGACAGCCCTCCTGCACACTAAACACATGTTAATTTCATAAAAACGCGTCTGTTCGTTCGGATAAAAGCAACCCTTCACCAGCAGACATGACCCATCATTCACAACCCTTCAACAACTATAAATAAGTGATTCATTTCAGAATTGAAGAGGTTGGGAAAGTTAGAGAAATTAGAGAAGAGAGTTGTTATGTTGAGTTTCTCATTCAGAAAAGAATCAGAAAGTTAGAGTTCATTTCTGTAAGCAATCGTGTTTTACACGAATTGTGTTTAGATTAGTTACAAACACAGTTTTAGTTTAGTTTCCATTCTGATAGTGGACGAGACCAGTCTCTATTCCAAAGATCCAGCGAGAAGGATTGACGGCTGAAGCGCATGAAGTTTGACGAGCCTACGGAGTTTGAGAGAAAGATTGACGACCCGGATCTCAAAGTTTTCGTTACAATGCTATCCAAGTTTCTACTTCTCTGTTAACTTGTGAAAATTCACATTTCAATTAATGATATACTTCTTTATTCAATATATTCTTACTGTTGTTATTTTGATGTTATTCTGACAAAATGATTTTCAAAATGATATACTGGTGTTTTTATTAAAACATTCTATTCCATCTTATTCATATAAAAACTTTGTTGAACACTTAACAAATTTAGTTTTTATGGATGACATGATCGCTGATCGCGGCTTATCAGAAGTAAAACACTAGTTTGATTAAGGTAGGAATCATCTCAACATCAGGGGGATTTCTACGGTTCAAAGTCATTTAATTGAATAAATTGATATATTGTTTCATGTACATAATCTCACAAAGTTAAAGTTGTTTACTTTGCTTTATGAAAATAAAGATCTATTTTATTCCAATTGCGGAAGTATCTGTTTTGTAATCAAAATTCGAAAACGGAATTGTTCTCTAAACTTGATATAATCTTTCTATCTAATCCTAATTTACCAAAACATATTCCATCAACTAAACGTATTTCTTTTATTAAACCTAAACATGTGATTAAACCGAATTAAATAAAGTTTTAGTTAAAAAGCGTTCCATGTGGGTTCGATATCTTTTATTACTACAAGCGTATACCGTGCACTTGCGGAAATCGCTCATCAAAAACATTATGATTAAATTGGAAGGTCTAAAGTGACTCTTAAATAATAGTGAAAACGGTCTTTTAAAATTTTCGGTGATTATTGAATCTTCCAAACGAGTTTATCGATAATTGATGTTTAGAAGGTCTAAAGTGACAGTTAAATAATAGTGAAAACATTATTTTTAAATTTCCGGTGACGTTATATTTTGCTTAGAAACATCATGTTTAAATTTATACTATTTCGCACGTTAGTGCTAAATAACCATTTTGTAAAATTAAATAGTGAAATTAAAAAATTAATGATTTGAGGTCAAACTAATATTTTCAAAATTATAAGTACTAATTTTAAATTTTTCATTTAAATTTTTCAAAACATTACATAATTCCACCGATTGTGTATTTAATTATAATAGAATTCTCGAAACCGGTAGACTAGCTACCGGTTTTTTTACAATTAAAACCGGTAGATTAGCCATTGATTTCGCACTGTGGTTAATAGAACTCCATAGTAGGCATAATTTTTAATATGGTTGAATCCTTTATCTTCCTGAGTAAGCCTTTAATGAGACAAAAAAAATGATCGAATGATGGGTCGAAAACTAGCTAGCCCGCTTGATACCTAAGTAGGCTTTTTAAGGACAGAGTGGGGATGAACATAATGATAAACCAAAATTGTGAATAATGAACTTAATGAATGACTGAATGTGTACTCACTTTATTTACAATGCACTTGAGTTAATAGTTTCCACTAAACTGGAGTTTGTTTACTTTAGGCCCACTAAATCCGTTATTGGTAGGATTAGAGGCAACATGCTTGTAACATATTAATCCCTAACAGGATTAGTATTAATACCCCAAATCGTATCATGTGACTCAATATTATGAGTGATTGTGTGATCTTTTGAGATGATGCTATGCCGATCCTGGCTCACGTGTGATCGCGTTACCTTTCTTGATCATACCACATAAGTTGGTTTATCATTTCTTATATATCACCTACGAATACATTATAAGAACACGTGATATTTAGTTTAAAGGTTTATTAAGCAGGTTTATATTCTTATATATCACCTACGAATACATTATAAGAACACGTGATTTTTCGTCTAAAAGTTTATTAGATGGATGGTGGGCCAGACTTTTTAAGTGATAAGATTAACCTACTAACCTAAAATAACATAAATAAATAGAGAAATTATTATAAAATGAAAATACTACGTGAGTTAATATATAGTTCAAATTTTAATTAACAAGCCTAATTTGTTTTAGAGTGACCTATCTAAAATATATTCTACATTCAAGTGACTATTCGTACAATTTATATCCACGGAACCATAAATCTGAATTAAATTCAAATTTGAAAGCATTGTGAGGTTTGTGTATGCAGACAACAACAAATTTGGGAATTGCCACACGAGAAAGACAATAATGTATATATCATTCAACCTTTACCTTTTTCTTAAGTTTTATTTAGAAAAAAAAAACGACTTTGGCCTTTTTAGAGTATTATATTCAACTATAAAAAGTATTTATTTGTTTTTTTATAGTATTATATTCAAGTATACACCTTTGTCTAGGACTCGGCGCGGGTCTTAGAAAAACTGGATTGGGCCGAATATTCGAGTAAAAAGATTTAAAATTAGACCGAATTGTTGACTTTCTTGAAAGAACTAGACCGAACTGGATTATTGACTTTTTGTCAAAGAACTGGAACGAACTGGACCTAAATTATCCAGAACTAAGCCGATAACCGAATTGGATTGGATTGAGCCGAACTAGATTGAAAGAACTTAAGATTTTATCATATTAAATCTATATTTTATATATGAAGTTTTAATTTTTCCTATTTAGTGAAGTGTCGTATTTAGAGGGCGAGCCTTGGCGCAACGGTAAAACGTTGTTGCCGTGTGACCAGAGGTCACGGGTTCGAGTCTTAGGAGCGGCCTCTTGCCAATTAAATTGGCAAGGGAAGGCTTGCCCCCAATACACCCTTGTGGTGGGACCCCTCCCCGGACCCTCGCTCAGCGGGGACGCGTAATGCGACCGGACCGTCCTTTTTTTTTTTTTTAGTGAAGTGTCGTATTTGCTATTTTTATTTAAGGTAGGTTGTATTTCCTATTTTTATTTAAGGTAGGTTAGAATTATTATGGTGATTAAAGGTAGATTATATTTTCTA
Organism: Euphorbia lathyris; assembly: GCF_963576675.1. Classification (NCBI taxonomy): domain Eukaryota; kingdom Viridiplantae; phylum Streptophyta; class Magnoliopsida; order Malpighiales; family Euphorbiaceae; genus Euphorbia; species Euphorbia lathyris. Next base: position 78,299,191 of record NC_088912.1, read on the forward strand.
TTCTTATTTATGGTACGTTAGGATTATTAAAATTATATATTCCTTTATCGATTTTACCCTCTGTCTCCATTACAGGCTGTTTTAAAAACGTATAGAAATGACATGTTTGTCCTTAGTTAATTAAATTAAAAAGAATGCTTTTTTTTCGGATAAGCTAACATGTGCCTCATGGCACAGGTTTATTAATTACTTTTTTGGCGATAGTTAATTAAGATTATTTTCTTTTTTTTTGCTGTAAATGTAGGGTAAATTACACTCATGACCACTGAACTTTATCCATTTTGGCATTATGACCACTCAACTTAATTTTTTCCAGTATGGCAATTGAATTTTACATTTTTTAAAATCGGTAGTCACTTAACGCCTCAAAAGGATCATTAAAGGCTAAAAATAAAAAATCCAAAACCTTAATAATATTCTAAAGAATTTTAATTCTTGCAAATTTTCATTTTGAGGTTATTTAGGTGTTGTTTGGTTAGGAAAGAGAAAATGAATTTTTGAGAGAGAAAGCTCCAAAAAAACGTGATTTAATTATGCCTTATCCTAACCGGACCGTTCTGATTTTGATCTTTCACTCTTAAAATATTTTATTCTTAATTAAGCCGGAATTTTTTGTTTTTTTGAAAAAGGTTAATGTTCTTTTCTTAAAAACTAATGCTCGAATGACAAAAAAAAAAAAAAAAAAAAAAGAAGAAGTACCTTAAAGTTTGTATAGTATAGGGTTTTCTTGTTTAGGGTTTAATGGTGCTATTCAGAAAATATGAAACATTTTGACAAACTTGGAATTTTTTTTTTCTTTTTCTTTTGTGCTCAAGGTACTTGTTTGATGCATTCCTGTGTCAAAGCTGTCGAAGCTAGACTAAGAATTTGGAAGAAGAAGTCTTCTAAAAAAGTTCCAGCTTTGTCGGTCCAGCATGCAATCAACATATGCAAACGAAATACGGATGTGTTTTCCTTACTCGGAAACGGAATCAGGGTTGGATGGAGAAGGATGAAAAAACCTCTTGGCGTCCCTAGTGCCAAAAAATGTCCGTTCATTGGTCCCAAAAGAAAAGACAAGTGCCTGAATGTGAGTTTTTTTTTTGTTTTATGGTCTTCATAAATTTATATAAAATAAATCGTCTAAACCTAAAGTTATCTATCCTTGTGAATTTCTATCAAATTTTTTATGGTTATATGTTGTTGTTATTTTTCTTCAGGAATTCAAGAGATACAAGGTGGATTATTATAAAATACTAGAGGTCCATGAAGGAATTATCAATCAGCTCATTAATGATCTTACAATAAATGGGCCTTTTGTGGGAGTTTTTGCTGTGTCCTCATCTTATCCGAAAGATGGACAATGGAGCGTATACCACTGTGAGGATGTTGAAAAATGTATCTATCATGCTGTTGTTATCACGGGATACAACAGAGAGTTTAAGTATTGGAAATACTTAAACAGTTATGGGAGGGAATGGGGAGACGATGGATTCGGTCGACTGAGTTTCGACGCTTTACTCGAGGTAGCAGTGCCCGTCATCCGAGATCAGCCAGCAGTGGTTCTCGATTTGTTTGTTAAAACTCAATATTACATTTTTTTTTTTTTATTATTTGAATACTTCCTTTTATTGTTGACCCATATTAAAATCAATTTTTTTTATTAATTGAAGGCTTTGAATGAGATGATATATCTACAAATTCTAACAGGAAAAACAGGAGTATCAATCAAGCACAATTATTTTATTTTATTATGGTTGTGAAAATGAAGAAAAATCACAACTGATATCATATTTTTATATATTATGATCGATGCAGTTTGTATAACCAAATGTTAGTATTACAGATTATTAATATTCATATTCTATGTTTTTTTTTTCTTTTTTCTAAGAGTTCTGACCAAATGAATATGATGAATGTCTAACTCATTAAATCTATATTTTAGAATGCTTTCAATCTCCATCCTAGGATTTTAATGAGCCTAAAATTCATTTAGTTATTTAGGATCTATATAAACGTTACTAAATAGTGATAATAAATTAAATTTATATTACAAAAATAAGTTTGACAAAAGTGATGACTTCCTTGCCAATATAGCTCATTATTCTCCTATTGCCCTTGCTCAAGCGGACTTCTTAAAAATTAAGTTTTTCAGAGTCTCAAAAGTATATAAAAAAAAAAAAAACTCATTTAGGAAAAAGGAATTAGTTTAAAAGGTTAAGAAGTTACGGAGAGGATATAGAAAATTCTATGAATAAATAAAAGCTTTAAAAAAGAGTTTAAAAAGTATAACCTAACTAATTTAACTATCTTAAAGTTTTAAATAATACTACATATAATACCAATATGAACGAAAATTAGGAGGGAGAGGAGCTGCAATCTACCGGAACACCATTCACTACAAGAAAAACGCGTTTTACCAGTGGAATATTGTGATCCGCCAAATTCGGTCGGAAATCAACATTACCGACGGATTAGAGCGGATTGTTTTCCGCTGGTAAAAGACTCGCTGGTACCGCATACCGACCACAAATCTCTTTCCGTCGGAGATATGTGCCTATCAAAATTGGGACGGAAAATTCCGCTGGTAAAGTTCAAACACCGACCAACTATTACCGACTCCAATTTGGACGATGAATATTTCCGACTGATATTTCCGACCATCTTCCATCCTGATTAATATTGAAAATTGAATTTTTTTTTTAATTAGTCAATTTATTTGGATTGAAGGGAACTCGTGTATGATATATGTACAAATTTGAGTCTTATGATTACAACTCATGATTTTTATTGCCTTGAGCACATAATTCCTGCCGTAAATTGACTGAATCTAATATGCTCTAGACTTACACCTAATTGCTAAAGACTTATAAATAGACATGATCTGCCAATCACTCCCCTTAACACCCAATTCCTGCCATAAATTGAGACAAGCTAAACAATCCATGTCACAAAAGTTTTCAGCAAATAAGTACATATTATTAAAAAAAAAATAAGTTGGGAGTTAATAATCCCAACATGATAATGTATACCTCAATCCATGAATTAAAACAACTACATGCGTTGGGTATGGGTACCTGAATCTGCGCGTGATAATATATACCCATTTTAGCTTGGACTGAATCCGAATCCGCATCCGCCTCTATAGCTATTCACTGTCATGCTTTCTTCCCTCTCCTTGCACCCATAGATTGCTGACTGAACTCCGACTGTAATAAAATGGACAAGAACGAGACACCAATGAAAAAGAGTTTGTGCAATATATGCATAAAACTTCAAATATTCTATTTATTCACATTCAACATTTAAAGCACTAATAAGCCTACACATTGATCTCTTGAAATTATAACATTATAACAATAAGGGTAATTAATTTATTAGTCCTTATATTTTGATAAAACACACTGTTTAGTTCCTATATTTTCAAAAACACACGGTAGGTCCCTAACATTTTTCTCGATGAACTATTTAGTCCCTAACGTTTTTCTCGATATACGGTTTAGTCACTGCCGTTAGACTCTCATGAAAATTCTGCTAGTCAATTTGGATTTGAGTCAAAATCTATTTAAAAAAATGTAATGCCTTAACCACTCTTTAACACAAAATCAAATATATAAGACTATTATCTTCATTGTTTCTCATCCTTGTGTTCTTCTGGTTGATTTGAGTCGATTATGGGTTAGGGATTCAATCCTTTCTCCATTTTTTTTAGCGCGAGTTGTGAGAGAAAGACATAGAGGTGTGAATTGCTTTTGACCGATAAATAGTAAAGGATAATTTAGTCATTTCCGATTCATAAACGGTAAAAAATCTTACAAACAGACGGAATGACTAAACAGTTCATCGAGAAAAAGGTCAGGGTCCTTACCATGTGTTTTTAAAAATACATGGACTAAAAAGTGTGTTTGTCAAAATATAGGGACTAATAAATTAATTAGCCTAACAAATCTTTCATTCTAGATATGGCTTTCATCTTAGGATCCCCTTTAAGTTTATCCACAAAAGTAGTAGTAGTAGTAGTTGACGAAGACATTAATGTTGTTGAATCAGTTAGCGGTAAAACCTTATTTCCTATACATAAGTAGCAGCAGCTGATGTTTCCTGCTGCTTGTTCATACTAATAACATCTTGTTTCTTCATTTTCAGACACCCAACCCAATGCTCTTTCTCCTTCCTACCCAATCTATCAATTTTTCTTACATTCATCGTGCCATAAAGAGTCGAATAGCTCCCTAATCAAGCGATGTGAGATATCTAACAGAAAAAAAAAAAAAAAATGATCTTACTATGAATGTTATACTTGGAATTTTCCCTCTTATGGCAATGAAAAATCTGCTAGAATTATAAGGTTAATCTAGTTGACCAATGTTGTGAAGTGACATATAGAGAGAAGCTGCTCATCACCTGCATATTATAGAGAAATATGGTCTTTGATTGCTGACTGAACTTATAGCACGCTTCTTGGGCTACATTCCAATGATGGATGCCCATCATTCACTAGCACAAATGTTAAGGAGAATAATCAGTCGTTAGAATAAATGAGCTGAACTACGTAATAAGCACGTTCCCATTATATTATAATTTAGATTAAGCAAACAATGGTATGTATAACATCAAACTCAAGTATGTCTATCGAAAACTTCCACATCTAGAATTGAGGCCACATCTAGAATTGAAGGTGGTTCTTCCATAGCATCAAACCCAAGTATGTCTGTCGAATATAAGTAGTTGGAGTTGGTTCTTAGTCAGTGCATATGGAGATGAAAAAATAACTTCGTACGAGCTTACCAAGTGCTCCAATGTTTCAGAATGTGAGATCGATCCTTGTGTATGTGTAGCTGCAGCTGGCTGTGTTTCATCGCCCCCACATCAATTTAGTTTGTTCCGCATACACTTCCTTCTGAATTCTATAGAATTCCATGCAGTAATCCATGCTTCCCATCCTGCATCACTCACATAACCAGGTTTTATTCTTTCCATCCAGATTTCTCACAAATCATCAGAATTTGCATATATTCAATAATAGACACGCACAAGTTTCTGCACATTATTTCCACCCTATTATTCTCCATATTTTATTACTAAAAACATGAAATTCAATATACTATATACTTTGTTTTTCATTTTTCTCCACCTTTTACCAAGACTATATTACATTTTCACCAAAACAAGAATTCCATGCTCACACATTATTAAATTATCCAGATAACAAGCATTTATTAGGCGATTAGGATTGATAGTAGCATGTAGAGAAAAGCAACATAACAACGTCATGGTGTATAACAACATATATGCAAAATTGAATTCTAAAGGAGAATCGAATTGTGAAATTGCAGATCAAAAACTGCATTCCTATTTGCTGAGGGTATGAAATCCTTTCAATTGGAGCCCAAAATTGAACTGCAAGAAGACAACAATTTGTAAGCTACTGAAGTAAAAAATACATAAATAATATCACTACATGAATAATGTACTCACCCTTACAAAACAAAATAAAAAGAGGCATGCTAATTAGAATTAGGAAAAGAGAGATGGAGAGGAAGTGAATTAGGAGTTCTTGAATCTATGAATTAATGGAATTGTTCTGATTCAAACATTCTTTTTGAGTATGTGTGTTTTGTGTGAATATGTTATGTTTAACTACTCTTTTACCTTTTTCCTATATCTGAGTATTGTAAATTGATTTTATAAAAGATAAAATAAAATAGAATCTTAATCAGAAAACTACAACACCAACCTCTTCCCATTTCTCTCTCATTTATCAAAGAGTTTGTTCTATCAATGGAAGGAAAAACACATTCATTCTCAAGGGAAGTGAAAACACCCTCCAATCAAAATGAATCTAGCATATATATATATATATAGAAATAAGGAGAAAAAAAAAAAAAACGAATTAACGGCAGAAGAGGGCCCAAAGTCAGACCAAGTCATGAGATGGGAAAGGATTGAAATACACCAAAATCGAACTGAAATCTAGGTCTAATACTCACAACTCTCACAGTCAGAACAATGAAATCGAGCTGAAAAAACAACAAGAGGAGCAACGAAATCGAGCTTAAAAGTTAACTCACCCAAATGAAGTACACTTCGGTCCAGATGCCTTCCAAAATTGAATCCGTGTGAGAGAGTTCGAACCATATCGTTCAAAAATTAGGGCACTGGTTATACTCGATAGAGAAAGAAAGAGGAGAGGGGTGGCTGGTTTTAATTGAGAGTGAGAAAGAGGTGTTGGAGAGAGAAAGATGAGAGGGGTGAGAGAGAGCTATACCGTTCACATAGAAAAGGAAAAATAGGGAAAATAAAAGGGGGAAATAATCTACCTTTTCCCGCTAATCCAAAATATTTTCATTATTTCCTTTTCAAAATTTTTTCATTACCAGTGGAATTCCGTAGTAAATTATACAATCCGTTGGTGATAGGTGATATCTCCAGCGGAAATGAACACCAACGGTTCCGCTTACTAGCGGTAAAATCAGGGGCGGTATTATAATTCCACTGCTGTTTCACTGGTGATTAGCAGTGGAAATAATTCCGCTACTGTTCCGTCGGTAATCACCAGTGGAATTTATTCCGCTTGAGAATTCCGTTGGTATTTCCAGTTTGTAATACAATATTATTGTAATAAAGACATGAATGATCAATATAATTATCAAATTAAAACAAAATAAAAAGTTGATATTAAAAAAACATATTTTCAAACCCATTTGAATAAGTCCTATTAATTTTGCACTATAGAAGGGTAAGAAATACTACTTTTATGGAGCTAAGAGGTAAATAGGATCATAAGGGGTGAGAAATACCACTTTTATGGAGTTAAGATGGTAAATAGAACATTCGGTAAGTTGGTGAGGGGTAAAATGACCAATTTGGACAAGTTAAGGGGGTGAGATGTTGGGCTTATGGAGACTAAAATATATAGGTCCAACTGAAGCGATGGGCCCAACTGCAGCGAGTAGGATTTCAGGAGTATAAATGTAACCTCTTTCTCTGTAATCCGCATCTCATTCATTATAGTGAAATATCCTGGCTTGGTAGTGCCCCCAGACGTAGTCATTCTGATCGAGTGGCGAACTGGGTTAACAATTCTTATGTGTTTGCTTATTTTTTCGTTTATCGTAATTTCAATTATTGCTAACATGAGAAATACCACTTTTATGGAATTAAGGGAGTAAATAGGACATTCGATGAGTTGTAGAGATAAAATGATGGGAAAAGTATAAAAATAAACTTTGTGGTTACACCTATTTTCAATCGCAGCCCTGTGGTTTAAAAATTTACAAAATGGTACCTTGAGGTTCATTTCGTTAGCAAACACATACCAAATTGATTAACAGTGTTAAAAGTCAAAGGAGAAAAAGTTAATTTGATCCTTATATTTATTTATTTTATAAATTAACTCTTTTTATTATGGGTAAATAATTTATTAGTCCTCCAGTTTTTACCTAACACACTGTTTAGTCCCCCTATTTTGAAAAACACATTTTAAGGTTCTTATCTTTTGCCAATATTAACTTTGTGGTCCTTTTATCTATTTATTTAGATTTTTAACCGAACATATCTTAGCTTTTAGGACAACCACGGTACAATATAAGTTGACAATGTTACTTTGTTATTTTTTATATATATGTTTATGCTAAAATATAACGATTACAAGTCTAAAAAAACTATACAAAAGGATCAAAGAGTTAATATTGGCAAAAGTTAGGGACCTTATAGTGTGTTTTTCAAAATAGAAGAACTAAACAGTATGTTAGGTAAAAACTAGAGTACTAATAAATTATTTACCCTTTTATTATCTAATTATAACAAACACAACTCAAAATAAAAAAATAAAAATCAATCACGCCTTCTTCTTTCTCTCTCCACTCCCCTCTTATCTAATTCCCCATTTCCGGCAACTCCCTCACCAGCTCGGGCTCTAGCTCCGGCTCCGGCTTTCGAATTGACATCCCTACTTTCAAGCCATTGGACAATCATCCATTTATGAGGATTGAATTTTGAAGGAGCAATTAACCATTCTTAAATCTTGTTCTGAATCAAATCCATAACAATTGAAACAGAAGTAAACTTCAAATACTAAATCAACAACGCATAAGCCCACAAAATCACATCAACATGAGAATAAAAAGACTGAGATGCAGCAAAGGAGGCGACCCATTTCCACCGAGTCTATTAGCATCATTGATGAGTTTCTTAGCAGCAACCCTTAGTTCAGTGATATCAGACTTGATTAATTCTGCTTTCGCATCATCAGTACTCATTTTCAAAAACTCAATCCTCCCCATTTCTGAAATCCCCTTTCACTTGAAACCCTTTTCTCCACAGATCTAAATTAAATCACAGAACAGCGCAAAAATGAAGAATTAGAAGAAAATCAGCTCTAGAGATGAAAAAACTACAGTAAACACAGAATCAGAGCCAACTAATGATAATTAGCGGTTTTTTTAGAAGCTCGGCGATCTTTTGGAAGTATTCGAGTGGAGGATGATTGATGATAGTAACAATGTCTTCGGTTTCAGAGTGAAAGGTGGGATCTTGGTTTCAGGATTAAAAGTTTTCTCAAGGAGCCGATGAAAGAGTGGCCGGAAATGGAGAATTAGATAAGAGAGAAAGGAATAAAAATAAAGAGAAAGAAAGAAGATTGTATGATTGATTTTTATTTTTTTTATTTTGAGGTCTGTTTGTTATAATTAGATAATAAAAGAGTTTAATTTATAAAATAAATAAATATAAGGATCAAATTAACTCTTTTCCCTTTGACTTTTAATACCGTTAGTCAATTTGGTATGTGTTTGCTAACGGAATGAACCTCAAGGTACCATTTTGTAAATTTTTAAACCACATGGCTGCGATCGAAAATTGGTGTAACCACAAGATTTATTTTTGTACTTTTCCCTAAAATGATCAATTTGAACAAGTTAAGAGGGTTAGAGGAGCATTAGGCCTAATATAAAAATAGTTTCATTTTCGTCAAAGACCACTAATATAATCATGGTAAAAAGCATTCTAAGGCCCTTGATCTTTCATTTTTTGGTGTATTAGATCATTGATCTTTTATTTAGATAAATTAAGCCCTTCCTCTTTTATTTTTTATTATATTAAACCCTCCACTAACACCTCTAACGGAAGTGTAATACACAATCTGTCAAATGCGCGTGAATTAAGATATACATATCATGAACAGACATTTGGCAAGACCGAGGGAGAATGGGAAACTGGTTATCACGTGATCTCCTTCTTCCTTTGTTAGACCATACCGCCATGACTTTTGCAACCGCCGGTGGTAGTATCAAGACGTTGATTCAGAGGTGTCACTTCTTTCGAACGATATATAAGCATTACAGTGCTGCTAAAGATATGATTTTGAGACCATTTTTTTCCTCTTAAATTATTTGAGAACGATGATTTAGAATTTTGATTTCCTTGATTTTGAATTATATTAAACGTTGTGTAGATTAGGATATCAGTGTCAAACTCAATACATTATATTGTAATTGGATGTGTATAGAGTTCTCGGTCATATATAATTTCCGCTGCCTTCTTCTACTAGAATCTTATTTGATAAAATGCTTGAACTAATTGTTTGTCTTTTGCATAATCAAATGCTTGAACTAATTTGGGCCATGTACTTTGTTGATAAAAGATATGCAACAACAAAGGTACTAATGCTATGTATCTGCTCAAATATTGATTGTAGGGATCTTAGGGAGAAAGAAGATGAATAGAGGGAATATTGATTGGAGAAGGAAGAGGTTAAGAGATAGCCAAAGGAAGAAGAAGATCACGTGATAATCTGTTCCCTCTCCACTCTATCTACATGTCACTTTTTTATAGGCTTAAACAAATTTTGTATTACACTTCCGTTAGAGATGTTAGTGGAGGGTTTAATACAATTAAAAATAAAAGATGAAGGACTTGATGTATTCTAATACATCAAAAAAAATGAAAGATCAATGTTCTTAGAATGCTTTTTTTTTTCCTATAATCATATGCAAAGTTGTAAGAAATTTAATGTACCAATTATGTTATATTATATTAAAATAGTTCTTTAAAATAAAATAAAATCATTCACCAATAAAAATTTTGGAAGACATTTTATGAATGTATTATACAGAGAGAGTAATTTTGAAAATATGAACAATCATTTATTATAGAAAGAAATATACTTTTAGGTAACCTGATAACCTATTGGTAATTTGGTATAGCAGATCATTTAATCAGAATAAATACAAATATATGATTATATACTATAACTATAAAAACATAAATATCAACAACTATTTATTATAACTAAAACTATGTATTATAAATAAATATGAATAGATGTAAAAGAATATATACTATAATTATATAAGTATAATTAAATTGTAATATATATATATATATATATATATATATATATATATTCATTGAGTATTTCTTGTTGTTTAATACTAGGCCTATACATGTACAGTAAAACCTCTATAAATTAATAATGTTGGGACCATGAAATTTTATTAATTTATAGAGGTTATTAATTTATCGAGTATAAAATTAGTGATCTAACTCAAGTCGGGAGCAAAAGAAATTATTATTTTAAAGAGGTTATTAATTTATCGAGTATTAATTTATGAAGGTTTGACTGTATATGTATTTTGGAGGTAGTTTAGAATTTATCACTTGAGTTGTAATAGATTATGTAATGTTAATTTCCCTATGATTGATTAGGTGTAGATGAGTGATTTTATTAGGGGAAGGAGGCTTTCTAAATCACTTAATGCTTTCAAGCGGATTTCCTAATTAAAAGGTATTCGGAAAAGAGTTTTAATATAAACAAAATGTTTTAATTTCATATTCTTTCTCAAATGATTTCCACAAATAATTAACTTGTATATTTGGATTTGAGGACTAGACATGGGTCAGATTCGAGCCGGGTCTATCCGCCTTTTAATAAAACATGACAAGTCCAAGTCCAGTTCAACCCACAATAAATTAAGTCGGGTTCGGGATTGGGTCTAAAATACGAATCACAAACCCGTCCATCCAAGCTCATTTGTATATTAAAAAAAATACAATTGAAATGTCACAACAATTTTTCTTAATAAAAAAATAGGGTAAATTACACCCATAGCCACTAAAATTTGCCTATTTTCACATTATGGCCGCTGAACTTCATTTCTTCCCGGTATGGCCATTGAACTTTACACTTTTTAACACTGGTGGTCACTCAACGTCTCAAAACAACCATTGACGGTAAAAATAAAAAATCCAAAGCGTTAATGATATTCTAAGAAACTTTCATTCTTGAAAATTTTCGTTTTAAGGTCATCTAGGTGTTGTTTGGTTAGGAGAGAGAAAGTAAATTTTTAGAGAGAGAAAACTCCAAAAAAATGTGATTTTCGAAAAATAAAAAATTTGGTTTCATGGTAAATGTCGTTCTGAACTTTAATTCTTAAATATTTTCGTTTTGAGGTCGTTAACAATCGTTAACGGTCATTTTGAGAAGTTAGTTACAATTGAGTGGTCACCGGTGTTAAAAAGTGTAAAATTCAGTGGTCATACCGGGAAGAAGTGAAGTTCAGTGGCCATAATGTGAAAATGGATAAATTTCAGTGGCCATGGGTATAATTTGCCCATAAAAAATAGTAGACACAACACATTTCTTAATAAGTTTGGAAAAATTTTAATAAACTAATTGTCTATTGATGGTAAGGTTACATATATTATATCAGGCCGGCTAGCCGGAAAATTCATATAGCCTGTTAGCGATGTTTTCGAAATATGCTAATTTCAACCTTGTCACGTGTGGTTAAGATGCGGGCGTGACAGAGAAGATTATTTCTCAATTAAAATGGTTAAGTTTATGGGATTTGCGCGTCAAAACTTGAAATCTAAACGAGGTGATTGGCGAGGGACGCAATGATTGAAAAAGTCCCTCTTGGGTCTCTAGCTCCGTTATAGAAACTTTGCTAGATAAATCAATTTTATTTAAGCTAATACGGGTAAATTGAAGTTGTGTAAGATAAAGAAATTAAAGTGCGAAATTGACACGAGATTTGGGAAAATTGGTATTTATTGATATGAATAAGTGTTTGAATACATATGTTCAAAGTAAGCATTAAAAATGAAATGAAATATAATTGAAAATTTTCTATATTAAACATATAGATAATCAATTGAATTAGAATAAACAAATCAATACAAAGAATTGAAATGTGATAAAATAAATTAAAATTCAAGAACAAACTCGGAGCCACAATAGCTATATCGGATTGACGTTGAATTTTGGTGTTGGTGCGAGGTTCTCGGAGAGCTGCAGCCGGTCGGGCCCGTACCGTATGTGCTCTTGGCAATAACTAAACGTGTGGTAGGAAAATGGGGCAGATTTAACCTTTGACTTCGGTGGGCTCATTTGAGTGCTTAAGAACACGGAATTGGATGGGTAAATAAGCTAAATTTAACTTCAGAAAGTGGGGAACAAAGTTATATGAGGGACCGAAGGCTAAAACAGACTCTAAATGGACGAAATTTGGAATTGAAATTAAATGGTTGAATCTGGAAAATTCTGGAAACAGAACATCTACAAGAATTTGGGCTGTAAAGATTGGCTTGTAACTATAGTTTCTGGGAAATGGATTTGGGAAAATAAATATACTAGATTGAAATTCAAGACGTTAGGAACAACTTTGTTGAAGGGATCGAAAGCAAAAAATGAATTTAAATGGATGAAATCTGGCTTTGAATATACTTGGACGAATCTGAAAAATTAATTTGAAAACAGAATTCTAGCTATGAATTGAGCAAATTAAAGGCTTGGGAATGCTAAATTGAATTAAAAAAAACTTGGAAAGAGGCTATTGGAGCTTGGATTAAAGCTAAAGGAAGCTAAAAGAAGGAATTAAAACTAAGAACTTGAAGAACAAAAACAAAGAACTTAAGAACTAAGAACTTAAAAGGAGAGCATTGGAAAGAACCTTTAGAAAGGGGATTTTGTTGTGTTGAGTCTGTGTTTATATGAGAGTGAGAGGGTCTATTTATAGTTTTTTGGAGTGGCATTTTGGTAATTAATTATGACATTTTGGTCATTAATTATTAACTAACCTTTATTTTTCTCTCTAACCTTGCCCATTACCTTGCCACATCATCCCACTACATCAACTTCCACAAACCACCACCAACTACCATGCCACATCATCCCACTACCTCAACTTCCACAAACCACCACCAACTACCATGCCACATCATCCCACTACCTTGTGGTTAGAGAGAATTTTAAGGCTTGGGCCTAGGTGTGAGGGTGAGCTCGTGGTTGTGTCCGGATGCGTTCGGAGAAGTCGGTGACCGAAAACGGGCTCCGGACGAGAACTGACCTCTAGCTTGCCGAAAGAAAGAACACGCCCCGTGTAAGTCTGGTTACGCCCCGCGTAGTGGAGCTTCTGAACCTGATGCGTCTTGTTGATGAGTTTTACGCGTGACGTGTCTGGCTTTACGCCCCCGCGTACTTGAGCCTCTGAAGTGGAACTTCTCCGGATGTGTGGTATACGACCCGCGTATAGGAATGCACGCCCCACGTGTTTGATTGACGCCCTCATTGGCTGGAGGTGAGTTTACATATATATATTTATTTTATTTTTATTTTACCATTATTTTCTAGAAAAATGGAAACTATATCCTAAAATTAAACATAAGCTTTCTATATACATGAAAATAAAATTTATTTATTTTGGGCCAACAATTGCCCCCCTCTTTTGTGTATAAATTGACTAGGATTGAAAATTTGTACACAAAAGAATGTATTTAGGATTTTTTCTTTCTTTTTTTATAAGAGTCTCGTTTGAGCTCATGGATTTTTTTTGGGGAAAATTGAAAAATAAAGTAGGAAAATTACAACTTGAAAGCGTAATTTAAACGAACAAAATAAAGCAATATGTACGACAAAATTAATCGAGATAATTGTGCAAAAATAATAAATAATAACAAACTTGACCTCGTGACCGATGAATGGTCTTAGTGGTCAGAATAAATTTAAGGAAGTAGTTGTTCATAACAGTTGTTTGATGGGATTAAATTTGATTTTGAGATCAAATAAATACCAAAAGCTTGGTTCTGAAATAATTGGTACTTTAGAATCACGGATTGCTTTTGAAAATGATATGGAAATGGTTTGCAACAAGAGAATGGTTCGTAATAATGAAAAATAACTTGAAGCTATAATAATGATTAATTTGGACACAACTGGCTCGAATTGAGGAGTGGATAATGTTTATCTAAGCTAAATGGACTTCTAGAATAATCATATTGGAATTTGTCGAATTGGAGAAATTGGACGTGTCAGAATCATTGTAAAATTTGAAGGACTCGAATGAAAATTTGCCAATTAATTGAAAAATAAATACACGAGTTATTTGATGTAAGAAAAATCAAATGGCAATAGGGTGATTTCGAGTGAGAAAATTGAGGTTATAGGAAATCGTTTTGAACAAAACAAAAGTTGAGAGTTATAATTTGGATATCAACGAAGAAATTGAGATTCGTTTTGAAGAAACAGGTAGCTTATGACGGATGAAATCAATTTTAGGAAAAAATGGCTAACCGGAACAGTTGTTTGTTGGAAATTATGATTTTGATATCAATAATTACCAAAAGCTTGGTTCTGGGTATTTTAATTAACCGGAATCAACTAATAGATTGCAAATACGATCTAGAAATAGTAATAATGGAGCGTTTCGGTTTGTGAGTTAGAGTTTGAAGCAAATGAAGAAGATGCGAAAACAAAAGTAGCAAATATGAACCAAATAGAAACATTAACATAAATAATTTATTTCGAAAACTGAAATATATATATATATATATATATATATATATATATATATATATTATTCTTTTTTTTTTTTGTGCTGGCAAAAATGCCAACTTATTTTGGCCATGAATGGTCTTATGGGCTATGTTGTAAGTACAAAATCATATTATAGCCTCATATAATAAAATGCCCAATAATATTTCTACAAGAGGGATACGAGTTTCCATATCGATGATCTTATTTTTATGACTTTCTTTCCGCATAATAAAGTGTAATTGTAAACCGGAGTCTACATAAATAAACAAGGTTAAGAAGTAAAAACCTCGTGACTTGTCCGGATGGTAGGAAAGTTGAAGTAGACTGGCGAAAAGAAGAATCATGGTCTGCAAATTTGGTCCCCTGTTTGAGTTAACAAACTTCGTAGTAATCATAGGTTCTGAAAAAACATGAGTTGTTGGAAGAATCATTGGAGGCATTTCTGGGGTGGATTCTCGATTAATCTCTTGATCTTGACTGCCCCCCAAACCATGATCGTAGAAGTTTTCTTCATCCTGACTGTATTGCGAATTACAATTGTAGAAAATATCTTCCTTATTTTCCTGTGTTTCTGAAGTCGCTTCTTCTTCGATATCACAACTTTTCATAAAATCTTCTGATTTTAAAGACTTCACAAGAATGAGAGGTTCTTCTAGAATAAATTCTTGCACCTCTTCCATTTGGATGCCCCCCGGGTCGGATACCTCATCCTCTTGACTAGATTCTGAATCATAGCTCCAAGAAAAGTCTTCCTCATCTTCTTGAATTTCTACAGGTCCTTCGTGGATTCCCTCTGAGTTAGAAGTGCTTGATGGGTCATCACCCTCCTGAATGAAATCCGAATTGAGGTTATGAGATATATTTTCCTCTTCTTTATGGGCTTGTACAACTGTCTTCTTATTCACGTTAGGATTCCCTGGAAATTCTATTGACTTTGGGGGGTTTGCATCTATGGGCAATACTTCTAGAGTGGGTTCTTGCTGAATTGCTTCCTCTTTACTGCCCCTTGAATGAAGATCACTAGACACGACTTCATCCACTTTGTTGGATCCTGAGTCATAGCTCCCAGAAACATCTCGTTCTTCTTTTTGAATTTCTATAGGAGTTTCGTGGATGCCCCCCGAGTTCGGAGTATCTGATAGGTCATTATCGTCCTGGCAGAAACTTGAATTAAGGTCATGAGATACAGCTTCATCCTCGCCTTGGGTTTGCACAACTTCCTTCTCGCTCATGTTGAGGCTCCATAAAAATCCCATTGACCTTTGGGGATTTGCATATATGGGCAATACTTCTAGAGTGGGTTCTTGTTGAGTTGCTTCCTCTATGCTGCCCCCCGAATCAAGATCACTAGACACGATATCATGGATGCCCCCCTGAATCAAGATCATTGGAAGCGGCATCATCCTCTTGCATGGACTTAGAATCATAGTCATAAGGATCGTCTTTATCCTCTTGATTTTCTATTGTCGTCTCACCGTTAGGAATCTTCGTATTTGGAAGAGTCGGGTGTGTGGGAAATGCTTCTAACTTTGTATTGTGATGAAGTATTCCATCTTGGATGGCCCCGATACAGCCTTCAATGCAGGCTCTGAAAGAAGCTGCTATATTAGCCGTCTGTTTCTCGAGTTGATCCAAAAATTGTTAATATTCATCGTCCTTTGATTGGTTCTCCTCCTCATCGTCCTTTGATTGGTTCTCCTCCATAAGTAATGATTCGATTTCTCCATCATCCTCGATAACTTGGACTGCTTCCACTTCTGCCACATGACTAGAATCCTTGAAAGAATTTTGGTCATAACTCATATTAGAGCACACAACATCTTCATATGTCTTATGCTCGATTGGAGCCATGACCGTACTTCTTTCAAAGCAAGATTGCCAACAAGGACGATGAAAATGGAGGTTTTCATCCCTATAATTGCAAATATAACTACCTCGGCAATGAGGATTACTCATCCGTAGGTGCTCCCATACCTCAATAAAATCAGGACCATGTGGATTTTTATGGGACTCCTGGACTTGCTCCACATAGCAACCATATTGATCATCATAGAATGACGCGGTTTGAACGTAAGCACAACACTTGCAATCAATATTATGTTCATCGCTATGAATAAACTGAACATAGACATCGTCATAGCATCTAAAGACAGTGTACCAGTGGACCCACAATCCGGTTGTACTTATTCTAAAATGTTGATCTCGATTGAAACCACCAAAATACACCGGTATCGTAGCGTCCCTTGCATTTTTGTATGTTTTCCTCGTCATGGTTTGATTGCTTTGCACCTATTGATATTCAGAGGCATTCTCCATGAATAAATAGAAAAAATGATTAAACAAAATTTATTATGAAAATCAAGTAAATGAAACGAATAGGTAAAATTGTATAAAGTAAGAGCATGGAATAATAAGCTAAATTGAAAAGTTGAGTGTAAAAAAAATGTACGTGGTGTAAAAAAAGGTTTTAAAATTTTTGGCAAAGCTTAAAATAGGTCCCACAGGGCGTGCCAAAATTTGTTAGCGATATTTTCGAAATATGCTAATTTCAACATTGTCACGTGTGGTTAAGATGCGGGCGTGCCAGAGAAGATTATTTCTCAATTAAAATGGTTAAGTTTATGGGATTTACGCGCCAAAACTTGAAATCTAAATGAGGCAATTGGCGAGGGACGCAATGATTGAAAAAGTCCCTCTTGGATCTCTAGTGCCGTTATAGAAACTTTGCTAGATAAATCAATTTTATTTAAGCTAATGCGGGTAAATTGAAGTTGTGTAAGATAAAGAAATTAAAGTGCGAAATTGACACGAGATTTGGGAAAATTTGTATTTATTGATATGAATAAGAGTTTGAATACATATGTTCAAAGTAAGCATTAAAAATGAAATGAATTACGATTAAAAAATTTCTATATTAAACATATAGATAATCAATTGAATTATAATAGAATAAACAAATCAATACAAAGAATTGAAATGCGATAAAATAAATAAAAATTCAACAACAAACTCGGAGCTACAATAGTTATCTCAGATTGATGTTGAATTTTGGTGTTGGTGCGAGGTTCTCGGAGAGCTGCAGCCGGTCGGGCCCGTACAGTATGTGCTCTTGGCAATGACTAAACGTGTGGTAGGCAAATGGGGCAGATTTAACCTTTGACTTCGGTGGGCTCTTTTGAGTGCTTAAGAACACGGAATTGGACGAGTAAATAAGCTAAATTTAACTTCAGAAAGTGGGGAACAAAGTTATATAAGGGACTGAAGGCTAAAACGAACTCTAAATGGACGAAATTTGGAATTGAAATTAAATGGTCGAATCTGGAAAATTCTGGAAACAGAAAATTTGGGCTGTAAATATTGGCTTGTAACTATAGTTTCTGGGCACGGAATTGAGAAAATAAATATACTAGATTGAAATTCAAGATGTCAGGAACAACTTTGTTGAGGGGATCGAAAGCAAAAAATAAATTTAAATGGACGAAATCGGGCTTTGAAAATACTTGGACGAATCTGAAAAATTAATTTGAAAACAGAATTCTAGCTATAAATTGAGCAAATTAAAGGCTTGGAAATGCTAAATTGAATTAAAAAAAACTTGGAAAGAGGCTATTGAAACTTGGATTAAAGCTAAAGGAAGCTAAAAGAAGGAATTAAAACTAAGAACTTGAAGAACAAAAATAAAGAACTTAAAAGGAGAGCATTGGAAAGAGCCTTTAGGGAGGGGTTTTTATTGTGTTGAGTCTGTGTTTATATGAGAGTGAGAGGGTCTATTGATAGTTTTTTGGAGTGGCATTTTGGTAATTAATTATGACATTTTGGTAATTAATTATTAACTAACCCTTATTTTTCTCTCTAACCTTGCCCACTACATTGTCACATCATCCCACTACCTCAACTTCCACAAACCACCACCAACTACCATGTCACGTCATCCCACTACCTCAACTTCCACAAACCACCACCAACTATCATGCCACATCATCCCACTACCTTGTGGTTAGAGAGAATTTTAAGGCTTGGGCCTAGGTGTGGGGGTGAGCTCATGGTTGTGTCCAGATGCGTTCGGAGAAGTCGGTGATCGAAAACGGGCTCCGGATGAGAACTGACCTCTAGCTTGCCGAGAGAAAGAACACGCCCTGCGTAAGCCTGGTTACGTCCTGCGTAGTGGAGCTTCTGAACCTGATGCGTCTTGTTGATGAGTTTTAAGCGTGACGTGTCTGGCTTTACGCCCCGCCTACTTGAGCCTCTGAAGTGGAACTTCTCCGGATGTGTGGTATACGCCCCGCGTGTAGGAATGCACGCCCCGCGTGTTTGATTGACGCCCTCATTGGCTGGAGGTGAGTTTACACATATATATTTATTTTATTTTTATTTTACCATTATTTTCTAGAAAAATGGAAACTATACCCTAAAATTAAACATAAGCTTTCTATATACATGAAAATAAAATTTATTTATTTTGGGCCAACATAGCCCAAGCCCGCTCAATTTCTAACGGGCTTATACGGGCTTTGACTCGGGCCGGGCCTGACACTAATTTCATGTGTCCAAGTCCGGCTAAATGGGTTTAGGTCTGTGCGGGCTCACCGGCCCATGCTCATGTCTGAGTGTAGATGAGTGACTCTAGGGGAACAGAGTTTTCTAAATCACTTAGCGCTAAAGCGGATTTCCTAATTAAAAGGTATTTGGAAAAGAGTTTTAATGTAAATAAAATGTTTTAATTCATATTCTTTCTCAAATGATTTCTCACAAATAATTAACTTGTATGTTTAATCACGTTTTTCACAATTAAATTCAAACAATTTCTAACTTCACGTTTTAAACACGCCTAAATCATTTGATAACATCTAGATATTATCAAAGGGCCAACTCATAAAATTCCATAAGATGGAGCGACTGAAGAAGCATTTAACCAAAACGACTACGGCCAGGGGATACGCGAGTAGGATGGCGTATGAGGCATGATAGGTCCTTAGATTTCGGTGTACGCTATGGATGATCAGAGATCATAAAGAGGCTTGTAACCGCCATATCTTGAGAGACCAGCCGCCAGGCATCGATACGCCTAAGGGATGTCGGCGTCGTCTTCTTATGGGAAAACTGAAAGGCATTGAAAGCAAGTAATAGCCCCATAAATGAGCTAACTGTCGTACTTGAATGAACATCATAACTACCATTAATGAGACATTAATGGAGACTTCTAGTTACAGTAACGAGGGTTACAATTAACCTAATATAAATAGACTTGCGTACCAAGCTATTGAGCTACACATTCCAACACCATTTTTCATGCTTTTGTTTTATCATTCTATATCCTTTACTAACTTTAACATCGGAGTCCCCCGGCTGAGCACAACATTGCCCCCCCCCCCACCATAGGTGGAGCTCCGACGAGAATTCTACCCGGTAATATCAATTGGTGCGGTGAGCGTGGAGGTTCTGATCATAAAAGAGCTTACACCATGAACATAAGATGGATAATAAAGGGCAGAACCCTTCATTTGGAATAACGACACAACCACTTATCGTTCCTACGGTAGTAAGTAACGATCCAGTAATCTCCGTTAATCAACGGAATGATCTACCTCATCTTGTCCATGACGCATGAGACATGATGCTAGAAACCTACATGGATCTTATCATGGAATTGGTGACAAACAACTTCGGAACAGTGGCGGCAGACCGATTGAGAACCGTATTCTGCTAACCCACTTGTAGGTGGACTTGTTGGTGTGCCCTAGTTCATAGGCATTGGTCTTGCAATATGTATTAGACATTTTGTATATTAGGTGAATACATTGTATATGTGTTATATGAATAAAGGCAATAATTCATATTGTTCATATCTTGTGCTATGAAACATGTATGGAGTATCCGTTGATTGATAATCATGAAACGTCCGAGACCTAATCTATTCGTGGGAACGAATATAACTAAAGGTCTATACATCTAGTATCTGTGTAGTTGTGTAGGAAGCACTACTACAACACTTGTACAATCAGATATGGATACATGTACGCATTTATGTAGCGCAATGTGGGACGGGGCCGATCCACTCTAAAAAGATTCATGGTGAACGTGTCATTGATCTTTTTAAGTGTAGAACTCTATTATCTCCAGACCTATTTCATTATAGTAAATGATGTGGGATGCGGTTCACTTTGATATGCGCCTAAGAGATCCGTAACAGGATGCCAAATACGGGTATGTTGGGTGGATCGTTGAACACGTTGTTGCGGATATATGAAGTGATGGGATTACCACTCACCTAACGGTGAGCCGATATCACTGGCCACTTGAGAAGTGGAACTGGAGAAGTGTGTGGCCACACCCTGATAAGTAGCTTACTTATCTGATTCATCAGTTCACTTTAGATCAAGAAATATAATAAACCGTATAGAGAATGACAGCCACAATGTCTCTGGTTTATAATATGGATATGCAAATGGGAAGAGATACTGAGAGATCATCTACTGGGTTTCACGTGTTTTTTTATAGATGGCTGAAGTAATTCGTATTAGCTAGGTCCTTAATGGTTTGCTAGAACCCACTTATGGTCATTGGGATCTAGGCCCATATCTGGGTGAGGACGAACCATTAGGATCGTGCACACACAACTCATGGAATTGAATAATAGTATAATCTTAAATACATGTTATGTATTTAATTAGAATGGAATGTGTTAATTAATTGTTAATTAATTAACGAAGAGATAAATTGATTATTTGTTATTTAACAAGTTAATCAATTTGATATTTAATTTGGTTATGGTTAATTAATTGAGTTTCCAAATGTAATTAATTAATCAATGGGTTAATTAGGTTGCATAGGATAAATTATTAATTGAACCATAATGCAATTAAATTCTATAGAGCCATAAATATATATGTGAGATTATTTAACTAGCCCTATTTGATTTTTTTTTTTTTTTGAAAGACCTATTTGATCCTAATTGAATTAAATATAATCTGTAGGGTTATATTTATGATTAGGGATCAATGATGGACTAATTAAAAATTAGCCAATTAAAATGGGGTAATTAAATTGGGTCTATTTGGACCTAATTGAATTAAATATAATCTAGGGAAAAATACAAAAATAAACCTTGTGGTTATACCCATTTTCGAACAACACCCATGTGGTTTAAAAGTTTACAAAGTTGTACCATGTACTTCATTCCGTGAGCAAACACATACCAAATTGACTAACGGTGTTAAAAGTCAAAGGAAAAAGAGTTAATTTGGTCCTTATATTTATTTATTTTTATAAATGAACCCCCTTATTATCTAATTACCATTTTCTCCGATCTATAAAGCTGCGATTTCTCTCTCATCTTTATTGATTTTTCTCTCTCTATCGTGTTATCCCCACATTTGATATCAAACGCTATCGAGTTCCTTAAAAATTGAAAATCAAATCATTTACTCTTTCTCAAACTCAAAACCGATTGGCCTCTCTCAAATCCACTGCCTCTTCTCACTAATCTTATTGTGGATGCTGGATATCCCAACCAAGCTTCATGGAGAAGGAAATCGGAGCCTTGTAGATCGGAAAAGCAAATAAATCACCATTTTTAAGGAAATCAGAGTAGTCTTGTTCTTCATTGAGGCGCGCTTTTGTACTTCTGTTCCTTCAGAAAAGAGGCATATAATTGTCGCAATGCAGCTTAATTGCTTGGCCACTGCTTGTGATAGAAGTGAAATGTTGGAGTATAGATCTTGTGGAGTATAGATCTTATGGGCAGTAGATTAGATTTGCAATGTTGGTACAAGTAAAATCAATTACTTCCAATTATTTATTTTCAGTCTTCTCTATCTTTTTCGATCTTCAGTATTCCAAGTCATTTACTGTGTTCTTCTTCATTTACTCTTCAATTTGATGATTTAGTCAACAATTATTTAGTGTGCAGTTGTTGTGTTTTAAGAAAAAGATGAAAAGAAAGAAAAAAAAAAGTAACAAAGAGGAGAGAGATATGAGAGAGAAAGAAAAAGAAAAATAAGAAATTAAAGAGAGATAAGGAAGATGTGTATTTGATTTTTATTTTTTATTTTGGAATTTGTTTGTGATAATTAGATAATAAGAGGGTTAATTTATAAAAATAAATAAATATAAGGATCAAATTAACTATTTTCCCTTTGACTTTTAACACCCTTAGTCAATTTGGTATGTGTTTGTTAACGGAATGAAGTACATGGTACCACTTTGCAAACTTTTAAACCACATGGGTGTTGTTCGAAAATGGGTGTAACCACAAAGTTTATTTTTGTACTTTTCCCTATAATCTATAGGGTTATATTTATGGTTAGGGATAAAGGAGGGACCAATTGAACATTAGCCACTTAACCTAAACCTAATTGATTAGGTATTTATTCATAAGGTTTAGAAAGCTAATTATCACTTGCCTCCCAACTGCAAATTTCGGCCTTCGTGCTCAGATCATTCAATTTCGTTCAATTAATTTGAACTTTAAAGGGGCTGCGATGTAAGTTAGCGGCAGCAGCCGCTGCCGCCTCGTGGCGGTGGCGGCTACCGACTAGGTGGCTGTCTTCGACGGACAGATGCCAAAACGTCGGGGATGGGTCTAGGGTTTTGATTTGGATCGTGTTGATTTTTAAAAATTGTTTTTAAATGTTTTTCGGTTTCCGGGGTCAAATCTGAACCATTTAAAAGTTTATGGATTGGAAAAGTATTTCATAAATTCTAATTGATAAATTCATAAATTCATAAATTAAAATTATTTATGTTGAATAATTTTGATAAAATGAATTTTTATTGACATTTATTTAGTTATAAGATATAGTTTATATTTATTATGGAATAAATAAAATTGATGTTAACATTGAAATTAATTCAATGGGGTGTGGCACCGAACGTTGAATGAGCTTAAATTTTAGAGTTAATGCGTTGAGCGATTTCCGCAAGTGCACGGTATACGCTTGTAGTAATAAAAGATATCGAACCCACAGGGAACGCTTTTTAACTAAAACTTTATTTAATTCGGTTTAATCACGTGTTTAGGTTTAATAAAAGAAATACGTTTAGTTGATTGAATAGGTTTTGGTAAATTAGGATTAGATAGAAAGATTATATCGAGTTTAGAGAACAATTCCGTTTTGAAATTTTGATTACAAAACAGATGCTTCCGCAATTGGAATAAAATAGATCTTTATTTTCATAAAGCAAAGTAAACAACTTTAACTTTGTGAGATTATGGACATGTAACAATATAGTAATTTACTCAATTAAATGGCTTCGAACCATAGAAATCCCTATAGCGTAGAGACGATTCTTACCTTAATCAAACTAGTGTTTTACTTCTGATAAGCCGCGATCAGCGATCATGTCATCCATAAAAACTAAATTTGTTAGGTGTTCAACAAAGTTCTTATATGAATAAGATGGAATAGAACGTTTTAATAAAAACACCAATATATCATTTTGAAAATCATTTTGTCAGAATAACATCAAAATAACAACAGTAAGAATATATTGAATAAAGAAGTATATCATTAATTTAAATGTGAATTTTCACAAGTTAACAGAGAAGTAGAAACTTGGATAGCATGGTAACGAAGACTTTGAGATCCGGGTCGTCAATCTTTCTCTCAAACTTCGTAGGCTTATCAAACCGTAGGCGCTTCAGCCGTCAATTCTTCTCGCTGGATCTTTGGAATGGAGACTGGTCTCGTCCACTATCAGAATGAAAACTAAACTAATATTGTGTTTGTAACTAATCTAAATACAATTCGTGTACAACACGATTGCTTACAGAAATGAAATCTAACTTTCTGATTCTTTTCTGAATCAGAAACTCAACATAACAACTTTCTTTTCTAATTTCTCTAACTTTTCCAACCTCTCCAATTCTGAAATGAATCACTTATTTATAGTTGTTGAAGGGTTATGAATGATGGGTCGTGTCTGCTGGTGAAGGGTTGCTTTTATCCGAACGAACAGACGCGTTTTTACGAAATTAACATGTGTTTTGTGTGCAGGAGGACTTGCTGTCGCGACTGAGATTCTGAAAATCTCAGTCGCGACAGGGGGGTATAGGGGCGAGCTTGAATACGTTGTTTTCCCCCGGTCTGGCCTCCGCAAGTCGCGACTGAGATTTTGAGAATCTCAGTCGCGACAGAGAGTTTTCCTCCCTGGCGTTCGACTTTTTCATCCTCCTCGAGCGTTCTTCTAACTGATATGCATTCTCGGTACGTTTTTAAGGTTTTTCCTCCATTTTACCTCCGTTTTAGCTCCGTTTTCGCTCCTATTTGGATTTTACCAAATATTTAGGTACCTTGCATCAAAGAAGTAAATAAAGACGTAAAAGTATTCCAAATGAATATAATTAACACGATTTCAATGTAAATTTAACGTATTTATATATGATATTTTAGGTATATTTTGGGCTTAACAAACTCCCACACTTAAGCTTTTGCTAGTCCCGAGCAAAATTTCACTGAATTTATTCTTTAACCAATCTCTTTATAAATAGAACATATACCCATATATTCCTTTTTAAATTAGTTAAACCGAAAGATAAACTTTTCATGGTAAATTTATACGCAAAGTATCAAACTAGCTAGTAGAAAAGAGATATATCATTCGTCTTGTATTTCAATTTTTATATTGAAGTGTTCGGGACGGTGTAAGAACGCATGTTTTTGAATCTTTCGTCTCAAGGCATTTCTAAGCACAAAATTTCCTTTCCCAAACCAAAACTATTACAAATATGAATTTATTTAGGTTTAATATATTTGCTTAGTTACGCCCAAGATAAGGGTGGTCTTGATCGTAACTTTATACGCATTTTATTTGCTTTCGTGTTCGTTTAAGAGGTACCGACCATGCCATGGGTGGACGCAATCGTTACTTAAAACTTTAAACACGTTTGATTTTTGCTTTAATTTTTCTATTGTTCCTTTCATACCTCGACCGTGATAAGGGTGGTCGCAATCGTGGCCAAAAGTAAACGATACTTAATGTTCTTCCCTTTCATACCTCGATTGTGATAAGGTTGGTCTCAATCGTGGCCAAAAGTTAAGAATACGACTACTTGATTAAATTAACATGAAAATAAAATTGGGAAAGAAAAATAGCACATTCATCCTATATTGACTTGAAATTCAACATGTATTATGGCTAAAGTTTCCTTAAAAACTTCAATTGGTTTTTAATGTAAGACGAAAAATAATATCGAGCTAAAAAGCTAAAGTTGTTAGTTCGATTTATGCCTATAAACCTAATTGAAAATTGAAAATAAGATTTATATTTATCATGAATTCATGATATAAAATAGAGATTTGAAATTAAAGAAATTTTACTTATATACATTTACTCGAGATGTTTTTTATAAAATCGTATCGAAGATTTGTAAAAATATTTGTAAGAATATTGCCCGTATAGAAATATTATTTCTATCAATAAAGATAACCTTAAAATATGCTTAACATAATTTTGAAAGTTGACTTGTTTAAAAACATATGAAATATATACTTTAACAAAAATATATCTTTATGAAAAATTTCTATTATTTTTGAAAAATGTTGCACAAATAAAAAATGTTGCAATTGATTTTGAAAAATGTTGCATATTATATTTTACTTAAAATTGAATAACAATATGCATTTATACTTTAAATAAATAGCATTCATTCTCATTCGTTGCATTCATTCGTACTTAAAAATAAAATGAATATGAAATATCTCCTCCCACACTTAATTTAGACCATGTCCTCATTGGTGCAAAAAGCGATAAAACACGAAAAATAGTACGAAATAAATCATACGAAATGGAAATGAAAAATATAATACCATAACATTCAAACATTAATAATAATAATTGTACCAAACATAATTAAAAAGATTGTACTAAACCGAATAAAAGATAATAATAATAACGAAAATGAGTTAAAGAGAGAAACGATAAAACCTATCAAGGTGATGGTGGTGGAGAAGGTGTAGTCTCAACTCCTTGGCGTCGGAAGAAAGAGAGCATCCGACGACGAGCAGACTTGTGCTCACGACTCAATGTAGTGATCCTTGAACTCATTTCGGCATTATTGGCAACGACTTCATCTAATCGCAAATTCATGTTACGGTTATGCTCGTTCATTTGTGTCAAAACACGTTGCCATCCAACTTGTTCGTCTTCATTCGATTCCACATTTGCTTGCTCTTGTGCATTGGCATCAACATTCTCCTCCTCCCCTTCTTCTTCATCAAATTCCTCTTCATCCTCATCATCATCATCTTGGGCACCTAAACCTTAAGAACCCGAGGCTTCACTACTCATGGTAGCAAAAACACGCCTTGTGCGATCCGCATAAGAGATAAAGGCGGGTGGTCCCATTTTCTTCAATAAATTGTCCCTTTGAAGTGCCGTGAGATCCAATGATGGTAAACCAACATGAGACATATTTTGATAATCCACTAATTCACCTCGAGCGCCCAAAACAATGCCGGTAATCAAATTACCCATAGACACTTGCTTATTGTGGGACTTGGAAGCTCGAACTAAATTAGTAAATATCATCTCAATATTATCAATTGTCAAACCCTTAAAAATAGCATCCAACACAACCAAATCACGAACTTGCACCTTTGAACTTTCAACCCGACCAAATAAGGAGAATGATAAAAACTTGTGAAAGAAAAATATACAATCATCCTTAATTAGCTTGCTAGATGTATTATTTGGACTAAAAACATCTAAACCGGTTAAAGAATTCTAAACCGTGTTTGAATTAAAAGGCTTTGGCTTTGAATAAAAATTTCGAGTAGGAAAACCAAACCAACGGTTCATGGCCGCATAATTAACATCATAACGGACTCCATCACTCCGAAAAGAGATAACTCCTTTCTTCTTGTCATAGGTTAGAGTAACCAAAAACTCAATAATATGCATTTTAAGACTAGGAAAACGCATACTAGAAAATCGTTTCCAACCAAGAATGGTAAGAAATTCATCAATACGCTCGGTAAAAGAAAGAGTATTTACCGTGTCGGTGTCAAGAAAAGGCATGTCCACGAACTCTACGAGGACATTAGAAAATCGGCGATATTTGCGTCCTTCGGCTTCCGACGTGATATCGAACGGTGCTCCATATTGAACCCGTAATCTATTGATCTCGGTGGTCTTGGTTTTGTTTGCAACGGTCTTTTGTCTAGGCATATTGTTTTGGTTGGTGAAATTTGGGTGAAAATAGATGAAATTTGGGTGAAATAGGTGAAGAGATTTTGAAAGGATGAAAGTTAGAATGAAAGATAATGGTGGTGAATTGGGGAAGAAGAAGATGAATAGGGTAAATATTTATGGGGAAGATGAGTGAATCTTGGTATTGGGAAGAGAAAAGATTGTGGATTGGTGTAAAAATAGGTGATATAAATAGGTGTAAGTAATAGGTATTGATTAGGATAGTTGAATAAGTAGTAAATAGAGTAGGAATAGGAAAAGATGGCCAAAATTTCGCCCAATCCCGCACCTACATGTCGCAAGTCGCGACTGAGATTTTCAAAATCTCAGTCGCGACAGCAAGTAGGGAAGGGGCGAAATTTTTGCCTAAAAATTTTCCTCCACTGTCTCAACTGAGAATTCGAAATCTCAATTGAGATTTTGAAAAATCTGGGTAAAATTGGGACTGTTTTTTATGATTTTAACACTTCTAAACCAATTCCTCTTAAAATTAAGTACCAAAATGTGAACATTAATCCCTGAAACTGAGATAAACAAAACTAAAACATTAAATTAAAGGAAAACCAAAGGTTGTTCCTTAAAATAAAAGAAATAAACTAAAGAATTAATGCACTTTTATTTATTTTTATAAACAATACCATAATATACATCTATATATAAACATTATAAAAATATAATTGACAAACAAGCACTCATATATATATTAAAAACAACAAACAGAAACACATAAAATCTATATATCCCTATCTAGAAGACAGACGACGTGCATTGGCCCTTTTAATCTTCCTTTGAACGAAGACTTGCCTCTCTAGTGCAGAAAGAAATGTTGGACCAGAAAGGAAAATTAGTCAGATAGCGATCAATTGATTCGCTTATCCCGAGTTCCTCGTTCAGAAACTCGTCCAGATACAGCATGCCAAAGAATTGAGCATATCTGAATTACAGAAAACGTTTCCCCTCATCATGGTTATAAATGGGAAACCATTCACCATATCTATCAGAAATATCTATTTTCCCTTTTTGAGAAGAATTTTGTTTTTGAACGTTCTTGAAAGACTTAGTCATGTCTGTGATTGAAAAGAAAAATGAAGTATGTAGGATTTGAGAACTAGAGAAAGAATTTCAGAAAGATGAAGTAAAATGGAAGAAGTCTGATCCTATAGGAATATATAAGAACTATAAGTGAAAGGTTATGTCTGTTAGAAAGAAATAGGTGTCAAAGTGATACCTCTTCGATTTTAACTGACAGAAAATTTTAGAGAAAGAAGACTGTAATCACTTACAGTTATTTCAATTGTAAAAGACAGAAAATCTCTCAACTGAGATTTTCGGAATCTCAACTGAGATTTCCAAATCCTGAAACATAGAAAATCTCAAATGAGATTTCTGCATATAATTTCTCAATAACACTTAACACTTAATGAAAATTTCAAAACATGACTAAATTAAAATTTTAATGTGAATAAAACTCATTTGGACTTAATGATAAAAATAAAAATAAAAATTAATAAATTAAAAAGAAAAATTGATAAATTAAAAAGAAAAAGAATAAATTAAAAAGAAGAAGAATAATAATAATAAACATAAGATAAGAAAAACTATAAATTAAAAGCATAAAAATCAAAGAAATTAATTTTTATAAAATTTATCCACGGATTCAATTGCTTGAATTGGAGCTCCGTCAAAATAAATTTTGCAACGATTACCATTGACCTTAAATCGGTCGCCATTAGACTTTTCTAGCTCCAATGTTCCGTAATCAAATGTTTGAACAACCAAAAATGGTCCAGCCCATCTAGATTTTAGCTTACCTGAAAATAATTTTAATCTAGAATTAAAAAGTAAGACCTTATCTCCAACATTAAAGTTTTTAATTTTGATTTTGACATCATGCCACTTTTTAATTTTCTCCTTATAAATGCTCGTATTTTCGTAGGACAAATAGCGTAATTCATCTAACTCGTTTAAGTCAAACAAACGCTTTTTCCCTACGCTTTGCAAATCATAATTAAGGATTTTGATAGCCCAATATGCTTTATGTTCTAATTCAACCGGCAAATGACAAGCTTTACCATAGACTAATCTATAAGGTGTCATCCCGATAGGTGTTTTAAATGCAGTACGGTATGCCCATAATGCATCGTCAAGTTTATGTGCCCAGTCTCTTCTAGAAGACGAAACTGTTTTCTCAAGTATCCAGTTGAGTTCTCTATTTGAAATTTCTGCTTGACCATTCGTTTAAGGATGGTACGGTGTAGAGATACGATGGTGTACTCTGTATTTTTTCATAAGTGACTCAAAAGCTTTATTTACGAAGTGAGTACCACCGTCGCTTACCATAATTCTAGGAACTCCAAATCGACAGAATATTGAATTTAAAAACTTAACAACTACCTTAGAATCATTTGTCGGGGTTGCAATTGCTTCAACCCACTTTGAAACATAATCTATGGCTACTAATATATAATTTTTGCCAAAAGAAAGAGGAAAATGACCCATGAAATCAATACCCCACACGTCGAAGATTTCAACTTCCAATATGTTCTTAAGAGGCATCTCATCTTTCCTTCCTATATTACACGTTCTTTGACATTTATCACAGCGGATAATAAATGAACGAACATCTTTAAACAGAGTAGGCCAAAAGAATCCGCATTCAAGTATTCCAGCTGCTGTTTTGCTTACGCTATTATGACCTCCGTAAGCGCTAGCATGACATTCTATCATTATAGACTCATGTTCAAACTCACTAACACATCTCCTGAATATTCCATCGCCGCATGTTTTGAACAGGAATGGATCTTCCCAAAAATATTTCTTAACTTCTGAAAAGAATTTCTTCTTTTGCTGGTAAGTCAATCCATCTGGCACAACATGTGCAGCTAAGTAATTGGCTATATCCGCATACCATGGAGTTATGACACTTTGTAATTGCATGAGATGTTCATCGGGGAAATCATCTCGAATGCCTGATGTTTCACCGATGGGACCGTTTTCATCCTCCAGTCTTGACAGATGATCGGCGACCAGGTTTTCAACTCCCTTTTTGTCTTTAATCTCAATGTCAAATTCTTGCAATAGTAAAACCCATCGAATAAGACGTGGTTTTGCATCTTTCTTAGCAAATAAATATCGTAAAGCTGCATGATCAGTATAAATGATAACTTTAGATCCTAACAAATAAGATCGGAACTTATCACATGCAAAAACTACCGCTAACATTTCTTTTTCAGTTGTGGTGTAATTTAGTTGTGCACCGGACAATGTGTGACTCACATAATATATATAACATGAAGTTTCTTATCCTTCCTTTGACCTAATACACATCCTACAGCTAAGTCACTCGCATCACACATAATTTCGAAAGGTAGATTCCAATCAGGTTTTGATATTATAGGTGTACTGACTAAAGCCGTTTTCAAAGTATTGAAAGCTTGTAAACAATCTTTATTAAAATCAAAAGTTGAATCCTTCATAAGCAAATTAGTAAGTGGTTTGGAAATTACAGAAAAATTCTTTATAAACCGTTTGTAAAAACCTGCATGACCTAAAAATGACCTTACTCCCTTAACAGTGGTTGGTGGGGGTAATTTTTCTATAACTGAAGTCTTTGCTCTATCCACTTCTAAACCCTTTTCAGAAATTTTATGACCTAAAACAATTCCTTCGTCTACCATGAAATGACATTTTTCCCAATTTAATACTAAGTTTATTTCCTCACATCTAGACAATACTTTATCTAAGTTCTGTAAACATGCATCGAAAGAATCTCCATAAACTGAAAAATCATCCATGAAAACTTTCATTATGTCTTCAATGAAGTCATTAAATATTACGGTCATACATCATTGAAAAGTTGCTGGTGCATTACATAAACCAAAAGGCATTCTCCTATATGCAAAAGTTCCGTAAGGACACGTGAAGGTTGTTGTATCTTGGTCATCCGGGTAAATGTAAATTTGAAAGAATCCGGAATAACCGTCTAGAAAACAGTAAAATGCATGACCGGCTATCCTTTCGATCATTTGATCAATGAAAGGTAGAGGAAAATGATCTTTCCTGGTTGCTTTGTTTAGGTTCCTATAGTCTATACAAACCCTCCAACCGGTGGTGGTTCGTGTAGGTATAAGTTCACCTTCATCATTTCTTACAACAGTTATGCCTCCCTTTTTAGGTACACAATGGATTGGACTAACCCATTCACTATCCGAGATCGGATAAATGATTCCATTGTCTAAAAGTTTAGTAATCTCATTTTTGACTACTTCTTTCATGTTCGGATTTAAGCGTCTTTGCCTATCCGTTTTAGGTGGCTTATCTTCTTCTAAGTGAATTCTATGCATTACTATACTAGGATTAATTCCTTTTAAGTCTGAAATTTGCCATCCCATACTTCCTATCCTATTTCTAACAACTTCTTTCAATTTTTCTTCTTGATCGCTTGTTAATTTGTTAGAAATAATTATAGGTAGAGAATCGCCTTCGCCTAAGAAAGCGTACCTCAAATGACTGTGTAACTCTTTAAGTTCTAATTTAGGGGGTGTTATAATTGAAGGCGGAACTTGTCCATCTTCTCTAATCAAAGGCTCTGGGTCCTTATCATCTAATTCCTCATTTACTATAGGTTCAATTATTTCTTCACGTTGAATTATATCATTGACACATTCCTCGACTAAATCAAGTTTCATACAAGCGAATTCCTCCATAGGGTATTTCATCGCTTTGTTCATGTTAAACTCGACCTTATCTTCTCCTATCCTTAAAACTACCTTCCCTTCCGACACATCTACTAGAACGCGTCCCGTGTTCATAAATGGTCTACCAAAAATTAAAGGACAATTTACATCATATGCAAAGTCTAATATAACAAAATCGGTAGGAAAAATAAATTTATCGACTTTGACTAAAACATCTTCAATTATACCATATGGACTTTTAGTGGTTTGATCCGCTAATTGCAAAACCATATTGGTACGTTTGATATCTTCTTCTAAACCTAACTTGTTAAAAATAGACAATGGCATTAAGTTTATACTTGCTCCTAAATCACAAAGACAACTTGGGAATTCAATATCTCCCAACTTACACGGAATAGTAAAACATCCGGATCCTTGAGTTTAGTGGGCAAATTACTTGATACTATTGAACTACAGTCTTCAGTTAACGAAATGGATGAAATTCCTTCCCAACTGATTTTCTTCGAAATCAAATCCTTTAAGAACTTACCATAGTTAGGAATTTGTGTGATTGCATCCATAAACGTCAAATTGATATGCAAATTTTTAAGTTTATCCAAAAACATTAGAAGTTGTTTATCATAGTCCTTATTTCGGACTTTGTGCAGAAAAGGTGGTTTGGGTACAAAAGTTTTGGTACCTGTGTCAAATGGTGAATTATTTGTGTTTAAGATATCTTCTTTGGACTTTGGTAAATCAGTTCCTTGTAACATTGCATCTTTGGGCATTTCAGGCCCTTGATAATTTTTTCCTGAACGAAGAGTAATAGCCTTCACCTGCTCTTTCGGATTTTCTAACGTATGGCTGGGAAGACTTCCCTCTTTTCGGGATGGAATTGATTTAGCAAGTTGACCAATTTGAACCTCCAAATTATGGATGCTAGATGAGTGGTTTTTAATAAGCTGATCTTTATTTTCGATCCGTTTAAAACCATCGCCGTGATTACTTATTTTTCCACTGATAGCATCTATAAACTTGTCGATTTTAGAAGATAAAGTGCCAATCGTATCTCTTGACTGATTTTGATAATTAGTGGTACGATTTTGGTTAGCACTAATATTATTGTTATTGTTATCTTTCCAGTTAAAGTTAGGATGATTTCTCCATCCAGAATTATAAGTATTAGAATAAGGATTATTAGTTTGGTTTTGCCCTTGGACAAAATTTACATGTTCGATCTCACTCATATTTTCGTAGTCCACATCCGTTTGGATTGGACTACCATTGGTATCACGCGGTGCCATAAACTTATCAATTTTGTGCGATAAAGCAGAAAATTGGGCTTGTAGCATTGCGAGTGGATCAAGTTCAACTATACCTTTAACTGATGATGTGGTTGAGGATGATGGTTTTGCCACCGGCATATGTCCACGTTCCGCGGGCCACATACTTCTGTTGATTGCCATTTCCTCCAAAAGTTCTCTTGCTTGGGCTGATGTCTTCTTTATAAATAGCCCTCCTGACATAGCATCTAATGAACCCCTAGTTGTAGGATTTAGTCCATTGTAAAATGTTTGCATTAAAAGTTCAGCGGGTAATTGGTGGTGTGGGCATAAACGTTGAAGTTCTTTAAAACGTTCCCAAGTTTCATAAAGAGTCTCATTATCATTTTGAGAAAAAGATGTTAACTCCTTTATGACTCTTGCAGTTTTTGCTAAAGGAAAATATTTAGATAAAAACGCTTGGGCTAATTGTTCCCAAGTGGCAAAAGTTGCGGCTGGCATAGAAGTTAACCATTCTTTGGCTCTATCCTTCAAAGTGAAAGGAAAGAGTCGAAGTTTGATTGCTTCTGCAGTCACATCTGGAATTTTAAATGTGTCACAAATTTCTAGGAAATTTGTTAAATGGGTGTTAGGATTTTCGTTAGGTAACCCGTAAAATGTTACATTATTTTGCAACATATTAAGCAAGGTTGGCTTAATTTCAAATTGATTTGCGGTGATTCTGGGTCTAACGATACTATTGGTTACACCGGCCACACCTGGCCTAGCGTATTCCATAAGTGTTGTGGGTCTGCCATTTTTTCTAGCTTCGTATGTGTTTTTACTGGGCTCTTATTTTTGTTTTTCTTGTTTTTCCTAATGGTTTTCTCAATTTCTAGGTCTATAGGGTCTGGTGCAATGCCTGAATTTCGAGAACTGCGCATGAACCTGAAATCTTGCAAGAACCGAAACTACCTACAAAACAGAATTTGATAAAAAAAATAAATAAATTAGTATATGAAAACTTTTAAATTATAAAAGTTAAAATAAGTATGTTTAAACCTAGATTCGAAATAAAACATGAAAAATTTAAAATTTTATCAAAAATTTTGGCGTTCCCCGGCAACGACGCCAAAAACTTGTTGAGCGATTTCCGCAAGTGCACGGTATATGCTTGTAGTAATAAAAGATATCGAACCCACAGGGAACGCTTTTTAACTAAAACTTTATTTAATTCGGTTTAATCACGTGTTTAGGTTTAATAAAAGAAATACGTTTAGTTGATTGAATAGGTTTTGGTAAATTAGGATTAGATAGAAAGATTATATCGAGTTTAGAGAACAATTCCGTTTTGGAATTTTGATTACAAAACAGATGCTTCCGCAATTGGAATAGAATAGATCTTTATTTTCATAAAGCAAAGTAAACAACTTTAACTTTGTGAGATTATGGACATGTAACAATATAGTAATTTACTCAATTAAATGGCTTCGAACCATAGAACTCCCTCTAGCGTAGAGACGATTCCTACCTTAATCAAACTAGTGTTTTACTTCTGATAAGCCGCGATCAGCGATCATGTCATCCATAAAAACTAAATTTGTTAAGTGTTCAACAAAGTTCTTATATGAATAAGATGGAATAGAACGTTTTAATAAAAACACCAAATATCATTTTGAAAATCATTTTGTCAGAATAACATCAAAATAACAACAGTAAGAATATATTGAATAAAGAAGTATATCATTAATTTAAATGTGAATTTTCACAAGTTAACAGAGAAGTAGAAACTTGGATAGCATGGTAACGAAGACTTTGAGATCCGGGTCGTCAATCTTTCTCTCAAACTTCGTAGGCTCGTCAAACCGTAGGCGCTTCAGCCATCAATTCTTCTCGCTGGATCTTTGGAATAGAGACTGGTCTCGTCCACTATCAGAATGAAAACTAAACTAATACTGTGTTTGTAACTAATCTAAATACAATTCGTGTACAACACGATTGCTTACAGAAATGAAATCTAACTTTCTGATTCTTTTCTGAATCAGAAACTCAACATGTGTTTTGTGTGCAGGAGGACTTGCTGTCGCGACTGAGATTCTAAAAATCTCAGTCGCGACAAGGGGTATAGGGGCGAGCTTGAATACGTTGTTTTCCCCCGGTCTGGCCTCCGCAAGTCGCGACTGAGATTTTGAGAATCTCAGTCGCGACAGAGAGTTTTCCTCCTTGGCGTTCGACTGTTTTTCATCCTCCTCGAGCGTTCTTCTGACTGATATGCATTCTCGGTACGTTTTTAAGGTTTTTCCTCCATTTTAGCTCTGTTTTAGCTCCGTTTTCGCTCCTATTTGGATTTTACCAAATATTTAGGTACCTTGCATCAAAGAAGTAAATAAAGACGTAAAAGTATTCCAAATGAATATAATTAGCACGATTTCAATGTAAATTTAACGTATTTATATATGATATTTTAGGTATATTTTGGGCTTAAGATAATGACAACCCAATTTCAGTGGGAGCATAATTGATAATTTTACATAATTAGGCCTTCATAGGCTTTAGTCATTAATTGCTAAAATTAAAAGCGATTTCACCCTAAGGAATTTGGTTTAACTAAATTAAAAGGTTAAGTGTGGATGGATTTGTCATGATCATGCATTTTATTTATTTGGCTAACCCTGCAGCAATGTGTTTTAATTCATAGAATTCTATGAGCCCTAATTGAAGTTTGGTTGTAATTTAATTTTATTTGCTAAATATGGCATGCGTGTCATCTTTAATTTTGTAAATTAGATTAGGCTTTATATTTAAAATTGGAAATTGTAATCTGAAGCCCATGAAGGAAGTCTAAATGAGTCAAGGCCCATGGTGGAAGCCCAAAAGCAACCAGACAAGCCCAAGATGATTTTACATCATTTTAGGATGTATTATAAGGCTCATAGGATGTCTATTGTTTTATTTATATTTCTATAAGATATCCAGTATGATTAATTTGCAATATGATCACTAGATCATCACACATCCTTACATGTTAAGTCGATCACCTAATTTAATCTGGAAACTAAAATACTGAGTCGATTAAAAGTGCTATCCATGTTGGGGTTTAGTGTCCTATAGACAATTGTTGCAGGATACAAACTTATTGTAAATGAATTGTTCTTTATATCATTTGTTTTAATAAGATATATGTTTTATAACTATATAAAGGCAATCCCTTTTAAAGCACTAAATAAAGTCTAATAAAAGGAAATCTGTAAGTTTATTTAAAGTGATTATAAAGTGTTCATACAAGCATGAAGTGAGACAAAACTTTATAATAAACTAATAAACTTAAAACCACCCCAAGTCAAGTGATATGTTTAGGATTGATATATCACTGTTGAGACTTGTATGTAACAATGTCTTCTGTCCGACAGAAAGCTGATCTCACAAGCTTCATATATAAAGATATATGGACAGTTACATAGATCCGATGAAACGTCTTTCATCAGGATTGGGGATCCGATTTGAGATAACAGGATGGGTAGATTCGTCCTTGTCACCTGTTCATCTCATTGGTATTAATAGGTATAAATAATCCTCAGACTCAAAGGAATGTTAATTGGTCATCCTGAATTACTGAATGTGAGACTTTGATCGCGTGGTCCCACGATCCTTAACAGAGATGACTCTGGGGTGTGAACTGCAAAGGTTGGGTGTCACAGGAGGTAATGTCAGGGTAGTTATACATTGGATTGAGCATTTATCACTCCCGATGAATGGGAGATACGTCCAAGGATCGCTTGTGGAAGACTCGACTCTAAATCCTTGCAAGGTGATAGCTTAAGAGAAGAAATACAGATTTCACTTAACCTATCTATTTGAGTTGACTCGGCCTGTACAAGTAAAACGAACGTCTCGCTATATGTGACTTGACATCATCCATAGTCATAAGATTCAGTTCAAGGATGTAGTTGATAAAGGATCGAATTATACTGTAACTAATACGGAAGGGTTAACGGCAGAATCAACCTGTCTTCTTAACGGACTCTGGGGGAATGATTACGGACATGCCGATAACATGCTCTGTTCATCATTCCGTTATGCAAGGATTAAATATAATTCTTGAAGAAATTAATTTAATAGTTGCATACGGCCAGAAGTAGTAAGGACCTAATGGATCACACATAAGACTTGGAAACAAAAGAGAGATGGATCTGATTAACAGATGGAAGCCCAATTGAGCCCAGTAAGGCCCACTTGGATAGGGTGGTCGAAATTTGCAAATTAAAAGGGAGAGAATTAATTTATTTTACTCTTCCTAATTTGATTAGGATTGTGAAATTAAATTAATTAAGAGATAATCAAATTAGGAGTTTCAATTAGATTAATATACTCCTATTATTATCCAACTAGGTTATTTGTTATTATCCTAATTATATTGGATATATAGTAAGATAATAATTAGAAATCCTATTCCGAATTGGATTCCTATTAAGTAACCTATTCCTATCTAACTAGGGTTGAGAGACAAGCTAATATATATATGTCCCCTACCCTTGGAATTTCGACCCATGCCTCCTCTACCTCTCTATGTGATTTTCGAAATTGGCATTAAGAGAGAAAAAGTGAATTCCCATCCCCAAGTTCGTGGACAAGAATTCATACGGCTTTCCATCGATTGATTAATCTTATTCATCCATCTTTCTCTTTGATCTTGTGTTGGTTTATTAGAGGCAATCTATTTTGGTTGCATCTCATAAGGGTTGATTCTAACTTAATCTCACCGTGTTCACGAAAGAATGAAAAACAATCAAAAGGGAGAAATTCGTTTTTCTTCGCCTACATCAGGTCAGTTCGCTATTTCGAGGATTCCCGGAGATTGAACCGTCGGATCGTCGCGATATTTGGACAGTAGCTTCTAGACACATTCTTCCACGTTTCCACCGAAGGGATTGTCGCTCGGAGGTCTGAAAGGTCTGTTTCGAATAGGGGAAGATTGGTAAACAGTTTACATCTCCTTTGAAGTTGTGGGCACTTCGTTTGCAACGGTAGATTGATCATCGAAAGGTATATCTTCTTATCCCTCTTTATATGAAATAACGATTAACGGATCCTATGGTTAAAAGGAAGTAGGCTAAAATTTTTATATTTCCGCTGCTATACCTTAGCTCTATTTCCAACAGTGGTATCAGAGCCATCGTTAAATCCGTTATTTCATATATGAAAATATAGAAGTTTTCAATAGGATTGAATAAATATTTATGGTTAGGATTAATTGACAAATAGTGTTGATTGATTAATTCTAAAGATAAATAAAGTTTTGATTAATTGTTAATTAAAACTGATTATGCTTATGTTCCTAATTATTTCGGTTGATAATCATTATAACAAAATCTATTAGTTTTATAGTTAGGTTGATAAAATTAGTTTTATTAATTCTAAATGATAAAACGGAAATCTATTGTAGACTATCCTATTTCTGAAAACCGTTTTAAAATTGTTTTAGAATGTTTTCAGAAATTAATAGTTTTCTGTTTTGATTATCGAATGAATAATCGTTTAAAAGTTTGTTTTACCAAGTTGTAAATCAAAGCGTTAAATGAATTGAAATCAAAATAATTGGGACATGCATGATTGAAGTTTTGTATGGTTATATTAATCTAAGAATTAATATAAAGATACAAAACGGTTAGAAGTAAAATTAGATGGAAATTAATTTGATAAGTTAATGTGATTAACATAAATATTACATAAATCAGTTATGTAATCAACCAATTAAATTTATTTAATTGAGTCTTTGCATGTTTGGAGTCATGGACATATTTTGACCCTCTTTTATTCTTTTAG
The DNA here is from genome assembly GCF_963576675.1 of Euphorbia lathyris. NCBI lineage: Eukaryota > Viridiplantae > Streptophyta > Magnoliopsida > Malpighiales > Euphorbiaceae > Euphorbia > Euphorbia lathyris. The sequence continues at coordinate 78,338,934 of NC_088912.1, forward strand.
TATTTTTGAAATAGAGCCTGCGCGTCCTGCCTTTCTACTATCTATTGTAATTTCTCTTCTCATCTATTCCCTTCAATTTTCAATTGAAGTTTTCTTTAGTAGTATAGAAAATTAATGTGTAATTTTCAAGGCGTCATGGAGAAGACGGAGGACCTAAAGAGAAATATGTAATAGTTAGTATTTCCTTAGGTTTGCCCTTTTATTCCGTCTCTGGCTCGACGGAATAATTTAGATGATATGTCCATAACGCCAATGTATGTGTGAATGTATGTCTGATGTATGCTAAAGCAAATCAAGACTAAGTTAGATTATGAAACTTTAAATAAAAAAAAATCCCTCATTAAAAAGTTAAGTAAATAAATAAGTTATTAAAATCGGTTGCCCCTCCCTAATATTATAATTCAGCCGGCAGTACTTGGGGCCTTTGGGTTGTTGGCAAAAGTCAAGCTCGGGGTCTTATGGTAACACCTGGATTATCGAAAATAGTTCTTTCATGAATATGGGGTAATACTTAAATTAGAGTATGACAATTGGTTAGCAAAAGTCATGTTGTCATACACTAATGGGCAAAATAGTTGGGATTAATATGAATGACATATTAGTTACTAATGTGGTTAGTAACCCAATAACCTAGGAGTCACATTCGAGATGTGATTGATTGAATGAATCTACCTAACGAATGAGACTAGTTTGTTGGCTAAAGTTAAGGCGAAATCTCAGGAGTTAGGATCCTAGCTCACTAAAGGATTTGTGAAATTCTTCGAATTAATATGGAGGGTTATTAATTTGGCAAAATAGTGGGAGCAATCTGAAATAAATTAAAAGGCCTATAATTTTAGATTGTTATACTTTAAAGCAAATGAATAACATACGTCTACTCTTTCTCACTCTCAAGTTTAATTAAACACTCTTAAAATCATGACTAACACCAATCTGCAAAATATACTTACCGATAACAAGTTGAATAGTTCAAACTTCACCGACTGGTTTCGTAACCTCAAAATAGTTTTGAAGTTCGATAAAATAGGGTATGTATTTGATACATCGATACCCCCTGTCCCTGAGGATGATGCTCCCATCGAGGAAATTGATGCTTACCAGAAGCACAAGGCTGATGATGACCATGCCGGTTGCATCATACTTGCATCGATGACGTCGGAATTACAAAGGCAACATGAGGAGATGGATGCCTATTCCGTCATCATGCACCTAAAGGAACTGTTTGGGAAACAGACCAGGTGCGAACGCTACGAGATATCCAAATTGCTATATCGTTGCCGGATGCAAGAGGGCACATCAATCATGACACATTGTGTCAAGATGATTGGCTACATTACTAAACTTTCTAGTATTGGATTTGTGATGGACAACGAATTAAGTATAGACTTGATTCTTCAATCCCTCCCAGAGAGTTATTCACAGTTCATCATGAACTATCAGATGAATGACTTGCAAACCTCTCTTGAAGAGTTTGCAAATATGCTCAAGTCAATTGAGCCCAATATAAAGAAAGACAAGGCAATACCGGCTATTGTCATCGAGGGATCGAAGAAAATGAAAGGGAATTTTCCCAATCCTAAACATCCCAAGAAAGGTAAGAGAGATGTGTCCAAGGGAAAGGAAGTGAAGAAGCCTAAAAGAAAGTGCCACTATTGTGGTGACGTGGGGCATTGGAAGAGAATTTGTTCTTTGTACCGAGCTACCCTCCAGAAGGGAAAAGCCGGTACTCCAACATCTGGTATGTTCAATAAAGAACAAACATTGTGATTTTATAGAGATGGGATTTTCTATTTTTCAGGAATATCACAAAATGGGATTTATGTGTTAGATTTCTGTTTTCGCAATTGATACCAAAAGACATAAGCTAGATAATTCAACTTGCTTGTGGGATTGTCATATAAACAAGAGACACATACTAAAAGCTACATTCAGATGGGCTTATAGATCCAATCGATTCTGAATCATTGGAAACATGCGAATCATGTTTAAAAGGTAAAATGACAAAGACACCCTTTAGCAATAAAGGTGAGCGTGTATCAGACACTCTAGGACTCATTCATTCAGATGTATGTGGTCCTATGTCAGTCCAAGCAAGAGGAGGATTCAGATACTTCATTAGCTTCATAGATGACCATACTCGATATGGTTATGTCTACTTGATGAAGCACAAGTTAGAAGCTTTTGACAAGTTCAAATGCTTCAAGAATGAAGTAGAAAATCAATTAGGAAAGAAAATAAAGACGCTTCGATCCGATCGAGGTGGCGAATATCTTTCTGATAATTTTCTGAATTATCTAACTGAATGTGGGATATGCTCGCAGTGGACACCTCCCTATACACCACAACACAATGGTGTATCCGAGAGGAGAAACCGTACCCTATTAGATATGGTACGATCCATGATGAGCATGGCCTTACTTCCAAAGACGTTCTGGGGCTATGCCTTAGAAACCGCCCTCTTCACCCTAAATCGAGTACCAACTAAATCTGCTAGTTCCACACCGTATGAATTGTTCGTTGGTAGGAAACATGTGTTCTCATTTATGAGAGTATGGGGTTGTTCGGCATATGTCAAACGCATTGCGTCCGACAAATTAGATTCTAAATCTGATAAATGTTTCTTCATTGGATATCCCAAAGAGACCGTAGGGTATTACTTCTATCATCCAGATGATCGGAAAGTAATAGTATCCAGATACGCAACCTTCTTAGAGAAAGAGTTTCTCAAAGAAACACAAAAGGGAAGCGTGATTGAACTCGACGAAGTTCAAGAGGAAGAGACGCCGGCTGAAACAACAGAAGCGGTTGAAGCACCCGAAGAAGTCCCATTAGATGAGACTCCAGTGGCACCTATTCATAGATCACGAAGAGTTCATGAACTCCCAGTTAGATATGGTTTTCTAGTGGGAGATGATGACGAGGTTCCCGTGTTAGACGACGAACCCGAAAACTATGAAGAGGCTCTTACTAGTCCAGATTCTAAAGCATGGCTTGAGGCCATGGATTCTGAAATGGATTCCATGTATACTAACCAAGTGTGGACTTTGGTTGATCCACCCGAGGGGATAAAACCCATTGGGTGCAGGTGGATCTTCAAAAGGAAGACTGACATGGATGGAAAGGTTAGCACCTACAAAGCTAGGTTGGTAGCGAAAGGATATCGTCAAAAACAAGGCGTTGATTATGACGAAACCTTCTCTCCCGTTGCTATGTCCAAATGAATCAGAATCATGCTTGCAATTGCCGCTCATTTTGATTATGAGATTTGGCAAATGGATGTGAAAACAGCTTTCCTAAACGGAAACCTGCTTGAGGATGTATACATGATGCAACCTGAAGGTTTCATATCAAAGGATGCAAATAAAGTTTGCAAACTTTAGAGATCCATTTATGGACTCAAGCAAGCATCTAGAAGCTGGAATAAGCGTTTTGACGAAACCATAAAACAATTTGGTTTCGAACAAAATTGCGAGGAAGCTTGCATTTACAAGAAAGCAAGTGGGAGCTCTATATCATTTCTCATACTATATGTGGACGATATACTATTAATGGGAAATGACATTGCTCTATTACAATCGGTGAAAGTATGGTTATCCGGTAACTTCTCAATGAAAGACCTTGGTGAAGCAGCCTATATACTTGGTATAAAGATCTATAGAGATAGATCGCGTAGACTGTTTGGTCTTTCACAGGCTACATACATTGAAAAGGTGCTAAATCGGTTTAGCATGCTTGAATCGAAACGAGGTAACTTACCCATGGTACATGGAGTGAAGTTAAACAATCATCAATGTCCTAAAACTGATGATGACAAACGACGCATGGCTGTAGTCCCGTATGCCAGCGCGATCGGTTCGATTATGTATGCTATGTTATGCACTAGACCTGACGTAGCATTCGCGTTATCAGTAACGAGTCGTTACCAAGGGAATCCGGGAGACGAGCATTGGATTGCCGTCAAGAACATTCTTAAGTACTTGAGAAGGACTGAAGATATGTTCCTAGTGTACGGAGAAGGAGATCTGAAAATTGAAGGATTTTCAGACGCTAGTCATCTCACAGATGAGAATGATTTTAAATCCCAATCAGGATACCTGTTTATCTTGAATGGGGGCGCGGTCAGTTGGAAGAGTTCCAAGCAGGGAAGCGTAGCTTTCTCTACGACCGAGTCAGAGTATATCGCTGCTGCGGAAGCAGCAAAGGAAGCAGTTTGGATTAGAAAGTTCATTACAGAACTAGGAGTGGTGCCTGACATTGTCAATCCCATTACTTTGTACTATGATAACAATGGATCCATTGCGCAAGCAAAGGAACCACGGTCTCATAATGCATCCAAGCACTACCTAAAGCGATACCACATCATCAGAGAGATTGTGGCTAGAGGAGATGTGAGAATAGAAAGAGTACCTACCGAGGACAACGTTGCAGATCCGTTGACAAAGCCATTAGCCCAGAAAGTACATGATCGTCATTTAACTTCTACTGGGATAAGTTTTAGAAACAATTTGCTTTAGTCCAAGTGGGAGTATGTTGGGGTTTAGTGTCCTATAGACAATTGTTGCAGGATACAAACTTATTGTAAATGAATTGTTCTTTATATCATTTGTTTTAATAAGATATATGTTTTATAACTATATAAAGGCAATCCCTTTTAAAGCACTAAATAAAGTCTAATAAAAGGAAATCTGTAAGTTTGTTTAAAGTGATTATAAAGTGTTCATACAAGCATGAAGTGAGACAAAACTTTATAATAAACTAATAAACTTAAAACCACCCCAAGTCAAGTGATATGTTTAGGATTGATATATCACTGTTGAGACTTGTATGTAACAATGTCTTCTGTCCGACAGAAAGCTGATCTCACAAGCTTCATATATAAAGATATATGGACAGTTACATAGATCCGATGAAACGTCGTTCATCAGGATTGGGGATCCGATTTGAGATAACAGGATGGGTAGATTCGTCCTTGTCACCTGTTCATCTCATTGGTATTAATAGGTATAAATAATCCTCAGACTCAAAGGAATGTTAATTGGTCATCCTGAATTACTGAATGTGAGACTTTGATCGCGTGGTCCCACGATCCTTAACAGAGATGACTCTGGGGTGTGAACTGCAAAGGTTGGGTGTCACAGGAGGTAATGTCAGGGTAGTTATACATTGGATTGAGCATTTATCACTCCCGACGAATGGGAGATACGTCCAAGGATCGCTTGTGGAAGACTCGACTCTAAATCCTTGCAAGGTGATAGCTTAAGAGAAGAAATACAGATTTCACTTAACCTATCTATTTGAGTTGACTCGGCCTGTACAAGTAAAACGAACGTCTCGCTATATGTGACTTGACATCATCCATAGTCATAAGATTCAGTTCAAGGATGTAGTTGATAAAGGATCGAATTATACTGTAACTAATACGGAAGGGTTAACGGCAGAATCAACCTGTCTTCTTAACGGACTCTGGGGGAATGATTACGGACATGCCGATAACATGCTCTGTTCATCATTCCGTTATGCAAGGATTAAATATAATTCTTGAAGAAATTAATTTAATAGTTGCATACGGCCAGAAGTAGTAAGGACCTAATGGATCACATATAAGACTTGGAAACAAAAGAGAGATGGATCTGATTAATAGATGGAAGCCCAATTGAGCCCAATAAGGCCCACTTGGATAGGGTGGTCGAAATTTGCAAATTAAAAGGGAGAGAATTAATTTATTTTACTCTTCCTAATTTGATTAGGATTGTGAAATTAAATTAATTAAGAGATAATAAAATTAGGAGTTTCAATTAGATTAATATACTCCTATTATTATCCAACTAGGTTATTTGTTATTATCCTAATTATATTGGATATATAGTAAGATAATAATTAGAAATCCTATTCCGAATTGGATTCCTATTAAGTAACCTATTCCTATCTAACTAGGGTTGAGAGACAAGCTAATATATATATGTCCCCTACCCTTGGAATTTCGACCCATGCCTCCTCTACCTCTCTATGTGATTTTCGAAATTGGCATTAAGAGAGAAAAAGTGAATTCCCATCCCCAAGTTCGTGGACAAGAATTCATACAGCTTTCCATCGATTGATTAATCTTATTCATCCATCTTTCTCTTTGATCTTGTGTTGGTTTATTAGAGGCAATCTATTTTGGTTGCATCTCATAAGGGTTGATTCTAACTTAATCTCACCGTGTTCACGAAAGAAGGAAAAACAATCAAAAGGGAGAAATTCGTTTTTCTTCGCCTACATCAGGTCAGTTCACTATTTCGAGGATTCCCGGAGTTTGAACCGTCAGATCGTCGCTATTTTTGGACAGTAGCTTCTAGACACATGCTTCCACGTTTCCACCGAAGGGATTGTCATTCGGAGGTCTGGAAGGTCTGTTTCGAATAGGGGAAGATTGGTAAACAGTTTACATCTCCTTTGAAGTTGTGGGCACTTCGTTTGCAACGGTAGATTGATCATCGAAAGGTATATCTTCTTATCCCTCTTTATATGAAATAACGATTAACGGATCCTATGGTTAAAAGGAAGTAGGCTAAAAATTTTATATTTCCGCTGCTATACCTTAGCCCTATTTCCAACATGATTCACATCTCTTCCTCCCAAGCAAGGTTGCAGTGTTCATCATGCCTTAGCTGAATAAATTGTAGTGATTGGTGGCCGTCGAGTGTTAAGGTACTTCGGTGCGGTTAACACGTGAATGGAGGTGTGAATCAACGTGGGGTAGTCTTAGCTCAGAGCAGGCCCCTAAGCACGATGATTTAAGTGCCAATCCGCTCATCAAACCAAGAGTTCTCTAGGTTGGAGAATGGGATAGGTTGTCCTACCTAATTGTTCAATGGCCGGTTGGCGAGCCGTAGCTCGACCGGTCAAAGAAGGGTTGTGGATTATTGTGTTCTTAGTGTGGTGAGTTTTGTTTGATGGTTAATTTACTGTGTACGGGATAATGGAAAATCATTTTGCGAATTTAACAATTATGGGAGATGGGGGAGAAGGGATGGATATAGGCATTATGGGGACTGGAGCAGGGAGGGTGACCGAGGGGTTAAGAATGATAGGGGATTTCCTAGCAGATAGGCCAATTAACTTTCAAGCCATGAAACTGAAAATGGCGGGATTATGGAGGCTAGGCAGGGGAGTGACTATTTCTGAAATTAATCCGAATCTATATTCTTTTGAATTTTACCATGAAGTAGACAAAAAGAGAATATTGGCGGGAGGTCCATGGACCTTTGATAATTATGTACTGATCATGAAGGAATGGCCATCGAATGAGAAACCGAAGGATATAGAACTGTGTATGATGGATGTGTGGGTACATATTTATGACCTGCCCTTTAGGGCCATGAATAAGGGTGTAGGGCAACAACTAGGGAATTTTCTAGGGGACTTCCTAGAATTTGATCCTAAGAGAGCCACTAGTTCATCGGGCAGGTGCTGCGAATTAGAGTACGTGTTGACGTTAGGAAGCACTTAAAAGATTTAAGAAAATTTGTAAATCGCCAACTGAGTCAATTTTTATGAAGTTTAAATATGAAAGAATTGGCACGTTCTGTTATCTGTGTGGGCTACTAAGGCATGGGGAACGATACTGTGAAAGACAATTTGAGAAAGATAGTGAGTTGTTTCCAAGAGAGTGGGGTGTGTGGCTGAAGGCACCAATTAGAAGAGGTGGGGATTGTAGTGGAGAAAGGTGGTTGAGAGAGCGTGGGAGTTCTCCCTTAGGAGTAAACATTGCTGGGGAGAGGAGATATGCATTTGGGAGGCAATGGAATAGACCGTTATGGGAACTAGATAATAATAGTGAAGGCAGGGGGCAAGTGGGAGTAGTGAAGAAGGGGTAGTGCGGAGGGAGGGTAAACATCATGTAGGTCCAATGTGAGAGACAAGGGTGGTAGGGGAGGGAGTGGGTCAAAAGAAAATATTCAACCGGAGAGGGATGAGGGAAAAGGAAGTTTTGAGGACATTGATATGGAGAGGGGACAATCTTTATCCTGTTTTACACTTTCGTGTATAACTTTTAATTTTGCACACAAAACTGTACAACCTTTTGATGATCTCCCACTAAAGTGTACAACTGGTAATTGTGACCGGTCAACGCTGGTAAAACCGTCATGTCATGATATTTCATTAAGATAATTGGCCCATGGCATGTGCAATTACTAAGTTACCCTTTTATAAATTCAATCTAAAATCCATCAATTATTAATAATTACTTTTACACCCTTCAATTAATTATTATTATTCTTCCACACATGCTTCTCTCTCTTCACTTGTTCTTCTCTCTTCTTCAATGCAAATGAACCCAGATTTCTTAGAGCCTCCAAAGTCAAGATTTTTTCAAACTGGGTTCTTCATTCAAATATTTCTCCAAGCTTCCCAAACCAAGATTGATGAAGATTTTGAGTTTCAATTGGAGTTTGAGAAATCACGTAGAAGAGAGAACAATCTGAATCCATGCAGTAAATGAACAATCTGAATCCTTTTGAAGACTGGATGCACAACCGAGAGAAGGGAGTCGATGAATTCTTCACAGAGGAAGAGATTACCACCGGTGGGATATGGATTCGGAAACATGACACATCTGTTGGTCCCTTGTTGGGTTGCAAGTATAGTTCCAAGGGGGGGGGGGTTAGGAATTATTTAAACTTTTTATGCAATTAGAGCAGACTTCTTTTTCTAAGAAAAAAGGTTTTAACAGCGGCGCTGAGTAAACAGCAAGATACTGGCTTAGTCAACTGGTGACTAGGTCAGTTTCTTAGCTTGAGTCAGGAGATAGCACTTAGAGTCTATTCCTGAGCTCAGACGTTCAACGCGCACAACTCAACTTGACCTCTTTACTTGGTCAGTTTTGATTATTTAAAGCAAGCAATATAAATAAGGAGTTAAGGAAAGAAATACTTCACTCAGCAGATTTATCCAGGTTCAGCTTCTTCTAAGCCTACGTCCTGTCCTCGGAACACGTTCCGAGATTTCAAATACTTTACTGAGCTCTTTAAAGGTAGAGATTCAAACCTTTTACAATATCAGCAATTGAGTATGACAAGAGTACCTTCCTCTATACTTCTACTCAATCCTAATCTCTCGCTGAGTACTTAAAACCGAGTACTCAGCCTCTCCTTTCTATCTCTAGAAATGATAAGTGTTTTGTCCTAATACAAAGATATGCTAAGACACTTTAGACGATTTAACAAACACTCTAGACTTTTACACAGATATGAGAATTGTAGTGTAAGAATTTGCTTTGCTTCTTGCTTGCAGAACTTGTGTGGAAATTTGGTCAGCGTAACTGCTTGATCAAGTTCTGTGTGTTGTGAAGCTTATGATGGAACTATTTATAGAGACGTCTGGGCATCGGTCATTTCGAATTTCAAAATAACCGTTGGAGGGAAACGGCTATGTGTCGTTGTCATCCTGACTTGCTCAGAGCTATCGGCCAATCACAATCGTGTATCTTCTGTCCTCGGTCAGCTCAGCAGATGGTCTCTCCTTTTATGGTAAGGTCAACTAGACAGCATACTGTGTCGTCTGAACTTTACCAAAAGAGGAAACACTTTGTCTGGAAGTTTTCCTTTGCCAGCTGCTGTCTTGTATGCTTTGTCGAGACTATTCAGGAGCTTCATCTTGAAATTGTTCCCGAAGGTCTTCTAGATCCTTCCGTTTGCTGAGTTGCGTTTTGTTCAAAACGGCAACGTCTTGACATACGCGGGCCGAGTGTACTGAGTTTTTTGACTTGGGCCTTGGCTTCCGCCTTCCAATCCTTATATCTTATAACAGTTTTAACTCAACATTGAACAACCACATTAGTAGAATAAATCAAAGCATTTAAACTTAGTGTGTTTAGAATATGTATTTTAATTATACTTAAACAATTTTGTCAAATCAAAATTATATGGAAAGGTGTGTCAACAAACTCCCCCATTTTGATGTTGGCAAAACTATTCAGCAAGGAACTCAGTATGAGCTCCCCCATGATAGTTGACCTAGTATAATTTAGAAAACTCCCCCGTAAGGGTTGAGCTACTGACTTAGTTTTACTTAAAACATTTAAGGGTTTAAATGATTAAGTCTAAGGTCAGTTTTCAGATATAGGTCAGCTATATCACATATTCTATTTACTCAGTGTTAAGCGGAAGGTTTAAACATATAGAGCGCGCGCTGAGTAATTTGTTGTTCAATGAGTTCTTATCAGTAAGTTTTATAAACACATAGGTTAATGTCAAACATGTTATCAGCATATCATTTAGTCAATAAATGTTACAAGTATTACACATAGCTGATTTAATTGAAGATACATAATGACTCAGTACTTAATAGCATATGTCATAACTTAGGATTTGAATAAGAAATGCAAGTATGATATATATTGATAGAAGTCAGTAATTACACAGCAAAAAGAAATAAATAAGGCAAATAGATTAAATAAGGCAAATAGATTACAACTGTTTTGGCCTGAGCTAAGCTAGCCTATCTATTTCTTTTTCTTGCCCTGTGACTGACTTTGCTCATACTGACGTTGCTCATGCTGAGCTCTAGCAGCTTGCGCTTTCTCCCCCGTTTTGTCAACTTCGGGGAGCTTGAAGGCATCAGTTAGGACAGCGCAAGTCAGTTCCTGAGAAAGCTCCTTTAGCTTCTCAGTGCTCTTATTAACGCCATCAAAAATGGCAACACCATCAGCTGAGACCTCTTCTGGTATTCAGATATCAGCAACACTGAGCATGTTTACACTATAAGCTTAAGCTTTGGCTTGCCAGATGAGAGCTTCAGAGAGGCCAGCAAAAATCTGGTGGAATGTCTTCAAGAGAGCTGAGTCATAATGATGGTGTTGGATATTGTTATGACGGATGTGGTTGAAAGATTGTTGTGCGAGGGACAGCAATGCATTCTGCTTCAACGCGTCAGTATCCATCTCTTGCTTATTTAGATTAAGCAGCCTTATAGCCTCACCGATTTGCTCTACTGAGCACTGATTGTATGACACCATTTGCTCGTTGGTCTTTAATTGCTCAGTGTGAAGCTGAGCAAAGAGCATTTTAAGTTCATAGGAAGTGGCGTAGTCAGTGTTCACAATGGACAACTTCTGGACTTGGTGATGGAGAGAGTTCAGATGTTGGACTGTTGTCAGCTGTATTTCTGCCAACTTGGCAATAGAATCCTGCTTAGCTTGCTGGGTTTGGAAAGATAAGACGACATTCAGCAAATCTTTAAGTCCCTTAACTTCATTGAGAAGCTGAGTGACCTAAGAGAGCTGGGTAGTCTCGAGAATAGAAGAACCAGCAGCAGGAGGAGTGGAATGTTGAAGATCTCTGATCAATGATTGAACTGAGTCGATGAGCTTCTTTCCGGACTCAGTGGCATCCAGATGGACATCAGTATGACCAGAAGGAAGTGGAGTGATAGGAGTACCCTGGTCAGTGATTGGAAGAGTTTGCTCAATCTGCACTAGAGTTGGAGGAAAAGTTGATTGATCGGCAGAGAGTTGAGTTGCGGAAGTTATAATCTGGATACTGTCTGTGCTGACGGCAGAAGGATGGGGATTCAGCACCATGCTTGAGGAAACAACATGAACAGTAGACGGTTCAACCTGACTGGTTGAAGTGGCAGAAGTGTGAGGGTCGGCATGTTCCTGCTGAGAAGAAACAGAGGCTTGTTTTTCTAACGGTGCGGAGGTAGTGGAAGTGGATTGCCGTTTGAAGAATGTTAGTTTGACAGTAGAAGGATCCTTAGTTGGTGGTTGCACATGAGGTTCACTAACCATCTTCTCACTGGCCTTAACCAGCTTTCGTCAGGTTCTTTTGAGTGAGTAGGAAAAGGTTCCTTTTGCTCAGTATGGGTCTGGTCAGCTTGCTCTTTAACTTGCTCAACTCCTACAGCCAACATAGTGTCATGTTCATGACCAGCAGCTACCCCGGTGTCAGCATCCTCAGCTTCAATCTCGCTGCAAGTTTCTTCAGAATCCTCAGCGTCATCCTGACCGCTGGCTTCGTCTTCTTCTGCTTCCTCAGTACTATCTCCATCAAGTTCTTCCTCAACTTGAGAGATGAAGTGATCATCGAGCTGAACCTCATGTTCTTCATGTTCAGCATCAGTACCTTGGCACTCGGTGAAATGAGAATCACCCGGTACAAGGAAGTCAGTAGGCATGACGTCCAGTGGTGCCAGTGTTGATGACTTCTGCTTCTTCTGAGGTAGCTCAGTAGCTTCCTCAGTTCCAGGCTCATCTTACCTGCATCTTTTCTCAGCTGACTTCCAGCTGGCTTCTGCCTCTTTACTGGAGACTCGTCGTTTTGACAAGGAGTCTCAGCAGATTTCCTCTTGCGGGAAGCTGGGGCCTTAGTTCTACGTCCTTTCTTAGGCTCAGCAGTTTCCTCAGTCTGGCCAGCATCAGCAGCAACAGTTTTACCCTTTTTCAAAGGTTGTCCAAACTTGAGTGCCCTCAGCGAGGCAGCTGTTATGAGTGACCCAAGTCTGCGTACTCGTGCTCCGTAGGAACCCAGCAACTAAGAAGACCGGCATGTTGATAGGGGTGTACGTCAGCATGTGCCATATGAAGCATTGTTCAAAGTTGGTTGCTGATGTAGTGCAGTTGATCTTCAGGTAAATAAAATAACTCAGCAGGTAGTGAGCCATTTTCTGGTGCTGACCCATTGAAGAAGCTGAGACTTCTCCTGAGTAGCCATCGGGTTTGCAGAAGCTGTGTACATAATCAGTCTTGTCCCGATCTCCCGATTTCCTCAGCCTTTCTCCCTCAGTTTTCAACTGGAGGAGATTTCCTATGTATAGAGGGTTGATGAAGATAGTTTTGCCTCTTACTTCAGTGCATAGGTAGTCGGTGGAGTCACTGGCAACCTTGAGGTTATGGTAAAACTCCATCACTAGGTCAGGATAAGTCTCATCCCTAACTGAGAACAGCCTAGTCCATTCATTCTTGGAAATCCATTCGGCAAATGGCTGTTCATTCTGTACAAAGTGCTCCGAAACCCATCTGGAGGGTTCAACCTTCCATTCGCGTACGTTCTCAAATAATTTGGAGTAGGTTCGGACCTTCACCGTTTTTCCTTGACCAGAGTTCTGGCCAGTTTTTCCCTTACTCGGCGTAGAGGGATTTTGAGTAGGTTGGTCGGAGTTAGTCTTTTGGTGGCCGGCACAGGAGACGTTGAAAGATAACTTAGTCATTCTTCGAAGATGGAAAAATTAGAGGAATTTGAGAGAGAATAAGTTCAAAGTAGTTTCTTTGCCTTTAGAATTGATTAAGTGTAAATAATAAAAGATGGGGAAATTCCCATAATTTATAGACGGAATGAACGGTTGTGGATCTTAATCGAATCCATGTGTCAGTTCTGCCTTGGGATTGTGTACCGACAATGATCCTGGCATTTATGACACATACGGCGAATACGTCATTCTAGGGCTATACGCGTGCTTTGCATTTATGCTAACGGATCTAATCACTCAGCATCTAGAATGTCAAGCGTTTGATATTCTGAGTGGTCAGTAATGCATTTGCGGATGATTTTAAAGTTTAAGTTTAAACTGATTTACTCAGTGTGCAAGTTACTCAGTATTTTATGTTCAGTCAGTTTTGATGAGTTACTCAGCAAACAATCAATCATTCAGCATAGTAATTCACTCAGTATTCATATTCATTTAGTACAGGAATTTACTGAAGAGGATTAAACATACCAATTGCTTCTCTCAGTATGTTGAACTGCTCACGGGCCAGTGGCTTCGTGAAGATATCCGCAAGCTGTTCGTCCGTTGGGACAAAGGTCAGCTTGATCTCACCCTTGAGTACATGGTCTATAATGAAGTGATGTATGATGCTAACATGCTTCCTTCTTCTGTGTTGAATTAGGTTCTTGGAAAGATCAATTGCACTTTTGTTGTCACATTTGACTTCAATTGTCTTCGTTTGAACACCATAGTCTTCAAGCTGTTGCTTAATCCATAGGACTTGAGCAACACAATGACCAGCAACAATGTACTCAGCTTTAGTGGTAGACAAGGCTACTGACGCCTGCTTTTTGTTGAACCAGGATACAAGACAGCTTCCTGAGAAGTGGCATCCTCCAGAGGTGCTTTTTCGTTCCAGCTTATCCCGTCCATAGTCAGCGTCAGTGTATCCGATGAGTGTAAAATCATGAGTATTTGGATACCACAAACCTGCGTTCACTGAGCTTTGCAAATATCTAAGGATTCTTTTTACAGCAATGTAATGAGATTCCTTAGGGTTAGATTGATATCTAGCACAGTAGCATACTGAAAACTGAATGTCCGGTCTACTGGCTGTTAAGTAAAGTAAAGAGCATATCATACCTCGATATAATTTGTTGTCTAGTGACTTACCATTCTCATCAGCGCAGAGGACAGTGTCAGTACCCATAGGAGTGGATATTGGCTTGCAATTCTCCAAGTCATACTTCTTTAATATCTCCTTGGCATACTTGGCTTGACTGATGAAGATGCCATTCTTTCCTTGTTTAATTTGAAGACCGAGGAAGAAGTTGAGTTCTCCCATCATGGACATTTCAAACTCAGTCTGCATTTGTTTGCTAAACTCCTTGCACATTGATTCGTTAGTTGCACCAAATATTATATCATCAACATAAATTTGGGCCAGCAGGGTATCTTTCCCCTTTCTCTTAATGAATAAGGTTGTATCAACTTTGCCCTTGACGTAATTTCTAGTCAGCAGGAAACTGGTCAGCCTCTCATACCAAGCACGTGGTGCTTGCTTGAGGCCGTACATAGCCTTTTTGTGTTTGTAAACATGGTTTGGGAATTTAGGGTCCTCAAAACCTGGAGGTTGATTAACATAAACCTCCTTGTTTATAACTCCATTAAGAAATGCACTTTTGACATCCATTTGGAATAATTTAAAGTTCATGTAAGATGCATATGCACATAGAATTCTAATTGCCTCTAGCCTTGCCATTGGGGCAAAGGTCTCACCGTAGTCAATACCTTCTTGCTGACTGTAGCCCTGAGCTACAAGCCTTGCCTTGTTCCTGACTATGTTTCCTTGTTCATCCATCTTGTTCCTGAAGACCCATCTTGTTCCGATAGTCTTTTGACTCTTTAGATGAGGTACTAGCTCCCATACATCGTTTCTTCTGAATTGATCGAGCTCCTCTTGCATTGCGTTCATCCAGAATTCATCGTACTCAGCTTCAGCGAAATTCTTCGGTTCTTGTACTGAGACGAATGCAACATTGCTGAGGTACTTCCCGAGTTGATTCCTTGTCATCAGGGTATTCCCAGCAAAATCAAGGATTGCACTTTCGGAGTGCCCTCTTTGAATCCTTATTTCTTTGGGTAGATTTATGTCTTGTGCTGTTCCTGTTTCAACAATCTCTGCAGAAGTAGATGGGTTAGCAAAAGTAATCTTAGGTTCACTCTTACTCTTAGTCAGCCTTTTCGTGAATGACTCAGTAGCTGGTTCTGGGTCAGCGGTGGTTACTGAGTTTGGATCATCTTCGGTCAGCGGCTGGTATCTACCTGCAGGGTCAGTTTCGTCGAACTCTACATGTATTGACTCTTCTAAAACTTGAGTTCGCTTATTAAAAACTCTGTATGCTTTGCTGTTTGTTGAGTAGCCCCAAAAAGATAGCCTCATCAGCTTTTGAATCAAACTTTGCTAAGCTATCTTTGGTATTTAAAATAAAACATCTACAGCCAAAGGCACGAAAGTATCCAATATTGGGCTTTCGTCCTTTCCAAAGTTCATAGGGAGTTTTCTTAAGTATAGGTCTAACTAGAGCCCTATTAAGAACGTAGCATGCTGTGTTAACAGCCTTTCCCCAAAAATACTTTGGAAGCCTATGCTCATCCAGCATTGTCCTGGCTATTTCAACCAGAGCTCCCTTTCTACAACCCCATTTTGCTGAGGTGTTCTAGGAGTAGAAAAACTGTGGTCAATGCTGCTGGCTTCACAGAATTCAACAAACTTTTGGTTTTTGAATTCTCCACCGTTATCACTACAGATATGAGCTAATTTTAGGTCTTTTTCAATTTCAATTTTTCTAACCAAATTTGAAAATGTCTCAAAGGTCTCATCCTTGCTGGTCAGCAAGATAACCCACGTATACCGAGAGAAGTCATCTACAATGACCAAGGAAAATCTTCTTCCACCCAGACTCATCAGCTGGACTGGACCAAAGAGATTCAAGTGTAGTAACTCTAACGGACGTTTAGTTGAGACAATGTTTTTGCTGTAAAAAGATTGTTTGGTTTGCTTTCCAGCTTGGCAAGCGTGGCATAATTGATCTTTTTGAAATTTAAGTTCAGGCAGTCCCTCAACCAATTGCTTTCTTGCTAGTTTGGCCAGGAGGTCCATGCTTACATGACCAAGTCTCATGTGCCATAACCAGGAATTTTCTTCCTTTGATACTAAGCACACAGTTTTTGAAAACTTTTTCTCTAAGTCTAGCATAAAGACATTATCTATCCAAGGGGCAGTTAAAATTAACTCATTTGTTTTACCCTCGTATATTTTACATCCAGTAGCATCAAATATAACTTTTCTCCCATTGTCACATAGCTGAGCTACGCTGAGTAAGTTATATTTGAGTCCGCTCACTAGGGAGACAGATTCAATAGTAGGATTACCTCCGATGGTTCCTGACCCTACTATCTTACCCTTCTTGTTGTCTCCAAAACTTACGCTCCCTCCTCGTTTACGTTCAAACATGATGAACTGAGTTTCATCACCCGTCATATGCCTTGAGCATGCGCTGTCAATATACCACATCTTTGACTTCTCGGCACATCTCAGGCTTACCTGCATTGTAACTAGTTACTTTTAGGTACCCAATTCTTTTTGGGTCCTGACTTGTTAGGTGCAACAGGTATAGCATCATATTTTATTTTGTGGCGACATACATGGACAGTATGGCCACTCTTTCCACAGAAGTCACAGCTGACCTTCTGTTTATGATTTTTTATTGACTTGTCAGCACCCCAGTACTAAGCGTGCCAGCACACCTTAGTAGTGTGTCCTAACTTCCCACAAAAGTCACACTGGACTTTTCGCTGGGGATTTCGTCTCTACTGAGTACCTTGGTACTGAGTTCTCAGAGGAATGTTATTTTTATTTGGAACCTTTAGTTGGTTCTGAATGGTTGTGACGTCCTTCCTCAGTGTCTTTGAAACTGACTGGACTTCAGAGACAGACTCATGTATGATTTTCATATTTTCATGCAGAGTTGAATTGTCCTGAAGAAGGAATCTGAGGTCACTCAGTTTGACCTCTTCCACTTCGTCACAGCACCTGCTGAGTGCTCTGACTTTCTTATTACACTTCTTAACAAGTGTATAGAGATCACTCAGGGCATTAACCATATCGTTTCTGATTTGGGGAAGAGAAATTACCTCATTTGATTGCTTTTCATCATTTGATGCGATGGATGGGTCAGCATGATCAGAGACGCATGGCTCAGCAAGTTCGTTAGCCATGAAGCATATCTTCGATGACTCGGTGGCCTCAGTTTCTGTAGATGAAGACTCATCACCGTCACTCCAAGTAGCCACCATTGCCTTCTTCCCACTCTTCTTGTCTTTCCTCAGCGTGGAGCAGTTTGACTTAATATGGCTAGTTTGATGGCACTCAAAGCATGTAATGGGCTTTGAGCTGTCCTTTCTGTATTTGCTGTCGCTTGAGTCTGCCTTATACTTATCAAACTTTTTGTAAGGCTTTTTAGAATATTTGTCGTTCTTCCTGAACAGCCTTTTCATCTTCCTTGTGAACATAGCCATCTCCTCATCATCAGTTGAGCTCCCGTCAATGGAGTCAGCTTTCATGACAAGTGACTTCTGCTTCTTGTCTTCAGATTTTTCTATCACCTCAAAGTTTTTCATGGATATCTCATGGGTCAGTAATGAACCGATGAGTTCGTCATATTTGTAGGTGGTTAAATCCTGAGCTTCCTCAACTGCTGTCTTCTTTGCTTGCCAGTCTTTCGGAAGACTCCTGCGTATCTTTTTGACTTGTTCTTCATCGGTGAAGATTTTCCCAAGTCTCTTGAGCTCATTAATGATGTTGGTGAACCTTGCGTTCATGTCTGAAATGCCCTCATCATTGTTCATCTCGAACAGCTCGTACAGTCTCATCTGCTGATTCACCTTGGATTCTTTTACTTTGTTTGTTCCCTCGTAGGTGACTTCCAGCATTTTCCAGATCTCTTTCGCCGACTCACAACCAGAGATTTTGTTATATTCTGCAGCATCGAGCGCACAGTGAAGCATATTGATAGCCGAAGCATGGTTTTGAAGCTTCTTAAGATCATCCTCTGTCCATTTGGCCTCAGCTTTTACAACTGTTTGGCCAGCAACAACCTCGACAGGTACAAACGGGCCTTGGACTATAGATAGCCAGGCACTCATGTTTGTAGCCTGAATGAAGTTTTTCATCCTATTCTTCCAGAAGGTATAGTTTGACCCGAAGAATAGGGGAGGCCTAGTAATGCACAGCCCCTCAGGCAGTATCTGAGTTGTTTGGTTTCCAGGGAGAAATCGAGTGCTTTTTTCGCCCATGGTAGGGATCAGCTCAAGGTTGTTAGACCTTTTAAGGTGAGCTTTTAAGCTCTGATACCACTTGTTGGTCCCTTGTTGGGTTGCAAGTATAGTTCCAAGTATAGTTCCAAGGGGGGGTTAGGAACTATTTAAACTTTTTATGCAATTAGGGCAGACTACTTTTTCTAAGGAAAAAGGTTTTAACAACGGCGCTGAGTAAACATCAAGATACTGGCTTAGTCAACTGGTGACTAGGTCAGTTTCTTAGCTTGAGTCAGGAGATACAACTTAGAGTCTATTCCTGAGCTCAGACGTTCAACGCGCACAACTCAACTTGACCTCTTTACTTGGTCAGTTTTGATTATTTAAAGCAAGCAATATAAATAAGGAGTTAAGGTAAGAAATATTTCACTCAGCAGATTTATCCAAGTTCGGCTTCTTCTAAGCCTACGTCTTGTCCCTGGAACACGTTTCGAGATTTCAAATAATCTACTGAGCTCTTTAAAGGTAGAGCCTCAAACCTTTTACAATATCAGCAATTGAGTATGACAAGAGTACCTTCCTCTATACTTCTACTCAATCCTAATCTCTCGCTGAGTACTTAAAACCGAGTACTCAGCCTCTCCTTTCTATCTCTAGAAATGATAAGTGTTTTGTCCTAATACAAAGATGTGGTAAGACACTTTAGACGATTTAACAATCACTTTAGACTTTTACACAGATATGAGAATTGTAGTGTAAGAATTTGCTTTGCTTCTTGCTTGCAGAACTTGTGTGGAAATTTGGTCAGCGTAACTGCTTGATCAAGTTCTGTGTGTTGTGAAGCTTGTGATTGCACTATTTATAGAGACGTCTGGGCATCGATCATTTCGAATTTCGAAATAACCATTGGAGGGAAACGGCTATGTGTCATTGTCATCCTGACTTGCTCAGAGCTATCGGCCAATCACAATCGTGTATCTTCTGTCCTCGGTCAGCTCAGTAGATGGTCTCTCCTTTTATGGTAAGGTCAACTAGACAGCATACTGTGTCGTCTGAACTTTACCAAAAGAGGAAACACTTTGTCTGGAAGTTTTCCTTTGCCAGCTGCTGTCTTGTACGGTTTGTCGAGACTACTCAGCAGCTTCATCTTGATGTTGTTCCCGAAGGTCTTCTAGATCCTTCCGTTTGCTGAGTTGCGTTTTGTTCAAAACGGCAACGTCTTGACATACGTGGGCCGAGTGTACTGAGTTTTTTGACTTGGGCCTTGGCTTCCGTATTGGGCTTGGGCCTTCCAATCCTTATGTCTTATAACAGTTTTAACTCAACATTGAACAACCACATTAGTAGAATAAATCAAAGCATTTAAACTTAGTGTGTTTAGAATATGTATTTTAATTATACTTAAACAATTTTGTCAAATCAAAATTATGTGGAAAGGTGTTTCAACAACATCCTCGGGCAACATGGAGGCTTTACAAAGCATTTTATCATCAGCATTGGGAGGTTTTCAACTCAAGAAAAATTTGTGAAGTCACTTATGCAAGGGTTCGGGTAACTTTATTCTTCTTCTGATGCTTTTCTGTTACATGAATGATGATAATAAATCAATGTGAGAGAATTTAAAATTGATTACAGGGATTGGAAGCATTGAAAGAGCATGTTAAGAACTCAAAGTTTCCATGCGAGGTGGACCATTACCTGCCAGTGGTATTCTTGTCGCCTTGAGACGGAAAGCAATTATTGGAGCCTGAACCAGTAGTTGGGCAAAGCAACATCTAGATAGCCTAAAAATAGTGATGAGGAGGAGGGGGAGGATCTGAGTCTGAACAAAAGCATGAGCAACAGCAACAACGACATAAGGTGAGAGTGGTGATGAGTGGGGGCTAAATTAGAAGAGAGGGTTTGGTATGATTTGAATATTGATATGATGATTCTTGCTCATTGATTAGAGGACCCAATCAATGTTTTCTACAAGTTAATTGTTATTTCTATTTCTTCATATTGTCATTTCACACTCCATATTGATCTTATTTCCCCTCTACCGCCAATGATTATCACTGATCCGCCTAGTAAAATCTGATTCATGGCGTACCATCTTCCTTCGCTCAATTCTACATTATCAAGCTCCATCCAATCACAAAGCGCATTGGATTCACAAAGATTGAATTTGCAGATCTTAGTGAAGCCATCCAAGTTACCGTCGGTCTGCAAAAGAGAGCCGTTGGGGAGAAACTGACCGGAAGAGCACCAAGTGTCGGTGAGGATCATAGATAAATTACTTAAAGAGATAAGTTAGAGGGAGAAAGGATTTAGAGAGAGAAAGGAAAAGAGTGAGAAAGTGGAGTTCCAATGAAGGGGATGAGGATATTTTAGATAGAGTGTCAATTTTTTACTTTTTAAAGTGGTCACATTGCTGACGTGGCAACATTGGCTTGCATTGACCGGTCACAAATACTAGTTGTACACTTTAGTGGGAGGTCATCTGAACGTTGTACACTTTAGTGTGAAAAATTTAAGATTGTACACCAAAGTATGAAAATGTGTAAAGGTTGTACACCATGTATGTAATTTACCCATATGGAGAGTGAAAAGAATAGTGAATTGAGATTACTGGAGGATAGAAAACGAAGAAGGGCGGTGGGTGTTGAGGGGGAGAGTGGGTATGGGATAGAGAAGTTACTGGGGCCACCGGCTTTAGTAGTGCAATAGGTTATATTGTCTGATGAGTATATTTCTGTGGTCAATATTTATGAAGGTTGTACAGGAGATACAGAAACGGCGAGGCTTGAGGTACAGGCCCGCCGAGGGAAATGACTTTGCATTAGCTGGAACTGTAGAGAATTGGGCATACTCAGGTAGTTCGTTCGTTGGGTGATACGGTGAGATCCTATCAGCCTAACATACTTTTCCTCATTGAGACTTTGGTAGACCAGGGTCATCTGGTAGCTATTGGAAAGAAATTGAAGTATGAAGGGTGTTTTGTGGTGAACAGTAGGGGGCATAATGGAGGTTTAACAATGTTATGGAAGGAGGGATTTCATTTAAAAGTTCAGAAATTTTCAAATCAACACATTAATGTGAAAGTGACTGATTCAAGGAAAGGGGAATGGAGATGTGTAGGTTTCTATGGTTTCGTTGAGAGAAGTGCGCAGATAAATTCCTATAATTTACTGAGAAGTATTGCTAGTGAATCGGCTATTCCCTGGATAATAATAGGAGACTTTAATTGTATTCTGGATCAAAGGAAGAAACAAGGAAGGAGTGAATACCCAGAGTATTTGATTAGGAGATTTACTATTGATGTCCAAGAGTGTGGCCTGACTGAACCTAGGAAGAGTGGAAGCCCATTCACATAGGAAATGAGCAAATGGTCGGAAAGATTGGTCAGGGAGAAGTTGGACATGGTCTTTGGGACTGCAGGTTGGCTCCATCAATTCCCTGGATATAAGTTGGGGAACATTGTTGTTGGGTATTCTGATCACAACCCTTTGGTGCTCAATATTACTGAACTGGAACATGATAGAAGGAAAGGAAGATTCCATTTTGAACAGGCTTGGCTTTTGGAGCCTGAATTTAAAGAGGTGGTTCGTAGGGAGTGGAACATACATGTAAGGAAGAATGTGCAAGAGAAAATTGAGAGGTGTCTGGTGGCCATGGAAGAGTTTGGTTAGGGTTTCCAAAAGCGATTTACTGGTCAGATTGATCATCTAAAGAGACTTATGGGTCGTCTTCGGATATGACAGAGACAGAAGTAGTAAAGAGAGTAATTCAGATCCAGGCTCAATTGAATTGTGTGTTGGAGAAGGAGGACATTTATTGGAAGCAGAGAGCTAATCAATTCTGGCTAAAGGGTGAGGATCTGAATACAAAATTCTTTCATTCTTGTGTGCAGGCTAGAAGGAAGAAGAATCTGATCATGACCCTCGATAATAGGGAAGGAAAATTAATAGAAAATCAGAAAGATCTGAAGAATCATGTTCAGAAATACTTTCAAAAAGAGTATGCACAGGACACGATAAGTGATGTTGAGACAGTTGAAGTGCTCGAATCACGAGTGTCAAAAGGAGGGCAGCAGAATTTAATCGCCCCATTCTCAATGGAAGAATTTAAAGTGGCAGTTTTCCAAATGCACCCCGATAAGTCCCCGTGGCCAAACAATTTGAGCCCTGAATTCTATCAGCACTTTTGGCCCATTATCGGAAGAGAAATATATGAAGCGAGTAAAGGATGGTTAGAGAGAAAGGAGTTTCCTATAAACTTGAATGATACGATTATTGTTTTGATACTGAATAATGAAAGCCCAAAGAAGATTACCTATTTCAGACCAATTTCACTTTGCAACGTTCTATACAAAGTAATTGCCAATGTTTTGGCAAATAGGCTTAAGGTCACCCTACCCAATTTGATTAGTGAATGTCAATCTGCTTTTATCCCTGGAAGGTCTATAATTGATAGTGTGCATGTTGCATTTGAGACTCTCCATTACATGAAACGACATAATAGAGGCTCAATTGGGGAAGTAGCTCTGAATATTGACATAAGTAAGGCCCGTGATAGGGTGGATTGGAGGTTCCTTGCTGCAGTACTAGGGAGGCTTGGTTTTTGGGAGCAATGGACACAGTGGATTATGCTCTGTGTAACCACAGTGTCATATTCAATGGCAGTAAACAAGGATCTGGTGGGACCAATTACGCCAAGAAGAGGGTTTAGGCAAGGCGATCCGCTTTCTCCTTATCTGTTCATCATGTCCCCAGAGGTTCTGTCACAATTAATTGAGCAAGCGGAACAAAGCGGACTGATAAGAGACTACAGAGTGTGTAGGGGAGCACCTTTAGTTTCTCATTTGTTCTTTGCGGATGACAGTTTCCTATTTTTTTGGGCATCAATAGAGGAAGTAGATGTGGTAAATGAGATATTATCTAGATATGAACAAGCCTCAAGCCAAGTTGTCAATGTCTCTAAATCTGGTATACAATTTAGTACAACTGTGACACATGAATTAAGGGATGGCGTTTGTAACCTTCTCGGAGTTTGGTCACCTTTGAACACAGGTCGTTAGTTTGGTCTCCCTTCACTGATCGGGAGATCCAAGCGAGGGGTATTTACATTCTTACTAGATAGACTTAGAAGGAAGTTTAGTTGTTGGGGTTGTAAATTTTTGTCTGGAGCAGGTAATGATGTCTTGATTAAGACGACAGTGCAAGCACTACCGACATTTTGTATGAGTACTTTCTTGTTGCCTAAGTCTATTTGTGAGGAACTAGAAAGAATGATGAATTCGTTTTGGTAGGGGAAGAAGGATGGTGGTCGAGATAAGATCCATTGGTTCAACTGGGAGAAGATGTGTAGGCCTAGGGGTAAAGGGGGATTGGGCTACAGAGATCTCGAATTGTTTAATTTGTCTTTACTAGGGAAGCAGGGTTGGAAACTTCTATCAAATCCGCAATCTCTTGTCA
Organism: Euphorbia lathyris; assembly: GCF_963576675.1. NCBI lineage: Eukaryota > Viridiplantae > Streptophyta > Magnoliopsida > Malpighiales > Euphorbiaceae > Euphorbia > Euphorbia lathyris. Next base: position 78,362,897 of record NC_088912.1, read on the forward strand.
GTAGATTGTTCAAAGCTAAATATTTCCCTACTGGAAAATTTTCTCTCTTCAAAGTTGGGCAATAATCCTAGTTTTATTTGGAGAGGGTTGTGGAAATTAATAGATGTTTTGAAATTGGGGTTGCAGTGGAAAGTAGGAGATGGAGAAACAATTACAGTCTGGAGGGACCTTTGGATAGAAGGACACTTGTTTGAGGTGGTAGGGAGGGACTAGAAATGGAAGCAAAGTGTGGGATAGGGGAAAATTGAACTTGCTATTTACCCCTTAGGTGGCAAGTAAGATAAATAGTATAATTGTGTCTGCAAGGAATATTCCTGATAGGTTAATATGGAAATGCACAAAGAGTGGGAGGTAGGAAGCTAACAGGGTGATGTGCTCTGGAGGAGCAACGATTAGGTGACCTGCCTGAAGTGAAGTGGCATAGAATCTGGAATTTGAAGGTCCCGCCTAGAATGACGATGTTTATGTGGAAATTATGTTCAGGATGTCTACCGCTTAGATCGACCTTAAGGGCTAGACATATAAGGATGCCTAATCACTATGTAATGTGTGAAAGGGGTGTGGAACATAGCTGGCATGTATTTTGTGTTTGTCCTTACGCAGTGAACTGTTGGCAGGAGGCGGGGATTGATGTGCCATAGGGGAATTATGATGGTGTTGGGGATTGGTTCATGGTTATTTGTGCGACGGAATCAGATGACAGTCTGGTCAAGATTCTGAGTGTGCTTTGTATAATATGGCAGCATCGAAATGACACACTTTGATAAAACAGTACAAAAAATGCAGCAATTCGATATAGTTTGGTAACTAACTTTGTGTAGGATTGGCAAGGAGCAAGGAAAAGGGAGGCGGTTGTGAGAGCCCTGTAGCTGGGGAGCTTGATATCAGAAGGCGGTAACAATCAAAAGGTTGTGTTGCGGGACAGATAGCACGAGAGGGGAGTGCAAATGCCGCTTGCAGCAGCAGACAACACTAGGTGGAGCACAACGTCCAACACAGGTTGCCCACCGTTGAACCAGACAGAACCAACAGACCTGCAATCCAGATCGCAACATCGGTCTATTTAAAGCAAACTCGGACAGCAGGTCCTAATCACAGACAAATGGATCGACCTGATGCATGGCGGACGCAGGCAGGGGGAGCCATAGGCCAAGAACAGTGCACCTGCAGGGACAGCAGAACATGGCACGACAAAGGAAAATCTGGCAGCGACCGGAGATCGGGTAGATGAAGTGCAACATTGATGGAGCCGTATTCTAATTAGAGGAGAAGAGTGGATGGAGAATTTATGGCTGGAGCTTCAAGTTTCATTGACGGAGTTCAAATTTCCGGGGACAATGCAAATTCAATAGAATTAGAATTCTATTTTCTAGATATTTTGTCTTATATATATTCAATTTACTATAGCTATACGACATGAGCAGTTTAGGCATATGCATTACGATCAAGCTTCCTGTGGGCATGTGAAAATGATCTGGAAAGAGTTGAATTTGAGACAGACGCGATGGAAGTAGCAAAGGGAGTAAATCTCAGCATTTATGATAATTGTTTATTTGGAGACTTAATATTATAATGTAATTTAATTAATTTACAAAATGAAACCTTAAATTGTATATAATTTGCAAACTCAGCTTTTTAATTGCTCCATATCGTTCTTTTAGAGTAAAAATTCACGACAACAATTTTTAAAAGAATAACTAAGTTTGTAAACTGTAAAAAAAAACTCCTATTTATAAACTTTTAAACCACATAAATTATCTTTACAAGTATAGCAACCTATGAGATTTATTTTTTTTTTTTTTTGTACCTTTTCCTATTTTAATATCACATTTATTTTTATTTTTCATATTTACTATGATTAATTCAATTCTTTTATATCACAAAAAAAATCAATTTTTTTTAGATTTTTCTTATAAAATAAATTTCAATAAAATATTTTCTAAAAACTTTTAACATAATTTGTATGGTGTTCGCTATGGTTACTTTGTTTTTTACAAAGTACCATTACTTGGTGTGGTTTTCACCATTGGATTAATTTTATGCTCTATCATCCAATGGTGAAAACCACACCAAGTAACGGTACTTTGTAAAAAACAAAGTAACCATAGTTAAAAATATATATATTTTTTTATCTACATAAATAATTGTTTATTTTTATTTTATTGAAAACTTTGACGAAAAACGAACTGAATTATTTAAAAACCTAGGGATTCAGATATCCATGTGCAAGCTTTCAAACAAGTTCATGTGCTGCACGTGATAAAGATTTCATGATAACTAAGGTTAAGCTGATCACCTATTAGACATCATAGGCTCATTTTGATTCTAAAGTGTCATATGCTCTTTGACAAAGAGAAGATTTAAGTTTTAAGAATGGTAATGGCCTATAATTTCATTGGAAAAAGACTGCAACTTAATATGAAGATAAACCATGAACAACAAAGACAAATCAAATCATTTCAAGATAATAGTCAAAACAGAGGTTTGCTAGTATTACACCAGTCCTGAATACAAAACCTAATAAAAACATGTATGTATTCTGATTTCTGACTAACTCACCTCCATCGTCTAAAGTAACATAAACCAACTTCCATATCACTGCAACAATTAAGAAAACAGAATGAAAAATGCATATCAGCAGGTATGATAGCTAGTAGAAATAAACAAACAAATGCCAGCAGTAATTAACGGTTTATAAGCACGGTAAGCTTGTTCTCAGAATATCCAAGTATATTTACAGATGCATAATCAGTGGGTCGAAGGACTAATAAATAACAACCAGCAAGCCTAGGGGTGCAACCGAGCCGAACCGAGACCGAACAGGGACCGAACAGGGGTAGGCTCGGCTCGGCTCGAGAAGTATAAAAATTGAGCTCGGCTCGAGCTCGAAGCTCGCCGAGCCCAGAATTTTAGAGCTCGGCTCGAGCTCGATATAGATTCGGCTCGAGCTCAAAGCTCGTCGAGCGGCTCGTTTTGAATTAAAACCACACTGGTCTGACCAAAAACCCAACTTTTTTTAGAAATTTAAAAAAATTAAAATATAAATTCACTTGGAGAAGCAACCCTTCCAATTGTAATGGAGGTAACAACTCTAGACCGTAAGTCTATTGATCAGATATGAACCCAACCAAACAAGTAGGAAGACGCCCCACTATGTTGCTCTTATTTATAATGATATGTCCTCTTTATACTTTTTCTTTTAAGCGATGTGGGATTGTTTTCTTCATGAAAAAAATCAAGTTGAGGGGCCGGCTTACCCTGGCTTCAATCTTATTGAATTTTTGAGAGTCAATCACTTAGGTGGGCTTTTTCATATGCTTAATAAAAAAAATTAAAAATGAAAAATAAATGAACTTCTATGGTGATAATAATAAATTACACATAATTTTAATTAAAAAAAATGAAATTCTATTCAAGGATGATAATTAGGATGAACATCAAATATTGAATGTCTTTGTATTTTTTTAGGCTCAATTTAAGATAATTATTTTTTTCATTATTTGTTACATTATAAATTAAATATTAATATTAATATATATATATAGTAATTAAAAAATCATTCGAGCCCGCTCACGAGCTTTCGAGCCGAACCTAAGGAAACTCGGCTTGACTCATGAATGTATCGAGCCGATCTCGAACTCGAACCGAGCTCTATCGAGTCGAGCTTTGACCGAGCTTTGACCGAGCCGAGCTCGGACTGTTTGCGAACCACCCAGGCTCGCTTGCACCCCTAAGCAAGCCAATACTTAATCAAGCAAGGCAGTTTCTTACAAGTCCAATCAGAATGAAGGGTAAAACGTATGTTCTTTAGTTTCCAAGGCCTTGCAAATCAATTAAGGGACTCCAACTTTAGGATGTGATACCAAGTAAAATCAATTAAGGGTATGCTCAGATGGCGTTGAGGCAAGAATTCTAATCGAAGGGAGGGAGGGTAAGTTAGATTAAAGGTTAATTGCTTGACCTACAAATCCCGCCGATTTGGTGGGACTGAAAATGAAGTTCTGTTAAACTTCAAATAACCTTCCCTTCCCAATAACCTTCTCCCCAAGAAGGGTTAGATATCTTCTGCTTGTTTTGATAAGGGAGGTTAATTAAGTAACCTTGCTTGGGAGAGAAAGGTTAATTGGAGGTTCAGAATTCTCCATTTTAAGTCCCACCAAATCGGTAGGATTTGGAGTTCAAGTATTTTCACATTCCCTGACCTCAGCTTCCATTATTTAATCTTTCCTAACCTCTATCCAAGATATCATACAATAAAATCAAAATTTAATATTACTTGACAAGAAAATTGTAAAGATCCAAGAAGCTAGAGTGAACAGATTTGAAATGAACTAATCATAATTGCAAATACCACTGATCAATATAATCATAATTAACTTGAAATGCCTGTCTGCAAATACTTATGCTACCAACGTGAACCCAAAAATTCTCATATGCATTATAATTACATCAATAAAAGGTAGAATTTGTTGTTAAGCATATAAAACAATTATTATTAGAAAGTAATACCATACCTCAAATGTTGCTGGGATACATGAAGACTCTAACTCTATCACCCTGTTTAAAAAAAAAAAAAATTAAGAAATGAGTCAAATTTGCTGCCAATTTGACAGAACAAAGTCAAGAAGTTCAGTCCATTACCATAGATCTAGGAGGGAGGTTAGACTTGAACTTGGCGCGAACAACACCACTGTTACCGTGAGGTCTAGAAACTTTCCCCCAAATGCAACGATACTGACTGCCATTCTTCTTCACCTTGGCCTTGTAGATGTAGGCCATTCGCTTACCAGCATACCATGATACCTCCTCCTTCGTGTTCACTCCCTCAATCTGAATAAGGGACGTGTTTGGATATTGGTTCGACTTTGACCTAAAATCAACAGAATCACACTCCAATTAGCTTTTATCCGATCGATAGTTAATAGTTTCTGAGTTAAATGTGTTCTTCTTTACCTCTTGTATCCTAGTATAGTGCCTCGAACATAGAGTCTAACGTTCTCCCCTTGGCGGCTCTTCACCATTTTCGCTCTGTTTCCTGGTTCTGTAGACAAAAAACCTAGTAAAATTAACAACAGGTTTATATTTGGGTTTAGGTATATATGGTGTAATGGGCTCATGACTAACCGTCCACATTCTAAGACCAAAAACTCTTTTAGGCCCAAAATATGATGCTCGTATATATGATTTTGGCCCACCAAAAACTCTTTCGGTTTCACCATTTCGACCTTTTACGTTTTTAGAGGGAAATATGCCATAAGATAAGCATAATAAATAAATAGTAAAAATAATAACCATAAGCCGAGTTAGAAGTTGGTAGATGAGCATTAGTTTATTAAAAAATTTAATTTGTAAAAATCAATGAAAATGTAGAAATCAGATCGCTTTAAAATGACTACGTCACAATGATGGAAATGAGCAAAAATATTATATCTATTGAAGAAGTCAAACTATAGAAGGTTTGAAACAAACATAGAAGAACATTTGGTGAATATATGGCATAGAAAGCTTCCATATAATGAGATATGGATAAAAAAGCTTCCGTATGATAACATTGTTAATCAATTGATCTCAACTCGTGTCATCTTTATTGATTTTGTAGAATTAAAGGATAACACATTGGATCCACTAACCTAAAGGTTAAACCGATATCAAATTGAAAAGGCATCAAATGAATGAGACTCAAACCCGTTAAATTTAAGCCGTTATGAGAAGGAAAACCTTAGCTTGTTGACTGGAGATCCCAAGATCTAGGTTCAAAGAGACAACCTAATTGCATAAATCTTGTGTGATCACTATAGGGGTTAAACTCAAGTCCATTTCTATGATATAAACAGTGGTATAAAAATGGGAAAAGGGCTAAGCTATGCTTTTAATGATACATTTTGCGTCTGCATTCTGAGCAAATAAATCACTAATGTGAGAGTGAAGCGGGATCGCTTCAAAGGAGACTAATGTGGCTTAGTTCTCTGGAACTCTTGCAGAACTAAGAGATGTGTATGATCATAACTAACATAACCATGAGAATCAATGCCGTGTTATGTTGGTATCTGTGTGGGGTATATCATCGTTTACACAAAAGACAGAATACTTCAAGGACACCGCGTCTGCTACTCAGCCAGTAAAGTAAATATATTTTCACAAGGGAAGGTTCATGGGACATTGTCTACCAGTTCTATATAGATATCGACTGTAGAAAGTTATCACCACTTCGTAATTAGCTCGTTTCCAATTTTATTCATGTGGGGATTGTTGAAAAAATAAATAAATAAAATTATGAAATTAATTTAAATACCAACAAACACCTCTATTCATGAATAGTCGTGTTCGTTCATGAACAGTCGTATATGTCCGTGAACAGGCATGTTCGTTCGTAAATAGACATGTCCTTTCGAGTTTTATTTATATAGAATGGAACTATCAAATTCACAGAGTTTAGAAAAAATTACTCTCTGAAATTCGATGCTCTCTGTCTGTTTATATTATTCTTATTTTCCCGCTCTGGTGATAATGAATTTGCACACACTAAGAGCTTGCTTGTGTAATTTATTATATCTTAGGAGACAACCATCAATAGCGACGAAATCTATTTTAAAAAGACTGCTAATACATGCTTCAGCTTTATCTAACTATGTTGTTTTGATTCAAGCTTTATTGTTCTTACATTTCTCTATGTGAAAATATGCAGAGTATCAACTAATGACTATATTGTTGATCGGCTGAACAAACCTCTTCCACAAGCACATGAAAATCATACTAGGTCAATATGTAATATACATGTATGATTGGGTCTTAGTGTAGGTGGGAATTGTTAAAAAGTATACCTTATGTCAATTATGGATATTGTCTTATTGATTATTTTAATATGATTATTCATTATTATAAGTATTTACATGTTAGTTAGCTTTATAATAATATCTATGAATAATAGTTAGTTATTCATGGTCACTTATTATCGTAGAAATAATAATAAATTAAGACCAGTGTGAAAATTGATTGATTATAAATGACACTAGTACTGGACTACCTCACTATGAGATCACTATATGAGTTAGTGTTATAAATAATCTCAGTTATAGTCATGTCATTGGATCTTTAGACTCGAGATCACCATAAATTCCTACAAGATGAGTGATATGTTTTGTTAGAATCAAATTTGTCTTTAATTAGATATTTAGAAAGATTGTGATCGGCAGTGGCGAATCCAGAATTTGAAGGAGCAGATGGCAAAATTCTACGTAAAAAAAATTTAGACAAACAATGTAAAATTGTTCAATTTTTTTATGACAAAAAATACAAAATTGTTCAATTTTTTGTGACGAAAAATGCAAAATCGTTCAATTGTCATGCATTATTTTCATGATTTTTTTGATAAAAAAAACGTAAATTATAATGTTTCCGACTCGTAATCATCCATTTCCGGGATTCTCGGGTTGTTACGCATCAAATATCCCCAACGTTTTGGGTCAAGTGCAATTTTACCCCTAACATCTAAAATGGTGCAATTTTACCCCTAATGTTTGTAGCCAATAGCAATTTTATCCCTAACGTTGATAAATTGGATCAATTTCAAACATTATTATAAAATACAGTCATTTTTTTCTTTATTTTGCACCAATTGCATATCAATTTTGTAATTTTGCACCAATTTTACCTCTAGCGTTGATAAATTGGATCAATTTCAGACACTATTATTCATGACCGAGAAGACAGTTTGATGAATTATTTCTCAAATTGACCCAATTTATCAACGTTTGGGTAAAATTGCTCTTGACTTCCAACATTAGGGATAAAATTGTACCATTTTAGACGTTAGAGATAAAATTGCCCCTGACCCAAAACATTAGGGGTGTTTTTACACTTTAACCCTACATCTGCCTGCCCCTGTGATCGGGCATAGTACGATTTATGCAGAGGGAGATGAGATACTTATGAAATTTATCGGAGCGTGCCAAAAGGCGACGGAAAATAAAGCCGAATCGACTCTATTTACGAGCATGATGGTCGCAACTCTATTTTTTCCAAATAGAGACATAAAGCCCGAATTTTGAATTTTTTTTTTGGAAAATAATATGAAGAAATATTTTTAAAATAAATTAAAATAAGGCTAAAAAGGTGTTTGGAATACGTTCAAAAGCTTGTAATTTGACCCATCGATTAAATAAGTCGCTCAAGTATAATTAGCTCATCATCGAAAACGGACGAAATTTCATACTCACAAATAAGTCTAAAATCATACATAAATTCTTTAAAGTGCACTTTTGAAAGTCCTAACACAATGAGAATCAATTTATTATTTTTCGATATCTGAATGGAGACGAAAAAGGTTCGTCGCTTAATGAAAACTCACAGACAAAAAGAAATAACATGCCGAGTTTCATTTTTTGATTCTCAAGTCACGCAAATCAAATTGAAATTACAGCAAGCTTTTTGTTTAACCCAAATTAATCCAACTTTTTAACAGACCCAAATTTATTTTAAAAGCCTTAATTTAACTTGTTGATTAATAAATTAACCTCAACAATTTTATTATGTTTCAGTTTTGTTTTTCCTTAATTTTTTGGGAGTATTAGATATTTGGATATATAGCAAGTTGGTGATAAATATATGCAAAAATTTAAATATTATAAAGTAATTTATGGTATTAGACAAAAAGAGCATGAATGGAAGAACATTAATTTATAGAAGTGACTGATTATGATGGGTAGGTCGAAATGGGGCCTCCTTTAGCAGCCCAATCACCACCAACCCGACCAAAAGCTACATGCCAAAACTACTAATATTCGCTATCCTCAAATTTCACATTTTTCTGCATTAAAGGCTTTTTTTTCTTTCTTTATGAAAATTGTTGTAACTTTATTAGATCAAAACACCATAAGTAAAACAAGAAAACACCGGTAAGGAATCAAATCTAATCCATAAAGAGACCAAGAATCTGTTTGATTCAGTTGTTAGTTAATAGCTGTTGCGGTTGCGGTTGCTGTTTGTAGCTGCAGTAAGCTGTTAGCTGTTGTTAGCTATTTGTTATTAGCTGTTTAATAATTAGTGTTTGGTAAAATTATATTTAACTGTTGCTGTTCAGATTTCTTTTTTTTTTTTTTGGTAGGAAAGGAAAGAAAAAACAAAACACAGCCGCCTAACCCGGGATTAGCCTGGGGAAGCTGACCCCCACCAAATCATCCAAAATCAGGGATGAGATGAAGCACGGAGGAGAAGAAAAGGTAGAGAGGCCCAAAATACTTGTATGACCTTCAAACGCGAGTCGGTCCGCAACCCGGTTTTGCTCCCTATAAATATGGCTGAAGCTAAGACGATCAAAGGAAGAGCAAATCCTTCTAATTCCTTTGATTAAATTTTGGATACTTAAGCAAATAGCATTATTCCCCGAGATCAACTTGACCGCTTCAAGGTAATCCGATTCCACCAGAAGCTTCTTCACCCCTAGGTTTTTAGCTAACTTAAGGCCAGAAAAAATTCCTCACAGCTCTGCAGCAAAGGACGAGCCCATACCCAAATTCTGGGAGAAACCAGAAATCCAATCACCAGCGTCATCTCTCAGGACCCCTCCCGCGGCAATTCTCCCGTCCATTAGACGAGAGTCATCAGTGTTCAGCTTAGCCACACCTTCGCTAGGTTTACACCAGCCTAAGAGATGGACCTCTTTCTTTTGGATCGCCCTAGCCAAAGGATCCTCAATGAAGCTATCAACCAAGGTACAAATCTTACTGGAAAAGAACTCAAACACATTAGGCACAACAACTGTTTCCCCTCCAAAAATCTCCTCATTTCTCCATTTCCAAACCTGATGGCATACCACCACAAATAAGAGAACACCATGCTTCAAATCAGCCAATAGTTTACCATTAATCCCATCCACAAACCAATCAAGCTCTGAGTGAGAAAAAAACGAAGACAACACCTTTAAAGGGAGAACTTTCCTCCAAATCTCTTTGCTTTTCTCACAATCTCTGAGAGCATGGCACAAAGTTTCTTCATGACCTCTGCATCTGCCACAAGCTCCGGACTCCACTAAATGCCTCCTTTTCCTATCAGAATTAGTAAGCAATCTGTTTTTAACTCCTAGTCACAGGAAGCTTCTAATACGATAAGGCACTTTTAATGCCCAAATCGTCTTCCACACCTCAGGATGCAAAGTATCCAACTCCTGGTAGAAAGCCTGAAAAGCCGATTTACAAGAGAAAGCCCCGTTGTTCGTCAAAGACCAACAGTAACTATCCCTGTCTTCCTCCTTGCTACTGATCTGAACTCCTCTAATTCTCAGGAGCGACTCCAGATTGAGAAAAGATTCAAACTTTGACCAAATCCACTCCCCTTCAGAATCCACCACATCTGCAATCTTCCTGTTTTGAATCTCAAGAGGTGGTATAGACTCACAAACTTCCAATAAAGATTTATTGCCAATCCAAGTATCCTTCCAGAATCTAATGGATTTACCATTTCCCACATTCCACCCAATCCCTGAGCAAAATTCAGCAAAGACGACATTAAGGCCTTTCCAAAGAAAGGAACAATTAACCACTCTATCCTTAAGACCCCCAAAAACCTTGTCCTTTCTATATTTGCCGCATAATAATTGAACCCAAAGAGCAGAAGGAAGTTGCCACATTCGCCACAGAAGCTTCATTAATAAAACTTTATTATTATCTCTGGCTTTCCTGATGCCCAGACCTCCCATATCTTTAGGTTGACAAACCTCATTCCAAGGCACCAGGTGAATCTTTCTCCCCTCCTCAGCTTCCCCCCACAGGAACCGACGATTGATTTTATCAAGATCTTTGAGCACAAGCTCAGGAAGGTGACAAGCCTGCATAATGTGATTAGGAGCCGCACAATTGATAGACTGAACCAGAGTAAGGCGACCTGCAAGAGAAAGAGTCTTAGCTTTCCAAACGGCACACTTCTTATTTGTTTTGTCCAAAATATCCTTGAAAGAAGCTTTAGATACTCTTTCACTATGGAGGGGAATACCAATATACTTCCCCAGAGACTTAGTCAGAGGAATTCCAGACAAGGCATTCAACCTTTTGCAGGCTCCCTGATTTATATTCCTAGAACACATCATTCTGGACTTCTGGATATTAAGCTTTTGCCTAGAGGCAGAGCAGAAATAGTCCAGAATCTCCATAATCACACTTAACTGCTCCTCATTACCTTCCATAAAAATCAAAACATCATCTGCAAAGAACAAGTGGGTAACCTGGGGACAGAATTTATTGATGGATACCGGATGGAATCTTCCATTACCAACAGCATCTTGGATCGTGTGAGTCAATCTTTCCATTGTAATAACAATAAAGGGCTCATTGGATCCCCTTGACGGATACCCCGGGAGGGAGAAAAACCCTCCGACATATTCCCATTGATCAAAACTTGAAAAACAGGAGAAGAGATGCAACCCTTAATTAAACTCCTCCAAGTGTCCGAGATCCTTGCCCTCTCCAGACTCTCAAGAAGGAAACTCCAGTTTATGCGATCATAAGCTTTCTCCAGATCCAACTTGAGAGCCACAATACCTTTCTTTCCCTTTATTATTTTCATAGAATGGACCATCTCTTGGGCAATGACAACATTATCCATCATTTGTCTACCAGGAACAAAGCTTCCCTGATTCTGGCTAATGATATCAGGAAGGATACAACGAATTCTATTGGCCATAATTTTTGTAATAGTTTTATAGAGAACATTACAAAGGCTGATAGGCCTCATTTGTAAGAAAGATGAAGGCTTCTCCACTTTCGTAATCAGAACAAGAAGAGTGCTATTAACGAGCCCAATATCCCGAGAGCCGTTAAAAACCCTTTTAATAAAGCTATAAAAGCCTTCCTTCACAACCTCCCAGTGTTTATGGTAAAAACCAGCAGGCATGCCATCAACTCCAAGAGCTTTAGTAGCCCCAATACTAAAAATAGCTTGATCAATTTCTTTCTGTCTAATATGGACATGTTTTAAATTAATCAACAAAGAAATTATAAAAGAGATAAGGTAAAAAAAAATGCTTATAACGTTTATAACTAGGAGCAATTTTACTCTTAAATCTAAAATGGTGTAATTTCACCCATCACGTTGGCAGCTAAGAGTAATTTTACTCTTAACATTGACAAGTTGAGTCAATTTCAGACATTATTACAAAACACAAATATTTTATTTCTTATTCTACACAAATTGCACATATCAATTAGTTCTAGAAAAGAAAAGAGTTTTCATATTTTTTGTGATTTAATAATAAAAGTGACAATTAATATTTATAAATTCAGCAAAATATTTGAATTTTTTTGGTCCAACTCGTACAAAAGACAATATATTTTTTAAAAAAATTCACTTCTATTCATATGTTTGTGATCTGTTACTAATAATAATAAAATATGCACATGTGAAATGTAGATAACAATATTCATGATCAAGAAGACAGTTTGATGAATTATTTCTCAAATTGACCCAACTTGTCAATGTTAGGGATAAAGTTGCTCTTGCTTCAAATGTTAGAGGTATAATTGCACTATTTTAGACGTTAAAAATAAAATTGCTCCTAGCTATAAACATTAGAAATATTTTTGCACCTTATCATATTATAAAATAAAAAATGTGTTGCACAAATTAATAAAAACAATTTATATAAAAAATAAAATAATAAAAAGAAAAAGTTTATTGAATGCAAAAAAAAACTTTGCTCTTCTATTATATTATAGAAAAAATAAATATATTTTTGTGAAATAAAAATGATAATTTTGTTAATAATAAATAACTAAAAACAGTAGTGGTAAAGTTTTTTAGCTTCGTGGTTGAGAGCTTATCTATAACTAGGAAAGTCATGGGTTCGACTCACATCCGAATAGAGTGAGAATTTTTCTTTCTTCTTTAATGTAATTATGTAAGCGTGCATAATTTTTTTTAAAATAATAATAATAAAAAAAATAACTGCTAAACGATGTGGCAGAAATAGGGGAGGTCCACCACTCAATCTAATTTTATAGGTGATACTGGTCCAATATACATCCATTAATGTTTGATTGAGGTTTATATTAAAATGAAAATTTGTGTATATCCCTTCAATTATTGATTGATTGGGTTCTGGATTATTATATTAGTGGTAGAACTCATCTTCGAGAACGAGAAGCATATAATTCTGAAATTGGGTCTTCTTGCATTGACAAACACACCCTAAGGATTGAAATTCTTGCAACATCGTATTCTACATAATTAATGCGTCTGAGGTTGATTATGCATGCGTCACATTAGTCCCCCCACCCTATTTTTTTTATAACTAAGAATAGCTCATAATTCATATTGAAATGGTGTGAACACATCTTATAAAATTAATACATTCATTGGAGTAGCAATGTTTCATTTCAAACTATAAAAAAAAAATATTTAATTATATTTCTTTTAGTTTTTTTATAAAAATATTAGCGTTTTGGACATTTTTACTGCAAAGTTTTTTTTTAAACTATTTATCTTGTATGTAATATTGATAAAATTATCATTTTATTTTCACAAAACACGTTTATTCTTTGATGTTATTCATACCTCTATAATATTATTGTCAAAAGAACAAAATTTTATTCCGTTCAATAAATTATTATTTAGTTATTTAGATGAATTTTTATTAATTTTTGTATTACAATTATTATTTTTATAATTTATTTGTTTATTAATTTAAAATATATCCATAATAAACATTTTATATAGGGTAAATTACACATATGGCCACTGAACTTTACATTTTTTAATACCGTTGGCCACTTAACGCCTCAAAACGACCATTGACAGCTAAAAATAAAAAATCCAAAGCGTTAATGATATTCTAAGAAACTTTAATTCTTGAAAATTTTCGTTTTGAGGTCATTTAGATATTGTTTGGTTAGGAGAGAGAAAGTGGATTTTTAGAGAGAGAAAGCTCCAAAAAATGTGATTTTCGAAAATAAAAAATGCGGTTTCATGGTAAATGTCGTTCTGAACAACTTTAATTCTTGAATATTTTCATTTTAAGATCGTTAACTATCACCGGTGTTAAAACGTGTAATGTTCAGTGGTCATACAAAAAAAATGAAGTTAAATGGCCAAAATGTAAAAATGAATAAAATTCAGTGGTAATGAAGGTAAGTTACCCATTTTATATACCAATAACAACATTTCATTATAATTTTAATTTACTGTAATAAATTAATATTATTAGTTTTCAATTAGTTTAGTTTGGCTCGATACTATGGAACACTCCTCATATTTGAACACAAATAAATGATGAGAAGAGAAGCATATTTGAATAAGATGATCAATCTACAAAAACAAGAGTATCAATCAACCACAATTATTTTATTATGTATAAAAACAGAAGTTAGCCCATTTATGGTTGTGAAAATGAAGAAAAATCACAACTCATATCATATTTTATATATTATGATCTATATTGTCCCTTTTTCTTTGTGGTAGATCCAAACGTCATTCTATCTAAAAGCATTACATCTCCGTTACAATAATTACACCAAGCTTTCCTTTATATTTTTAGTCATAAACAGATTATTAATATTCATATTCTATGTTTTTTCTTTCTTTTTTCTAAGAGTTGTAATAATGCTATGTCTAAATTGTCAAAGCCAGCTCTTTTAGAAGCATCACCCTTCTAGAGCCTTCATTTGTTACCTTTCGTGCAGTGGCGATTCTTGATTGATCTATTGAGGGGTTCAATGGAAATAGGGTTAGCACGGGTTAAAAAAGAGACAGACAATAAATTATTGAGTGTTTGAGGAACATGAAGAATATTTTGAAAATTAGCAGGAGTATTGGAAATGGAAAGAGAAGACCTACCAACATGAGATATGGGGATAGAATGACCATTACCTACAACCACTTCCTCAGGGCCTGTGTATTCACTGTGAATATGGAGATTTTCCAAATCTGACGTAACATGGTGAGTTGCACCGGAGTCTAAAAGCCAATCAGTTGAGCTATGGTAGAAATTGATATTTTAAGGTTATGTAGGAATTTTGTAAAATTGAGGTTTTTCACGATTGTGCTTTTTATTATGAAATTATGGTTCAAATGAAGCTATTGACTATGCTTCTATGTGAATTTCAGATTTTACTTGATTATGTTGATTTAAGGCTTGATTTTGTTGATTTACATATATACATATATGTTTTTGGTTTCAATGTATATATATATTGAATAAAATGAATTTGATGATTTCTTACGAATTGTTTTTGGATTGAGAAATCTATTGCGGTTATTGTTGTTATTATTTTGGATTGAAGTCCAAATATGATTTTTATGAGTTGTGATATTTCGAAAGATTAAATGGTTTTGTCCATCTAGGATTGCCCGGGGTAGGAGTTGTATTTGTAAGACCATATCTACTGGCGATATGGCCAGATTGCACAGCTGGTAGTCCTAACTGTTAGGCAAGGAACGAGATATAAATGAGATATCTCGATATTGTTATGATTGATGTTATGATCTACACGGGTGGAATTCGAGGATGGATACACATACACAAATGTTATTTTATGAACTTAAGTTTTGATAATATTTTATAAGGTTTTGATGACTATCTTATAAACGTATATATGTAGCTATGTTAAGTAAAGTTGGTTTTTATAGTTGATAATTGCTTACTGAGATTTTTGTCTCACCTTTTTAAATGTTTTAATGTTTTTAGGTGAGAAAGTACAAGGTATAGAGAAGGTTACCGATCGATTAGGCAAGGATCGGAAGTTGTTGCTTATTGTTAGAATTATGGTTAGAACTTTAGTATTTAATTGTAATATTGGTAAATATGTTGAGGCTTTAATGTAATAGGAATATGGATTTGTTTCGAATATACGTCTAAGAGGAATACCTAGAAAAGTGATATTTATGATATTTGGAGACTCTTAAGTGTTGATTGTGATCTTTCTATTTCACGCCCGATGTCGATTGAGGTCATCTAGGATCGGGTGTGACAGTGAGAGGTGACAGCCATGTTGGAGGATGGTTTGAACGAGCCACGGGTGTTACGATTAAAACGGGGAGAGGGACATTGTTTGGAGATGTGACCATTACCCCTGCAATTATGACAGACAAGAGTTGTGACATCAAGAGGAGCATAAGCACTCCCAAATCCACGGCCAGAATGTGGGAGAGGCAAAATTCCACGGCCAGAAGAAGGAGCAGAGAAATTATGGCGGCCTCGACTACGTCCGCATCCATTTGTTCGTGCAGTGTAATGAACGGATGGTGTAAATGGGGTTTGCACATTATCACGCTCCAATTGCCGTTCTTCAGAGAGTAAAAGGCCAGTGAGATCAGCAAAGGATACAGGTTCGTGATGAGCACTGAGAGCTCTAGTAAAAGGTCTATAAACTGTTCCAAGACCTTCAAGAATAGCAGTAATGAAATCGTCTTCAGGAGTAGGTTTTTGAAGGGTGGTCAATTCATCTTGAATTGATTTTGCTTTGAGTAGATAATCAGAGATACTGTCATTCTCTCGAGTCAAGTGAAAGAGTCGTTGTTTCAGATTTTGAATTTGAGTTTGGGAGCCGGCAGCATAGGCTTTTGCTAGTTTTGTCCAGGCAGTAGCGGCGGTTTCAGCACCGACGATTTGGGGAATGACGGTAGGCGAGAGAGAGGCAATGATGAAGGAAAGAACTTGCTGACCTCTCTGTTCCCATGTGTTGAAGGCAGGATTAGCGGCACTAGAAGCTAATTGTTTGGGCGGAACAGAAGAGGAGGAATCGATATGTTTGCCCAAATTATGGCCTTTCAAAACAGGTAGGATCTGTGTTTTCCATATGGGATAGTTTGAGGAGGTTAATTTGTGAGAAATTTGAGATGTGAGGGAAGAGAAGGAGAGGACGTTATTTGAATCAGATGTGGCGGCTGGAGTAGTGGCCATTAGGGTAGAGATTGAAGGTGATCGGGAATTGAGAGGAAGAGAAAAAAAATTTGCAGAGTTGTTAAACCACTCTAGCTCTTGATACCATGAAAGAGTAGGATACTTGATGTTCAATTGATTGAATGAAGCCGTATATATGGCTGTACAGGGAGAGTTTGTTACAATAAACAATTACAAAAAGATACAGATAGAATAATATCAGAGAATACAATTTGAACAAGTCTAGGTTATCTAATTATGCAAAGACTATAATAACTTTATCAAATTTTACATGCGCATCATTTTTTTTATTAAACCGAACTTGTTTTAAAAAAATTCATATATATATATATTATCATTTGAATAATTCAAAAATAATTTTTACATACTTTAAAATTAAATTAAATTTATACTACAAAAATAAGTTTGACAAAAGTGATGACTCCTTGCTAATATAGCTCATGATTCTCCTATTGCCCTTGCTCAAGCCGACTTATTAAACTAAAACTTTTTTTTGTTTTTCTTTTCCTTTGCTTACCCAACAAAAATGTTAACAATTCAACCCACAACTTAAGTTAGACTTTCTTCTTTTTTTACCGAAAAAAAATTGAACTGAACTGAATGCTACTAATTTGAACTAGATTATACTAAAACTGAAATAACCATATAATTCTTTAAAAATAGCAATAATTAAAATAAAAAACTTATAAAAAATAATAATGGTTTTAGTAACAATAATAATAATAAAAAAATTATAATTATAATAAGTAATGATAAGTTAATGAACTGAACTAATTGATACTAAAATTAAGTAACAACGAACATGACTTTACTAGTTTAATTGTTAGATTACAATTGTTGTTATTTTTTACAATTAGATTTTAGCTGATTAATTATATTACTATCGATGAATTTCATTCTTATATAGTTCACAATAAATAAATAAAAATTAAAATAATAGTAATATGAACAACTAAACGAAAATGAAATATTGCAACATCTAAAAAATACAGATTTGTCAAAAATATTTACCTCCTTTTAATTGTTCACTCAATACTAGCAGTTACTTTATAAAAAAAAAATAAACATAGAATTTACCTATATTTGATATATTTTGCACTAGTATTATTTTAAAACGGTTAGAATTATTCAATTAATGGGCTGAATAATTAATATATTCGAAATAAGAACAGGTCAAGCTCATCTAAAAGATGGAGAATTAGGGTTAGAGTTTTATAGCCTAACAAAAAATTATAAATAGAAAGTTACCTACTAACAAGCACATATGTTCTTTGCTCACGAGAAAGATTGAATAGGGAAGGGATTTGAAACATATAAAGATGCCTCGCCAATTTGACAGGAAAAGGCACTGAGCCCAAATCATAAGTTGATTTTAGAGAATACACAATTTCTATGTGCATCCTCCCTCTCTTATGCTACCCCTCTCTCTGTCTCAGACGTCAACTTTAGTTCGTGGACTCACCATTTTCACATCGTCTTAATATCTACGTGGACGATATCTGATTTTTCCACAGCTTATCTTTTCAACTAGTTTTGCTCTACAAAAGGTAAACCTTAAACACATGTTTAAATTAGGATTATTTATTAGGATAATCTCTTCAAGAATTTTCTTTATATTATTTATTGTTACATATATATTTGATTACATAAGAAATCTTTAAGTTTGTTAAAAAAAAAAAAAAGGAAAGAAATCTTTAAGTACAATAAAATATAGCTCCCAAAATTTCTCTTTGTTTCCCTAATTTTTTTCTCATTAATTAGGAGCTGGATTATGTTTTATTTTTTTATTTAGATAATATTATATTTTTCAGAACTTATTCATTATTCTGCAATTAGTAATTAAATTAGGTATAATATTATTAAATATCAAAAATAATATTTTGTTATAAAAATAATATCGAAAGTAAAAACACAACTAATGATTTGAAAAAATAATAAAAATAATTAGACACAACACAAGATAAAATCTGAAAGGTTCTTTTTAGTGTGAATTTTTTCATATCCATTTGTCATTCTTCCACTTTCTCACGAATGAAGTGATACTAAACTCGAATATGTTTTGTGTTGGAATGAAAGTTTAGATTTTTTGCTAGATGCAAGACACTCTGAATGTCACTGAACAAAGAAATATTCTCTTGTTCGTGCCCGAGTTCCTCCAATACCATCTTTAACCATATTGCTTTTTTACTAGCTTGTGTAGCTGCCATATATTATGCTTTTGTTGTTGATAAAGCAACAGTTGATTGCAATTTTGAAACCCAGCTTACAGATCCGCTAGTAAAGTCGGATCCTCCATAACATAATAATGAAATATCTTTCGTCCCTTTAATGTATCTAAGGACTCTTTTCACTGTTCTCCAATGCTCTTGATCAAGATTCACCATGTATTTACGAACTGCTCCCACTATTTGTGCAATGTCTGGTCTTGCGCATATCATGGAAAACATTAAACTTCCCATTGCTGATGCATATGGTACTCATTTTTATCATCTCCTCTTCATTGTTAGGACTCATTTTGGGAGTTAACTTGAAATTAACAAGAAGTGGGGTAGAAATTGGCTGACAATCTTGCATATTAAAACAACATGGTTGCTCAAGCAATTTTTTTTAGAGAGCCAATTCTTCATATTATTTCTCTCTTGGTGAATTTGTATCCCTAGAATTCTGTTTGCTAGTCCCAAGCCCTTCATTTCAAACTCTCTAGCCATTTGTGCCTTTAATTCTTTAATATGATATTTGTTGGGGCCTTCTACCAACATATCTGGGGCGGATCCAGAGGGGGTGGGGAGGGTCGGCCGACCCTCCGGCCCTCCGGAACACCCTTGAAGAACAGTGGTTCAGTCCCGAGCAGCCCCCAAGATAGTTAAAGTTAGTACTTATAATATAGGACGTGATTATGTGACATAAAATTAAGCTTACATTGTTGGTCTTAGTGGTAATTAATCTCATGTTCAAATCTCACTCTCTTCATTTTTATCCCATTTTAATTTTTTTCCTTTAAACCTCATTCTCCTTTATTATTTTTAATTGTTTTTTTCAATGTTATCAGAACCGGACCGGACATCAAACCGGATTGATGACTGGATCATGGGTCACTTGGTCGGATCGGATGGCTCAGATTGGTCGAACCGGATGACATAATAAATAAATAAATAATATTTTTATATATTAAATATATATAATTAATTTAAAAATATTTTTATACATTATATATATGATATATCCAAAATAAATTATAAACAACTTTTGGTTTGTTATTTTTTGTTAATTTGAGTCTTAAACATATAACGAATAAATTAAATTCAGAATAAATTGAAATATATCAACGTATTCTATGCCATAAGATCTTTTTAAAAATATATTATAAACTCAAAACGGACAAATGATGAATAAGAAATTGATGCTCAAAGTGAACCACTTGAAATGGTTTGGAAGAAGATAAAATAAAATTAAACACTCACATCCCACATAAGAAAGAAATGAGAAACTTAACTAGTTTATAAGTAAATTAGCTTTACAAGCCTTTAACCAATTACTAGGAAAAATGCTCTCTCACGTGCAGGGGTGCAATCGATTAGCCATTGAAATGATTTGGAAGAAGATAAAATGAAATTAAACACTTACATCCCACATAGGAAATAAATGAGAAACTTAACTAGTTTATAAGTAAATTGGGTTTACAAGCCTTTAACCAATTACTAGGAAAAAGGCTCTCTCACGCGTAGGGGGGTGCAATCGATTAGCCATCGGGTTAGGGGCGCACCCGCACGACATGGGCGATGCGAATGCCGCACCAAAATAAGATTTAATTCCAGCCCGCCCATATTTCACCATTGAAATAACCGGACAGGCTCTTCCTCGCCGGTTCCCGGCCGGTCTGAGCCTGATAACATTGATTTTTTTAGTCTAAATTGACTATTTGTATCTTATCTCTTCATTAGTAATATTAATTTATAGTGATAAAGTATAGAAATACCTCTAACGTATATAGACATGAGTAATTTTACCCCTAATAAGTGATAAAATACAGTATATTTTTATACTTTAAAAAATTCACGTTTAATCATATATTTGTGAACTGTTACTAATGGATAATAAAATGACACACATATGTGAAGTGTAGATGACAAGATTCATGACCGAGAAGACAATTTGATGAATAATTTCTCCAATTTACCAAACTTTTAAATGTTAGGGGTAAAATTGCTCTTTACTGTCAATGTTAAGAATAAAATTGCACCATTTTGGACGTTATGGGATAAAATTATTCTTAGGTGTAAATGTTAGGGTATTTTTTGCACCTTATCCTTACTTTATATTGAGAGAGGGCGAGCCTTGGCGCAACGGTAAATGTTGTTGTCGTGTGACCAAGAGGTCACGGGTTCGAGTCTTAGGAGCGGCCTCTTGCTAAATAAATTGGTAGTGGAAGGCTTGCCCCCAATACACCCTTGTGGTGGGACCCCTCCCCGGACCCTCGCTCAGCGGGGATGCGTAGTGCACCAGGCCGCCCTTTTATCCTTACTTTATATTGAAGCTCAGTTGTTTTGCACCTTAACGTTTCCAATTAAGATCAAATTTACCCTTACATTATCAAAAATTTGAAAATTTTGATTTGATTACTATCAAAGGCTTAAGTCGTTATTAAGAAAAAAAAATCTTCATGCACTGGAGCCCCTCCGAACTTTGAGCTTTGGCTCCGCCACTGCAACATATCGTCTACATAAAACAACAAAATGATAAAATAATTTTCGCAAATCTCTTGAAATATGCACAAGGGTTTGAATTTAGTCTATTGTATCCAAGGCTCATAATGAAGAAATCAAATCTCTTATACCAACATCTCAACGCCTGTTTGAGACTGTAAAAAAAATTTGTTCAACTTGCAAACCAAGTTCCTATTTTCAACTTCTTCAAAACTTCCTGGTTGGAGCATATAAAATTCTTCTTCAAGATCTCCATGAACAAAAACAGTTTTAACATCTAATTGTTAGGGTTTAGTGTCCTATAGACAATTGTTCTAGGATATAAACTTAATGTAAATGAAATGTTCTTTACATCATTTGTTTTAATAAGATATGGTTTCATAACTATATAAAGGCAACCTCTTTTAAGAACTAAATAAGTCTAATAAAAAGAAATCCCTAAGTTTGTTTAAAGTGATTATAAAGTGTTCATACAAACATGAAGTGGGATGAAACTTTATAATAAACTAATAAACTTAAAACCACCCCAAGTCAAGTGATATGTTTAGAAATAGGATTGACATATCACTGTTGAGACTTACATGTAACAATGTCTTCTATCGAGACAGAGAGCTGATCTCATAAGCTTCAGATATGCAGATATCTAGACAGTTACATGGATCCAATGAAAGGGAGTTCATTAGGATTGGGGACCCGACTTGAGATAAAAGGATGGGTAGATTTATCCTTGTCACCTGTTCATCTCATTGGTATTAATAGGTATAAGTAATCCTCAGACTCAAAAGAATGTTAATTAGTGATTCTGGATTATGGAATGTGATGCTTTGATCCTGTTGTAACACGATCCATAACAGAGATGACCCTGGGGTGTGAACGGCAGACGTTGGGTATCACAGGAAGTAATTGCAGGATAGTTATACATTAGATTGAGCATTTGTCACTTTCGATAAATTGGAGATACGTCCAAGGATCGCTTCTGGAAGACTTGACTCTAAATCCTTGCAAGGTGATAGCTTAAGACTTGAAATATAGATTTCACTTAACCTATCTAATTGGAGTTAACTCGGCATGTACAAGTAAAACGAACGTCTCGCTATATGTGACTTGACATTATCCATAGTCATAAGATTCAGTTCAAGGATGTAGTTGATAAAGGATCGAATTATACTGTAACTAATACGGAAAGGTCAACGACAGAATCAACATGTCTTCTTATAGCTCTGGGGGAATGTTTCGGATTTGCTAATCACATTTCGCGTACTCATTCTGTTATGTAAAGATTAAATATAATTCTGAGAAAATTAATTTAATAGTTGCATATGGCTAGAAGCAATAAGATCCTAATGGGTCACACATAAGACTTGGAGCCCAAAAGAGAAACAGATGTTAATTAATTGATGGAAACCCAACTGAGTCCACTAAGGCCTAGTAAGTAAGGGGGGCGATTTTTATGTATAAAATACATAAAGAAATTTGATTTTAAGCAATCCTAATTAGATTATGATTGTGAATTAAATTAATTAAAGGATAAATAAGTTAGGAGGTTTAATGAGATTAAATTACTCCTATTATTATCCTAAAAGGTTATTATTATTATCTTTATATTTAGATATAATTATAGATAATAAATAAAAATTATATTCCGAATTAAATTCTTATTCAGTAACCTAATTCTATCTAACTAGGGTTTAGATGCAAGAGAGTATATATACCCTCTTTATGTGTAAATTTCGGCTAAGCCCTAGTCTACCGAAGAGAAGAATTTCGACCCCCTTGTTGAGGACGAGATTATTCACCGCTTCCTTCCGTTTCAATTGATTATTAATCTCTTTCTCTATTCCTTGATCTTGTGTTGATTAATTAGAGGCAATCTATTCTTGATTGCTTTCATACGGTTGAATTCTAACTTGGTTTTGAATTGTGTTTTTGTCTTGTGCTCGGGAACTCGAAGTAAGAGTTGTGGGCACTTCGATTGCAACGGTAGATAGAACATCAAAAGGTATTTCCTTCTATCCCTCTTTATATGAAATAACGATTAACGGATCTTGGGTTAATGAAAAATGGTTAAAATTTTTATATTTTCGCTACCAAACGTTTGCCTATTTTCCTTCAGTGGTATCAGAGCCTGCGTTAAATCCGTTATTTCATATATGAAAATTAAGAAGTTTTTCCAATCAGATTGAATGAATATTTATAGTTAGGTTAATTAACGAAACTGTTTTGATTAATTAATTCTAAAGATAAATAAGTTTTAATTAATTGTTAATTAAAATAGATTATGCATATGTTCCTAATTATTTTGGTTGATAATCATTATAACAAAATCTATTAGTTTTATAGTTAGATTGATAAAAGTTAGTTTTATTATTCTAAAGATAAAACGGAAAATCTTTAATAAGTTTTTCTTATTTTCTGAAAATCATTTTAAAACTGTTTTAAAACCAATATATATATATAAAAAAAATATAGGACAGCAGTTCGGACCCGACTGCCGTCGTGCGATTGCTGCCTCGCGGCATCAATCGCATAACTTCTGGCCACCGCTGCCGCGAGGCAGCGGCGGACCAGACGCGTGGCTGCTGCCAAACGGTAGCAGCCACGTATTCGGGGTCCGACCCGGAACATGTATATTTTAAAGAGGAAATTACACGAGACATCATGTTTAAATTTAATTTTACAGTTAACTATCATTCCATTTTGTGTTTTATCAATATATTAAAATCTTTTTATTGAAGTATCAAAAACAAATAAAGTATTCTACTTCTGTCAAATTATACGGTTAATAAGGATTTATTTAAAATTATATGAATTGCAGCATATGAGAATATGAATTTCAGCATCATATTTTTCTTAGCGTAATCACACCATCAAGACAATAAAAAAAATTAAAGGATTCAATGGAATATTAAATATCACTTTTAAATTCAGATGAAGCAAGAAGGTTTGGGGTAAATTACACCCATGGCCACTGAACTTTACCATTTTAATATTATGGTCACTGAACTTTAATTTTTAACGGTATAACCACTGAATTTTACACGTTTTAACACTGATTGTCACTCAACTTTAATTAACTCCTCAAAATGACCGTTAACGATCTTAAAATAAAAATATTCAAGAATTAAAGTTGTTCAGAACGACATTTATCATGAAACCACATTTTTTATTTTCCAAAATCACTTTTTTGGAGCTTTCTCTCTTTAAAAATTAATTCTCTCTCAACCTTAACCAAACAACACCTAAATGACCGCAAAACAATAGTTTTCAAGAATTAAAATTCTTTAGAATATCATTAACTCTTCGAAAAATTTATTTTGAGACTGTCAATTATCATTTTGAAGCATTATTAATATTAAAAAATGTAAAATTTAATGATTATACTGTTAAGAACTGAAGTTCAATAGTTACAATACATGTAAAGTTCGATAGTCATGGATATGATTTACCTAAGGTTTGGGTCGGTTGATTAACTATTTTCTACATTTTCCGTACGTGGGACTGTTACTCATATGTCCATATCAATTCAGCATATTTTTTAATTTTTGAAAAATTAAAAAACGTGATAAATCACCCTATTATTAAGGGAGGTGCCGTTTTAGTTGATAAAATCTGATTAGGTTTAAAATTATTTGATATAAATAGAATTAATTTCACGAGTGTGAGACATCTATTATATATATAAAGTGTGGAAACAAATTTAATACATGGCAGAATATTACGCTTCCTAAGATGATTTGGCACACTAAGAAAACAGGAAGTTTAGTTGTCAATTTAATGAAATTTTAAATTTTCTTAAAATTATACAAATTCTATATACTCTCGCCCACCTGTTGAGATAAACTAAAACCAGAGTTCTAACTAAAACCCAATTCATCTTGGCGTAATCCAAAACTAACTTGAAATTCAAAAAATCCAAAACTATTCCGATCGTATTTATCTTCTCCCTATCAAACGATCTCTTCTCCCTATGTCTTCTCCTATCTCGATTTACTTAACTGAATCTCTTCTTCTTTCTAAAGTAATTTTTGTTTTCTCTAATTTGCGGGGCTTGACATTGGGTCCTTTCTAATTCATTATGAAATTCTAAAAAGTAATAAAAACATTAAATTTTGCAGGAGGATTTTGAGTTTAAGCAGGGGCATGTTTGAAAGCTTAGAATTTAATAGAGAGGGCTAATGAGGAGATTCAGTCAGCTATATGAAGTTTTCCGTTTGTGATATTTAATTTTTATATTTGTTTATGCTTAGAACTCAATTTCAATGGATTCTGGAAGATTATTTGTATTGTTGATATTCATATGGCAGTGCATTGTTTGTTCCAGAAAACTGAATTTCGGTATTTTCTATGTAGTTGAAGCATTAGCTGCAAGTAGGACCGGGAGATTTCTATGCCTAGGTGTGGCAAGTTTCAACTATTATATAAAGTGAATGAGGCATGTGGTGTTTCTTTGTATGCTCTCTTTCCCCTCTTTCTATATATTTGTCTTCCTTTTCCTTTGCAGAATGTTTAGCATTCAATCTTTTGTTCTGAAGTTATCCCTTCATATATGAGATTGTATTTTCATGCAAAGTTCTTATAATAGATGTCATAGTGCAGTATCATTTACTTAATAGCAGTTAGAAACAAATAAAATCTGCTGATAATATATATTGATAAAATTGTGAATTTCGCCTCGAGTTAGACCGAAACTTCCAGCTTGATGGTCCATTCACGATTTTTCTATCTGACGTTTCCAAAAAATTCCTTATAATGTTCCACCTTTCATTCTCTCTTCATTATATCTTTTTTGGTTCAACATGTTATATGAATTTTGTGGATTATTCACCTTTTCTTCCAATTTTTTCATCTTTTCATTAAAGCAACCTTATTGATATTTCACATAAATATGGAGTTTTTTTTGTTAGAATTATATAGAGTTTTAACATCTGATATAAAATATAATTGCTTTAAACAAGAGAAAATTGGTTGCCAACCTTAATTTGTTTTGACTCAATCAGATGTTAGAGCACTTGCTAATTCAAATAGGATTGTCTTATGAATTTTAAGAACTTTGCATATAAAACTATATATATTGCTTAAATTAAGAGGTTTGTAATGCTCTTTGCAAATTGAGCGAACAAATATTTTAACTAATGTTCTGGAAAAATTGTGTAGAATAAAATATTTAGTTCTATCTTCACCATTATTATTTTACATTGATTAGAGAAGTGGCAAATGATTATGAAGGGGAAAGAGAGTATAAATGAATTGATTCAATTTTATTTTTATTGATTCACTTTTGTTCTTATCTATAATTTCACATGGACCCAACTCTACAAAGTAAAGTTGAGGAGGAAATAATACTAATACGAGAGGAAGTGAAATTATTACCTATATGACATAGAGAATTGAAAAATAAACATATAGGGCAATTTATATTTCCGATTTTAAAGTCATTTAATGAGATAAAAAAAACTTTAGATCGTAAAATATTTGTCTATTTCTATTATTCTAATTGTAAATAATTTATCAGTCTCCAAATTTTTATGTAACACATATTTAGTTTTCTATATCAAAAATCACATTATAAGATCTATATTTTTTTTTTGTCAATGTTAACCTTTTGATCTTTTTGTTTATTTTTTTTTAAAAATTAACCTAACACATTATAGTTTTCAGGACAATCATAGTATGATATAAAATAACCAGGTTACTCTGTTATTATTTGTCTTTTCTAAAAAATAGATAGAATAACCAAATTATTAGTATTGATAAAAGATAAATACCTTATAATGTGTTTTTGACTAAACAATATATTAGGTAAAAAAAAGGGAATAATAGATTATTTACCCTTTTATTAGGCTTACTAGTTTTCTTTGCCAAGAATTTGAAAACTTCCAATTTTATTTTCTTTTGAAAGAGATATTAGTAGCGCTGACTTATATTTTGATGTTAAAACTCGATATTGAAAAGGTAAATAGTTGCATATAGCATGTTGGAAGCCATAAACATGTCAATTCATTATCCCTTTCGGTCCTTGAACAACTACCAACACCAAGTCCCAAATGTCCATTCTCTAACTGGAAAATGGAAAACATTCCTAAGTAAGCATATAGACTTGATTATAAAAAAAAACATATAGACTTGAATGTGTAAGTTGATAAAATTATATTTTTTATATTTATATATGAAGTTCGGTTCGGTTATCGGTTATACCGATATTTTTGTTGAATAACCGAACCGATAACCGATTACCAAATTGAGCTAAAATGAAAACTAAACCGAACCAGAATGTTAAAATAACCGAACCAAACTAAAATTTCGGTTCGGTAATTGGTTACTGGTTATTTTGCTCACCCTTAAGCGTAGGAACAAAAACAACATGAAAATTATTAATCTTTAAAATTAAGAAATTATTTATTATAAAGTAAATATAATTTCAAAAGAAAAAGAAGTTAAAACATATAATTAATTTAAAATATAATTTTTATTAAAGTTTTAATAATATAAAGTAGTTTATAAAAAAAATATAAAGTAAAGTATTTATTATATTTAATTACAATTATTTTAATATAAATATAGAATAGATATTGGTATTTTTTCATTTTATATTTTCATTAATCATTTATATATTCATTAATCCTTTTATATAAATAGATATATTAGTTAAGAAATAGAAAAAAAAATACGTGCATTGCACGGGCTTGAAGCTAGTATCTAATTATTTAGGCTTATCTTGAGTTCCTTGAAACTAACCCTATTTTAAAACTGTTTTAAAATATGTTTTTAAATATAGTTATATATATGTTTCAGAAATTAATAGTTTTCTGTTTTGATTATCGAGTAAAAGAATTTATTTAAAAGTTTGTTTTACCTATTTGTAAATCAAAAGTATTAAATGAATTAAAATCAAAATAATTGGGATATGCATAAATAAAGTTTTGTATAGTTGTATTAATCTAATAGGTTAATATAGAAGATACGAAACTGTTAGAATTAAAATTGGATGAAAGTTAATTTGATGAGTTAATGTGATTAACCTAAATATTACATAAGTATTTTATGTAATCAACTAATTAAATTTATTTAATTGAGTCTATGTATGTTTGGAGTTATGAACATATTTGGACCCTCTATTTACTCTTTTGGTATTTTTGAAATAGGGTCTGCGAGTCCTGGCTATCTACTATCTATTGTAATTTCTCCTCTCATCTAA
Organism: Euphorbia lathyris; assembly: GCF_963576675.1. Lineage (NCBI taxonomy): Eukaryota > Viridiplantae > Streptophyta > Magnoliopsida > Malpighiales > Euphorbiaceae > Euphorbia > Euphorbia lathyris. The sequence goes on from NC_088912.1 coordinate 78,391,680, forward strand.
TTCCCTTCAAGTTAATTGAAGTTTTCTTTAGTAGTATAGAAATTAATATGTAATTTCAAGGCGTCATAGAGAAGACGGGGGACCTAAAGAGAAATATGTAATAGTTAGTATTTCCCTAGATTTGGCCTTTTATTCCGTCTCTGGCTCGACGGAATAATTTAGATAATATGTCCATAACACCAATGTATGTGTCTGATGTATGCTAAAACAAATCAAGACTAAGTTAGATTATGAGACTTAAAATAAAAATCCCTCATAAATTAAAAGTTAAGTAAATAAGCAAGTTATTAAAATCGGTTGCTCCTCCCTAATATTATAATTCAGCCGACAGTACTGGGGGCCTTTGGGTTGTTGAGCAAACTCAAGCTCGGGGTCTTATGGTAACACCTGAATTATCGAAAATCGTTCTTTCATGAATATGGGGTAATACTTAAATTAGATTATGATAATTGGATGAGCAAACTCATGTTATCATAAACTAATGGGCAATATGGTTGGGATTAATATGAATAGCATATTAGTTACTAATGTGGTTAGTAACCCAATAACCTAGGAATCACATTAAAGATGTGATTGATTACATGAATCTACCTAACAAATGAGACTAGCTTGTTGAGCAAACTCAAGGTGAAATCTCAAGAGTTAGGATCTTAGCTCACTAAAGGATTTGTAAAATTCTTCGAATTAATATGGAGGGCTATTAATTTGGCAAAATAGTGGGAGCAATTTAAAATGAATTAAAAGACCTATAATTTTAGATTGATAGATTTTAAAGCAAATGAATAACGTACGTTTACTCTTTCTCACTCTCAGGTTAAATTAAAACACTCCTAAAATCATGACTAAAACCAATCTGCAAAATATACTTACCGATAACAAGTTGAACGGTTCAAACTTCACCGACTGGTTTCGTAACCTCAAAATCGTTTTGAAGTTTGATAAGATAGGGTATGTACTTGATACATCGATACCCCCTATCCCAGCTGATGATGCTCCCATCAAAGAGATCGATGCTTACTAGAAGCATAAGGCTGATGACGATCATGCGGGATGCATTATACTTGCATCGATGACACCGGAATTACAGAGGCAACATGAGGAAATGGATGCATATTCCATCATCGTGCACCTAAAAGAGTTGTTTGGGAAAAACACTCGGTGCGAACGCTACGAGATATCAAAATTGCTATATCGTTGCAGGATGCAAGAGGGCACATTTGTAATGACACATTGTGTCAAGATGATTGGCTATATTACCAAGCTTTCTAGTATTTGATTCGCGATGGATAACGAACTAAGTGTAGACTTAATTCTTCAATCCCTCCTAGAGAGTTATTCACAGTTCATCATGAACTACCAGATGAATGACTTGCAAACCTCTCTTGAAGAGCTTACAAACATGCTCAAGACAGTTGAGCCCAATATGAAGAAATACAAGGCAATACCGGCTCTTGTCATAGAAGGATCAAAGAAGAGGAAGGGGAATTTTCCCAATCCTAAACATCCCAAGAAAGGCAAGAGGGCCATGCCCACTAGAGCTAAGGGAAAGGAAGTGAAGAAGCCCAAAGGAGAGTGCCACTTCTGTGGTAAAGACGGGCATTGGAGAAGGAACTGCAAGGAGTACCTAGCCTCCCTCAAGAAGGGAAAAGATGGTGCTTCGACATCTGGTATGTTTTATATTGAAATAAATACAATTTCACAGTCTGAATCTTGGGTACTTGATACCGGATGTGGATCTCATATTTGTACAAATATGCAGGAACTAAATCAGACTAAGGAATTGAAGAAAGGAAGCATAAACTTGCGAGTAGGAAATGGAGCAAGAGTTGCCGCCCTCGCTGTTGGAGATTATGCTTTAAGTTTGCCCTCTAGGCTTGTAATAGAATTAGGGAACTGTTTGTATGTTCCAGAAATGTCCAGAAACATTATTTCTATTAGCCGTCTTGTTGACGACGGTTTTCATATTTCAATAAAAGACAAACATTGCGAGTTTTATAGAGATGGGATTTTCTATTTTTCAGGAATATCACAAAATGGGATTTATGTGCTAGATGACAAAATTTCTGTATTCGCAATTGATACCAAAAGACATAAGCTAGATAATTCGACTTACTTGTGGCATTGTCGTTTAGGCCATATAAACAAAAGACGAATGCTTAAGCTACATCAAGGTGGGCTTATAGATTCAATTGATTCTGAATCATTGGAAACATGCGAAGCATGTTTAAAAGGTAAAATGACAAAGACAGCCTTTAGCAATAAAGGTGAGCGTGTATCAGACACTCTAGGATTAATACATTCAGATGTATGCGGTCCTATGTCGGTCCAAGCAAGAGGAGGATTCAGATACTTCATAAGCTTCATAGACGACCATACCAGATATGGTTATGTTTACTTGATGAAGCACAAGTCCGAAGCTTTTGAGAAATTCAAATGCTTCAAGAATGAAGTAGAAAATCAATTAGGAAAGAAAATAAAGATACTTCGATCCGATCGAGGTGGTGAATATCTTTCAGATGATTTTCTGAATTATCTAACTGAGTATGGGATATGCTCACAATGGACACCTCCCTATACACCACAACACAATGGTGTATCCGAAAGGAGGAACCGTACCTTACTAGATATGGTACGATCTATGATGAGAATAGCATTACTTCCAAAGACATTCTGGGGCTATGCATTAGAAACTGCCCTCTTCACCCTAAATCGAGTACCAACTAAATCTGCTAGTTCCACACCATATGAATTGTTCGTTGGTAGGAAACCCACATTCTCATTCATGAGAGTATGGGGTTGTTCAACATTTGTCAAATGCATAGCGTCAGACAAGCTAGATTCTAAATCTGATAAATGTTTCTTCATTGGATATCCTAAGGAAACTGTAGGGTATTACTTCTATCATCTAGATGATCAGAAAGTAATAGTATCCAAACACGCAACCTTCTTGGAGAAAGAGTTTCTCGAAGAAACAGAAAAGGGAAGCATGATTGAACTTGATCAAGTTCAAGAAGAAGAAACACCGACTGAAACAACAGAGGCGGTTGAGGAACCCGAAGCAGTCCTATTGGATGAGACTCAAGTGCCACCCATTCGTAAATCACAAAGAGTTCGTGAACTCCCAATTAGATATGGTTTTCTAGTGGGAGATGATGATGAGGTTCCCGTGTTAGACGACGAACCCGAAACTATGAAGAGGCTCTTACCAGTCCAGATTCTAAAGCATGGCTCGAGGCCATAGATTCTGAAATGGATTCCATGTACACCAACCAAGTGTGGACTTTGGTTGATCCACCCGAAGGGATAAAACCCATTGGGTGCAGGTGGATCTTCAAAAAGAAGACTGGCATGGATGGAAAGGTTAGCACCTACAAAGCTAGGTTAGTACCGAAAGGATATCGTCGGAAACAAGAAATTGATTATGACGAAACTTTCTCTCCTGTGGCTACGTCCAAATCAATCAGAATAATGCTCGCTATTGCCGCTCACTATGATTACGAGATTTGGCAAATGGATGTGAAAACAGCTTTCCTAAATTGAAACCTGCTTGAGGATGTATATATGATGCAGCCTGAAGGTTTCATATCAAAGGATGCAAACAAGGTTTGCAAACTACAGATATCCATTTATGGACTCAAGCAAGCATCTAGAAGCTGGAACAAGCGTTTTGACGAAACCATAAAACAATTTGGTTTCGAAAAAAATTGCGAAGAAGCTTGCATTTACAAGAAAGCAAGCGGGAGCTCAGTTGCATTTCTAATATTATATGTGGACAATATATTATTAATGGGAAACGATATAGCTCTGCTACAGTCGGTAAAAGTTTGGTTATCAGGTAACTTCTCCATGAAAGACCTTAGTGAAGCAGCTTATATATTTGGTATAAAGATCTACAGAGATAGATCAAGAAGACTGTTTGGTCTTTCACAGGCTACATACATTGAAAAGGTGCTAAAGCGGTTTAGCATGCTTGAATCGAAACGAGGTAACTTACCCATGGTACATGGAGAAAAGTTAAGCAATCATCAATGTCCTAAAACCGAAGATGATAAGAAACGCATGGCTGTAATCACGTACGCCAGCGCAATCGGTTCGATTATGTATGCTATGCTATGCACTAGACCTGACGTAGCGTTCACGTTAAGTATAACGAGTCGTTATCAAGGTAATCCGGGAGACGAGCATTGGAATGCCGTCAAGAACATTCTTAAGTGCTTGAGAAGGACTAAAGACATGTTCCTAGTGTACGGAGAAGGGGATCTGAAAATAGAAGGATTTTCAGATGCCAGTCATCTCACAGATGAGAACGATTTTAGATCCCAATCAGGATACCTGTTTATCTTGAATGGGGGCGCGGTCAGTTGGAAGAGTTCTAAGCAGGGAAGCGTAGCTTTCTCTACGACCGAGTCAGAGTACATCGCTGCTGCGGAAGCAGCAAAGGAAGCGGTTTGGATTAAGAAGTTCATTACTGAACTTGGTGTGGTGCCTGACATTGTAAATCCCATTACACTGTACTGTGATAACAATGGAGCCATTGCACAAGCAAAGAAACCACGGTCTCATAATGCATCCAAGCATTACCTGAAGCGATACCACATTGTAAGAGAGATTGTGGCAAAAGGAGATGTGAGAATAGAAAAAGTACCTACTGAGGACAACATTGCAGATCCGTTGATAAAGCCCTTAGCCCAGAAAGTACATGATCGTCATCTAAGTTCTACTGGGATAAGTTGTAGAAACAATTGGCTTTAGTCCAAGTGGGAGTATTTTGGGGTTTAGTGTCCTATAGACAATTGTTCTAGGATATAAACTTAATGTAAATGAAGTGTTCTTTACATCATTTGTTTTAATAAGATATGGTTTCATAACTATATAAAGGTAACCTCTTTTAAGAACTAAATAAGTCTAATAAAAGGAAATCCCTAAGTTTGTTTAAAGTGATTATAAAGTGTTCATACAAGCATGAAGTGAGACGAAACTTTATAATAAACTAATAAACTTAAAACCACCCCAAGTCAAGTGATTTGTTAAGAAATAGGATTGACATATCACTGTTGAGACTTGCATGTAACAATGTCTTCTATCGAGACAGAGAGCTGATCTCACAAGCTTCAGATATGCAGATATCTGGACAGTTACATGGATCCAATGAAAGGGAGTTCATTAGGATTGGGGACCCGACTTGAGATAACAGGATGGGTAGATTTATCCTTGTCACCTGTTCATCTCATTGGTATTAATAGGTATAAGTAATCCTCAGACTCAAAGGAATGTTAATTAGTGATTCTGGATTATGGAATGTGATGCTTTGATCCTGTTGTAACACGATCCATAACAGAGATGACTCTGGGGTGTGAACGGCAGACGTTGGGTATCACAGGAAGTAATTGTAGGATAGTTATACATTGGATTGAGCATTTGTCACTCCCGATAAATGGAAGATACGTCCAAGGATCGCTTGTGGAAGACTTGACTCTAAATCCTTGCAAGGTGATAGCTTAAGACTTGAAATACAGATTTCACTTAACCTATCTAATTGGAGTTAACTCGGCCTGTACAAGTAAAACGAACGTCTCGCTATATGTGACTTGACATTATCCATAGTCATAAGATTCAGTTCAAGGATGTAGTTGATAAAGGATCGAATTATACTGTAACTAATACGGAAAGGTCAACGACAGAATCAACCTGTCTTCTTATAGCTCTGGGAGAATGTTTCGGATTTGCTAATCACATTTCGCGTACTCATTCCGTTATGCAAACATTAAATATAATTCTGAGAAAATTAATTTAATAGTTGCATACGGCTAGAAGCAATAAGAACCTAATGGGCACACATAAGACTTGGAGCCCAAAAGAGAAACAGATGTTAATTAATTGATGGAAGCCCAACTGAGTCCACTAAGGCCCAGTAAGTAGGGGGGCGATTTTTATGTATAAAATACATAAAGAAATTAATTTGATTTTAAGCAATCCTAATTAGATTATGATTGTGAATTAAATTAATTAAAGGATAAATAAGTTAGGAGGTTTAATGAGATTAAATTACTTCTATTATTATCCTAAAAGGTTATTATTATTATCTTTATATTTAGATATAATTATAGATAATAAATAAGAATTATATTCCGAATTAAATTCTTATTCTGTAACCTAATTCTATCTAACTAGGGTTTAGATACAAGAGAGTATATATACCCCATTTATGTGTAAATTTCGGCTAAGCCCTAGTCTACCGAAGAGAAGAATTTCGACCCCCTTGTTGAGGACGAGATTATTCACCGCTTCCTTCCGTTTCAATTGATTATTAATCTCTTTCTCTATTCCTTGATCTTGTGTTGATTAATTAGAGGCAATCTATTCTTGATTGCTTTCATACGATTGAATTCTAACTTGGTTTTGAATTGTGTTTTTGTCTTGTGCTCGGGAACTCGAAGTAAGAGTTATGGGCACTTCGATTGTAACGGTAGATAGAACATCAAAAGGTATTTCCTTCTATCCCTCTTTATATGAAATAACGATTAACGGATCTTGGGTTAATGGAAAAAGGTTAAAATTTTTATATTTTCGCTGCCAAACATTTGCCTATTTTCCTTCACTAATTTCTCTAGATGTAGGTCGAATGTAGAAAACAAACATTAACACAACAGATAAAACATATAAAATCATAACTAAAAAATTATCCATCCAAAACAATGATCTGATACCACACGTTAAGTAACTGTAAGTTGAATTCATTCCTAATAATACAAATCAAAATCCTAATGTTGCATAAACACGATTCCTAGAATGTTTGAATAAGATGATTTTCACAAACACATAAACAATCGAGAAAACGTACGTTGATCTATGATGAGAGCAATTGATTACTTTGGGAATCAATCAGAATTGTGTTTCTCCCACTTAAACCCTTTAGACTTGACAAGTTTTCTTGATAGAGAGGAAAACAACGTAATATGGGTATAGAGATGATCAATTTCTATTTGAGTTTCTTCTTTAACTACACATTTCATTATGGTATCTCCTAATCCATAAGGCGAATTTTGGTTAATTAACCAATATGATTCATTGTACCGTTTCATGAATAAACCAATAAGATTCACTACACCTTTTCGTTAATTGACCAATATAATTTGTTATCTCCGGTCCAAGTCCTCATCTAAAAAGGTTGATCGATGCAAGGTAGGCCCCTAGAGTGAACTCTGATGTCAAATTTAGTATTTTTGTATAAAAAATGAAAGTTTATTATGTAATAACAATAACAATGACAATAACAATGAGAATGAATTAACTTACCTTTTTATAGGAGTAAATTATATCCATAACCTCTGAACTTTTCTTTTAGTTTTATTATGACACCTGAACTTCAAAATCGAATATTCTGGCCTATGAACTTTGTATCTTACTAACATTATGACTTTGCTTAACGTTGATCAAAATGACCACTCCAATAACACCAACCATTTATTGTAGAGCTTATGAAATTGATATTCAAAGAAACTTTAATTCTTGAAATTTTGGATTTTGAGATCATTTAGGTGTTGTTTGATTAAGAGAGCGAAAATAATTGTTTAGAGATCGTCATCGGAAATGCAGTTCTAAACAACTTTACTTTTTTTTTTTTACATTTTGAGATCGTCATCACTCATTTTGACTTTGTCAACAATAACTGAGGTTATTATGTTAGTAAAATGTAAAGTCATGAGCTATAATATCCAGTTTGAAAGCTCCGAGGTTATAATGAAAATGAATGCAAAATTCAAGGAACATAAGTGTAATTTATTCATTTTTATAGGCTTCAGGATGTGAAAGTACTATTTTGCCTTTGGATTTGATGGTGCGATGGTTTGGCGGTTTACGTTTTTGGACCTACTCTTTTATTGGGTTTTTTTGAAACGTAATAGACCATGAGGAGTTAAGTTCGAAATATAAGTTATTCTTTTATTTTATTAAACTATGTAATTATATAATATATTTGAACGGCATAGTAGTATCCCTTGGGCCGTAAATATAAAAAATCTAACAAATGTAGGGTATGGGAACTTTATCGCGTCAAAAGAACATATAAAGTATGGGTTCGTAGAATCTAAGGTTAACGATTTTGATTTTTTTATAATTATATCTTTTTTATAATTTGTCTGATTTTTTTATTCGAGGTTTATTAAACACCATTTGGATGAATTCTCTCTTAATTAAAGCTTTCTCCGTATGTTAAAACTCGGATTTGAAATTGTTAACTTAAACAACTTGAGGTTTTTAACCACTTGATTTTTATAATTACTTTTAAAAAGTGGTTAAGATTGACAATCTAAGAGTTCCACAAGGAATTGATATAACTATTAAAAAATGAAGATAGACTGAAATAATAAATCAGGAAGTCATGTCAAAAATGTGATATACCTTTATCCCCTAATTCAATAATTAAGATTTAATCATCAATTTTTTCAAAAAAAAGATTTAATCATCAAAATTAATTGACAAAAGAAGATCGGATGTAATAGCACAAAACATAATATATACCTTCTCTAATTTATTTATTAAGGATGAAATGGTCAAAGTCAATGGGTTTGGTGGAAAAGAAAGAAATGTAACACTACCTACCCTTGCAAACTAGTCTTTGCCACTGTGAAAAAAGAATATACATTTTCACATAGTGTTTACTAAGCTAATTAATATATATTATAGTTTGCTTATGTTTCACCTGATAATATTTCGTTTCCACTTGCACTTTCACACAATTAAAAATTGACCTTCTTCAAGTTTCTAAATATTAGAGAATGAGTCAAAAGAAAAATAAGTAAATTGCAAGATGATATACACTAATCACGAACAAATTAGTTTTAATCTTAAATATAATAAAGAATTTCTTTTTAAGCTAGAACTTGAAGAAGTTAATTTTAAGAAAGGTAGAACTTTGCTCTAACGAAGGCTTGAATATTCTGATTTCATAAAAGTTGTTCATTTTTCTAAGTAAGAAGGTTTATATACATCTCCGAAATAAAATATAAAAGACCCAAGTACAATAGATATGGTTAACAAACACAAAAGAAAGGATACGGGTAAGAAGAGGATTATTGGCTAAATGACATTTAGGAAAATAGAACTAAACAAAACAGTAAATAAGTTAATGGCATAAACAATAATTAAGAGGATGACAGAATTCTCGCATACCTTGTTCCCCAACCAACCTTACCGGGTAAGTCATCCCCACACGGTATGGTGTGTGGCTGTATGACACGATGCGTCGTCCACAGCCCAGCCTCGCCCACGCGGAAACAACACGCCCCTCCTTTCAGGTTCACACGATGTATGGCGATATTCACACGCCGTGTGAATTAAAGTGAAAACTTCCAAGGGCTCAGCCAGTATACCACACGGCGTTTGGGAAGAAACTCCCACAATCTCATCTACATCTCAAGTCTAACACGATGTGTGGCTGATGGCACACGATGTGTGAGACGTCTTCCCTCATTGTCTTAGTCTTGTGTTGGAGATGTCAACATTATTCTCCCCTTCTTCAAAGGAGTTGGACCCCGACTCGTCCTTAGTAGTTTCAAGAGGAGCATCTGGCTTCCATGGACTTCGATCTTTCATATTGAAAGAAGTGGATATCTTATCGAGCCAAATGGTGTGGGCTATGTGATAGGCATTGACACTTATCTTCTTGGTTACTTTGTAAGGACCATACTTCCGTGGCCTGAGCTTGCTACTCGAGGCACTAATAAGCCTCTCATTGCTTAGGTGCACCATGACTTCATCCCCGGCATCAAATTGGAGATCTCTCCGATGCTTATCCACCTTAGCCTTTAGCTTGCTATTCCTTTCTTCGATGCATTGTTTTACCTATTGTTGCATTTGGTGATAATTGTTGGCAAGGTTTGGGGCTGCTATGCTCTTCTTCTCTCCTTTTAGGGACATTGTACCCGATCGATTACTTGATGCTCGTAAATTATATAGCAGTTAATAGGACAAGTGTATCCTATCGCAACAAGTAATATTGTGCTAAGCACGAGATCGAACCACAAAGACTATTTGTTATAATTAGTAAATCTACCTAGAGTGATCTAATTGTTTAGAGGGTTGAATGATAGTTTGGGTTTTGTCTAATTGACTAATTGAATTAAAAGCAATAATATAACAAAATAAAGTGAACAATTAACAGGGTAGAAGGTGGATTAATGGAAGACACAATCTAGGCTGAGGAATCCTTTGATTAAATCCTATGTATGGGTTTAGGAAGTTCAGATTTATGTTTTACCAGTGATTGACGGTAATTGCCCTAATAAGAAAGACAAATGTGTACAAGACTTATCTAACCTATTCACATGCATTCGGGTGACGGCTTGATTAGGCATATACCCTAGGTCATGCAAAGCATTAGGTTCTTTGGCAAATAAGGCTAAAGCCGTAGCCCAGCCACGAAGCCGCACTCCTAGTGGTCTCTAGCAAGGTCAGGTTTATACAGGTTCAGCATAGACAATTCCATGGTCAGGTTCTTATCTATCTATAATCCTATCTTTTTCAAGTTTATAGGAATTAGGCACAATCATATATACAAAGCAGGCTAGTTGATCATCATCGAGTCTCATTCTAGCAATAATCATATTCCTGACAATTTCAAGGCATTAAGCATGCATAAACTGATCAATCAAAGGCCCTAGATCCCTAATCATACATATTCATACAATCAATTTCATCCCCATCCTAGATTGGATGGGGATCAGTTCATAGACAAACTAATCATAGCAACAGGACAATAGGAATAATGGAAAACATCTTCAATTTAAATATAATAGCAAAAGATAAAAGGGAAAGAGAGAAATCTAGAACCCGTTTGTCGATTCCAATTACAAAAGTAGAAGATCAAGCGTTTCTCCCATTAATTGTTCTTCAATAAATGAAAAGCAAAAATAAATCTAATCTAGAAAGCAGGAAAATAAAACTAAAATCTAAAACTAATTAATTGTCAACATTGTGAAAGAAGAAGTCGAGAGCAGGAAAAGATGGAACTAGCTCCCTATTTATAGAGTTAGGGAGAAACCCTAATGCACAGGGGCAAAATAAAAAATTGCATAGTGTTTTAGTGGGCCTCCAAGCCCAAATCCGCACATTCCAGCAAAGGGAAGGCGCTGGTGTGCCTTTCTCCGCCTCGTCTCGTCGAGACAAGGAGTGTCTCGACGAGACGAGGGCCTGTCTCGACGAGACAGGTCCTAATTGGGGCGATTTTGCTCCGACTTTTATCTGTTTAGGTCTCTAGGCTTTCGAAAGATGCTCTAATGGTCTCTGATGAATCACAAAAGTGCTCCGACGGTCCCTGAATAGTCCGGAAATGCTCCAATAGGCTTGGGTCTGGTTCGAAAATGCTCGAATAGTCCCTGAAAATCCCTGAAAACACCAAAAATGCCATAAATAATGGAAAATACTAATTTTAACTAAAACTATTAAATTAATACATAAACTTAACTAAAAGCTAATTAAAACAAACTAAATTAATCCTAAAAACACTATAAAATAGGGAGCTATCAACATCCCCACACTTGAATTTTGCTTGTCCTCAAGCAAGACAGAATCCAAAACAATGAAAAATCAACAAATAGCTCCCATACAAAAACAAGAATCTACTGCACTTTATTATCCACAACAATTCAGACTACTCATTTTGCAATTAAAAATATAATGAACCTTAGACGAGTCTCCAAAACTGATTAATTTGGTTTTATCGATCAACACTTCATGAAAACGAAAGAAGAGGATTAAAATTGATAGCTCACAAGTGGTCGCTCTACCGCTCAAGTGTTTGGGTGAAAATTTTTTATTTGTAAACACTCTACATTTTATTGCACAAAGTGCTCACGTTGGGATTGCATCATCCATCTGGTCGAAATTAATGCATTAAGAGTAAACAAGATCATAGGTCTTTAAAGGGTTGTAACGTGGGCTAAAGGTTGGGGTAGGAAAAAGGGAATTTATAGGCAAAAAGTTAATGACTCAAATAGTTAAGATTTTTGCAAAAAGGACACTAAATTAGGGAGCTATCAATCACCTCCCCACACTTAAATCTTGCTTGTCCTCAAGCAAGTCAGAATTCAAAAGGGACACGTTTTCCGCTATGTATAAGAAGGTTTAAGCTCAAGGTTGTTTTTGTGTTTCAATGAAGTATTCAGAAAGCAACTAAAAATATAAACACGCCTTTTATCCTTTCCTTTATAATTGATTCTTTTGATTTGGTTTTTAACCCTTTTTTTAATAGAGGGGAAAAAGAGTGAAATTCAAATGGGTAAAGGTTGCTTCTTCTATTAAAATTATAACCTTTTAATGATTGCTAGCGAGAATTTGAAGGATAGGTGTGTCTAATGATTTATCAAAACTAAATTGAGTCAATTAACTTGGGTGAGAAAGGGTATTTAAGAAGACTAAGGTTTGTAACAGGGTTGATCAAAGAAAGGGGTAAATATAGGCTCAAAGGGGCTTATCTAGTGGAATTGTTAAGGGATTTTGGCTAAACAAAGAATAGGCTAAATTCACAAAGGGTTATACCTAGGTTGCCTAATCATTTCAAGTTTTATAGAAACACAAAATTCAACCAGTATTGGATGCAATTCCTATGAGCACAATGACAATAAATGTAATCTCACACCTAAGAGATCAATTGTTCCTAAATACGAGTCTAAAAATATTGATCTTTCTGGCTCTAACTCACAATTTAAGGGTTATTTGTATCAATTCTAGCATCAACTAACGTTCCATTCCATGTCAATTTTAGACAAACAATACTCTTTGGAGACTCAAACGTTGTTCAAAATTTTCGCATGCATCAATTTCATTTAGAATGTGGAAATTTTTAAGCGTATTGTCAACTGTATTTTCGGGTTAGCTAAATGTATCAAATTCAACTGCATATGATTCTTTTTATTCTTAGAATCAAAATAAAAAGCAAACAAGAACAGAAAGCATGAAATCCTAAGATAAAACTAAAGCAAAAACATACAATCATGCAAAATAACATAGAAAAGAAAAAAAAATACAACAAATAAAACAAGGAAAAACATGCAAATGTCATAAAACTAAAATCATCTATCCTATTACCTCATCCTCACACTTACACATGCATTTACTTCCAATAATATATAAAAGTAAAACGTAAGTAAAGTGCAAAAAAAGAAATAGGATAGGAAAACTCCCTCGGGGGTGGCGGTCAATCCAACTCCGAATGTCCGATGCTAAATTGTTCAAATCCAAGCGGAAGTCCTGAAAATCAATCCGGCGTCGGTGAGTAATCCGATTAGAGGGTTCTGCCAATAGAAAAAAAAAGAAAACAAACATAAGAATAGAGAAAGCAAAAGAAAAGAAGAAAGTTTAATTTTTAATTTTAATTTTTTTTCCGTCTCGTCGAGATGAACAGTGTCTTGACGAGACGAGGCGAATTTTTTTTTAAAAAAAAAACAAATTTTTTTTTCGTGTCCGTCTCGGCGAGATGAATAGAGTCTCGCCGAGACAAGACAGAATTTTTTTTTTTGTGTCTCGTCAAGACAAGGCGGACAAACCCGAATATATATATATATATTTTATTATATACAAATCTAAACAATTATTTCAATCTATTCAATTTACACAGATTATAATAGAAATAGTCCCGGCAACGACGCCAAAAACTTGATGCTCATAAATTATATAGCAGTTAATAGGACAAGTGTATCCTATCGTAACAAGTAATATTGTGCTAAGCACGAGATCGAACCACAAAGACTATTTGTTATAATTAGTAAATCTACCTAGAGTGATCTAATTGTTTAGAGGGTTGAATGATAGTTTGGGTTTTGTCTAATTAACTAATTGAATTAAAAGCAATAACATAAAAAAAATAAAGTGAACAATTAACAGGGTAGAAGGTGGATTAATGGAAGGCACAATCTAGGCTGAGGAATCCTTTGATTAAATCTTATGTATGAGTTTAGGGAGTTCAGATTTATGTTTTACCAGTGATTGACGGTAATTGCCCTAATAAGAAAGACAAATGTGTACAAGATTTATCTAACCTATTCACATGCATTCGGGTGACGGCTTGATAAGGCATATACCCTAGGTCATGCAAAGCATTAGGTTCTTTGGCAACTAAGGCTAAAGTCGTAGCCCAGCCATGAAGCCGCACTCCTGGTGGTCTCTAGTGAGGTCAGGTTTACACAGGTTCAGCATAGACAATTCCATGGTCAGGTTCTTATCTATCTATAATCCTATCTTTGTCAGGTTTATAGGCATTAGGCACAATCATATATACAAAGCAGGCTAGTTGATCGTCATCGAGTCTCATTCTAGTAATAATCCTATTCCTGGCAATTTCAAGGCATTAAGCATGCATAAACTGATCAATCAAAGGCCCTAGATCCCTAATCATACATATTCATACAATCAATTTCATCCCCATCCCAGATTGGATGGGGATCAGCTCATAGACAAACTAATCATAGCAACAGGACAATAGGAATAATGAAAAACATCTTCAATTAAATATAATAGCAAAAGATAAAAGGGAAAGAGAGAAATCTAGAACCCGTTTGTCGATTCCAATTACAAAATTAGAAGATCAAGCGCTTCTCCCATTAATTGTTCTTCAATAAATGAAAAGCTAAAATAAATCTAATCTAGAAAGCAGGAAAATAAAACTAAAAGCTAAAACTAATTAATTGTCTACATTGTGAAAGAAGAAGTCGAGAGCAGGAAAAGATGGAACTAGCTCCCTATTTATAGAGTTAAGGAGAAACCCTAATGCTTAGGGGCAAAATAGAAAATTGCATAGTGTTTTAGTGGGCCTCCAAGCCCAAATCCGCGCATTCCAGCAAAGGGAAGGCGTTGGTGCACCTTTCGACGAGACAGTTCCTAATTGGGGCGATTTTGCTCCGGCTTTTATCTGTTAGGTCCCTGGGCTTCCGAAAGATGCTTTAATGGTCCCTGATGAATCCCAAAAGTGCTCAGACTGTCGCTGAATAGTCCGGAAATGCTCCAATAGGCTTGGGTCTGGTTCAGAAATGCTCGAATAGTCCCTGAAAACACCAAAAATGCCATAAATAATGGAAAATACTAATTTTAACTAAAAACTATCATAGTAATACAAAAACTTAACTAAAAGCTAATTAAAACAAACTAAATTAATCCTAAAAACACTATAAAATAGGGAGCTATCATTATTGACATGGCAGGTACAGAATTTATATCCAGGAAATAATATCAACTTTAAGGTTTTTTTATGAAAAGTAAGCTTAAAAAAAGAAGACGGGGTCCAAGTTTTAGCTCGTGTTCTCGAACAACGTGACGTGAAGTCCACCTACACAAAACCTCAAGCAAGTAACATAGACTCATTACTAGGGACGGAAAAAGTTTGTGCTCACCCCTCTCATACTTGAAGTTGATATACGCCCAGGCCTGCTTTCCTTTCCTAATCTGCTTCACTCGTTTTAGCGGTTTCCTAACATCAATCAGAACCTAAAGCCGCATGAATTTTCTCCTCACCCCCATATTATTATTCATATCATATTCCTGAAATTTCCCAATGAAATTGCCAATTTCCTTCACAACTCCTTCCCCACATTATTATTCATATCGTATTCCTGAAATTTTCCAATGAAATTGCCAATTTGCCTCTCAACCCCTTCTGACATAGACCCTATAGGAAGATCATATATCTAAACCCAGAATGTCATCTCATTCAGTTGAACATCTTCCAACGACGGTTCATTCATCCACTCTGCCAGCTCTAGCATATGGTTGTCAAACAACCATAGTCCTCCAGCCACGACTCTTGACCGGTCCACTTCATGAAAAAATTCGAATACATAACGGTTGGCGTCCCCTTCAAAAAGCGCAACCCTCTTCCCGGGAGGCACAATGAGGCCACCCTCATCTTCATTGTAGTTGCGTTAACATTTCAATTAGTTATAAATCTGCCAACTAAGGCGAGTCCAACATTATTAGCAATCGGATTCGACGACGGCCCGCTCAGATCCAACTCCTCATTCTCTTCATTAGACTGTTGGAATTTAGTGTCCTAAATACAATTGTTTTGGATATTAATATTAATGAATAAATTGTTTATTTGGTCATTTGTTTAATCAGATATATAGCATTAATATGTAACTATATATAAAGGCACAAATCTTTCGCAAAGGAAGTAATCCTAAGTTTATTCAAGTAGTTATAAAGTGTTCATACAAGCATGAAGTGAGACTATACTTTATAATAGACTGATAGACTTAAAGTAAACCCAAGTCAAGTAATATGTTATAGGGATTGGCATATTGTTGTTGAGACTTGCATGTAACAGTGTTTTCTGTCGAGACAGAAAGCTGATCTCACAAGCTTTAGATATTCTGATATCTAGACAATTCCATGGATCTGATGAAGGAGTTCATTAGGATTGGGACCCGACTTGAGATAACAGAATGGAGTGATTTATCTAATGTGTCAACTGTTCATCTCATCGGTATTAGTAGGTATAACTAATCCTCAGACTCAAACATTCATTAATTAGTAATTCTGGATTGCGGAGTCTGATACTTTGATTCTGTGCGAGCACGATCCAATAGGTGAGAGCCTAGGGTGTGTGAGAGCAGGGTTGGGTATCACACGAAGTAATTACAGAATGGTTAATGTCAGATTGAGCATTCGTCACTCCCGATAAATGGGAGATATATCCAAAGGGCCGCTTGTGGTGAATTGACTGAAATCCTTGCAAGGTGATACAACTAAGAGTAGAAATAAACATTTCACTTAACTTATCTTTCAGAGTGAATTCAACCTGTACAAGTAAAACCGGACTCTTCGTTATATGTAACCTTGACACATTCCATGGTTATAAGGAATTGACCGACAGGATATAGTTGATGAAGGATCGTATTATACTGTACCTAATACAGAAAGGTTAATGTTATTTATCAACCTGACTTCTTAATTGCTCTGGGGGAATATCATAGGTTCTGCTAGTAACAGCTCTCGACAGTATTCCGTTATATATATGTTGGAATTAATCGTAATGTATAATTTTAAATGATATATACGGCTAGTGGCAATAAAGAACCTAATGGGTCGCATATGGGACTTGGAATCGAAGGACGAAAATGTAATTAGTGGGACATACACATATGGGCCGAAATTTGTATTAATTTAGGGATAAATTAATTTGATTAATAATTATAATTTGATTATGGTTATCAATTAAATTAAAAGGTTATCTGATAATATTAATTAGAAGTTTTTATGTGATTGAAACTCTAATTAATTATCCCTAATATTAATTAATTATTAATTTGATTAATAATAATTATCTAGATATAATTAGTTATTATTTAGATAATAGTAAAGTTTTTATTTAATTATCTAATTAGGAATCCTATTCCGAATAAGATTCCAATTATTTAATTATCTAACACAACTGGGATTAGGGTTAAGAAAAGTCTATAAATAGACTCCCTAACCCCTAAAATTCGACCAACATAAAAGGGAGAGGAGGAATCGTTCCGTCTTTCGTCTCGGCTAATTTACTTTATTTCTTACTCCCTCTTTGATCTCGTATCGATTTCTGTTAGAGGCAATCATTGCGATTGCTATTCATTGAAGGTTGATCACTGATTATCTTTTGGTTTTGTGTTGAATCAAACGTTCGTGGTTCACGAGTTGATAATAACAAGTTGTGGGCAATTCGTTTGCAACGGTAGATAGTTCATCACTAAAGGTATTACTATCTATCCCTCTTTATTTGAAATAACAATTAACAGATCTTGGAAAAGGGAAATAGATAAAATAGATGAAATTTTATTATTCCGCTATGCCTAGGCTTGTCTATTTTCCTACATTGGTATCAGAGCCTATGTTAATCTATTATTTCATATATGTAAATAAAAGAGTTTTTCAATCAGATTGAATAGATTTATTGTTAGGTTAAATTAATTAATCGATTAGTTCAATTAACCTAACGATAAATAAGTTTTGATTACTTGTTAATTAAAACTGATTGCATAGTTCCTGATTATTTCGGTTGATAATCGGTTTTAAACAAAATCTAAAAGTTTTATAGTTAGATAATTAAAACGTTTTGTTTTATTAAATCTAAAAGATAAAACTGTTTTAATATTCTGAAAATTGTTTTGAAACTGTTTTAGAACAATT
Organism: Euphorbia lathyris; assembly: GCF_963576675.1. NCBI lineage: Eukaryota > Viridiplantae > Streptophyta > Magnoliopsida > Malpighiales > Euphorbiaceae > Euphorbia > Euphorbia lathyris. The sequence continues at coordinate 78,409,836 of NC_088912.1, forward strand.
ATATATATTTATATTAAAAAAATATATTGATAGCAGTTCGGGGTCGCTGCCGCGAAGCGGCAACCCCGAACCGCTATTTGCGGCTGGTTGCTGCCTTGCGGCAACAACCAGTAGCGGCGGATGCCGCTGCCTTTACGGCAGCAGCGTCTGTCCGCTAGCTGCTGCCTTACGGCAGCAGCTATGCCAAAGGGTCGGGCCGATTAAATCGGTCCGGTCCGATTGTTGGTACCGGGTTTTTAAAATTGTTTTAAAATAACCCGTTTTAAATATATATATATATATATATATATATATATATATATATATATATGTTTCAGAATATAATAATTTGTTTAGATTATCAAAATCAATTTATTTAAAAGTTTGTTTTACCTAAATATTTGATATAAGTAATTCAAAGCATTAAATGAATTATTCGAATTAATTAGGATATGCATAATTGAAATTGGATGAAAATTAATTTAAGTTGTTAATTTGATTAACTTAAATATTACATAAATAGTTTGTGTAATCAACCAATTAAATTTAATTTAATTGAGTCTATGCATGTTTGGCATTATGGACATATTAGACCCTCTTTAATAGTTATTTAGTCTTTTGGCATTTAAATAGGACCTGCGTGTCTCGCCTTCTCTTACTCTCTATTGTATTTCTCTTCTCATCCAAATCCCTTCAAGTAAATTGAAGTTTTCTTTGAAATTGAATATTGTTGTAATTCAAGGCGCCAAGGAGAAGACGGAGGACCCAAAGAGAAATATGTAATAGTTAGTATTTCCCTAGGTTGACCCTTTATTCCGTTTCTAGCTCAACGGAATAAACTTAGAGATATGTCCATAATTGTCAAGGTTGACTGTATGAATGTCTGATGTGTGCTAAAGCAAATCAAGACTAGGTTAGATTATGAGACTTAAATAAATCCCTTACTAATCAAAATTTAAGTAAATAAGCAAGTTATTAAAATCGGTTGTCCCTCCCTAATATTATAATTCAGCTGGCAGTACTGGGGCCCTTTGGGTTGTTGAGTATGTTGGTCCCTTATAACGTAACAAGTTAGTTCCAAGGAGGGGGCGGGATAGGAACTATTTAAAATTTTGGTACGTTAAGGCTGACTTCTTTTACAATGGAAAGGATTACACAGAGCACTGAGTGAATTTAAGACACTAGCTTAGTCAACTTGTGACTAAGTCAGCTTCTTTCCTTGAGTCAGGAGATATCACTTGAGTCTATTCCTGAACTCAGATACTCAATACACACAACTCAGCGTGACCTCTTTACTTAGTCAGTTTTCAAGCAAGCAAAATATATCAAAGGAGTTTAAAGGTTAGAAAGATATTACTTAGCAGATTTATCCAGGTTCGGCCTCTATGCCTACGTCCTGTCCCTCTAGACTTTTACACAAAATATGGAAATTGGTGTAAGGTATTTGCTTTGCTTTTTCTCACAGAATCTTCGAGTATGAAATTGGTCAGCGTTTTGACAACTTGAAGTTCTGTATTGATTGAAGCATATTGATGGCCTTTATATAGTGACACTTGAGGCACCTGGTCATTTCGAATTTCGAAATAACCGTTGGAGGGAAACGGCTTCCTGTCGTTGTCACTCTGGGCGTGCTCAACGTCGTTGGCCAATAGAATCCTTGCATCTTCTGTCTTCGTCAGTCTTCGACAGAATGTTTCAACATTTAAGGAAAAGTCCACGAGACAGCTTTCTGCGCCTTCTGATCTTTTCCCAAAGTAGAAATACTTTGTCTGGAAGTTGAACATTCTCTGCCGCTGTCCAGACTGCTTTATCGTTCAACTCAGCAGCTTCATCTTGAAGCTTTTGCCACGAAGGCTTCTCGATCCTTCTCTTGCTGAGTCTTCGTTTTGATTGATACGGCTTCGTTTTGAACTTCTAAGCCGAATGGTGTTGATGTGTTGACTTGGGCTTGACTTCCACTTTATGGGCCTTTGGGCTTTTTAATCTCAATGTCTTATACACAATTAAACTCAACATTGAACAAACACATTAGTGTAAATAAATCAAAGCATTATAAATTTAATGTGTTAGAATATTCTTATCATAACTTAAATAATTTTGTCAAATCAAAATCATGTGGAAAGGTGTTTCAACAAACTCCCCCATTTTGATGTTGGCAAAAATATTCAGTCGAAGGACTCAGTATTGAGCTCCCCCATGATAGTTGACCTATTTTATCAAATAACTCCCCCGTAAGGGTTGAGCTACCGACTTAGTTTTACTCTTAAACATTTCAAGGTTTAATTGAGTAAGTCTAAGGTCAGTTTTTAGAGATAGGTCAGCTCATGGAACATATTCTATTTAACTCAGTTTTACGCGGAAGGTTTAAATATCAGAGAGCGCTAAGTAAAATTTGTTCAATGAGTTTTAGTTAAGTGGACATATAAGAAGTGGTCAACATGCATGATCAACACATCAAACATATCATCAATTGATATAGACAGTAAAGCACAGTTGATTTAATGAAGATGCGTTTTAACAAATTATATCAAACACTTAAGTGGGCATCGCATAAGAGTAGTCAGTGTGAAATGATAAGATGCATATAATTTGTTTCAAGTTTAAAGTCAGCATAATACAAAAAGAACACAGATAAAAGGGTTCAAAAACAAAAGCTATTCTAGACAATACAAGTTAAGCTATTTTTGTTTGCCCTTGCCCTTGTGTTGCTGACTGACTGATGCTTGCTGAGTTCTTGGGGCTTGTTCTTTCTCCCCCGTTTTGCCATCATCAGGTTTGGGAATGAAGATTGAGTCATTGGCAGCTTGAGTAAGACGCTGAGAAAATGCCTTCAGCTTTTTCGTGCTTTCATTTATTCCGTCGAAGATTGGAACGCCATCATCGATAATGGTTCGAGGAATACCGATAGATGCAACACTCAGCATGCTTAAAACATCGGCTTGAGACTTGTCGATCCAGTGCATATTGTCAGTGAGTATTGCAAAAGCTTGATGAAACATTTTTAGCAAAGATGAATCATAATACTCACGTTGACCCTGGATTTTGCGCACATCGCTGTAGATTGCTCGAGAATACTTCAGAATCTCGTTCGTTTTAAGCTCGTCAATGGCCATCTCTTGCCTATTTAAGTTCAGCAGACGCACAACCTCAGAAATTTGCTCAATGGAGCATTGGGAGGAAGTGAAAAGCTGGTGATTTGTTTTCTCTTGCTCAGTGTGAAGTTGGAGAAAGAGATGTTGGACTTCGACAGAAGCGGCATATGCTGAGTTCGCAGCTGACAGTTGATGAAACTCCTGTTGTAGAGAATTCATATGGTTTACAATGGTCAGCTTGAGTTCGGCCAGTTTCAGTATAGAGTCCTACCGGGGCTGTTGAGATTGCAGTATAGTGATAACACTCAGAAGGTCCTTTATACCTTTAATCTCGGTGAGAAGCTGAGTGATGGATGAGAAGGAAGTTGTCTCAACAGAACTGGATTCAGCGGCATTGGTGCTTGATTTTTGGAGGCCCTGGATGAGAGCTTGAGCTGAGTCAATGATTCGTCTACCAGACTCAGAGGCAATATTGTAATTGAAGGATCCATCCAGTGTTGGCCGAGATGCCGGAAGTGGAGTAGAACCAGTTAGAGGCAGTGTTTGGTTCTGCTCGACATTGGTTGGCCCAACATTGTCAGTTGAGGCTGACTGATTCTGATTCTGCACATTTACTTGGGGAAGTGGAGGATCGGCAGAAAGAGTTCCTTGCACGGTGTCAGGCTGAAGCTGACTTAGTGATGGAAGTTGAGGAAGTTCAACATCCACCTGGGCAGGAAATTTTTTATCTTGCTCAATAGTTTGAGGAGTGGAATCTTCGAGCAATTGATCGGCATTGCTTGGATTGGCGGAGGCATTTAAGGCGGCATGTTCCTTTGGAGAAACAGAGGCTTGATTTTCTAAGTGCCCTGGGTCAGACTCAGGAGGGTTGGAGAAGTATTTGAGATGTACCTCAGTTAGGTCAGTGATTGCATCTCTCAGTGGGGAGTCTCCCATTAGGTCAATGACCGGTTTTCTAACGGCGCTCTTCTTTTTGAGTCATTTAAGCTTTGGAGGAGTGGGGTCACAAGGAATGGACTCAATAGAGTCATGAGGTGAGGTTTCCCGTTGAGCAGCGGGAGCAGCTACTGGGTGCTCAGTTTCTTCTTCTTCTACTAACTCAGTGTAGATTGGTTCAAGCTGTTCATCCTCAGCTGTTTCTTCAGTGTCATCCTGACCACTGTCTTCCTCGTCAGACTCATCATCCAGTTCTTCTTCTTCAAACTGGTCATCCAACTCTTCCTCATCAAGTTGACCACCTACTTGGTCTTGATCTTGTTCTTCCTCAGCTTGTTGCTCAGCGTCAATTCCTTGACTCTGTGCATAGTGTGAGTTAGGAGGAACAACGATATCTGTCGGCATGGCCTCAATAGGTCTTAGCTCAAAGTTGACCTTCTTCTTCTTTCTCAATGGTTGGTCAGCAACTTCTCTTTCTTCGATCTCAGGCTCAACTTGCCTAGGTCTTTTCTCAGCTGATCTAGATCCACCCGGACCTTGCTGAGTTTGCGTTGTTCCTTTACATACAACTTTGATCCTCTTTGGGGTAGAGGCAGCTCCTTTAGACGTGTTGTGCACAGCTTTTATCTTCCTTTGAGTTCTGCCCTTTTTTGTCACAGTTCCCTCAGCGTTTTCCCCTTCAGCATTCTGGACAGCTCCTTCTTTTCCTTCCTTTTACCACAATGGGTAGGTCATGGGCCAAACCAAATAAGGCAGCAGCCGTAATTTCGGTTCCCTGAACTCGAATTTCCGAAACTGTGTCCACTTTGTGATCCTGGAGGATTCGCGTGATGAAGGAGCCCAGCCTAAGGGTTCCAGTACTTCGTAAAAATCCACCGATGATGAAGATAGGCATATTAATCGGCGTGTAGGTCAGCATGTGCCATATGACGCACTGCTCGAAGTTAGTTGCTGAGTTGGTGCAGTTGATTTTGGGGTAGAGGAAATTTGTCAGTATGTAATGGGCCATCTTTTGATGCTGACCCATGGAAGTGCTTGAAATTTCACCTACATGACCCTCAGGTTTGCAGAAGGTCTTAACGTAGTCTGTCTTATCATGGTCACCTGACTTACGAAGTATAGCTCCTTCATTTTTTAATTTGAACAGTGAGGCAAGGTACGCTGGGTTGATGGAGATGTTCTTTCCTCGAACATTAGTTGCTAGATAGTTCCTGTTGTCATTTGCGACTCTCAGGTTGGCATAGAATTCACGTACCAACTCAGGGTAAGTGGGATCCCGAACTGAGAACAGCTCAGTCCAGCCATTGTTCTTGATCCATTCACAGAAAGGTTGCTCGGCCTCCATAAATCCTTTTGAGAACCACCGGGATTGGTCAATCTTCCACCCCCGCACACTCTCGAAGACTTTAGAGTAGGTGCGTTGTACTACTTTCTTACTCTTATCCTTTTGCTGATGTTTCCCTTTGGAAGAAGTAGCTTTGACAGCTTGAGCTTTCTTGCTCGGCGTAGTAGCTCCAGCGGGATTGCACTGAGTAGGAGACGTGGGATTGTCATCGGAGCGGTTTTGGAAAACACCGGCACCGGAGATGTTTAGAGAAACTCTTGTCATATTCTCAGAGAAGTTTTGGGGATTTTGGGAATTTTTTTGAGAGAGAGTATAAATGCCAAAGATTTCTAAGCGTAAAGAAATAAAAGTGGGAATTCATCCACTATTTATAGCGATGTTGAGTTAATCCAAGGCGCTGGGTTGTTCGTTTTACCTCGAGATTCTCAAACGACAAATATTCTGGCATTTATGACATATACGGCGCGTGTGTTTTCTAATTATAGCCTATACGTCATCCTAGGTGGCTATTCAATTCGCGTGCCTTGCATTAAAGTTTGCAACGGCTCTTTACTCAGTGTTAGGAATTTCAAGCGTTTAAAATTCTGAGTAGTCAGTGTTATGCAAAGGAATAGATATAATGCGTAGAAGCTCAGCTTGAGGTAAATACTCAGCATATATATATTTATCTACTCAGCATGAAATATCACAAATCATTCATCATGGAAACTCACTCAGCATGCATACCATACTTGGAATTTATTGAAGAGGATTAAACATACCAATGGCTTCTCTAAGTATGTTGAATTGCTCACGAGCCAGTGGCTTTGTGAAGATATCAGCAAGCTGCTCATCCGTTGGGACATAGGTTAGCTTGATCTCACCTTTGAGTACATGGTCTCTAATGAAGTGATGTCTGATGCTGACATGCTTCATCCTGCTGTGCTGGATTGGGTTCTTTGATAGATCAATTGCACTTTTGTTGTCACATTTGACTTCAATTGTTTTAGTCTGAACACCATAATCTTCAAGCTGTTGCTTAATCCATAGGACTTGAGCAACACAGCTTCCAGCAGTAATGTACTCAGCTTCAGTGGTTGACAGGGCTATCGATGCCTGCTTCTTACTGAACCAGGACATAAGACAGCTCCCAAGGAAGTGGCATCCTCCTGAGGTGCTTTTTCGTTCAAGCTTGTCTCGTCCGTAGTCAGCGTCAGTGTATCCAAGAAGTGTGAAATCTGAAGTGTTGGGATACCATAAATCTGCATTCACTGAGCCTTGCAAATATCTAAGGATTCTTTTTACAGCTATGTAATGAGATTCCTTAGGGTTAGATTGATATCTAGCACAATAACATACTGAGAACTGAATGTCCGGTCTACTCGTTGTTAAGTAAAGTAGAGAGCCTATCATACCTCGATACAATCTGCTGTCTACCGACTTACCATTCTCATCAGCGCAGAGGACAATGTCAGTGCCCATTGGAGTAGATATTGGCTTACAATTTTCAAGTTCATATTTCTTCAATATCTCATTTGCGTACTTAGTTTGACTTATGAAGATGCCATTTTTCCCTTGTTTGATTTGAAGTCCAAGGAAGAAGTTGTTTTCTCTCATCATTGACATTTCAAACTCAGTTTGCATCTGCTTGCTAAATTCCTTGCACATTGACTCGTTAGTGGCACCAAAAATAATGTCATCCACATAAATCTGAGCCAGCAGGGTATCTTTACCCTTCCTCTTAATGAATAAGGTTGTATCAGCTTTGCCTCTGACGTAATTTCTAGTCAGCAGGAAATTGGTCAGCCTCTCATACCAAGCATGTGGTGCTTGCTTGAGGCCGTACAGAGCCTTTTTGAGTTTATAAACATGGTTTGGGAACTTAGGATCCTCAAACCCTGGAGGCTGATTAACATAGACTTCCTCGTTTATAAACCCATTAAGAAATGCACTCTTAACATCCATTTGAAATAATTTAAAGTTCATATAAGATGCATATGCACATAAAATTCTAATAGCCTCTAGCCTTGCCACTGGGGCAAAGGTCTCACCGTAGTCAATACCTTCTTGCTGACTGTAGCCCTGAGCTACAAGTCTTGCTTTGTTTCTGACCACGTTCCCTTGTTCATCCAGCTTGTTGCGGAAGACCCATCTTGTTCCTATGGTCTTCTGGCTTCTTGGTTTTGGCACTAGATCCCATACTTCATTTCGTCTAAACTGATCAAGTTCTTCTTGCATTGCATTCATCCAGTATTCGTCATACTCAGCTTCAGCGAAATTCTTTGGTTCCTGGATTGAGACGAATGCTACGTTGTTGAGGTATCTCCTGAGTTGATTTCTCGTCATCAGGGTATTCTCAGCGGCATCAAGAATGGCACTTTCAGAGTGCCCTCTTGGTATCCTAATCTCCTTTGGTAGATTGATGTCTTGCGCTGGCTGTGTTTCAACAATCTCTGCAGGTGTAGATTGGTGATAGGGGTATTTTACCCCTATCTTTTAGCGTGATTTACGGTTTAATTTGAGACTAAATAAATAAGTTTAATTACAAAAAAAGAGTGTTTTAATAAAATAGCGTAGTAAGAATAAAATTCGTAATGTTAGTTAATTATCTTTGTTTTTGGTTGAATTTATAAAATAAAACGTCAAGCTAACTCGGCCCCTAAGATTTGTATTTCAGGTACGAGCAAGGAGTGAAAATCCACTCAATACGCGAGGCGTATTTCCCTTCACGCGAGGCGTGAAACATGGAGTCAGAAATAATTGTCCTATCCACGAGCACCATGTGGAATCTAGTCAGCATACGCGAGGCGTATGCCAACCTACGCGAGGCGTATGACACATGTCAGAAATGATAAGCACAATCCTGAAAGTCAGACTGCATTGTCTCCTAGGTCAACTTTCGGTATGCGAGGCGTGTTTTGGGATACGCAGGGCGTACATGATGTATTTCAAGCAATAAAACGCCAGGAGCTCAAACACGCGCGGCGTATATCACTATGCGCGGGGCGTGTTTGAGACAACAAGATCCGAATTGGTCCACATGCAGGAGATTTCTGACGGAATGGGCATACACGCAGGGCGTACACCACCATACGCGGGGCGTATTATGGGATTTCTGAACAAAATGATGTTCCTCCATGCTTGCACCTTGTGGAATTACAATCTTGCCCCTAGCTTGATCTATAAATAAGAGTGACTAGCACTCATTTAAAGGGGACACCTTCTATTACTTAACATACCTTGTATTATATATTTCTTCATATATACTTTGGTAGATAGAGATTTTGATATATAGTTTTAGATTCGGTTTTTATGTAATAAAACTCTCCCACCTTGAGAGCTTGTTCGTTCATTCCGGCATTTCCTCGAAGTTCTGTTCCACCTTCGTTCACCAAGCTCGAGAGTTCCACCTCCAAGACCCAAGAGACGGCCTTGATTCCGGTTAGCTAGTTCCGAGGGCCGATTCTCCCCTCTTTACTTGCTAATTAGCTTTGATCTCATCCTATGTACTAGGCTTGGTTGTATTCGATATTCTTACTCTCCATATTTATAATATATGATTTGCAATTTCCATTCCTATATACGTGTTGATGTTTATTGCTTGTTTTGATACTCATAATTGACTATTGTGTAGGGGAACACGATTTCCGACGCCACTCGGGCTATCTTTAGGGATTCATATAGGTGTTGCCTTACCGGAAGTGACAAACCAGAAACTGTAGGAATTGACACACCACAGAACTTACGGGCCGTAGTTTCTGATCCCCAGCATTAGACACGCCTTGACTAGGAACCACGTAGTCTAAGTATTTCACGGGTCGATCGAACTACACGTAGTCGTCTTTGCAAGAGTAAATCGTCAACCGAATATATTCGGAGTTATTGCATATTATATTTATAACTTATCGTCACCCATATCATTCCGTGGAGTTTTCCGTTACATAAATCTGTCTCACCAATAGGTTAGGAGTAGTTTGTAGTTGTGTCCCACACCAACTCAAAGTATTCACCGCTTAGATAACGTATAAAACCGAGTCGTTTAATACTTGCAATTATAAATCCTGTGGATTCGATACCCGGTCTTAACCGCATTATTACTTGATACGACGGGGTACACTTACCCCTAAGTAGTGAGGTCTAGTAAAGATAGAGCACTTAGAAAGATCACATCCATAGTCGTAATGCACTTATCATAATACAATTTCGTCGTAAGAAATACGACCACTAGACGGCACGCATCAAGTTTTTGGCGCCGTTGCCGGGGATTTATAATTTCTTGCAATATTAGACAAAAGCGTTTTATTGTTAGTCTAAGCATTTGTAGATATTACTCTCTTTTTATGAATAATTTATTTTGCTTCTTGTTGATGATTTGTTTTATGGTATGATGCCTCATAGTCGTCATCTGTGGGACGACCGCATGAAGGACGAATGCCCACACTCAACCTCGCAATTCGATGTGGTAAACTCTATGCTTAAAGATATTCATGAAGGATTATCTAACACTGAGACATATTTCAGGGAATTGGAAAATATATTGGCCAGATTGAAGTCTCCTCTTGATTCCGCCGAGGACGAATCAATTCGAGAGTCCAATTCGGTTTGTCAAAATGGGAAGCTCGAGTTAATTGAGTTTTCTCAAAAGGATTCCCCAAATAATAAAGGTCGTCTCAGTTGTGAGAAAACGGACATCGATGAGCCGGTTGTGTGCGGACCCATAGAAATAAATCCAAAGCTAGAAGAGTCGGAGGTTCCTTCTACCTCGGAATATTTCACTCTTTTTGAACTACCAAAGGAGTCAAAAAGGGAGCAAACTAAACTCTTCGATAATTTCTGTAAATATATATTTTTGGTTTTTGTCAAATTCTTTTGAAGCTAACAATCCGTTTTGCAGGTACGGGTTGTTTATTCAAGAATTTGAATTTCTAACGCGAATGGAAGCATACACCTAGGAGGAAATTCTAAGTCGAGCTCACCGACTATAAAGTAGCGCTTCTTGGGAGGCAACCCAAACTCGAATAAGAGAGTTTTTCGTTCCCAACTTTTACTTTCCACATTCTGTTTTCCGACCGATTCATTTCACTTCTTTAAGTTATTCTTATCACTTTTTATCTTCATTTCTATTTTTATTTTTACTTTTATTTTTATTTTTATTTTTATTTCTATTTTTTTTTATAAAGGAAAAACAAATCCCATATTAATCCCAAAATTTTTAAGATACGCAGGACGTACAACCCCATGCGCCCCGCGTAGTTGTGTGTCTGCCCATTTTACTCAATAAAAGACACACTACGTGGGGCGTATCTCCTATCACGCCCCGCGTACCCATCAGTGAGTAAACCCCTTTCGAATAAATGCCACGTGGGAGGACACGCGGGACGTGCCCCATGGCACGCCTCGCGTATCCTCGGGGAGTTGTGAATTACAACTCTCCATGGCAACTCTCCTTCCCTCAAACTTCCCATCACTCCTCTTCCCTATACACCTTTTCCACTTCCACACTCCACCTTCTCTTCCATCCAATCAACCTCCATCTTTTCAAATTCAAAACTCCCTCCACAATAAATTTGTATTAAATACCTCCTTAATTACAATTTAAAAATAAAAATATTGAAAATAATTAATAATTAAACATAGAAATCATAAAAACTCATTAAAAACTCATAAACCATAGAATTAAAAATCAGAAAACTGATCAAAAAACCGAAAAAAATTCTTCAACTTCCCCCTCTTACGCGGGGCGTATCCCCATGTACGCCCCGCATCCTCGCCCTTTTTTTCCATCAAAAAGGGGCAGGAGGTGCGATACGCGAGGCGTGCCCCCTTTCACGCCCTGCGTACCGCACCATTTTTCCGAAAAATAAGTACAGGGGGAGGGATACGCGTGGCGTGGCCCCTTCACGCCCCGCGTACCCCTCTGGGAATCCGAGTTTTACTTGGATTCCCCACTCTCCCCTTATATAAACCCCTCCTTTTCTTCTTCTTCTCCCTCACAATTCACTCAACCTTCCCACAACCTTCCTCCACACTCTCTAAAACCCCTCACTCACACCATGGTTAGGCGAAAACACACCACCGACATGCGTCCCCCATGGTCCACTAGGGCCCGTTCCGCCCAAAATCAACAACCACTACCATCACCCGAACGGGAACAAACACCACCACTTACCCGCCTACACCGGGCTCCTTTTCATCTCCTAACGGAGGGGGAGGTCGAGAACTGCCAAACACTTTCCGCCGCCCACTTTATGGAGCTCCCATACATTGAGAGGAGCACTCTTGACCGCTTCGACCTTGGCGGGGCTTTCGTGGAGCGCCTCCGTGCCCTCTCTTGGCTCGATCACTTTCTTACACGGCCCCACGTTTACCCCTCCTTAGTTTTGGAGTTCTACACCACCCTCACCTCTACCAACGTCCCCGGTGCCGCCCTCTTCACTTTCCGCCTTCACAACCACCCCTTCACCATTGACACCCAATGGCTCCGCATTCACTTCACCAAACAAGCGGAGGGTGGCATCTCCCATTGGCCCGAGGGTGTTTCCGCTCGTGATTTTTGGACCTCCATCACCGGGTCCGAGGATTACGATGTCTCCAACCTCCGCCCCTCTCTCATCCGTGATCCCATCCTCCAACTTCTCCACCGCTTCATCTCCTTCTACTTTTCGGGGAAGTCGGAGTCCACCAAGGTCAACAAGGACGAACTTTTGGCGCTCTATTGTTGTGCCAACAACCGCACCTACGACCTTTCTTATCTCGTGGCCATCCAACTCTACCACATTTCCACCCGAAAACGTGGTAAAATCGGGTTGGGTCATCTCGTCACTCTTTTCTCCACCTCCGCTCTTGGCGAGGCTGCCCTTGCTCGCCTCCCAAGCCTTTTGCCTAGGCCCGTGGAGAAAAATGCCTTCAAATCCCTTAGGCGCTCCACCTCGGGCCCGGGTGAAACCTCGGGGGCGGCTCACTCTCACGAGGAGGGGGGTTCGGATTCGGATATGGGCCTCAATTTCAGTCCTCCGCCTAACCATGACTTCAATTCCATCTATGCTTGGTTGGACGCCTTGGAAGACCACCAACGTGCCGATCGAGCCCACTTCGACAACCACTTCGCCACCCTAAATACCCGATTCGACACCCTTGAGGCTAATCGCCTCATGGACCACTCCACCTTCATCACCCGCTTCAACTCCATCGAGGCGCAACAACGTGAGGATCGGGCCCATCTCGACGCTCGCTTTGATGCCCTCACCAACTCCTTCGCCTCCTACTTCAACCCCCATGGCAATCCTCCTCCGCCTCAACCATAGCCTCCATTTCTTTTTTCTTATATTTTCTTTGCTTTTTCGTTTTTTTATTTTTGATGTTTCCGTAGTTAGTTTTGTTATCTTTTGTGTTTTCCTTGTAGTTTCCTTTTTATCTTTAATATATATTTATAACTTTGTTGTGTTTCGTGTTGTGTCGTTTTATTTTTGTAATCGTTTTATCTTTAATATGTTTTTTACTTTTGCACCAACAATAAAATTCACGCAGGACGTACCCCCTTGTACACCCCGCGTAATCCTCCTTTTCCTGGAATAAATTGCCCAAAAACTCAAACACGCGGGGCGCCCCTCTGCCTGCGCCCCGCGTATTTGAGTCTCTGCCCAATAAGCGCTCAAAACGTACCTCCTATGCGAGGCGCCCCCTAGGGCACGCCTCGCGTAGGACCCCAAACTTTGAAGAGCCTAATTTTAATTTCATGTCTATTTTTGTTTTTGTTTTTCTCGTCTTTTGCGACACCCTTGGAATAGGCGTCATTTTAATAACGCGGAGGGCCGTGCAACCCCGCACTTTCAGTTTGTTTTGCACTAACAAAAACAAAAATAAATAAAAATCAAATAAACAACAAAATAGTTAAACTAATTTATTGTTTCTTTAAATTTTTCCGACACGCTACCACCTCCTCGGAAATAAAATAAAAGTTCCGTTATTTGTCCTTAAAATAAAAAGACGGAACACAAAGGATCGGTTTTAATAAGAAATTTTAGTCATAATTTTGAAGTTCTAGAATTTATGCAAAGCCAAGGTCTATACTAAACAAAAGCATTGAGTCCTAACCCACATGTCATCTCCATAATGAAACTTAAAAAGGCAATAAAAACGGGATGTCTGAAAGTTTAGCGAAGACTCGATAGTACACAATTTAAACCCGAAATTTCGTGAGGTAATTTTGAGCCTAAAAGAGTTCGTACGAGAACTCTAATTCTTTCGCAATTTTTTGAGAGCTTTGACTTCACTCGACTCATAGGGTTTGCACTTAATACCGGGTTAAGTACACCTATTGTGGTTAAAATGGCAATAGATGATAAAACGAACCTACTTAGTCTAATTCTTTTCTTAATTTATTTTTCTCGTTTTCATCAACCTCTAGGAAACCCCCTTTGAGCCTATTAACCATCTTTTGTTGTTAACACCCTATTTAACATTTAACCCTTTTTCCTCTAGATTAAATACCAAAAAATCAATTCACACCCGAAATAAGCCAAGGCCTTGATAAGTAAGCACCAAAAAGTCTCGGAATCGTTTTTGTGCCGCTCTAAAAAAAAAAAAAACACAATAAAGAGCAAAAAGGCATTCTCGAGCTCCACCCGAGCAATTTTCAAGTATATTTCATAAACTCACCAAGGCCGAAATAAGAATACGGTGCGATCATTAAAACGGTATTTAAACTCGAGTTTCCAAAAACTAACCACTAAAAAGCCACCCATATTACAACCCCCCGTCGGGTTCATTTTTAATATTGCCAAGACCATAACATAGGAGAAAAATCCGGATGAAAATGCAAACTCAACGTGATCTCGAGTAAAGTGCAAAGAAGAGTGCTAAAACACCGACCCACCAAAGTTTGAGCGTAAGAGTGAAATCCCTTGGTGAAGTACTATTGGGTTCTCAAAAGATAATCAACCCCCGTCAATATTGCCTATTAATCTTGATCATGGAGGTTTCAAATAAGTTTTGGTCACTCGATTGTTTGCGCGGGTATTCACCGTAAACTTTGCATAAAACTTTAACTTTGAAATCACGCACTTGGTAAAACCGACCAACGGTTTGTTTCTTAATAATCTCAATCCCTTGTCTTTCGATTTATTTTACTTGAGGACAAGTAAAACTTTAAAGTCCGAGGAGGTTTGATAGGGGTATTTTACCCCTATCTTTTAGCGTGATTTACGGTTTAATTTAAGACTAAATAAATAAGTTTAATTACAAAAAAAAGAGTTTTTTAATAAAATAGCGTAGTAAGAATAAAATTCGTAATGTTAGTTAATTATCTTTGTTTTTGGTTGAATTTATGAAATAAAACGTCAAGCTAACTCGTCCCCTAAGATTTGTATTTCAGGTACGAGCAAGGAGTGAAAATCCACTCAATACGCGAGGCGTATTTCCCTTCACGCAAGGCGTGAAACATGGAGTCAGAAATAATTGTCCTATCCACGAGCACCATGTGGAATCTAGTCAGCATACGCGAGGCGTATGCCAACCTACGCGAGGCATATGACACATGTCAGAAATGATAAGCCCAATCCTGAAAGTCAGACTGCATTGTCTTCTAGGTCAACTTTCGGTATGCGAGGCGTGTTTTGGGATACGCAGGGCATACATGATGTATTTCAAGCAATAAAACGCCAGGAGCTCAAACACGCGCGGCGTATATCAATATGCGCGGGGCGTGTTTGAGACAACAAGATCTGAATTGGTCCACGTGCAGGAGATTTCTGACGGAATGGGCATACACGCAGGGCGTACACCACCATACGCGGGGCGTATTATGGGATTTCTGCACAAAATGATGTTCCTCCATGCTTGCACCTTATGGAATTACAATCTTGCCCCTAGCTTGATCTATAAATAAGAGTGACTAGCACTCATTTAAAGGGGACACCTTCTATTACTTAACATACCTTGTATCATATATTTTTATAGATAGAGATTTTGATATATAGTTTTAGATTCGGTTTTTATGTAATAAAACTCTCCCACCTTGAGAGCTTGTTCGTTCATTCCGGCATTTCCTCGAAGTTCTGTTCCACCTTCGTTCACCAAGCTCGAGAGTTCCACCTCCAAGACCCAAGAGATGGCCTTGAGTCCGGTTAGCTAGTTCCGAGGGCCGATTCTCCCCTCTTTACTTGCTAATTAGCTTTGATCTCATCCTATGTACTAGGCTTGGTTGTATTCGATATTCTTACTCTCCATATTTATGATATATGATTTGCAATTTCCGTTCCTATATACGTGTTGATATTTATTGCTTGTTTTGATACTCATAATTGACTATTGTGTAGGAGAACGTGATTTACGACGCCACTCGGGCTATCTTTAGGGATTCATATAGGTGTTGCCTTATCGGAAGTGACAAACCGGAAACCGTAGGAATTGACACACCACGGAACTTACGGGCCCTAGTTTCTGATCCCCAGCATTAGACACGCCTTGACTAGGAACCACGTAGTCTAAGTACTTCACGGGTTGGTCGAACTACACGTAGTCATCTTTGCAAGAGTAAATCATCAACCGAATATATTCGGAGTTATTGCATATTATATTTATAACTTATCGTCACCCATATCATTCCGTGGAGTTTTCCGTTACATAAATCTGTCTCACCAATAGGTTAGGAGTATTTTGTAGTTGTGTCCCACACCAACTCAAAGTATTCACCGCTTAGATAACGTATAAAACCGAGTCGTTTAATACTTGCAATTATAAATCCCGTGGATTCGATACCCGGTCTTAACCGGATTATTACTTGATACGACGGGGTACACTTGCCCCTAAGTAGTGACGTCTAGTAAAGATAGAGCACTTAGAAAGATCACATCCATAGTCGTAATGCACTTATCATAATACAATTTCGTCGTAAGAAATACAACCACTAGACGGCACGCATCAATTGGTCAGTGAAAGTAATTTGAGTTTCACTTTTACCTTTGGTCAGCCCTTGACGAAATAACTCAGGGGCTGTTTCTTGGTCAGCGGGTGCTGAGTGTGGATCGTCCTCGGTCAGTGGCTGGTACCTTCCTGCAGGGTTAGTTTCATCGAACTCAACATGTACTGACTCTTCTAAGACTTGAGTTCGTTTATTGAAAACTCTGTATGCTTTGCTGTTTGTTGAGTAGCCTAAGAAGATAGCTTCATCAGCTTTTGAGTCAAACTTAGCTAGGCTATCTTTGGTGTTTAAAATAAAACATTTACAGCCAAAGGCACGAAAGTATCCAATGTTGGGCTTTCGTCCTTTCCAAAGTTCGTAGGGGGTTTTCTTTAGTATAGGTCTAACGAGAGCCCTATTAAGAATGTAGCACGCTGTGTTGACAGCTTCTCCCCAAAAGTACTTTGGAAGCCTATGCTCACTCAGCATTGTCCTGGCTATTTCAACCAAGGTTCTGTTTTTCCTTTCGACAATCCCATTTTGTTGAGGCGTTCTAGGAGCAGAGAAATTATGGTCAATGCCGTTGGTTTCACAGAATTCAATAAACTGTTGGTTCTTGAATTCTCCCCCATTATCACTTCGGATGTGAGCTAACTTAAGGTCTTTATCATTTTCAAGTTTTCTAACCAAATTTGAAAATGTCTCAAAGGTTTCATCCTTGCTACTCACCAAGATGATCCAAGTGTACCGAGAAAAGTCATCTACAATGACCAAGGAAAATCTTCTTCCACCCAAGCTCAGTGGCTGGACTGGACCGAAGAGATCCAAGTGTAGTAACTCTAATGGACGCTTAGTTGAGACAATGTTTTTACTATGAAAAGATTGTTTGGTTTGTTTTTCAGCTTGGCAAGCGTGGCATAATTGATCTTTTTCAAATTTAAGTTCTGGCAGACCCTCAACCAATTGCTTTCTTGCTAATTTGGCCAGGAGGTCCATGCTTACATGACCAAGTCTCCTGTGCCATAGCCAGGAATTTTCTTCCTTTGACACTAAGCATACAGTTTTTGAAAACTTCTTTTCTAAGTTCAGCATGAAGACATTATCAATACGAGGGGCAGTTAAAATTAACTCATTTGTTTTACCCTCGAATATTTTACATCCAGTGTCATCAAATATAACTTTTCTCCCATTGTTACATAGCTGAGCTACGCTGAGTAAGTTATATTTGAGTCCGCTGACTAGGGAGACAGACTCAATAGTAGGATTACCACCAATGCTTCCTGACCCTACTATCTTACCCTTTTTGTTGTCTCCAAAACTTATGCTTCCTCCTTGTTTACGCTCAAACGTGATGAACTGAGTTTCATCACCAGTCATATGCCTCGAGCATGCGCTGTCAATGTACCACATCTTTGACTTCTCAGCACACCTCAGGCTTACCTGCAATATAGCTAGTTGCTTTTAGGTACCCAATTCTTTTTAGGTCCTTGCTTGTTAGGTTCAACAGGTAAAGCATCATATTTTATTTTATGACGACATACTTGAACAGTATGTCCATTCTTTCCACAGAAGTCACAGCTGACCTTCCGTTTAGGATGTCTCACTGACTGGTCAGCACCCCAGTGCTGAGCGTGCCAGCACACCTTAGTGGTGTGTCCTTTCTTCCCACAGAAGTCATACTGGACATTCCGCTGAGGATTCCATCTCTGCTGACTAGTACTTCGGTACTCAGTGTTCAGAGGATTATTTCTTTTATTCGGAACCTTAAGTTGGTTCTGAATTGATGTGACGTCCTTCCTCAGTTTCTTAGAATCTGATTGGACCTCAGAGAAAAACTTTTGCATAATTCCTATGTTACTATGCAAATCTGAGTTGTCCTGAAGAAGATATCGAAGGTCACTCAGTTTGACCTCCTCAACCTCGTCACATCGCCTGCTGAGTGCTCTAACCTTTTTATTACACTTTTTGACAAGTGTGTAGAGGTCACTCAGGGCATTAACCATTTCATTTCTGAGCAAGGGTAGTGATATTACCTCAGTTGAGTGTTCCTCATCGTCAGATGCAATGGAGGGGTCAACATGCTCAGAAACACATGGCTCAGCAAGTTCGTCAGCCATGAAACAGATCTTTGCTGACTCAATGGCATCAGCTTCAGATGATGATGAATCATCACTATCGCTCCAGGTTTCCACCATTGCCTTCTTGCCGTTCTTCCTTTCTTTCCTCAACGAGGGACAGCTTGACTTGATATGGCCAGTTTGATGACATTCAAAGCATGTAATGGGCTTTGAGCTGTCCTTCTTGTACTTGCTGTCGCTGGAGTCAGCTTTGTACTTATCAAACTTCTTGTAAGGCTTCTTAGAATATTTGTCATTCTTTTTGAACAGCCTCTTCATCTTTCTAGTGAACATAGCCATTTCTTCATCGTATGTTGAGCTCCCACCAGTGGAGTCAGCTTTCATGATAAGAGACTTTTGCTTCTTGTCTTCAGACTTTTCCTTCACCTCAAAATTCTTCATTGAGATCTCATGGGTCAGCAGTGAGCCAATGAGTTCATCATACTTGTAGGTGGTTAAGTCTTGAGCTTCCTCAACAGCAGTTTTCTTTGCTTGCCAGCTTTTAGGAAGACTCCTAAGAATCTTCTTGACTTGCTCTTCCTCAGTGAAGATCTTTCCAAGTCTCTTGAGCTCGTTGATGATGTTGGTGAATCTTGCATTCATGTCTGAGATTCCTTCATCATCATTCATTTCGAACAGCTCGTACAATCTCATATGCTGGTTCACCTTGGATTCTTTCACCTTGTTGGTTCCTTCGTAGGTGACCTCCAGCTTCTTCCAGATCTCCTGCGCTGACTCACAACCTGAAATCTTGTTGTATTCTGCAGCATCTAGCGCACAGTGAAGCATGTTTATAGCCGAAGCATGATTTTGTAGCTTCTTGAGATCATCCTCTATCCATATAGTCTCAGCTTTGAAAACCGTTTGGCCATCAATAGTTTCAACAGGAACAAATGGGCCTTGGACTATAGATAGCCATGCGCTCATGTTTGTTGCCTGAATGAAGTTCTTCATTCTATTCTTCCAAAAGGTATAGTTAGACCCGAAGAATAGAGGAGGCCGAGTTATGGACAGACCCTCAGGTAAAATCTGAGTTGTCAGATTTCCTGGGAGAAACCGAGTGCTGTTTGCAGCCATAGTGAGGATCAGCTTAAGGTAGTTAAACCTTGCACAGTGAGCTATTAAGCTCTGATACCACTTGTTGGTCCCTTATAACGTAACAAGTTAGTTCCAAGGGGGGGATAGGAACTATTTAAAATTTTGGTACGTTAAGGCTGACTTCTTTTACAATGAAAAGGATTACACAGCGCACTGAGTGAATTTAAGACACTAGCTTAGTCAACTTGTGACTAAGTCAGCTTCTTTCCTTGAGTCAGGAGATAGCACTTGAGTCTATTCCTGAACTCAGATACTCAATGCAGACAACTCAGTGTGACCTCTTTACTTAGTCAGTTTTCAAGCAAGCAAAATATATCAAAGGAGTTTAAAGGTTAGAAAGATATTACTCAGCAGATTTATCTAGGTTCGGCCTCTATGCCTACGTCCTGTCCCCGGTACACGTTCCGAGCTTTCGAATTCTCTACTGAGCTCTTTAAAGGTAGAGCACCAAACCTTTTACAACTAGAAGTTGAGTATAACAAGAGTACCTTCCTCTATACCTCTACTCACTCCTATTCTACCGCTGAGTACTATAACCGAGTACTCAGCCTCTCCTTTCTATACTTCTAGAAATGATAATGAGATTGTCCTAAACAACAATTGCTAAGACACTTTAGATGATTGAAAATCACTCTAGACTTTTACACAAAATATGGAAATTGGTGTAAGGTATTTGCTTTGCTTTTTCTCACAGAATCTTCGAGTATGAAATTGGTCAGCGTTTTGACAACTTGAAGTTCTGTATTGATTGAAGCATATTGATGGCCTTTATATAGTGACACTTGAGGCACCTGGTCATTTCGAATTTCGAAATAACCGTTGGAGGGAAACGGCTTCCTGTCGTTGTCATTCTGGGCGTGCTCAGCGTCGTTGGCCAATAGAATCCTTGCATCTTCTGTCTTTGTCAGTCTTCGACAGAATGTTTCGACATTTAAGGAAAAGTCCACGAGACAGCTTTCTGTGCCTTCTGATCTTTTCCCAAAGTAGAAATACTTTGTCTGGAAGTTGAACATTCTCTGCCGATGTCCAGACTGCTTTGTCATCCAACTCAGCAGCTTCATCTTGAAGCTTTTGCCACGAAGGCTTCTCGATTTGAGTAAACTCAAGCTTGGGGTCTTATGGTAACACCTGAATTATCAAAAAATTATTTTTCACGAATATGGGGTAATGCTTAAATTAGGATAGAATAATTGGATGAGTAAACTCATGTTGTTCTAACCTAATGGGCAATATGGTTGGGATTGATAAACGACACATATCAGTTACTAATGTGGTTAATAACCCAACAACCTAGAAATCACATGTTTTGATGTGATTGATTACATGAATCTACCTAATGAATGAAACTAGCTTGTTGAGTAAACTCAAGGTGAAATTTCAGGAGTTAGGATTCTAGCTCACTAAAGGAATTGTGAATATCCTTTGAGTTAATATAGAGGGTTATTAATTTGGTAAAATAGTGGGAGCAATTTTAAAACATAAAAGTCCAACATATTTAAATTGTAAGTGAATTAAACAAATGAATAACATCTGTCACCTTTTCTCACTCTTAGGTTATTAATTTTTCGTACTCTAAAACCAATCATGTCGAAAACCGATCTAAGAAATATCCTTATCGATAACAAGTTGAATGGTTCAAACTTCGCCGACTGGTTTCGTAACCTCAAAATTGTTTTGAAGTTCGAAAAGATAGGGTATGTACTCGATACATCGATACCCGCTCTTCCAGCTGATGATGCACCCATTGAAGAGATTGATGCCTATCAGAAGCATAAATCCGATGATGAACACGCTAGGTGCATCATACTTGCATCGATGACACCAGATCTGCAAAGGCAACATGAGGAAATGGATGCCTATTCTATTGTCATGCACTTAAAAGAGCTGTTCGGGAAACAGACTCGCTGTGAACGTTTTGAGATATTAAAACTGCTGTTTCGCTGCAAGATGCAAGAGGGCACATCTGTTATGACACATTGTGTCAAGATGATTGGCTATATCACCAAACTTTCTAGTATTGGCTTCGTGATGGATCATGAGCTAAGTGTCGACTTACTTCTTACATCCCTCCCAGAAAGTTATTCACAGTTCACCATGAACTACCAAATGAATGACTTAAAGACCTCTTTTGAAGAGCTCACCAATATGCTCAAGACAGTTGAGACAAATGTGAAGAAAGATAAAGTGGTACCCGCTCTTGTGATTGAGGGATCAAAGAAGAGGAAGGGGAATTTTCCCAATCCAAAATATCCGAAGAAGAATAAGGGAGGCAAGCCGGCCCAAGCCAAAGGAAAGCAAGTCAAAAAGCCCAAAGAGGAATGCCACTTCTGTGGTAAAGATGGGCATTGGAGGAGAAATTGTAAGGAGTACCTAGCTTCTCTCAAGAAGGGAAAGGATGGTGCTTCAACTTCTGGTATGTTCTATATTGAAATTAACTCAATTTCACAGTCAGAATCTTGGGTATTAGATACTGGATGTGGATCTCATATTTTTATGAATATGCAGGAGCTAAAGCAGACTAGAGAATTAAAGAAAGGAGACATAAACTTGCGAGTAGGAAATGGAGCAAGAGTTGCCGCCCTCGCAATTGGAGATTATGTTTTGAGTTTGCCCTCTGGGCTTGTAATAGAATTAAGGAACTATTTGTATGTTCCAGAGATGTCTCGCAACATTATTTCTATTAGCTGTCTAATTGATGATGGCTTCATGTTTCAATTAAGAACAATGGTTGTGAATTTTATAGAAATAGTATTTTCTATTTTTCAGGAATATCATTGAATGAGATTTATGTTTTGAATGATAAAGTTTCTGCTTTCACAATTGATACCAAAAGACTTAGATTAGATAACTCAACTTACTTGTGGCATTGTCGTTTAGGCCATATAAACCAGAGATGCATGCTTAAGCTACATCAAGATGGGCTTATAGACTCAATTGATTGTGAATCGATGGGAACGTGTGAGTCATGTTTAAAAGGAAAAATGACAAAGACACCCTTTAGCAATAAAGGTCAGCGTGTATCACACACTCTAAGATTAATACATTCAGATGTATGTGGTCCTATGTCAGTCCAAGCAAGAGGAGGATTCAGATACTTCATTAGTTTCATAGATGATCATACTAGATATAGTTATATCTATTTGATGAAACACAAGTCAGAAGCTTTTGAGAAATTCAAATGCTTTAAGAATGAAGTTGAGAATCAAACAGGAAAGACTATCAAAATACTTCGATCTGATCGAGGTGGAGAATATCTTTCTGAAGAACTTATGAGTTATCTAAATGAATATGGAATATGCTCACAATGGACACCTCCTTATACACCACAACTCAATGGTGTATCAGAAAGGAGAAATCACACCTTACTAGATATGGTACGATCCATGATGAGCACCACTGCTCTTCCAAAATCATTCTGGGGCTATGCCTTAGAAACTGCCCTATTTACCTTAAACCGAGTTCCTACCAAATCCGCCAGTTCCACACCATTCGAACTGTTCGTTGGTAGAAAACCCATCTTCTCTTTCATAAGAATATGGGGATGTTCAGCATACGTCAAACGTATTGTGTCAGATAAATTAGATCCCAAATCTGACAAGTGTTTCTTCATTGGATACCTAAAGGAAACTATGGGATATTACTTTTATCATCCAGATGACCAAAAGGTAATAGTATCCAAACACGCAGTGTTTCTAGAGAAAGAGTTTCTGGAAGAAACACAGAATGGAAGCGCGATTGAACTTGAAGAAGTTCAAGAGGAATCACATGTTGAAAACGCGGAATAAGTTGAACCCGAACCCGTTTCACTAGATGAAACACAAGTGTCATATCCTACACGTAGGTCTCAGAGAATTCGTGAACTCCCAGTTAGATATGGTTTTTTAGTGGGAGATAACGAACTGGTTCCCGTGTTAGACGATGAACCTGAAACCTACAAAGAAGCTCTTGCTAGTCCAGAATCTAAAGCATGGCTTGAAGCCATGAATTTTGAAATGGACTCCATGTATACTAACCAAGTGTGGACTTTGGTTGATCCACCCGAAGGGATAAAACCCATTGGGTGCAGGTGGATCTTCAAGAAGAAGACTGACATGGATGGAAAGGTTAGTACCTACAAAGCTAGGTTAGTAGCGAAAGGATGTCGTCAAAAACAAGGTATTGACTATGACGAGACTTTCTCTCCAGTAGCCATGTTCAAATCCATCAGAATATTGCTTGCAATTGCCGCTCATTTTGATTATGAGATTTGACAAATGGATGTGAAAACAGCTTTCCTAAATGGAAACCTACTTGAGGATGTATACATGATGCAACCTAAAGGTTTCACATCGAAGGATGCAACCAAGGTTTGCAAACTTCAAAGGTCCATGTATGGACTCAAGCAAGCATCTAGGAGCTGGAACAAGCGTTTTGATGAAACCATAAAACAATTTGGTTTCGAACAAAACTCAGAAGAGGCTTGTGTTTACAAGAAGACAAGTGGGAGCTCAGTTGTTTTCTTAGTACTATATGTTGATGATATACTACTTATGGGAAACGATGTGGCAATGTTGCAAACAGTAAAAGTTTGGTTATCGGGTAATTTCTCCATGAAAGACTTGGGAGAAGCAGCCTACATCTAAGGGATCAAGATCTATCGCGATAGATCAAGGAGACTGCTCGGACTATCCCAATCTACATATATTGACAAAGTGCTAAAACGTTTTGATATGCATGAATCGAAAAGAGGTAACTTACCAATGGTCCATGGTGTCAAGTTATCAAATGGTCAGTATCCTAAAACGGACAGTGACAAGAATCGCATGGCTGTAATTCCTTACTCCAGCGCGGTTGGTTCGATCATGTATGATATGCTTTGCACTAGAACTGATGTGGCATTCGCATTAAGTATGACGAGCCGATATCAAGGGAATCCAGGATTTGATCACTGGATTGCTGTCAAGAACATTCTTAAGTATCTTAGAAGAACTAAAAACATGTTCCTCATATATGGACAAGGAGAATTGAAAATTGAAGGATATTCAGATGCTAGTCATCTGACTGATGAAAATGATTACAGATCCCAATCAGGATACCAATTTATCCTGAATGGAGGTTCAGTTAGTTGGAAGAGTTCCAAATAAGGAAGTGTTGCTTTCTCATCAACTGAATCAGAGTACATCGCAGCTGCAGAAGCGGCAAAGGAGGCTGTTTGGATTAGAAAGTTCATAACAGAACTAGGAGTGGTGCCTGACATTGTAAATCCCATTACTCTGTATTGTGATAACAATGGAGCCATTGCACAAGCAAAGGAACCACGGTCTCATAATGCATCCAAACATTATCTCAAGCGATATCATCTCATTAGGGAGATCATATCCAGAGGAGATGTGAGAATAGAAAAGCTGCCCACTGAGGACAACGTTGCAGATCCGTTGACCAAGCCGTTACCACAAAGAGCTCACGATAAACATCTTAGTTCTTCTGGTATTAGTTTCAGAAACAATTGGCTTTAGTCCAAGTGGGAGAATGTTGGAATTTAGTGTCCTAAATACAATTGTTTTGGATATTAATATTAATGAATAAATTTTTTATTTGGTCATTTGTTTAATCAGATATATAGCATTAATATGTAACTATATATAAAGGCACAAATCTTTCGCAAAGGAAGTAATCCTAAGTTTATTCAAGTAGTTATAAAGTGTTCATACAAGCATGAAGTGAGACTATACTTTATAATAGACTGATAGACTTAAAGTAAACCCAAGTCAAGTAATATGTTATAGGGATTGGCATATTGCTGTTGAGACTTGCATGTAACAGTGTTTTCTATCGAGACAGAAAGCTGATCTCACAAGCTTTAGATATTCTGATATCTAGACAGTTACATGGATCTGATGAAGGAGTTCATTAGGATTGGGACCCGACTTGAGATAACAGAATGGAGTGATTTATCTAATGTGTCAACTGTTCATCTCATCGGTATTAGTAGGTATAACTAATCCTCAGACTCAAACATTCATTAATTAGTAATTCTGGATTGCGGAGTCTGATACTTTGATTCTGTGCGAGCACGATCCAATAGGTGAGAGCCTAGGGTGTGTGTGTGAGAGCAGGGTTGGGTATCACGCGAAGTAATTACAGAATGGTTAATGTTAGATTGAGCATTCGTCACTCCCGATAAATGGGAGATATATCCAAAGGGCCGCTTGTGGCGAATTGACTGAAATCCTTGCAAGGTGATACAGTTAAGAGTAGAAATAAACATTTCACTTAACTTATCTTTCAGAGTGAATTCAACCTGTACAAGTAAAACCGGACTCTTCGTTATATGTAACCTTGACACATTCCATGGTTATAAGGAATTGACCGACAAGATATAGTTGATGAAGGATCGTATTATACTGTACCTAATACAGAAAGGTTAATGTCAGTTATCAACCTGACTTCTTAATTGCTCTGGGGGAATATCATAGGTTCTGCTAGTAACAGCTCTTGACGGTATTCCGTTATATATATGTTGGAATTAATCATAATGAATAATTTCAAATGATATATACGGCTAATGGCAATAAAGAACCTAATGGGTCGCATATGGGACTTGGAATCGGAGGACGAAAATGTAATTAGTGGGACATACACATATGGGCCGAAACTTGTATTAATTTAGGGATAAATTAATTTGATTAATAATTATAATTTGATTATGGTTATCAATTAAATTAAAAGATTATCTGATAATATTAATTAGAAGTTTTTATGTGATTGAAACTCTAATTAATTATCTCTAACATTAATTAATTATTAATTTGATTAATAATAATTATCTAGATATAATTAGTTATTATTTAGATAATAGTAAAGTGTTTATTTAATTATCTAATTAGGAATCCTATTCCGAATAAGATTCCAATTATTTAATTACCTAACACAATTGGGATTATGGTTAAGAAAAGTCTATAAATAGACTCCCTAACCCCTAAAATTCGACCAACACAAAAGGGAGAGGAGGAATCGTTCTGTCTTTCGTCTCGGATAATTTACTTTATTTCTTACTCCCTCTTTGATCTCGTATCGATTTCTGTTAGAGGCAATCATTGCGATTGCTATTCATTGAAGGTTGATCACTGATTATCTTTTGGTTTTGTGTTGAATCAAACGTTCGTGGTTCACGAGTTGATAATAACAAGTTGTGGGCACTTCGTTTGCAACGGTAGATAGTTCATTCACTAAAGGTATTACTATCTATCCCTCTTTATATGAAATAAATATTAACAAATCTTGGAAAAGGGAAATAGATAAAATAGATAAAATTTTATTATTCCGCTATGCCTAGGCTTATCTATTTTCCTACATAGACAACGACAAGTTAATCAATTAATTCTCCATAATTTCAGCTCCGAGCAAGAGTAGTCACCCATACAATGATACAACTTCGATTGAAAGCTTCTTCCACACCCCAACCGCCAACAACGGACAGGACCAACACTGCACCCACACAGACAAATATAAGAGAAAGCCCCACACACCTCGAATAAATACGACCAACAACTCTAGCCGATCAGAACCGATGAGCTATGCCACAGTGGAACCGACGACAACGCAAACCAGTAATGGCGATGACCTAACTCTCACAGTTGGAGAGAAACCCAAGCTCTCACACACTTATGCAAGGAGAGACTTTTTCACTTAGCTTTATTATATACGAACTTTAAAATAAGACATTATAGCTCTTAAACTTTTTATTTTATTATAACCCACTTAATCACTTAAATTAAAATGTTAAACACTTATTTAATTTAAATGTGTTTGATAACGGTTATTTCTCCACCACTTAAATTAGTCAATTAAGTTGAAAATCACTTATTTTGATAAGTCAAAATATTTAACTTAACATTTTAAGCTAAATATTATCAACTAATATTTTTATAACTGTTACATCATTTAATACTTTCGGCACTTATAATATTCAACACTTAAAATTTAGTACTTATTTTTTCAGTACTTAATTTTCAATTTTATATAAAAAAACACCTAACATAATAACTTATTTTAATGTTGGGTAAGTCTAAATGATCAATGACATACTCAAAATAAGTCCTAAAAATTAAAGTTATTTAAAACCATATTTCTAATAAAATAATCATTTTTTATTTTCTAAATCATCATTTTTGGAACGATCTCTCTAAAAAATCATTCCCTTTCTCATAACTAGACAACTACACTTAAATGATATTAAAACCAAACATTTCAAAAAGTAAAGTTGTTTAGAATATAATTTTTACTAGCTTTACAATTAAGGATTTCCTACTATTAGAGTGATTATCTTAATTACGGTAAAAGATATCATTATGTTAGTAAAATGTAAATTTCATAAGGTATGTATCTGATTTTGAAATTGAGATATAACATGAGTGTAATTTACCCCAATGCACACCTTCTATTTGAACATTCATTAAGCATGGAATTTGGGTATATATCATGGAATTTACAAAAAAGAGAAAAGAAGTTTCTGTATACGAATTTCTAAAAGAGAATAAAATTAATTTCTTTTTCCTTGTTGTCAGCAATTTTTTTTTTTGGAATAGCCCACCGGAAATAAGAAAAAACTGAAAATTGTAGAAAATGCAATTCAATTAATATCTTCTGTGCTCAATCTTTTCATCCCAAGCCTTCCATAAAATCAATTTCGTTCCCAATCTTCCAAATTGGAGAATTTTATCTTAATTTTAGATACTTTTATCTTAACAACAATTGAACAAGTTAAACTCCCTACAGTTGGTAAAAGATAGAAAACATTTTTCTCCAAAAGTAGTCAAAAGCAATAAATATTTTTGGAAAATTTATATTGCTTCTGGACTTTAAATTATTTATGTAGTAAAAAATCTACATAAGACCTGATTTATTGGACAAAATTAAGGTTCCAGTTTAGAACATAGAAACTGATAGTATCTTTTACTAATGACATATATTATGCGTTAGCAGTGACATTGTTGAGGTTGACTACTAATTCATGTAGTTGAAACTTCTAATTTGGGGAAAATTTGTTTCTGGTGACCAAATTGAAGAATTTTGGAATAGAGATCAAGTTTTGTGTTTTGGAGGTCATGTCTTTTAGTCTAAATTGGAAGTGGGGTATGGTGGTAAGAAGTGTGGAGAATGATACGAATCGGTTTCAGACGAGTTGATTTTAATCTTAAATCAATAAAGAATGTTTTTCTCTAGCTAAATTAGAAAGAGTAATCTCGGATTTTATGGACTAAACCGTAGGAAATCATAAATCCCCCATTGTTGAAGGTTGAAACATTAACAAAAACTTCATAAGGAAAATTAAATTGATTGATAAAAAGTTGCATATCCTTACAAAAAGATGAGCTTAGCTCATCAAAAAGTAAATATGAAAGACTAAAACGACCAGCTAAGGTTACACATAATTGAAGAGTGATAAATGTAGAATGGAGAGAGAATACACAAATGACATTTAGGTTATTAACCTTAAATGATATAAGAGTAATTACATGAGTAACAAAACCGTAATTTCCAGAATAGGACACAAATGACAGTTTTGTCTCAAAACAGATTTTAAGATGCAGGAATCACCCCTCACGGCGTGTGGTGGAACTTATGTGCGCGAATTCGTTCGTCCTAACTCCTCGGGCCAGAGCTCACTCCACACAGCGCGTGGGATAGGTGGCACGCCATGTGGGGGCTATTTTGTCACTTTCTTCATCGCGTGCTAGCCCGTGCTTTGTTCCTCCTTCGACTCCCTAACTCAGACTCAATTGGAAAACATTTTTTCCTACATTTTTTTGTTACGAAAATTATTGGATTAATGAGGTTTCATGAATTTTTTGTATATTGTTTTTTTATTGCTATAATAAAATTTCTTCACTCTCATATACGTATGTATGAATTGGCTGAACACATTAAATTTAATGTGTTTCATTAGTTTTTTTAATTATTTAATTAATTCATATAAGAAGATCTTCATCTTGTAACAAGTTGTAGCAGAGTGTTTTTTTTATGTATATTATTTGTCATGGTTTCATTTACAAAATTTGGTATTGATAATTTTGATAATTCGACAAAATTTTTTATCTATGACAATTGAATATGACAATTGAAGATGCGCACTATACTCATCCAAAACAAATGGGAGGAGATACTTGCATGAACGGGGAAAACATATTTTCACGATGGTGATGTAGTGAAATCATCTGAAGATAATCTTGAGGAACGTCGCCATTGAGATCAACTCAACTAAAGTTTGGTTGAAATTGAAGTGTCTATATATGATAAAATAGGCGATGAATCGACTTTTGTTGAAAAGCATAATGAAACATCTTCTTATGTAAGAAGGTAAATCAATTAAACTCATCTTGACGAGAATTGGTAGAGGCTATGCTTAATTTGTTTCTGACAAAATAAGATTTACTTTGTGTGTTTTCACCATTAGATGAATTTTATACTCCATCATCCAAACAACAACAACAAACAGCAGATAAAACAAACACACCGTAAATGATGTGGCAGAATTTCTAGAAAAAAAAAAGTAAGTAAAAGAGAAGATTGTGAGTAATAGATGATATAAACATATCCATGGATGATGGCAGCAAAGTACCAAAGGAAACACAAATGGCATGTTTAGAAGCTACTAAACAAGAAAATGGGGATGTCTACTTTATGCAAAACATTATCTCTTCATGTTCAAAAACAGAAAGCTAAACAAAATATGCTTCACCATATCTCAATGTCGTATCACTGATTTCATATTTGTATTAGGTACAAATTTGGATTGAGGGACTTTTCCATTGTCATCCCAAAAAAACCCCAACCCTGCGTTACGTAAAGTTGTTAGAGTACGATTAAGTTCTAAATTTAATTTACAAAGAATATGATGTAGTTTTAGTCTGGAGAGTAGGAGGAGGGAGTACATTTTTATTATTTATTATGTTTTAAATGAAATGAATGTTAACTTATATAAAAAATATATCAAGTCTAACGATTTAAGAGTTTAAAGGTCCAAATTTTTTTATTATTATTATTATCATACGATATCTAATTAAATTGTTTTTATTATATTTAAGCATTGTTGTTATATAAAAATAATAATTTTTTTTTAATAAATAGGGACCAACTTTTTCATTTAGCACAAATCTCCAAAAAGGTTCAAACTACTGTTGGTATCTTTATCGCGAAATCGAGTGAGTATGGTAGAGGCATAGAGAATTTATGGTGGAGCAGTGAAAGACATAAAGATCGGAAACATCACTAACGGCTAAAGCTCTCTGCTGGACCGACATAACATATTTAGCTTCCGCATAAACATAATGTTTACTAGTTGATGCAATTTCAAATTTAATGGGTAAATTACACCCATGGCCACTGAACTTTATCCATTTTCACATTGTGGCCACTCAACTTCATTTCTTTCCAGTATGGCCACTGAACTTTACACTTTTTAATACCGGTAGCCACTCAATTTTAACTAACTTTTCAAAATGACCGTTAACGATCGTTAACGACCTCAAAATGAAATTATTCAAGAATTAAAGTTATTCAGAACGACATTTACCATGAAACCACATTTTTTATTTTCGAAAATCACATATTTTGGAGCTTTCTCTCTCTAAAAATTCAATTTCTCTCTCATAACCAAACACCACCTAAATGACCTCAAAATGAAAATTTTCAAGAATTAAAGTTTCTTAGAATATCATTAACACTTTTGGATTTTTTAGTTTTAGCCGTCAATGGTCGTTTTGAGACGTTAAGTGGCCGCTGGTGTTAAAACGTGTAAAGTTCAATAGCCATATCGGGAAGAAATGAAGTTCAGTGGTCATAATGTGAAAATGGGTAAAGTTCAGTGGCCATAGGTGTAATTTAACCCAAATTTAATTGATGAAAAATTGATTTTGTTTTAGGTGTACTATCATGTTTTGACTACCCTCCAATATTTAGTCCATTGATATAAAAAAAAATCATTTTTTATCAATTGAGTGTAAAATCAAACTCATTAATAAATGTTAGGTTTAACATTACATTATAATTTACACAGACTAAATCCACTCATTATATTATTATAATTAATGAGATAGAGAGTAAAAATACCTTTACGTTTACATGCAAGAGTAATTTTACCTTTAATGTATAAAACACATATATTTTGTTTCTTATTTTGTATCAATTACACGTAAATTGATTCTAAAAAAAGATTTAATTTTTTTTTGTGATTTAATAATAAATTGAAGATTAGTATTTTTAAATTCGGTAAAATATTTGACTTTTTTTGTCCAACTTGTATAAAATACTGTATAATTTTTTTATATATATATTTTAAAATTTTCACATTTAATTATATGTGAAATTACGTATCATGAGTCCTTTTCCTTTTCCGCCCCTCCTTTGATCCATGTTTTCGTTGATAAATTAGTCTGGATTTGATCTAAGAGAGTTTAAGGTGTTTGAGAGGATTTGAGAATTTTGAAACGGTCTTGATCACATGCATCTTAATGAGCATGTAGAATTTGCTCATTCACCATTAGATCTAGGCTTATTAGAATCCTAAAGTGGAGATGCAAAGCATCCTGAGACTTAGATTTAATAAACCTAAATCTAACGAAGAATGTGCAAATTCATTTACTCATTAAGGTGAACGTGGAAATTCCTCTTTGTCATACAGAAGCCAAAAGAAAAAGAAAAAGGGTTAGAAGAAAAGAAAAGAAACGTGATAAAATGATGATATAGTGAAATAGAAAATGACATAAGACATGTGGGGTTGATTGTGCCTAACCTAACTTTAGTATTTGGGTAAAAGTCAAATGATGACATCACATTCACATATATCAGCCAGCCAGCCTCTTCATAGTCCTCAATGGTGTTCTCTATTTCTATTTCATAAGAAAATATCACTTGTTTGCATAATCACACTCACCAAAACAAAATACAATTAGGTGCCAGAGCCAGGCCACTCACCAACCCAAATCAATTCTATTCTATTATGCTAAAATTAAAATTGGCAACCGAACCTCTTTTTTGTTCTTATTTATTATTTTAATTTCTAACTACTCATTAATATATGGTATTAATTAATTAATTATAGGATTTAGGATTCTAGTTCAACTGTATATTCTACTATTATTATGGATATGCTAACTCCTAGATTTTTCTTACCAAAATGCTAATATTAAATATGGCTAGAGTTTCTCTGGAATTGAAATCCTCTAGAGTTAATGGAGCTATATGCATCTCAACTATTAATTACAAAATGAATGGATGAGATTTGATTGATCAATAAATGGCTAATTAAATATTAAAATTTATCAATTAAATCTCATCCATTAATATTGTAATTAATGGTTGAGATTACAACTCCATAAACTCTAAAGACTTTTCAACTCTTGAGGATCCCTACCCATTAAATATGCGTTTGCAAATGTATGCTACCTAGTCTACTCAATTTCTCTTCCAGTAGTTGTTGGATGTGATTTTTAATATAATATTTAATTAAAAATAATTTAATATTAAATGTCTCTTGATTCATTGTACAAAACACACATACACATACTCCTAAATCACAAAAAATAAAAACTGAAACAATTCACAAAAGTTTAATTGCCACTCCTAAATCAAACAAACAAAATTACCATTTAAAAAAAATATTGACAAGCTAATTTTATATCTTAAACATTTTCATATTCTTAAATATTGTAATTTGCTTTTATTTGTACACTGATGGCTCTTCGGGAACCCCTGGGCTTGGGGTTCAGAAGGATTTTTTTTGGAACTATCGATGTTTTCTTTATGCTGTGTTTGTTTTTCCATTGGTTGATACATATGCTTATTTGTCGAGCTACGGGCCGCTATTCTGGTGGTTCAAATTGCTTGGACCGAAACTGGAATAACCTTTGATTAGAGTGTGATTCGTCTTATTATCTTATGTTATTGAACTTTTTTATAATCACTTTTTAAATATGTTGTGGATTTATAAAATAGATTGACTTCAATATTTGTAGTGGACTGTTTTCATGAATTTTACGGTTTTCCATATTTTCAGAAAGGATAATACAACGGTAAATGCATTGGCTCTTTCGTTAGTGGTCTTCCCTCCTCCACCTTAACTTTTGTGATTCTTTGAATGAATCCTAATTTTTCTTTTCTTATTACGTGCGAACCTAGTTGGAAATTGTTTTCATTTGTTAAAATATTAATATTGTTCAAGTGCTTCACAATAATTAATTTTGGTATGGATAAATAGGTTGAAACAGAAAGAATTGAAAAGAAAGAAAGGAATGCAAATTATTGGAAGCCATAACAAAGAAACAAAACCAAGTTGCACAAGTTGCTGAGCTGGAATAGTGAGCTTCTTCCTTGCCCGTGCACTTGTCGGCTTTTTTTAGTATATATAATTTCATTTTATAACCGATGTGGAAATATTTTTTGATATTTCATTTTATAACCGATGTGGAAATAGTTTGTGATCATCACCACAAATATATTTCAATAGAAAAATATAAGGTCTATTAATTTGTTAAAAAAATCACCAAGTTGTAGGTAATGATGTCTCTTAAACATATTGCACATTATCTATAATTAATCATATTCAAAAACACATAAATAAAAACTGATGAAACATGTAATTAAACATTAACACTCATTTCAAAAATTAGAAATGTTTGCTAATTTTGATAAATAATATAAATGCATTTTTTATACATTATCAATTAAAACAATTCATATTTTGTGTAACTTTTTATTGCACATGTCATTAAAGTGTTTCATCATTTAAATGTTATCGACTATCCGATGTAGACACTCTGATGTCAAAGTTCTTTTTTTTTTTTGGTAGGAGAAGAAAAGAAAAAACAAACAAAAGCCCCACAAATTAACCCGGGATTAGCCTATAAAAGCTAACCCCCACCTGATCATACGAAAGTAACGAAAAAAGGAAGTCCGGAGGAGAAGAGAAAGTTAAGACTCCCAATAACCTGATGTCAAAGTTCTTTGAATGCTCCTTTTAAATCTTTTATTTATAGGCTCCTCATATTTCATATTATAGCCTTTATGTAAGTTACTATTCGACGCTTCCAAGATATTCGCCTCAGACTTTTCTGAAAGATCTGATGATAACATTCACATGTTATCAGAAGACCCCCTCAAAAGGGTACACACATCTTTTAAGGCTATGAATACGCTTTGAATCTCACACTTCAACTACTTAGACTATGATTTGATAAGAGTACTCATAGGATGGGTAGATGGGGGACAAATGGAGGGTCGAGATACAAGTAATTCAATAGTCTCTGTATTTGTAAAATCTTGGTGTAGGGATATTTTAAAGGTATTTGCACTTTAACTTAATGCTTTCTTGCAAACCAATGGAGATGTGACCACCTAACATAGACACTCTTATGCTAAAGACAATTTCACTCTTAAGAATAGTATAGGAATAGAGGCTAGGATTCAGAGGATTTCCTTAAATTGTCTATTTATAAACTCTTCATAGCCTATTTGGACTTTAAGAGGATGCTTCGTATTGGTGGATCATCATTCTAATAGGAAACATCCATATGTACCTTCATTTTATGAACTTATTTTTGCTCCGTCTTCTTACGCGTATGTCTGATGGTATGTACTGCCTTTCACCCTAATCCCAAATTTGCGGCCTTGAGACATTCAATAGACTTGCATAAACTATTATCTGGATCGTTGACATATGATCATAGGACATCCGAATAATCTCTTACTTGCCCTTACTCCAGTCACTGTTGGGCGTTTGTGTGGGACGTCCAACTCAGACTTTTCTGATAGCCCCGAGGATAACATGTGTAGAACTTCATAGAAGATGACTGATATTGAAAAATAAATATGTAAAAATGACATCAATTTAATTGGTTACGTATATTACATCACAAGTATTGTAGAATTTCTCATATAACAATATAATGATACATTATAATGTTAGCATGATTTTAGCATATTAATTTATAACATTCCAAAATTAATAGTATGTATAAATAAGAATATAAGGTGTTATAAAAAAAATTAAAATTAACTAATGGCTTAATATATTAGTCGCCCCCGAACTTGTCCAAACAACCTGATTATTCCTTTAAACTTTCATATTGTCCCGGTAGCCTTCCCAATTTTTTTTTAAAATATAGTCAATTGATCTCCGAACTTGTCCAAAAAACTAGATTGACCCATAAACTTTCATGCTCCTCAACTTGCTTATAGTCAATCCATCGGTCCATCAAACAATGATTGGAGCACTTCAGTGTGCCTCGTTGACTAGTCAAAAGCGTGGACAGTAAGCTCCTTGTCATATTAATAAATTGTCACGTATGAAAAGAGCTAAATTAGTGATGGAAAAAATACATTAAGCATTTGGTGGAAGAACTGAAACAATCTCTGAATCAATTGGTGAAAATTCTCAATAATCGAGAGAATCTTGAACGAAAAGCTTTAATATATTCAATCACTAAATCAATTGGTGAAAATCATAAGCAATAACTTTCAAGTTTGGAAGTAAAAGACATTTGAAACTTTATTATTAAAACTCTAAAATCTTCTTAGTCGTTAAACATAGAAAAAATAAATGTTCAACTTTTATTATTAAAACTCTAAAATCTTCTTAGTTAAATATAGAAATTCAATACTCAACTAACAAAAGAGACACTTTCCAAAGAATAAACTCAACAGTGTCTAACAAACAACTAAATTAGAAAACAAAAAAAGAGAATAAACAGAAACTAAAAGAAGAAACGATTCCAAGAAAATAAACATAGAAGACAAGAGAAGAAACAATTTCAGAAGAGAAAAGAAGAACCCAAAAAAACAGAAGAGAATAAACACAAGAAATTGTTACCGTTGTTGTTTAGTAATTTAGGAGTTTCATGGAAAGATTAGAAATTCCAAAATTCAATGCTTTATATTTAGGATTTATATATAAAATAGCATTCCTTCTAATATATTAGACGAAAGAAACGTGAATGCTTGTTGTACATTATGCTCGATCAGATTAAGGACTCGATTACTATATTTAAAGCACGTTAAGAGGGCTATCAGGACAATTCGAAAGTTTATGAGCTTAATCAAGCTTTTCGGATAATTTTAGAAATCAATGGACTATGTTTTAGGTAAATTGAGGAGCCTATCGAAATAATTTGAAAATTCGGAGTCAATTAACTTTTTTAGAAAAATTAATGTCACGCTTGATGTATTAAGCCTTAATTAATTCATAAAAATGTTTTTGCAAACATCCATGAAGCTTAACAAAATATATATAAAAAAAAATCTATGCTACTTAATACATCATTTGAACTTGGTTCTAACCTATTGATACTCTTAATTTTTTGAAAATCAGAGTCTTTAAATAGTTGCATTAAAAAGAGGACTACAACAACAGTTTAATAACTAGCTCGCTCCAGAGAAGAAGGAGAGAAATATGCTACCCAAAAACTCTCGCTGTTGACGAGTCCTGACCCATCTCAAACTCTCGCTGTTGACGAGCAAATCATCACCGCCGCCGCAAGCCACCGCCTCCCCGACCGCAGCTTTACCAAATCAAACCTGTTATCATCTGTCGTATCTTAGTATGGAAGCACCCGAAGCACAAGGTGCGGCCCTAACGTTAGACTCAGAGCAGAACGCAGGATTAATCCTTTCGAGTGACGACCTCGGCTCGGAAGTGCGGCCTCCATCCTGGAGCCTGCTAGGGACGTTTGTGACAGATAGAAACTGTAAAACAGCTATCATGAAGAATACCATGGCAGACTTGTGGAGACCAGCCAAAGGTCTGTTCATCGAGGAGGTAGGCCCTAACCTCTATCGCTTTACTTTTTTTCACCCCCTTGAAAGAGAGAGAGTTGTCAGAGGGGGGCCATGGACCTTTGAACAACAACTTTTACTGTTGGGTAGAATTGAGGAGGGTGTGGACCCATTTTCCATTGTTCTCACCCATGCAGATTTTTGGGTCCAGCTCTGGGATGTGCCTCCGGGCTTTAGATCAGAAAAGATAGCACAGGGAATTGGCAACTATATTGGTCAGTTTTTAGAATCTGATAACAACAACTTTAATGGCTTCGGTAAACCGATTATCTGTATCAGAGTGTCAATGGATGTTACAAAACCGATTAAGAGGAAGCTGAAAATAAGCAAAGCTGGTGGTGACGTGTCTTGGGTCAACTTTAAATATGAGAAGCTTCCCATGTTCTGCTTCTACTGTGGGCTGATCGGACATCCAGACAAGTACTATGTGGCTCTCTTGGAAGTACAGAATCCTGACTCTGCTGATAGGGCGTACGGCACCTGGTTACGTGCCCCGACCCGCAGAACCTCAAATCCGCCAGTGTCAAAATGGCTGATAGCATCTCCGTTAGGTGTTCAGGGAGCTACACCTAGCCCAGCTACGATCCTAAATACCACTATTTCTCAGTCTGCTGCTGACCGACAGGGTAAAGGAGAGGGTGCTAGTAACTCAGAAGGGGAGAGTGACGATGGCTTTGTAGTGACAGAACCGAAAAGGAGACGACAGGAAGGGAACAGTAAAGGTGGTCAGGTTGCAGGTCAGGAATTTAGAGTAGATTTTGCCTTGAATCAGGGAACAGAGTTAAAGCAGAACTTGACAGGAAATGATGAGGTGGGTCCTGGTGCTCGGGCCCATCAAGGGCTATGAGTGTGCTAAGCTGGAACTGTCGCGGGATGGGCAATCCGCGTACAGTTCGGATGTTATTGGATATGGTATCCAAATTTAGGCCCGATTTTGTCTTTTTAATGGAAGTTAAGTGTAGCAGGCTAAAGATTGATCGTCTAAAAAGGCGTTTGGCGTTCGATGGCCTTTTCTTTGTAGACCCAGTTAATATGGGAGGCGGTTTGGCTTTATTCTGGAAAATTAGAGGCACTGTCAGACTACTCAGCTTCTCCCAACACTTTATTGACGTTTCTGTTTCTTCAAAAGGTTTGCCGGAGTATCGATTAACCGGTTTCTATGGGCTTCCGGAGAGAGCTAGACAGGTTGAATCTTGGAATTCAATCAGGAGACTTGCTTCGAATAATCAAGGTGCTTAGGTCATGATTGGTGATTTTAATGATATGCTTCTCCACTCAAACAAACAGGGAGGTTCTCGTCATCCCCCATCGCTCTTGAGAGGGTTTGGACAGACAATTTTTGACAGCGGACTGACTGAGCTAGATATGCAGGGATATCCTTTTACCTGGGAGAAGAGTAGAGGATCCGAAAGGTTTGTGGAAGAGAGATTAGATTGGGCCTTTGCAAATAAAGCTTGGCTGGAAGCTTTCCCGTCTGCGTGGGTCAATAACATCGAAGCACACTACTCCGACCACTCAGCGCTGTTTCTTAAGACAGTTCAGACCGCTATACCCCAGCAGTGCCGTTTTCGTTTTGAAAATGCTTGGATGGAGGAGGAGGGCAGTGCCGCCATCATTGCGGAAGCATGGTCAGCAGGGGGATCGTCGGATTTTGTTAACATGCAGCGCTTGTGCGGGGAGTCCCTCCGAAGTTGGGGTGAGTCGATCCAGTTGCAATTTCGCCGTCGGTTGACAATGTGTCGATAGAAAATCGCCAGGCTACGGTACAGATCAGACAGACAATCTCAGACATTGATGTTAGTGGCCCGTAAGGAATTGGATGCGCTTCTGCTTCGTCAGGAGCTATATTGGAAACAAAGGGCCAAAAAGGCATGACTTCAAGCAGGAGATTCTAACTCCAAATTCTTTCATGCAGCAGCTAATAACAGGAAGAGGAAGAACTATTTGATGCGCCTATTGAACAGCGTGGGTGTATGGGTTGACTGGGAGTCCGGACTGGAGCAGCTACTTCTGGACTACTACAGTAACCTGTTTACATCAGAAGGGTGCGTTGTTGCGCCTGTGATTGAAACGGTTCAGGCAAGAATCTCGAATGATTAGAATCTCTCATTGTTAGCACCGTTCACGGCTGAGGAAGTGCGTGTTGCAGTATTTTCCATGCACCCAGACAAGAGCCCCGGTCCGGATGGCTTCAACCCGGGCTTTTATCAGCAGAATTGGAGTTTAGTGGGTACTGAAGTGACGAATGAGTGCCTAAAATGGCTCAATGCAGGTACGATTCCAGACAATATCAATGACACCACCTTGGTACTTATTCCTAAAAAAGATGTTCCTGCCCAGGCTACTGACCTTAGGCTTATAGCGCTATGTAATGTAATTTACAAAATTATGTCAAAGGTCCTTGCCACCAGGCTCCGTAATGTCATGGAACACATCATCTCTCAGAACCAGAGTGCCTTTATACCAGGAAGGTTACTGTCAGACAATGTCATGTTGGCCTTTGAGGTAAATCATTACCTCAATAGGAAAACACAAGGGAAAATGGGTTTTGCTTCTCTAAAGTTAGATATGGCTAAGGCATACGACCGAGTAGAATGGGATTTCCTCCGACAAATAATGGTTAAAATGGGCTTTGCACCGGAATGGATTTCACTAGTTATGCAATGTGTTACCAAACCAGTATACTATATAACAAGTGGGGATCACATTATCGGGCCTATTACTCCTAGCAGAGGACTCAGACAAGGGGATCCGATCTCACCTTTTTTATTCCTAATCTGTGCAGAGGGGCTGTCTGCGTCCCTATCTCAACTGAAATTAGGAGGCCACATTCATGGGTGCAAGGTAGCGAGAGGGGCACCTCCTATTTCACACCTATTCTTTACAGATGATAGCTACCTGTTCTTTAGAGCAACAGCCGAGGAAAGCAAAGAGGTGAAGGAATGTCTGATACACTATGAGAGAGCCTCCAGACAGAAGGTAAACTATTCTAAATCATCTATATCCTTTAGCCGAAACTGCACAGAGGGTATTAAGAATACAGTGAGTTTAGACTTAGGGGTATCCATGGTTGGGACGCCAGGGAAGTACTTAGGGCTACCAAGCATTGTTGGGCGTAGCAGAATGGATGTGTTTAGGTACGTGGAGGATATGGTGAAAACAAAAATCCACAGCTAGCAAACTAAACTCTTGTCTAAGGCGGGTAAGGAAGTCCTTATTAAGTCAGTACTTCAATCCTTGTCGTCGTATGTTATGAGCTTATTTCTACTTCCACAAATACTATGCGCGGACCTAGAAAAGATGATGAACTCCTTCTGGTGGGGTTCGACAGGTCAGGGTGGTAGAGGAGTCTGTTGGCTCAAGTGGGATAGCTTGTGTAGACCAAAGAAATTTGGCGGAATGGGCTTTAAGAAGCTTCGACATTTCAATCTCGCACTCTTGGCAAAGCAAGGTTGGAGATTGTTACACAAGAGTGAGTCTCTAGTTGCTTGTGTGTTTAAAGCCCGTTATTTCCCAGATACCACCTTTCTCGGGGCAAAAATGTCGGCTAACCCAAGCTTCATATGGAGAAGTATCATGGCTGCGCAACATATAGTTATCGCAGGGGCGAGGCGGACGGTTGGTAATGGCGAGCATATTGTTGTTTGGCACGACCCATGGCTCACTGATGCGGTGAACCCGTATGTGGAGAGTTCTAGGCTGCCAAGTACGGATGTGAGGTTGGTGAGGGATTTACGTTCTGATGATGGTAAGGAATGGGAAGTGGACTTGATTAATGGCCTATTTACTGACCGAGACTGTAAAGAAATAACAGCAATTCCCCTCAGTAGATGACCTATCGAGGATGGGTGGGGATGGTGCATAGACTCGAAAGGCAACTACTGTGTCAAATCTGGATATAGGTTGCTCAATGCGACGCCGACCACCGATACTACCCCGGGGCCTCTAGGGTGGCAAAGGTTATGGAACATACCAGCAATCCCGAAAACGAAGCAGCTGCTATGGCGGGCCCTGTCAAATTGCTTGCCGTCGCTTTCCGCACTTCGGCACAGACACATTCTGGTCCCCACAACATGTCCAATTTGTAAGACAGGTGTTGAAGACAATTTCCACGCATTGGTATCTTGTGGGTTTGCACGTCAAATGTGGAACAACTCGCCTATGGGTGATATGAGTACAGGTTTCTACTGTCTTACGGAATTCTGGGTATATCTGTTGGCTACTAAGTCTGTGGAAATGTTGGGTCTAGCTGCTACTATCTGCTGGATCTTATAGAGTAACAGAAATGATATGGTGTGGAATAATCGTTGCGGATCACCGTCGGCTCTATACGCAACTGCTGTCTCAATACACGCTGGCTGGTCTGCTGCGCAAATAAAGTGCAAAACGGTGCCGGCTCCTGCTGCTACTGCTAGGTGGATGAAACCTGTCCCAAATATGCTAAAGATTAATTTTGATGCTGCCTTGTTCGCTGAAACAGGTACTGCAGCATACGGTTTTGTCACCAGAAGCGCTGATATGTTTATTGCAGCTGGTAATGGCCTCAGCGGCAATGTTAAGGACCCTTTCCTTGCGGAAGCCTTGGCGTTTCGCGCAGCGTTACTGTGGATTCAGGATAATGCATGGAGGAATGTGGTGGTTGAATCGGACTCACAGTTATTAGTGTGCACTCTTAAACGCACTCCTACCATAAACTGATCATTGGAAATTGTTTTAGGCGATTGTTATGCCTTATTACACTTGATAGACAATTGTTCAATTCATTTTATAAGACGGTCTGCGAACCAAGTCGCTCATAGTTTCGCTAGAGCGGCCCGGTCTGAGTCTGATCATGGAGCTTGGGTAAACAGTCCCCCTCCGTTCGCTTGTAACGCCGTTGTGGCTGATTCTTATTAATTCAATTCATTCTTTATTCAAAAAAAAAAAAAACTAGCTCGCTCCTTATATAGTTTATAGATTCTCTAAACTTATTTAAACTCATTTATTAACTGTAATTCTCTAAACTTATTTTTTAAATAAAATAATAGATTTATAAAATGAATCAATCAAATACCAACAGGATTACAAACAGAGGAATAATGTCCGTTACTGTCAGCTCAGAAGAAGATAATCATAATCTAGTTGCCTTGTTTGCCACTCAATTTGTCGAAATCCTGATAAATCGAAGCTCACAATGTGGAATTGATTCGGCGATGGTACGACAATCGGCAAACATTAAACCGATGCTTGAAAAATCATCTTCCGATTCCTGACATAACGCATTGATAATAATTTGAGCGTCCCCCTCCACACATATCGTAACATCACCTATTTCCTTTATCCAACTGAGAGCTTTCCGGAACGATATTGCCCCTGCCATTGTTGAAGGGAACTGACATTGAACCGCTTGGAATCTGGTCGCTACAAAGAAGCCTGGATCATCGTGAAGAACAACCCCTAGCCCAATTCAATTACCTTCTTCATGAATCGATGTGTCAAAATTATTTTTTAAACCGGCTGTTAGTGGTCTCCATACTTCGACATGTACCTCTAGAGCAATAATATATTCTAATGGGTTCATAGTTTGTGCATTGATCCAAGCTTACAGGATAGCAGAAGCATGTTCTACAACTGTTTCCGGGACAATCACTCTACCATTCCATTCCCGCTGGTTTCTACAGTACCATAGATACCATAGAAATGTCGCACATTTCTTGCTACATCTAGTGAGCAGTCCCGTAGTAATCCTTTCCACCATAGTTCAAACTCTAATGAACATGCACCCCTTAGGCGTGAAAACGAAGTACAATTCCAGACAAGGGCCACTACAAGGCAACGTAGAAGCAAATGTGAAAGAGACTCTCCGAACGACAGACATAATGGACAAAAATTAAGAGTCTTATTCCTCGAGTCGAGCTTGGAGCTGTTACTCTCGACCACGAAATATGAGTCGATACTGTCTGCCCCATTCTTGCACCTTTTCTCTGTAATCTGCTAGCATGTCGGTGAAATTAGCACCCCATGAAACTTCCCAGTTAC
Source organism: Euphorbia lathyris (assembly GCF_963576675.1). NCBI lineage: Eukaryota > Viridiplantae > Streptophyta > Magnoliopsida > Malpighiales > Euphorbiaceae > Euphorbia > Euphorbia lathyris. The sequence continues at coordinate 78,453,108 of NC_088912.1, forward strand.
TCGCAATTGTTTGTCGGTAGCCCTCCTCAAGGCCCCACATGTTTTCATAGCAAAACTAGAGCGACAACGGCTGAAGCTAACCACTAGTTTTCAGAATAATAACATAATGATTCGAATGTGTTATTGTTGTGTTACTTATGGAAGCCATACTGAATTGATCGTGCCAGGCTTGATTAGCTAGCCCTCTATCAAGCTTTTCTTCCATGAGAGGTTGACCCTATCTTCTTCTGCTCCATGTGCACTCGTATCCCTACATTAGGATCTCTGAAAGTGCACAAAAATCAAGAGTCTCATTGAAACCCCATATTAATTGATCCAGATGCCTTCGACCCCCATGTGTTTCAAATGCAAAAACCATGTCATTGAAGTCACCCACAACAACCCAAGCCAAATTAGAAATATGGTACATGTCTTTTAGGCATTGCTATAGTAGCACCCTTCTCCCTCTCTCCGGGAACCTATAAAAGCCTGACTTAAACGTGTATTGTAAATTATAAAGGCTTTCTCTTATGTATAATATGTAAAGTTTATATGAGATTGAAGTTTATATGATTGAGAATTGAAAGCATGTCTGTAACTGATGTTGTGTGAGATATCATGTGATCCTAGTGAGGGGGTTACACTGTAAGTCTCCAATCCTCAGTCTACGATATTGAGATTTTTCACATCAATAAAATTGGGTCCATACTTCAGCAAACTAATTGTAATCTTATTCTTCCATAACATTGCTACTACTCCTTCTCCACGGACATTTGGCACTGCAAAATGCCTATCGAAGCCAAATCTATTTTGTAGATTTAAAATAGCGAGATTACCCACCATTGTTTCTATAAAGAAGATAACGATGGGTTTCTAGGACTGAATGAGCTCTTTAAGCTCCCTGACTGTCTCGAGGTTGCCCACACCTCGGCAGTGCCAACTTACGCAAAACATGGCTTCCAGCTGGCTCGCTCAAAGGAACCTACCGATATCTCTATTTCGTTGATTCTATCATCCACGGATTTCTATACATTTATCTCAGTACTTCTCTTCCGCTTCGTACTTGTCAGCAGCTGCAACTCATCCTCACTTTGACGAACAGTCTGCATTCCCTCCTCGGCTTGTTGCCTCAGAGAATCCACGCCTTGAGCTTTCGTAAACATCCATGAGAAGCTCGCAAGTATTGGTAGGGAGTTTAGCTATGGTGACATGTTCTTGATGAACCGGTGAGGGGCTCCCCGAAGGAAGGCACCATAAAAAGTATGCAGATTAGGGTCGTTAATTTCCCTATAAGCAGCACAATCCCGATCAGAGTGGCCAATCAACCCGCATAAAAAAGATAAGTGAGGAAGTAGTTCATATTTAAAGTTGACCCAAACCCATTGCGATGACGATGTCCCCAACTTCATTATCCGTTTTAGTGGCTTACCTACTTCCATGAGAATCTGCACCTAAAGGTAGCCCCCTTCTCCCTCTCTCCGGGAACCCATAAAAGCCTGAATTAAACGTGTATTGTAAATTGTAAAGGCTTTCTCTTATGTATAATATGTAACGTTTATATGAGATTGAAGTTTATATGATTTAGAATTGAAAGCATGTCTGTAATTGATGTTGTGTCAGATATCATGTGATCCTAGTGAGGAGGTTACACTGTAAGTCTCCAATCCTCAGTCTACAGTATTGAGATTTTTCACATTAATAAAATTGGGTCCATACTTCAGCAGACTAATTGTAATCTCATTCTTCCACAACATTGCTACTACTCCTTCTCCACGGACATTTGGCACTGCAAAATGCCTATCGAAGCCAAAGCTATTTTGTAGATTTAAAATAGCGAGATTACCCACCATTGTTTCTATAAAGAAGATAATGGCGGGTTTCTAGGACTGAATGAGCTCTTTAAGCTCCCTGACTGTCTCGAGGTTGCCCACACCTCGGCAGTTCCAACTTACGCAAAACATGGCTTCCGGCTAGCTCGCTCAAAGGAACCTGCTGATATCTCTGTTTCGTTGATTCTATCATCCATGGATTTCTATACATTTATCTCAGTACTTCTCTTTCGCTTCGTATTTATCAGCAGCTGCAACTCATCCTCACTTCGACGAACAGTCTGCATTCCTTCCTCGGCTTGTTGCCTCAGAGAATCCACGCCTTGAGCTTCCGAAAACATCTATGAGGAGCTCGCAAGTATTGGTAGGGAGTTTAGCCATGGTGACATGTTCTTGATGAACCGACGAGGGGCTCCCCGAAGGAAGGCACCATAAAAAGTATGCAGATTAGGGTCGTTAATTTCCCTATAAGCAGCACAATCCCGATCAGAGTGGCCAATCAACCCGCATAAGAAAGATAAGTGAGGAAGTCGTTCATATTTAAAGTTGACCCAAACCCATTGCGATGACGATGTCCCCAACTTCATTATCCGTTTTAGTGGCTTACCTACTTCCATGAGAATCTGCACCTAAAGGTAGCCCATGAAGTTTTCTCCATAATCCGTTAGATCCATCTTCAACACTGTACCATATTTTATTGCTATCTTTTCTAAACGTGCGCCTCCCGATAAATCATGTAACTGAACCCAGAACGCTACATCATTCAATTGGACTGTATAAAGATCATCGGGTTTCAATATTAAAAGTTTGTTGTTGAAGGACCATGGGCCTCTATTCAATACCACATTGACATCGAACATGTGATGGAATTGAAATAAAAACCTACTGTTTTCCAGGTTGACAATGGACATACCACCGGCCGACCTCCAGGCTATTAACCCATAAATTAATAGCTCATTTGAGATTATTTGATTCATTCGATATAGTCGTTTACCATTGTTGAAAAATTTAGAGGGCCAATCAAGCTTTTTGGACAAATTCAGTGGGCAAATGATATATTAAGCCAATTAAAAGTTTACAATCCAAAAGCAAATCAATTTTTTTAATGTCATAGATCGTGATAGAACAATAATAGACAATGCTTGAAATTGTTTTTGGTACAATGAAGGAAAACACACTCCACTTAGATTCGCTTTAAGAGTCATTTCTCCAAAAATGACTTCATGCTCTTTCAATAATTGAGATCTTTGTGATAGTATGCAAAACTTTTCTGCATTTTCTATAAATGAAAACTTGATAACGTTCATATAGGGAGATAGATCGCAACCACTCATATAAAAGGACATAGCATATAAAAAGAAATATGAAAAAAAAAACTTCAAATAAAATGGAAACTATGAAACCTATTATAGTAGTGGACGAATCAAAAAATTTAGTTAATAAAGAAAAAATAAAACAAAGTAAAGAACAACTTATCTTTCTACTAAAAGCAAAAAGGAAATCATAAACATACATGAAGCTTAACAAACTCTAAATAATCAATAGCTTAATGCATTAGGGTTGTTCAAACTTAGATCTAACCAATTCATCCTCTTAACTTTCGACATGTCTAATTAGTATTCTTTATTTTTGAAGAGGTCTTGTTAGTATTCTAATTTTTATTTACAATGACTTATATGTCTATCGAATTTATTTAAAGTGACATGTTAACATCTAATCTTAGTTAAATTATCATATTTAATACTTAATTTGATTAACACAATACATATTTTAATTTATCCAAATCTGCTTAGTAAAAAATGGTTAAGGTGCAAAAATACTCCTAACGTTATGGGTCAGGAGCAATTTTACCCTTAACGTCTAAAATGGTGCAATTTTACCCCTAACGTTGGAAGCCAAGAGCAATTTTACCCCTAATGTTGATAAATTGGGTCAATTTCAGACACTATTATAAAACACCTATATTTTTGTTCATTATTCTGCACCAATTGCATAATAATTCGTTCTAAAAAAGGATTTCGTGTTTTTTATAATTTAATAATAGAATTTGAGATTAATGTTTATAAATTCGGTGGATTTTTTACATTTTTTATCTAATCCGTATAAAAAGACAGTATATTTTTTTATTTTTTTTATTTTTTTCGCATCCCAACGAATGTTTGTGATTTGTTACTGATAAAATGACACACGTATGAAGTGTAGATAACAAGATTCATGACCGAAAAGACAGTTTGATGAATTATTTCTCAAATTGACCCAGTTTATTAACGTTAGGTGTAAAATTGCTCTTGACTTCCAACGTTAGGGGTAAAATTGCACCATTTTAGACGTTAAGGGTAAAATTGCTCCTGAGCCATAACGTTAGGGGTATTTTTGCACCTTAACCCGTAAAAAAAAGGTTAAACATATCAAAATTAAGTAAGTTTAAATGGGTATTGTGACATTTTTAAAATTTAGTAGGTAAATCCGCTATATGGGAATTGTGACATTTTTAAAATTTAGTAGGTAAATCTAAATCCGCTATATGGGACAAGTTTAGATAGCACATGATAGGTTGAGTTGCAAGTAGAAGATAATTAAATGAAATAATTAAAAAGATTGGGGACGAAGAAGAGAAGAAAGAGAGAGTACAACGGCCAATCATGTTTGAATAAAGAGAAGACTTTTCTCTCACTGTTGTGTTTCTATTTCATTATCAAAATTTCTTACTTGGCAACATCCACCCTCTTTCCTCTCTAACTATATATACCCACTTATCTATTCTTCCCTTCCATCACTCTCTCTCTTCTCTTCTCTTCAGGAATTGAAGAAAGAAGAGACCTTTTCAAGTTTCAATCAATTTCACCCACTTTCAAACTCCAACAACCCCCCTATCTGACCAGATTCGATGCAGAAGATGGACGGAATGGGGGCCAGTAGGCGAGCAAGCCACGGCCACGGCCACGGCGGGATGAGCAGAAGTGTAAGCAGAAGCATAAGCAGAAGCTTCAGCAAAAGCATGGAGGATGTTTTCGCAGGTGGAAGCAGACAATCAAGAAGAAGTAGCCGTCATGCTGAAGAAGATGAAGAGGCACTTAAATGGGCAGCCATTGAAAAACTTCCTACTTATGATAGATTAAGAACAACTATCATGAAATCATTTATAGATGAAAATCAAGTTGATAGTGTTCATAAAGAAATTGATGTCCGGAAACTTGACTTGAATGATAAACAGAAGTTCATTGATAAGATTTTTAAGGTTGCTGAAGAAGATAATGAGAAATTCTTGTCCAAATTCAGACAGAGAATTGATAAGTAAGTCTCCCAATTTCTTCTCTTTTACTTTATTTCATATCTAATTTACATCCATGTTCTGTGTTTGAAATCTTCCTTTATTTTGATGTTTTCTATTCAATAATTATCATTCCTAGATTTGAGATATTCTACCTTATATTTATTGATTTATTAATTAAGACATGAGTGTGACCTTAAATAGTAATCCAATATTTTATGTCTTAAAGATTTTCCTCAATATAGTAATCAAATAATTTTTTCCCCATTAACATTGATTTTGTATGTTTGGCCTCAAATAGTTGGTGTATATGAGAAATAACTTTTTTCTTTATTCATAAATGTCCTAATGTCAATAGTAATAGTATGATACTCTTTTTTGTGGAAGTTTGATCCTGGGTCCATTACGTGGCCGTGTCAATCAAATTATTTCTATAAATTGTATTATCATGTTAAAAATTTCAACACGGTTTAACTGAATACGTTAATTTTGTGTAATTACAGGGTTGGAATTAAACTTCCGACAGTAGAAGTGAGATACGAACATTTAACAATAGAAGCAGATTGCCAAATAGGAAGTAGAGCTCTTCCAACACTTCCAAATGCTGCCAGAAATATTGCTGAGTCTGCTCTTAGTCTACTTGGGATTAATTTATCCAAAACGACAAAACTCACTATCCTTAAAGATGCTTCTGGTATTCTTAAACCAGCAAGGTAATTCACTTTTTACCATTCACTAATTACCTATTCAAACTTACTTTTTTTCTCATCCGGTTAATTTTTTGTTTTAGGATGACTTTGCTATTAGGTCCACCATCCTCTGGTAAAACGACGCTGTTATTAGCATTGGCCGGAAAGTTAGATTCAAGTCTCAAGGTCAGTGGAGAAATAACATACAATGGATATAAACTGAAAGAATTTGTGCCGAGAAAAACATCAGCGTATATTAGTCAAAATGATGTTCACGTTGGTGTTATGACTGTCAAAGAAACTTTGGATTTTTCTGCCAGATGTCAAGGGGTTGGAACTAGATACGGTAATTATATATTTTTAACAGTTTAATTAGATATAATTAGATGTTAATTATATAATTAACTAATTTATTATTTATTTTATACATGAAGATCTTCTAAGTGAACTTTCAAGGAGAGAAAAGGAAGCTGGGATATTCCCAGAAGCAGAAGTTGACCTTTTCATGAAGGTAAAACCAAAATTAGTTTTCTAAAAAAACCCCTAAATTATAACCATATTGCATAAATGTCCTGATTAAGTTAATGTTTATTGTAATTTCTAGGCAACTGCTGTTAAAGGAGCTGAAACTAATATGTTTACAGACTATACTCTCAAAGTAAGTTTAATTTATTTATTTATGCTTTTTAATATTTTAATATTGTATATTGTCAAAGATTTCTCCTCACCTAATATTTGACTGGCGTCTGGATTTCTGTGTGCTCCGTGATTATGTGGGACCCTGCCGTATAATCTCAATTTTTTTTTAATTAATCACTTTCGGGTGTTGAACTAATTTTTATTTTAATTAACTAATTAATTCCTTAAAATTTGACTTAATTTAACTACCTGCTACGAAAGACATAGTCTATTGCTTTTGAAATAAGTAAAAAGGCATATGCTTAACAAATTTATTATTAGATTAATTTGTGTCCATACTGTTAATGCAATGCAATTACTTAATTAATTAATTAATTAATTTCTCTTAATCTTGAATTAATTACAGCTATTAGGACTTGATATCTGCAAAGACACAATCGTTGGAGATGAAATGATTAGAGGGATTTCTGGTGGTCAGAAGAAGAGAGTTACTACAGGTTAATTTTATTTTTTACTGCGATCAAAGCAATCTAATTTAAGAAGATTTCACATTGTCAGCATATTATTATTTAAAATTCAGTTAAAGTTGCAGTGGGAATATAAGATTTGACCAAATCTTTAAGTTGAGTTGAATCCCACTTAATTAGTTTCACCAACCTTCAATTCCATCTAAATTGTAATTTTCTTCTAGTACAGGTCTCCAAAATGTATTTTTAAATTTTCACTTTCATACCATAAAATAAAAAAGTCAATTCTTTTTATATAAATGTAGCAAATTATGTTTTTAAAATGTATCTGGCCTTAATCTGACTCTTAATCAATGATTAAAACAGGAGAGATGATAGTTGGGCCCACAAAGACACTATTCATGGATGAGATATCAACGGGTCTAGATAGCTCCACAACTTTTCAAATAGTGAAGTGCATGCAGCAGATTGCACACCTCAATGAGGCTACAGTGTTGATGTCCTTACTCCAACCTGCCCCTGAGACTTTTGATCTTTTTGACGATGTTCTCCTTTTATCCGAGGGTAAAATTGTCTATCAAGGCCCACGCCAGCACGTTGTTGAATTCTTTCAGTCCTGCGGCTTCCGCTGCCCTGATAGAAAAGGAACTGCTGATTTCTTGCAAGAGGTAAAATCACATAAATTACCACTATAAATTTCTAACACAACTATTTATAAAGATAACTCACTTGACACGACTCGTACACTTTTATTAACATATTATCATGTCAAAATATGTATTACATAACACGATTATGACACGAATGCCGGTTTTATTATAGGTGACTTCTAAGAAAGACCAAGAGCAATACTGGGCGGACAAAGTGAGACCATATAGATATATATCAGTGCCTGAGTTTTGTGAAAGGTTCAAGAAATTCCATGTGGGAATGCAGCTAGAAAATGAGCTATCAGTACCATTTGACAAGTCACAAGGGCACAAAGCAGCATTAGCATTTTCAAAATATTCAGTACCAAAGATGGAACTTCTCAAGGCTTGTTGGGACAAAGAATGGCTACTAATCAAGAGAAATTCAGTGGTTTTTGTTTCCAAAACAATCCAACTTATCATAGTTGCAGTTATTGCATCCACAGTGTTCATAAAGCCAAGAATGCACACAAGAAATGAAGAAGATGGAGCACTTTATATTGGTGCACTTTTATTCACAATGATCATAAACATGTTCAATGGTTTTGCTGAACTTACACTTATGATCACAAGACTTCCTGTGTTTTTCAAGCAAAGAGACCTTCTTTTTCACCCTGCTTGGACTTTCACTCTTCCAACTTTTCTGCTGACTTTGCCTATGTCTGTCATTGAGTCTCTTGTTTGGGTTGTTATTACCTATTTTTCTATTGGGTTGGCACCTCAAGCTGTAAGGTTTTTCAAGCATCTTCTGCTTGTATTTCTCACTCAACAAATGGCTGCTGGGATCTTTAGAGTCATTGCTGGAGTTTGCAGGACTATGATCATTGCTAACACTGGTGGAGTGCTCATTCTTCTTCTTATTTTCTTGCTTGGAGGCTTCATCCTTCCTAAAGGTTAGCTTCAAATCAGAAAAACCTTATATAGGGGTCAAAATCGTGTCTTGTCAATCGGGTTGTCTCTGTAGTGTCTGAAATTAATAAAGAGTTGCTATAATTGGTGACAGGTCAAATACCAAACTGGTGGGAGTGGGCTTACTGGATTTCGCCCATGAGTTACGGCTACAATGCCTTTGCTGTTAATGAAATGTATGCTCCAAGATGGATGGACAAACTGGTATGTCTCCTAACCACAGATTGCAGTTTCAGAATTGTGGAATTTGAATTTGATATACTAATTATGAATACTTGGATGGCATTTAAATTTTGCAGGGTTCAGATGGTAATACTAGTTTAGGCATATCAGTTCTGAAAGGCTTTGATGTTTTCCAAAACAAGGATTGGTATTGGATTGGTGCTGCTGCCCTTCTAGGATTTACAGTTCTCTTCAATGTCCTCTTCACCTTTGCCCTCATGTTCTTAGCTCGTAAGTAATAATAATAGCGGTGTCAAAATGAGTATTCATGTAGTAATCCTGTTATATATGCCACATGATTAATCTTTGTGTTCTTTGAGGTTGCTGATTAATCTTTGCTTGATGTGTTAATGTAGCTCCTGGAAAGAAACAAGCAGTGATTTCTGAGGAAACAGCAAAAGAAATGGAAGGTGAAGAAGACTCAAAAGGCCAACCAAGATTAAGAATGAATGCGTCTCAAAGAAATGCATTCTCTCCATCATTATCATCTGCTGATGGAAACAATACAAGTAATTTCCGATACCCAAATTATTCATGTTCTTACACATTTTAGATCATAGTTTAAGTTTCTGACAAGACTTGAAACTGAAATATCATCTCAGCTGAAATGGCGATGCATAGAATGAGTAGCCGATCAAATCCTAATGGACTAAGCAGGAATGCTGATTTAACTCTTGAGGCAGCAAATGGTGTTGCTCCTAAGAGAGGAATGGTTCTTCCTTTCACTCCCTTAGCCATGTCTTTTGACAGTGTGAAGTATTACGTCGACATGCCTGCAGTAAGATTAATGATCCCTTCTGATTTCCAGGTCCTCTTTTTTCTGCAATGTGTATCTAATGTAATTGATGTTAACAGGAAATGAAGCAGCAAGGTGTTTCAGATGACAGGCTTCAATTACTCCGGGAAGTAACAGGAGCATTCAGGCCTGGAGTTCTAACAGCTTTGATGGGAGTCAGTGGAGCTGGAAAGACAACTTTAATGGATGTTTTAGCAGGAAGGAAAACAGGCGGATACATCGAAGGCGATGTTCGAATTTCAGGATTCCTGAAGAAGCAAGAAACATTTGCTAGAATTTCAGGATATTGTGAACAGAATGATATTCATTCACCTCAAGTCACTGTTAGAGAATCCTTGATCTACTCAGCATTCCTCAGGCTACCAAAAGAAGTCAGCAAAGAGGAAAAGATGGTAAGTTTATCAATTAATTACTAGTTTTTTTCTAAGCAATACTTATGTAATGCTGAAATTAACAAGGGGTTTTCGGTTTTTCAGATTTTTGTTGATCAAGTAATGGAGTTAGTGGAGCTAGACAATCTCAAGGATGCTATAGTTGGGCTTCAAGGTGTTACAGGATTGTCAACAGAACAGAGAAAAAGATTGACAATTGCAGTTGAACTTGTTGCTAATCCTTCAATCATTTTCATGGATGAACCAACTTCTGGTCTGGATGCAAGAGCAGCTGCTATTGTTATGAGAACTGTTCGAAACACGGTCGATACAGGAAGAACTGTTGTCTGTACTATCCATCAACCGAGCATTGACATCTTCGAAGCCTTCGACGAGTTGTTATTGATGAAGAGAGGAGGACAAGTTATTTACTCAGGACCATTAGGCCAGAACTCACACAAGATTGTTGAATACTTTGAGGCAATCCCAGGAGTTCCTAAAATCAAAGACAAGTACAATCCAGCAACATGGATGCTTGAAGTAAGCTCCATAGCAGCTGAAATTCGTCTTGGAATGGACTTTGCAGATCATTACAAGTCATCAGCCTTGCACCAGTAAGTCAGGAATCAAATTACATTTACAATTTTCATTAACATCATATGCAACTTTCGCCTAATTCGTACACCGAAATATGGTTTGAGCAGGAGAAACAAGGCATTAGTGCACGAATTGAGCACGCCACCGCAAGGGGCGAAAGACCTTCACTTTACCTCTCAATACTCTCAAAATTCATGGGGGCAATTCAAGTCTTGCCTGTGGAAACAATGGTGGACTTATTGGAGAAGTCCTGAGTATAACCTTGTTAGATATTGCTTCACTTTGTTTGCTGCTGTTATGGTTGGAACTATATTCTGGAAAGTTGGAACTAAAAAGTAAGTAAACTTGATAAACCAAACAACTCCTTAATTCGTTTTCTATCCGAATATTTCGTCTAACAGAAACATTCTGTGAATTCAGGGACACAACAGGTGATCTTAGCACAATCATAGGAGCAATGTATGCTGCTGTTTTATTCATTGGTATCAATAACTGCTCAACAGTACAACCTGTAATCTCAATTGAAAGAACTGTGTTTTACCGCGAAAGAGCTGCCGGAATGTACTCAGCACTACCTTATGCAGTAGCACAGGTAACAACATCATCAAAATGCAGCTAAAGATTTTAACTTTTTATCTGAATTTTCAAGAATAAAGGACTAATTGGGTGAAAAAATATGTTTTCTTTCTTTGCAGATGGTCTGTGAATTACCTTATGTGTTTTTTCAAACAACATACTATACACTAATTGTGTATGCTATGGTTGCCTTTGAATGGACAGCAGCAAAATTCTTCTGGTTCTTCTTTATTTCATTCTTCTCATTCCTCTACTTCACATACTATGGTATGATGACCGTTGCCGTCACTCCGAATCTTCAAGTTGCATCAATCTTTGCAGCAACATTCTATGCACTCTTCAACCTCTTCTCCGGCTTCTTCATTCCCCGACCTGTAAGCATCAATTTCTCATTCATCTTTATCTTTCAACTCGGTATTTCGGTCAAATCAGTCTAATGTATAGTAATATTTAATTTACTAACTAAGGTTTGATGAAAAATTGCAGAGAATTCCAAAATGGTGGGTATGGTACTACTGGATTTGCCCTGTAGCATGGACAGTATATGGACTGATTGTATCACAATACCATGATGTTGAAGATATCATTACAGGACCAGGAATTGCACCAAATACAACAATTAATGGGTATATTAAAGATCATTATGGGTATGAACCTGATTTCATGGCACCGGTTGCAGTTGTTCTTGTTGGATTTACTGTCTTCTTTGCATTTATTTATGCTTATGCTATAAGGACACTCAATTTCCAGAGCAGATAGAGAGAGATGTTGATGCTCCACACATTTTGGGATTACTATGTAGATATATATTGTATTCATACTATGTAGTTATTGTGTTCTGAGGTTTTAAGTTTTATATAGTTGTTAGTGAAGAAAAATGATGAAAAGTTCAAGCACCAAGCTTAATTTGAGAGGAGTATCTTGTAAATGTAAAGAAATTCATTTCTTGTGTTCAATATTATTCAGAGATTTTTCCAGTATCTTGTGTTATGATCTTGACATGAGAAGAGAGGGTAAATTACACTCATGGCCATTGAACTTTACCTCTACTAATATTATCGGCCACTAAATTTCAAAATGTAACATGAATGTCAGTCAACTTTATACTCCCTAATATTATCACAACTAAATTTTAAGTAACATCTCAAAATAACAGTTACAATCTCAAAATAAAAAAGTATAAAGATTAAAGTTTTTTAAAATCACTATTTTCGGAGCTTTTTTTCCTCTAAACATGGACTTTCTCTCAAAATGAAAAATTTAGAAGAATGAAAGCAATTTGCATTAAATTTAGGTGAAGGGTTATCTAAAAGCATAAAGTGTTTGAAATTTCTATATCAAACAACCTCCATATCAGTCTAGATCAGATCCGCATACTCTTTCTGAAGTACAGTATCAACAATTTTCATGTCAGCAAAATTATATATGAGGGTATACAAAATTAGTGACAACATAAATATCAAAATGGGTGTTTTAAGCATAATTATCACATAAATCATCGAGAGACAAGCATGTTATGATTTGAGGCTCAAGAAATGTACAAACCAGTGACATTAAGTCAAACGATTACAAACTAATTGTGGATTTTGCTTAGAAAATATTCAGCTCAAATATCTAGAACCTCGCTTAATCTCCTCCTCGTGTCTTAAGGCTGGAAAGTTCGATTATAATCTTACGATGGAAAGCAGGGATACTAGTAGCCCGACCCTGTTGAGAGATAGAGGTGAAGGGCTTGATCTTGTCACATATGATGTGTTTTTAAAAACTAGGCTTAATACATCACTTCTCCTCTCAATTTGTTGATTCGCCTCAACTTTTAAAAATATAAAGCCTTCTAAATTTAGAGTTAGTTATTGAATTCGTATAAAATATAATCAATTAATCATTCAATCATTAAAAAAAGTAAGTTAAATACGGAAAATATATTACACGTGCCTTAAAAAAAGTAAAATGATTAAAATTAGGGTTTATGATTCTAATATTAGAGAAGAAAAAGTTTATAGTTGAACAAGTATGAAACTTTTTTTAATATGTTTTAATCTAGGCTTAATACATCATTTGCCTCCTGAACTAGTCTAAAAAGCTTGATTGGCCCTCTAAATTTTCAAAATGTCCGAATAGCCTCCTGAACTTGCATAAAATGCGGAAATGTATTGCATGCGTCTTTAAAAAAGTAAAACAATCAAGATCGGGGTATTACGGTTGTCATATTAGAGAATACAAGGTTTATAATTGAACAAGTAATAACTTCACTTTTTTTACAACTGAGTGATCAATTGATTACATTTTACGCAAGTTTAGGAGGCTAATTGAACATTTTATGCAAGTTCAGGGTGCTATCAGGACACTTTGAAAGTTCAAGGGGCCAATCAAACTTTTTGGACAAGTTTAGGGAGCAAATGATGTATTAAGCCTTTAATCTATTTTATGAATTATATAATAACATTCTAAGGCACGTGCAATATATTTTCCGCATTTAACTTATTTTTCTACGATCGTATGATTAATTGATTATATTTTACGCAAATTCAGGAAACTAACTGAATATTTTATGTAAGTTCAAACAGGGGCTATCAGAACACTTTAAAAGTTTAGGAACCAATCAAACTTTTTGAATAAATTAAAGAGACAAATGATAGATTAAGCCGCGTTTACATAAATACTTAAACATTTGAAAAGTTCATATTGTAAACAAGTAAATGCAAATAACAATAATATAAGTCTTGTTAGCCTACTTAGTCATTGAGCCCTTACTTGTAAATTTTGGAACTCCAACGTGTAATGATGTTCAGCCATAGAAAGAGCTAAAAGACTTCAATGGTTACTTCATCAACCGTGGTTTTCAACTAGTTAGTGACTGACTAAACGAATTTTATCAGTCACCATCAGATCTAAACTTATTAAAATCATGTGATGGAAATCAAAACCATCGATATAATGGTGATTCACACTTCCAAGATCTAATAGTAACTGACCAAATTCGTTTGGTCAGTCATTGACTAAGTGAAAATTAGTGACTTCATCAAATGATAAACATATATAACCCATTATAATCGATTCATAATTTTTTACAACTCAAATAGAAAATCAAGTAAAATTTACATAATCTTAATGGTAATAGACATAAGATGAATGGCTTACAAATTTATTGTTTCGATAGCACATGTTATGTATACTATAGCACCACATCTCTCAGTACGTAATGTGATATCCGAAATTATACTTCGCCACAAGAATCCAATAGAATCAACTGGATGATTTGAAATTTAATATTTAAACTATGTTGAACTTTGAACATGGATCAAATTTATCAAAGTTTACTTGAATCGCTTTTATTTTCCTTTTATTGGTATGTGATTTTTTTCTCCATTCACATCCCATATTTTTTCTATTAATATAGATTTTGGATATCCAAGCAATTAACATTTAATTACTAAGATATTTTCTAAGAAATACCCGAATAGACTTATTAACAAATTTGGGTACTTATCCGGCCTATATTCCATCGGCGGGAATGAGATTTCTAAAAATAAGATGCAATGGCCCATCCCAACTTGGTCCACCCTATATATAATATTTATTGAAGTATATTTCTTTTTTTGAAATTATAAATTTTAATCTTTATTATTGCAAATATATATGTTTTTTTAGCTGTATTTATTTGAATTGGAGTTAGAGATTTAAGTTTTATACTAGTTTTTGGCCCGTGCGATGCACGGATTCATCTTAATATATAAATTTATATAATATAAAACAGTAACGATGAAACTGAGGTGTCACTTCCTCCTTTTTTACTGATAAAAAATATAATATAATATATAATATATTAGTTTTTATTTTATTATTATATTTATCTATAAAAATATTATTTAAAGTAAATGTGAAAATCAAATAATAATATTTAATTTATATAACACATTTATGTCATTAATTGTAATTATTAGATTGTATTTTTATTAATATTTATATATTTATATATAATAAAATTAAAATTAATATATTAAATTTTTTATCACTAAAAAAGGAGGAAGTGACACCTCAGTTCCATCGTTACTGTTTTATATTATATATAGATGTGTAGAGAATTAGAGAGATTTTAGGGATTAATTTAAATTCTGTAGAACTCTTAGATATAGTATGGATAAAATAATCTTTTTTATAGATAAATATAATAATAGAATTAAAATTAATATATTATATATTATATTATATTTTTTATCAGTAAAAAAGGAGAAAGTGACACCTCAGTTCCATCGTTACTGTTTTATATTATATATAGAATAGATTTGAACACGTCTTAAATTAATAGTAAACTGAGTTAGATGTTTTTTTTTTGGAAAAATTACACAGAAATTCATCTTTTAAAAACTATTTCCAATTATGTCAAGTTATAATTTTTGATTATATCAATACTTTTAATATATTGTAAGGATTAGAATTTACAAATTAGAAGTCTAGAATATATTTTCTAAGGTTTATGATTTATGAATTGGAATCTAAATTTTTTAAATTATAATGTAAAATCATAATATATAAAGAATAATGACATATTAAAAATTAAGTCTGGTGATATGACTTAATTGTAATTTTGTATTTAATTATGATGTTTATGTATTTGATCCATTTTTGTTTTTGTGATTCATTGGACCTATTGGGCCCAAGCTCATTCTAGTCAGGCCATGAATAATTCTACCATAAAAAAATTTGTAACAAGAACAAATCAATTATTATTGTTCATTTGAAATATTGTCATAACTGCACCAAACATTAAACTGGATTTATGGTTGGGGAGTTGAGTGATTCAAATGGCTCAGATTGGATGACATAATAAATAAATAAATAAAATATATTAATTATATTATATGTAATTGTATAATCGATTAAAATTATTTTTATAAATGATGGATATAAAACATTAAGCATCTTTGTTAGTAATCTTTTATCACAGTCGAAACCTCCGATATCTTCCAGAAATTGCAAAAAAAAACTAATAAACAATTTTCAGCATTATAAAAATATCAAAAAAAAAAGAAAAAAAATCAGATTACATGTAACCGTATTGCACGAAAATAAAAATCGACATATCTAATCAAATCAAAAGTGATAAAGCTCGAAAATCATAAGGAGAACAATAACATATATACATATCAAGAAGGAGAGATTTGTATATTTTATTTTTACTTTGTTACTCTTTATTTGTAATTAATTTTTTAAATAAAAAACCCAAGGTCATTCGCAGGGGCGGAGCCAGTCTAGGGCTCGGGGGGTCGGAGCCACCTGACCACCAGTTCCATCCTTGAATACTGGTCGATTTGTTCCATGTAGCCCCCCTAAAATTAGTATATATTGACTTTATGTAGTATTATTTCAAAGTTTAAAGATAGATGAGATGATTAATGATGCATGCTCTTATTTGAGAGATTTAAGTTCAACTCCTTCAAAACTCATTTTCTTTTAGAAAGTTTTTATTTATTTTAATTTTATTTTTCAATAATTATAAAAACATGTTACCATTATTAATTAATTTAAATGGACTCTTTATTTTGATAATATTTTTGAATTTATTTTTATTATGTCTTTACTATTAAAAAAAATAAACATTTAATTTTCTATTAGTTCGATAATAGTTTCTAAAAAATAGATAACATTTTAACATTTTTAACGAGTTCGCACGTTAAAATTAGCCCTCCAATTCTATATTCCTGACTCCGTTAGTGGTCATCCGAGTACCGGATTGACCCCAATTATTCTCGAGTCGTTAAAGATCAACAAATCCAGTTTTACTGGTTCTGTGCGGATTGCTCAATCCATTAATTCTCATAATAAATGAAATCCCAATAGTTATTTAAATAAAGGTGCTCTATAAGTTTTTTTTATGTTATTAAGTAAAATTTCTTCTTTTTGTCACTCTAGTAGGTGCTCCATAAATAGTTGAAACATTAAACTGAGCTAAAAACCTAAATAAGAGGAGGTTCGATTGACTTTTGTTTTGGTGAAGATGGGAGCATTAATTAACAAATTAAGCTTGTAAGTTGAATTGGAGTTTTGGCTGACATTATCCATTAATGTTAATTACTCATATAAAGAGACAATAATTCGATCAATTTATAAATACGTGAAGGACTTTAATATCCCTAAAAATATCAAATGACAGAAAACGTATAAGTTTGAAATCAGCCTTGAAATACACTAAACAACGAATGTCCATTTAAGGAAATATTCTGGAATGAACTTTCCAATAAATATATGATTACATGTCAATGCAATTCGTAAATATATTCCAATATGTTAATTGATTCCGACCTTCAACTATAATACAATTGGTATATTTATGTAATTGTCAATTTAATACTTTTTCAGTTTATATTATTTGTTACTTTAAGTTATTAAGTTTAATTTTAATATGAATTTTTCCTATTTTTACTTCTATTAATGAGTTAAGCTACAAACATTTGTTCGGGATGACGGTTTTGAACCGTCGTCTAAAGGGGTTATCAGTATAATCAAACTAAATTTTATTTCAATTATGGACGAAATTCAATTGACGGTTTCATCATATGTTAGGGACTTAATCGGCGATTTTATAACACTTTGTAAAAACAAATTAGTAAGAATGTCGCCCCTGATAGAAGGATCTAATGTCTCTCTCGAATGAAAAGCGATAAAGCCGCCGCCGCCATCGATCCCTAGTGTCGTCGCCGCTAGAGATCCCTGTGCCGGTGGGTGTCGTCGCCTGCGTTTTTCTGCCGGTGAGGGTGTCCTTCCGTCGGAGTGAAGGTCTGTCTCAAGCAGCTTTGAGTGATCGTTGGTTTTACTTGTTTTCTCTGGTTTTCTGGATCGGTTTTTTGGATCTTCTTGATCGGAATCTTAGCTCGATTTCTCTGGTTTTTCTGGATTGTTGATTTTAGCTCGTTTTCTCTGGTTTTTCTAGATTGTTGATTTTAGCTCGTTTTCTCTGGTTTCTGGATCGGTTTTTGTGGATTTTCTTGATTCGGAATTTCTGGTTTTCTCTTTGCGTTGGTTTTCTGCGGTAGCAATGGAGCGGAATATGGAGGGACTAAGGATTGGGGGAGAGGAGGATGGCCATCTCGAGTTGGAGATGCCGCCTAGTGTTGTGGTGGTGGAGGAGGCGGGATTGCGTTTCCTAGGGTGTTTCACGGTGGACAGGCCGCTCAACTTTCTGAGTATGCAAAACCGTATGGCAGTGTTGTGGAGACCGGGCAGGGGAGTCGAAATCCAAGAGGTTAGTCCCAATCTTTACTCTTTTGAGTTCTTCCATCCCGTTGATAGAGACAGGGTGATTGCTGGGGGTACTTTGGTCTTTTGACAACTATATCCTGATTATGAACACATGGAATTTAGGGGTTAATCTGGATGATGTCCAATTGTTTAAGGTATCTATTTGGGTCCAAATCTACGGTTTGCCTATGGGGACTATGTCTGAGGTAGTGGGTAAACAACTAGGGAATTTCCTGGGAGAATTTGAGGAGTATGACTTGAATAATAACCTTGGGCTTCATAGGCAGTTTATGCGCATTAGAATTAATATTGATTGTAGAATGCCTTTGAAAAGATTCGAGAAAATTAAAAGTGCAGGAAACGTTTGGTCGCTGGCTACTTTTAAATATGAACGCCTTAGGATCTTTTGCTATATCTGTGGCTTGCTGGGCCACACGGAATGATTTTGTGATAAATTGTTTGATCTTCATGTTGTGGAAGTTCAAAGAGAGTGGGGAGAGTGGCTTAAGGCACTAGTAAAAGGGGAGGGGACCACAATGGGGTGAAGTGGCTTAGGGAAAGGAGTGGGAATGAAATGACAAGGGGGGTCCGAGAGGGCGAGGAAGCTTTGGGGGTGGTCGGTTGGGAGCCCTTAGGGACATTTCCAATATGGGGAGGGGAAAGGGAGAGAGAGAGGCATCAAAACAATCACGGGTGGGGGAGAGGGAGGTGATAATATGCCCCTATTCAGGACCTTTTCTTTAGGTACCTATAGGTCCAAAAGGCCAAGAGAAAGAGGGGGGAGGAGAGGGTGAGGGGGTCCCTGAAGATGTTGAGATGGAATTATTGGAAGCAAGGAAGAGGAGAAGGGAGGGGCAGAGGGGGGAGGGAGTGCAAGGAGAAGGGGTCTCTGTTCTGGCTAAGGATAAGGAGATTCCTAAGGATAATGATTCTGCGAGCCCTAGTGCACATGGCCGCCAGACAGAATGAGTTATGTAAGCTAGAACTGTCGTGGCTTGGGAAACCACCGGGCAGTTCGCTCCTTGAAGGAGCTTGTTTCATCCCAAAGACCGGTTATTTTATTTATAATGGAAACACTTGTAGAGGATCAGCGTATAGTTAATATCAAACAGCAGTTAAAATTTGAAGGGGCTTTCTCTGTAAATAGAAGAGGGCGGAGTGGTGGTTTGGCATTGTTTTGGAGAGCAGATATTCAGGTGACGGTTAGAAGTTACTCCGATCATCATATTGACGTGCTAATTACTGATAGTGTACGTGGAGATTGGAGGTTGGTGGGTCTTTATGGTTTTGCAGAGCGCGGTAGACATGGTGAATCGTGGGACTTGTTGAGGAGACTTGCTGGAGAGTCCCAACTTCCATAGATGGTAATAGGGGATTTCAATTGCATTCTGAGTGCTGATGAAAAAGTAGGGGGTGCTGTTTTCCCTACCTATCTGATGCAGGACTTCTCTAAAGCAATTGACGGGTGTGGTTTGAGTGAACTGGAGTTGAAAGCCAATCAATTTACATGGGAAATAGGAAGGGGTCCTGAGATTTGGGTAAGAGAAAAATTAGACATGGGCTTTGCATCGACAGAGTGGGTTAGACGTTTTACCAATTACCACTTCCAATCCTGTATATCTGGGTACTCTGACCATCTCCTAATTTCACTTAGACTAGAACAGGAAAAAACCCATAACAAAACTAAAAAGTTTTATTTTGAGGATAGTTGGTTAAAAGAACAGGAGTTCATTGATCTGGTGATTAGAAACTAGGGGGGCATAGGGCTGTCCTCGAGAAGTTGACAGATTGTGTGAAGAAGATGGCAGAGTGGGGGGAAGAGTTTCAATGTGCGCTTTAAGAGCCAGATTCGGAGATGGAGGAACCAAATAGAGTCTCTGCATGGTAAAGGGGATAGGGACTCGATTGCATAATTTTTCTTTCCCAAAAGGAAACTGAATGACACATTGGAAGCAGAAGAGAGGTATTGGAGTTAGAGGGCTAAAGTTTTCTGGCTGACGGAGGGAGATAGAAATACTCAGTTTTTCCATGCTATTGTGCAAGCAAAGAGACAACAGAACTTCATTGCATCTCTCAGTGATGATGTGGGAGGAGAATTTGATAACCAGGGTGAGATGCTGAACCTGGCACAACAGTATTTCAGCTTTGTTTTCTCTGCCTCTGGCACATCTGGGCCTGAAATGGTTAATGTTATTGATGTTGTGATTGACTCAGCGACAAATGAACTTCTCACAGCACCTTTTGAGATGGAGGAATTTAAAAAAAGCCATATTCTCCATGAGTCCGAACAAATCTCCTGGCCTTGATGGGCTGAACCCAGGTTTTTTCAATCCTTTTGGGGCACAATGGGTATGGAATTGGGATCGGCCTATTGGGTATGCAACATCCCAAGAATAGAAATGCAATTCCTCAAGGTTAGGACATGAAATTACAATTGCATCAGTTGCAGCAATCTCTACTAAAACTAACTTCTTTAAAGAGTTTGAATCAATAACAAGCTGTTTAAACTCATAACAATGGATTAACTTTAACAATTGAAGTGATGGGTTGCCGGATAAAACTTCTTCAATTTTTCCATCAGAAAAACTAAAAGAGCCGCAAAAATTACTTGTTATAGCAGAGAATTATACAAGGTTTGAACAAGAAATTTCAAAAACAAACTCTTCAACAGGATATACTAAAACTAATCTTTTCAAAGATTTGGAAACAATAGCAAGCTGATCAAACCCGCTGCAGAAGTTAATTTCCAATGATTCAAGTAACGAACTGCCCGCTACAATACTTTCAATCGCTTGAGTAGGCAACGAGCAAGATTTTATATACAAATCTTTGAGACGTTCCCAATTTACGTTCCCATTAGGGATCAAATTACAATCAGTCAGATGTAATATAATCAAGGAGGCATTGTTGAAAAAGAAATTGGGCAAGTCGATTTTGTCTTGGCAATAGAAATTCAAAACTAGCTCCTCCACCTCTTTTCTTATCGTGAAATGGAGTTTGGCATTATAGTTAGAATCCTGAGCAGTAGATTTATGGCATTTAATGTGGAATTTCTTGATCTTGGAGCAGTCATGAAGAATTAGGGTATTGTCAATACCTTCATCAGAAAAATTAGATAAATAAAAAATGAGAACAGGTACATGAGTCTGTTGAAACACCTTTCCACATGATTTTGATTTGACAAAATTATTTAAGTAAAATTAAATATATTCTAAACACACTAAGTTTAAATGTTTTGATTTATTATACTAATGTGTTTGTTCAATGTTGAGTTAAATTGTTTATAAGACATAAAGACTAAAAGGCTTAAAGCCCAATACGGAAGTCAAAGCTCGAGTCAAACAGATCAAGACCACTCGGCCCGCGTGTGCAAAACGCTGCCGTTGTGTACAAAACGTAGCTCAGCGAGAGAAGGATCGAGAAGACCTTCGTTGAACAACTTCGGAACGAAGCTGCTGAGTTGTATCGACAAAGAGTACAAGACAGCAGCTGAGCAAGAACAACTTCCAAACAAAGTATTTCTACTTTGGGTAAAGTTCAGAAGACACAGAAAGCTGTCTAGTTGATCTTACCATAAATGGAGAGACATTCTGCAGGACTGACTAAAAGCTGCTCAGCTCTAATCGAAGACAGAAGATACTTGAATCTGATTGGCCAAGAGCACTGAGTAGGACTGAGTGACAACGACAGGAAGCCGTTTCCCTCCAACGGTTATTTCGAAATTCGAAATGACTGATGCCTCAGACGTCTCTATAAATAGGGCCTTTCAGTTGCTTCATTCGACACAGAACTTTATCAAGCCATTACGCTGACCAAAATTCTACTCAAGGTTCTGTGAGAAAAAGCAAAGCAAATACTTACACCAAATTCTATATCTTTCGTGTAAAAGTCTAGAGTGATTATTCAATCATCTAAGGTGTCTTAGCAATTGTTGTTTAGGACAAATCTTTATCATTTCTAGAGATTAGAAAGGAGAGGCTGAGTACTCGGTTATAGTACTCAGCGAGAGATTAGGAGTGAGTAGAGGTATAGAGGAAGGTACTCTTGTTATACTCAGCTTCTAAGTTGTAAAAGGTTTGATGCTCTACCGTTAAAGAGCTCAGTAGAGAATTCGAAAGCTTGGAACGTGTTCCGGGGACAGGACGTAGGCTTAGAGGCCGAACCTGGATAAATCTGCTGAGTAACATCTTTCTAACCTTAAACTCCTTAATATATATATTGCTTGCTTAAACCAAACTGACCAAGTAAAGAGGTCACGCTGAGTTGTGTGTATTGAGTATCTGAGTTCAGGAATAGACTCAAGTGCTATCTCCTGACTCAAAGAAAGAAGCTGACTTAGTCACCAGTTGACTAAGCTAGTGTCTTAATTTACTCAGCGCGCTGTGTAATCCTTTTTCAAATAAAAAGAAGTCAGCCATAACGTACTAAAATTTTAAATAGTTCTTATCCCCCCCCTCTTGGAACTAATCCGTTACGTTATAAGGGACCAACAGAGTCCACTGTTCTTGCCACCGTTTTGACAAGACGCTAGTCTAGATAGTTTCCTTGGTTGATGGCAAAAAGGAGAGGATACGCTGAACAATGGAATCTGACAAAGCACTGATTTCGGTCTTCTTTCGGCTCCATATTCACCGTTTTGCTTCCCATTTCATTAGTCCTATGGGAAGAAAAGATTAAGCATTGATTCGATCTTCTTTCTGCTCCACCTTCACCGTTTAACGTCTAAACCAAAATCACCGTTTGATTGCTGTGGAAGTGGAAGAGAGAAAATCTTTGAGAGCGACTAAGACTTGAATACGTTTTTCAGGAAGTGTGGACTATCAGGGCATAATTATTGGCAGTTGAATTTTTTTATCAATCACATCCTCAAATTATATTTTGAAATCTAATTAGAGTTTTAATGCTACCTTTTAAAATTATAAATTAGATCCCAATTAGATCCTTTTAAAATCTTTGAGAATAAAATCTTAGAGAGCAGCCAAGACTAAAGAAGTGTGGACTATAAGGGCATAATTATTGGCAGTTTGAATTTTTTTTTTTTTATTATTATTAGTCTTTATCTGTTTATCTAACACACTCCTATTTTGAAAAAAAAAATTATAAGGTCATGATTTTTTTATCATTATTAACTATTTTATCTATTTGTCTATTTTCTTTTAGATTTTTAACCGTTATATTTGTAGTGCCTTGAAAACGATATGAAACCATAGAAACAGGGTGCTTTGCCACATGATTTGGTGGCCGGTGGACACCAGTTGGCACACTGAAATTGATGATATTCGAGATTGGAGGGCCTATCAACACGGCTCATCCGCGAGACCGGTTTTAACCCCGGACACGAGTTTAACACGCCAAATCAGCAAGGGGAAGTCGTAGATCCTGATCCGCCGATAGCAGACCACCATTTTCGCCGCCTTATTCAAGCCGACACCGAAGGCTCATATTTGCGCCTCCCATTTACCGCAATTAGTACACAGCAGCGTCGAGAAGAAATTAGCAGAAGCGACCGCAATGCACTAACACGGCAGCAGGCTCGCAGTGCTGAGTCCACGATGCAAGCGACGGCAGCGTCTACTTCAGCAAACCCGGCTCAGCAGCGTTAATACCAGTGGCCTTCAATTAGTGATTTCTCGGTCCAATTGACGGTAAAACATAAATGACAGCCGCCGATGATCGGTTCAGTCAAATGCAACATAGACTGAGCTATTTTCAAAGAAGTAAAGAGCTGTGGAATGGGCGTGGTGATCAGAGATGTTGCGGGTGCGTTCTTATTCTGCAGTAGCAGCTTCATTCCAGGTACAAGAGAACCAAGAGTGATTGAGGCTCTTGCAATACGCACGAGTCTGATCTGGTTAGCTTTTATGAATTATTTGCATGTGGAGTTTGAATCTGATGCTAAATTGGTTGTTGATACAATTCATTCCTGCAAGAAATATATCTCGGAATTTGGATCGATTATTCATAATTGTCGAGTCATTTTGCGATCCAATTCTACATTTACATTGTCTTTTGTTTCTCGTTTAGCGAATAGGGCTGCACATTTGGTAGCTAGGCAGGCCTATTCCAATGCTAGCAATTTTATGTCAACTGTAGTGCCAGAATGGTTGTCAAACGTTATTGTTGAGGATGTCAATCTACATTTATATGATTATTCTATTTCAGGTTCAAAAAAAAAAAAGAATGTCGCCCCTTTTCAAGAATTTCTTCATCCTCCACTTTTTTTTTTAATAAAGGCTAGGAAAGCAACGGGACAGCAGAAGGACATACCAACCAGGTTGACATCCACCTCCTCCACGCCAAATCAAAGTGAGACCCAAATATATTGAATAAAAAGGAAAAGTATAGAGAGAATGAAGCTAAGTAAACCAAAAAATTTCCAAATGATATAAATCATCGAAAATATAACATTTTTCTAATACGTATAGACTTGTTTTAAAGTTGCGAGACTCAGAGTAAAACGCACAATAATATCTACATAGGCATTGGATGAGGGCCGACCCTGGGCCTAGTCCAGGAGTGCACTGGCCTAGGGCCCATGGCTGTAAGGGGGCCATATTTTTTTATTACATGTATATGTATTTATGCTGGAAAAATTTAAACTAAAACTAATCAGTAGTCTAGTGGTTAAGATCATAATCCCCATTAAAAGGGTTCTGGGTTTGACCCCCTCTGTCATCAATTTTTTTCCCAAAAAGAATATATTCAAACTAGTTTTTGGCCCGTACGATGCACGTAATCATCTTAACATATAAATATTAACAAAAATAAAATCTAATAATTACAATTAATGATATAAAGGTGCTATATAAATTAAATATTATTATTTTATTTTCATATTTACTTTAAATAATCTTTTTATAGATAAATATAATAATATAATTAAAATATAATATAATATATTATTTATTATATTATAATCTTCATTAGTAAGAAATGAGGAAGTGACACATCAGCTCCATAGTTACTATTTTATATTATATATAGATAAATATGCAGAGAATTAGAGAGATTTTTGAGATTAATTTAAATCATGTAGAACTTGTAGATATAGTACAGATAAAATAATATTTTTATAGATAAATATAATAATATAATTAAAATTAATATATTATATTATATTATATATTATATTTTTTATCAGTAAAAAATGAGGAAGTGACACCCCAGCTCCATTGTTATTGTTTTATATTATATATAAATATGCAGAGATTTTAGAGATTAATTTAAATTCTGTATAACTTTTAGAGATAGTACGGATAAAATAATCTTTTTATAGATAAATATACTAATATAATTAAAATTAATATATTATATGTTATATTATATTTTTTATCAGTAAAAAAGGAGGAAGTGACGTCTCAGCTCCATCTTTACTATTTTATATTATATATAGATATGCAGAAAATTAGAGAGATTTTAGGGATTAATTTAAATTCTGTAGAACTCTTAGATATAGTACGGATAAAATAATTTTTTTATAGATAAATATAATAATATAATTAAAATTAATATATGACATATTATATTATATTTTTTATCACTAAAAAAAGAGGAAGTGGCTTTTCAAAAAAAAAATAAAAAAAAGAAAGTGACACCTCAGCTCTATCGTTACTATTTTATATTATGTATAGATATGCAGAGGATTAGAGAGATTTTAGGGATTAATTTAAATTCTGTAGAACTCTTAGATATAGTACGGATAAAATAATCTTTTTATAGATAAATATAATAATATAATTAAAATTAATATATTATATATTATATTATATTTTTTTATCACACCTCGTTACTGTTTTATATTATATACAGATATTTGTCTTTTTAAAAAAACAAAAAGCATCATTAGGCCCTTTGATCTTTCAATTTTTAGTTCATTAAACCCTTGATCTTTTATTGGATACAATAAGTCACTGATCATTTATTTTTTGTCTCATTAAGCCCTTTATGACCAAATTAATAAATTATGAACATCTAATTCTGTTAAAAATACTTTATTAACTTAATCTGTATTTGAAATTATTAAAAAAATATATTTGTTACAGTTTGAATTAAGGTTTTTACAGTTTTCCTATAGCCACATTACACATCCAAACCCGCTTTCAGACAGTGACAAAATACAAATTTTGAATTTAAGTGCACTGAATAACAGTATGTTAACCAAATTTTATGTTCAAAATTACTTTTTTTTTCATCAATGGTTTAATGAGACCAAAAATAAATGATCAATGGCTTAATGAATCCAAATAAAAGATCAATGGCTTAGTGAACCGAAAAATGAAAGATTAATGACTTAATGATGCTTTTTGCAATAAATATATATATATATATATGTTGGCCCAAAATAAAATAAATTTTATTTTTATGTATATAGAAAGCTTATGTTTAATTTAGGGTATAGTTTCTATTTTTGTCTAGAAAATAATGAAAAATACACTTGTAAACTAACCGCCAACCGATGAGAAAGTCCGGCACTACGCAGGGTGTGTCTTCCAATACGCGGGGCGTAGATCAAGCAACCAGAGAAGGTCTGCTTCAGAAGCTCCAATACGCGGGACGTAGCCTCAGAGACGCCACGCGTAAAACTTGGCAACAAGGCGTTTCAAGATCAGAAGCTCCAACACGCGGGGCGTCCATTCTCATACGCACAGCGCCCTTCTCTGCGCAGGACTTAACATCAGAAACGTCACGCGTAAATATCATCAACAAAACGCACAGGTTCAGAAGCGACACCACGCAGGGCGTAGTCGGACATACACGGGGCGTAACCTCTCTCTCGACAGCAGTTGGAAGTAGTCAATGGAAGTTGATGGTAGTTAGTGGAAGTTGAGGTAGTGGGGTGATGTGGCATGGAGGTAGTTGAGTTAGTTGTTGGATAATTACCAAAATGCCACTGAATAATTACCAAAGTGCCACTCCAAAATACTATAAATAGACCCCCTCCCCTTCATTAAAAATCACACTCAACACACATACAAACCCCTCTCTAAAGGTTACTCTCAATGCTCTCTTTTTAGTTTTTAGTTCTTAGCTTCTAGTTCTTCAAGTTCTTCAAAGTTCTTCCTTTCGTTCTTCGTTTTTCTTAGTTTTAATCCCTCATTTAGCTTCCTTTAGCTTCAATTCAAGTTTCCAAAGCCTTTTTTCAAGTTTCTCAAATCAAATTAGTGTTTCAAAGTCGTTACTCTGCTCAAGTTTTCAATTAGAATTTCCTTTCTAAAATAATTTTCCAGATTCGTCCATCCTTTTTCAAAGCCCAATTCTGTACATTTAACGTTATTTTTTGCCTTCGATCCCTTCGACAAAGTTGTTCCTAACGTCCTGAATTTCGATCTAGCCTTTTCACTCGCTCAATTTCGTGTCCAAAAACGCCGTTTACAAGCTGATCTTTGTACCCCAAATTCTTTTAGCTATTCTGCCCAGAATTTCCCAGATTCGACTAGTTGTTTTCAAAGCCAGATTCCGTCCATTTAGAATCCGTTTTAGCCTTCGATCCCTTATAGAAAGTTGTTCCTCACCTCCCGAAGTTCAATTTACACTATTTACTTGTCCAATTCCGTGTTCTTAAGCACTCCAACCAAGCTCCCCAAAGTCAAGGTTTAAATCTGCCCCATTTGCCCACCAACGTTTAGTCATTGCACAAAGCACATACCGTACGGGCCCGACCAGTTGCAGCTCTCCGAGGACCTCGCACCTAAACCAAAATTCAACTTCAATCCGAGATAGCTATTGTGGCTCCGAGTTTGTTGTTGAATTTCAATTTATTTTATCGCATTTCAATTCTTTGTATTGATTTGTTTGTTCCAATTCAATTGACTACCTATATGTTTAATATAGAGATTTCTCAATTGTAATTTAATTCATTTCCAATTTCATGTTTCAAACATTTATTCATCAATAAAATACCAATTTTCACCAAATCTTGTGTCAATTTCGCATCTTTCAATTTCTTTATTTTTCACGTCTTCAATTTATTCGCATTAGCTTAAATAAAACAATTTATCTAGCAAAGTTTCTATAACGGCGCTAGAGACCCAAGAGGGACTTTTTCAATCCTTGCGTCCCTCGCCAATCGTTTCGTTTAGAATTCAAGTTTTGGCGCGCAAATCCATAAACTTAACCACTTTAATAATTGAGAAATAATTTCTCTGGCACGCCCGCACCCTAACCACACGTGACAAGGTTGAAATTAGCATATTTCAAAAATATCGCTAACAATATACATTAAGAAATTAATATAGAACTTATTTACAATTATATCAAATAATACTTTAAATTAGGTCAAACTAATAAAATTATTATTTTTAATATATTTTAAGGATTATGACTTATAAATTAAAGCTCTATAATATAAATAAGGTTTAGAATTTATGAATTGGAGTCTAAATTTTTTAATTTGAGTATAAAATCATACTTTATTTCTTATATATGAAAAATAATAATATATTGAAAAATAATTTTGATGATATGATTTAATTGTAATTTTGTAACCAATTGTGATATTCATGTAAAAAAACCCTAAAAATTATTTAGGTATTAAAGGATCAAATAATTAATATTTTAAACTTAAAAGGGGTCCAATTGATATTTTGAATATAGAATATTAATTTAATAATTAAACTCATATTTGGACTTTGTGGTATGTAAAATTTTATCATAGTAACATTTTTCCTTTAAAGTATTTTCCATAAGTGACATTTAACTTGGATGAAAAATTAATCGATTTGTAATTTTTTTTTGGCCAAATAACACAATTTTTGACATGTGATGTGGTAATTGATTTAATTTTTTTACCAAATAGATTTAATATGTAGATAAATAAAGAATTAATGAAATACTTTTTTGTTTATCATGTACTGAAATATATTTTAAATATTTTTATGTAAAATATTTTTATTAAAGGACCCTTATTTATTATTCTGCCTAGGTCCATGAATTATGAGAACCGACCCTGATTGGACGACCGTTACATTTATGAAAATTTTACTCTTAACTGCTAAAAGTTTCCATTAAGAGCATTTTCAATAAATGGTGCTATAAAAATTGTCAAAACTTAATACATAATACTAAAATATACTAATATTTTATTTTTTTACTCATTTACCTCACTTTTATCAACTTTTGTAAAAAAAAAAATGCTCCAATAGTCTACAACTTCAAAAGTTGACACTCTGACCCTAAATTTACTATTTTATATATAATTTATTTTAATTATAAATATTCTTATAAAAATATATCAATAATAAGCAACTAAATCATTTTTTGTATAAAAAAAAAATTAAGCAACCTTCAAAAAGGTTATCAAAAAGTGGCAAATGGTTTGAAATTTTCAAGTATTTACCATACTATATATCGACATTTTGAAAATTGCTAAAGTCATTGTGAAATCATAAACACTCTAGATGTTATTCTCTCTGATCCAATATACATGTCGTTTATGAGCATTGCACATGAATTAAGGGGTGTTTGGTTACCTACTTTTCGCCTTCTATTTGCATTTTTACTTTAAAATGCAAAGTTTTAAGTGTTTGGTTAGACACCTCATGTTTGTCTTTTCCAGTTGAAAAGTAGTTTTTACAAAAGCAGAGAATCTCTGCTTTTTGGAAAAGCTACTTTTTCCAAATGCAAACAGCAAATAGAAATAGCAACCAGCAAACATGAACAGTAAACAGCAAGTAGCCAAACGGATTGCTTTAGTGATCCACTAAAGTTAATCTTTTAGCCTTATTAATTAGCTTTTTTCTAATGTATTTATGCAAAAAGTTTGGCAGCAAATTGGATTGTACGTGTTATTTGTATGGTAGAGAGTGATTCACAATAATTACTTCTGTTTATTATAATTGTAATATGTCTTGTCTTGGATATTGAACAGTCTCCTAGAAATTGTTGGAAAGTGAATTAGTAATAAAAAATTGTGTAATTTAATTAATCAATTATTTATGTAAAGTAAATTTAAATAGAGGTATATTTGATAAAAATCAATTTATTTATATAGATTAAATCAAAATGACAGTGAACAAAAAAAATTCTTTTATTGGTCATGTTTGGCAAATAGTTATTAGCTGATAGCTGATTACTTTTTTAGTTAGCTGATTTGACTAGCTGATTTAACTAGCTGATTGTGTAAACTTGTTGGTAAAATTTAGCTGATTGTTAATAGTTGTTTATGTAAAATGATAAATAAGAATATGATAAAGTCTTTATTTGGGGTTAGAGGGTAGTAAATAGAGGTAAAAATATTATTTAAAAGAGATGGAACAATAACCTAATTGGGTAAATTACACCCATGGCCACTGAACTATACCCATTTTCACATTGTGGCCACTGAACCTCAATTCTTCCTGGTATGGCCATTGAACTTTACACTTTTGTTACACCGGTGACCACTGTCACCGTTGACCAGCTTTTTTCAACCTTTGACTCCCTTTTTAACCGGTTCTCACCATTCTAAACCCTAAAATTCTCATTTTACCCTTCATTTCCAAACCTTCATCTTCAACCCCTCTACCAGATCATCAAACCCATTTTACCCATTTTTACATGCAAGTTTCTGAAATCAGAAATCTCCAACATCACGTCGTTTGGGTGGAAGACGATAAAAAAAACCAGAAAAACCAAATGGCGAGATGATAGAAACTTCATTCCTGTTGAAATTGAATCGTCGGAGGCTAGAATCGGTAGCTTGGTACAAGTTCACGACTATCAATTTTCAATCGGTGAATATCTAGAAAAGAACAATACCTCCCCTATTTATTTGATTTTGCTTTGTCTGGGTATGCTTTGTTAGGAACTAATGCAATTACGATAAACGAAACACAAACAAACACACAAGGATTGTTTATCCAGTTCGCCACTCAATTTGAATGAGGGCACTGTTGGAACTCGAACTTAGAAAACTGGAACAGACCGAACAAAATTAAATGGGCAGAGTCGCGGACAATGTCGCTTTCTTTAAGACGTTCGCGGAACTGCCGGGAATTAGCAAACAGTATGAACTTCGGTCGCCTCCAGGATAAAACAGCCCTCTTAAATACGATTTTGTATTGCACCGTACAAAAATCGTTTCTGTATACACTCTGTAACTTGCTCAGTTTTTGGAATCGGAAAAAGAAAGAATGAATTCAATTGTGTATTTTCTGTATGCCAGTCTCATTTATTTATACAGGAAAAAAAGATCTGTTGAGCTCTGATTTCATGGAGAAAATGAAGGAGGAAAAACAGGAAGGTGGAGGAGACTGGGTTTTACAGAAGACACGTTCAGGAAAATAGACGTTATGAATAACGTTCACAAAGACTAAATCAGAATGTAAATAATTAAATAAAAATATTAATAAAAATAATAATAAAAATATTATTAATTTTTTCAATAAAAAAATATACATTTTACACCACACTAACCCAACCCGGCCCGGCCCGGTCGGACGGACGGCGCGCGCGCGTGTGTGGTGGTCAACCAAGGAGATAGGTCCTCACCCTTTCACAAAAGTGGGTACCCCTTGGGGCACACCCCAAGCATGTGAGGACCTTCTTTATAAACATCTCCACTAAGTGCTTTGAAAGCAATGTGGGATGTTTTTCACTTGAAAAAACTTAAAGACACATGGGTGGGCTTATTTCATAAAATTATAATTGGGCCAAGCCCAACAATCCCCCACTAGAATTTTTGAAATCGTTTTACTGAGCAGTTACATAAGGTCAGACATAAACAGAGGTATCTTTCGATTTGAACCTTTGCGTAGTGAGTATAGTTCAGATTTTACTAGAGTGACTCGTAGTCTTGAACTCTATCTCTGATCTATATCACGCCATAACCTTTTCAGAGTGTAGTTCTAGTAGCCCGTGCGTTTATGTCCATGCACGTCTATCCCGGTTTAATGAATGCTCTAGAGTTTTGCCCTAAACTCATAGGAAGCGGCCTCACTTCCACATTCATATAGGTGAGTCTATCAAAAGTACTCCTGTAGCTATGTACTTCACTCCAAATGGAGTATAGACTTCATTAAGAGTTTCTATTATCTCAACCTCAAGTCGCTTCAGGATATTCATGGTTCAAATTGTATGATCTGACACATATTACAACACAACTTGTTATTACCCATTGAACCTATTTCTTGGGATCTCCAGTCTATAGGTTGGGTTACCATTGTGTGTAACTCATCACTGTAGGGGCATAAGTCCCATACTCTTTGCCATATTATGGACTTTCTCTCTAGCTAATCCTTTTGTCAAAGGATCGGCTAAATTCTCTTCTGAGCGTATGTGATCCACTCTAACAGCTCCTTTAGTGAGTAGCTCTCTCACAGTGCTGTGCTTACGACGTATCTGTCGTTTCTTATCGTTGTAATAACGATTCTGAATCTTAACAATAGTCGCGGTATTATCGCAGTGGATCAATACAGCTGGAATCGGTTTTTCCCATAGGGGAATTTCAGCTAACAGACTTCTTAACCAACCTGCTTCTTCACTAGCCACAGCTAGTGCAATCAGTTCTGATTCCATGGTTGATTGAGCTAGGATAGTCTGTTTCTTAGACTTCCATGAAACAGCACCACCAGCTATATTGAAAATATAGCCACTAGTAGCCTTGGAATCATCTGATAAGGTATTCCAGTCAGCATCACTATATCCTTCAAGGACTGCTGGAAACCTTTGATAATGTAATCCAAGTTTCATGGTTCTTTTAAGGTATCTCATGACCCTTTCTATAGCATTCCAATGCTCCACACTAGGTCTACTAGTAAATCTGCATAGCAATCCTACGACATACGCGATGTCGGGTCTAGTACAATCAGTGGCATAACGAAGACTGCCAATTATGCTAGCATACTCTGATTGTCTTACACTGTCTCTAGTGTTCTTAAATAGTTTTATACTCAGGTCGTAAGGTGTACATGCAGGTTTACAATCAAAGTAGTTATATTTCTTTAGAATCTTCTCAATGTAGTGAGATTGATCTAAGGAAATTCCAGTTTCAGACCTAGTTATCTTTATGCCAAGAATGACGTTCGCTTCTCCTAGATCTTTCATATCAAAGTGTTCAGACAACATTGACTTAACATCATTCACAACATGAATATTAGATCCAAAAATAAGCAAGTCATCAACATATAAGCATATAATGGTGCAGAGACCATTTTCATATTTGTAGTAGATACACTTATCACTTTCATTCACCTTAAAGCCATTTGAAATAATCAAGTTATCAAATTTCGCATGTCATTGCTTAGGTGCTTGTTTTAGCCCATATAAAGACTTATCTAATTTACATACCTTATGGGCTTGACCAAAGACTACAAAGCCCTCAGGTTGATCCATATAAACCTCTTCTTCTAGTTCACTATTCAAAAACGCAGTTTTCACATCCATTTGGTGCACCACTAGATTGTGCATAGAAGCAATAGCAATCAAAACACGTATAGACGTAATCCTAGTGACAGGTGAATAAGTATCAAAGAAATCAACATTTTCTCTTTGTCTAAAGCCTTTAGCTACAAGGTGAGCCTTAAACTTATATACTGAACCATCAGGTTTCAGTTTCTTCTTAAGGATCCATTTACAACCTATTGGTTTACAACCTATTGGTTTACAACCTGGTGGTAAGTCTACTAAGTGCCAAGTTTGGTTTGACTCAAGTGAGTCCATTTCATCATTAATGGCTTCTTGCCATAAATCAGCATCTAATGAGGTTAAGGCTTCTTGTATAGTAAGTGGATCCTCTTCTACTGTGAAAGCATAAAAGTCAGACCCAAAGTCTTTAGATTCTCTAGGTCTCTTACTTCTCCTAGGTTCAGATTCCTCAATCTCTTTTTGCACTATAGGTCTAATAGCAGGTATGCTACTAGATGATGCACCCCCACTATTTCTCAATTTAAAAGGAAATCTATCTTCATAAAAGTCAGCATCATTTGACTCCAAAATGACTTTTGCATTCAAATCATAGAACCTATATGCTTTGCTATTCACAGCATATCCAATAAACACACATTCATAAGCCCTACTAGCAAGTTTGACTCTCTTTGGGTCAGGAATCCTAACATAAGCCAAACAACCCCAAGTTCTAAAATATGATAGACTAGGTGTTTTATTTTTCAAGATCTCATAAGGAGAGATTTTGCTTCTTGATTTTGGGACCCTATTTAGCACATAGCAAACAGTCAAAAGGATTTCTCCCCACCAATGTGAGGCGGCACCTGAACTAAGCATAATAGCTACTACAGATTCAGTAAGTGTCCTATTTTTCCTTTCAGCCTTTCCGTTCATTTCTGGTGAATAAGGTGATGTGGTTTCATGTATAATGCCATGTGTTTTATAGAAATCAATAAACAGGCTAGAACCATATTCTGTGCCTCTATCGCTACGAAGTCTCTTGACTTTCCTATTGTATTGATTTTCTATTTCAACTATGAACAGTTTAAACATGTCAAACGCTTCACTTTTATTTTTCAACAAATAAACAAAAGTAAAGTCAGAACAATCATCAATAAAGGTTATAAAATACCGTTTGTCATTTCTAGTCAACTTTCCATCTAATTCACATATATCAGAGTGAATTAAATCTAGAGGTTCAGAATCCCTAACAACAGATTTATGAGGTGTTTTTGTGATTTTTGCATGGCTACAATAATCACATTTAAGAAACTCATTCAAATTCAATTTTGGAATTAATCCTAAGTTACTCATATTTTTAATGATACGTTTATTAACATGACAAAAACGAGCATGCCAAACATTAAAAGTACACAAAGAGTAAACAAAAGCATTCACTTTATTAATCTCAACATTCAACTTAAACATGCCTTCAGTAGCATAACCTTTTCCTACAAACACATTATTCTTAGTCAAAGTAAATAAATCTGCTCCTATAGTCTGAGTGAAACTATCCTTGTTGAGAAGATAGTCCGAAACCAAATTTTTCCGCATTTCTGGAGTATGCATCACATCCTTCAAAGTTAAGGTTTTTCCAGATGTGAAGTTCAATTCCACATTACCAATTCCAGCAACAATAGTGGTATGGGAATCACCCAATAACACTTTCTTATCTTCGGTCACAGCAGTGTATGTTTTGAACATACTTCTATCATAGCAAACATGGCGAGAAGCACCAGTGTCTACCCACCACCCATCTGATCCACCTATGAGGTTGATCTCAGAAATCATAGCAACAAAATTATGTTGCTCTTCAGTCAGGTTAACACTAGGAGTAGTGTTTGGCCTGTTCCTGCACTTACGTGCCATATGACCTGGTTTTCCACAATTAAAGCATAGGAAAGCAGCATCATTTCTAGGTGGTTGTTGTTGTGGCCTATTTTGGTTCCTTTGAAGGTTCCAATTCAAATTAACTCGGGTGTTGCGATTTTGGATTGGTTTGCGGTTCTGATTCTTAAAATTCTTTTGAGTGGGTTTCAGAACCGCAGTGGACCTTTTAGTGCTATTAGAAACAATAAGCACTTCTTCTTTTAAATCTTGTTTTCGAGCTTCCTCCTCAATTCAGAGGCGTGTAATCAGATTCCATCGAAAATTCTTTTGTTTTGTGCCTCAAAACATTTTTAAAATCTTTCCACGAAGGAGGCAATTTGTCAATAATGATAGCTACTTGAAATTGATCATTTAAAGGCATACCTTCTGAAATAATTTCATGTGCTATCTTCTGTAATTCATGAGATTGAATTTCCACTGACTTGTCATCAGTCATCTGGAATTTGAGGTAGCGGCTTACAGCGTACTTTTTCGATCCGGCCTCCTTAGTGTCATACTTCCTCTGCAGAGCTTCCCAAATTTCTTTTGCTGTTTT
This sequence comes from Euphorbia lathyris, assembly GCF_963576675.1. Classification (NCBI taxonomy): domain Eukaryota; kingdom Viridiplantae; phylum Streptophyta; class Magnoliopsida; order Malpighiales; family Euphorbiaceae; genus Euphorbia; species Euphorbia lathyris. The sequence goes on from NC_088912.1 coordinate 78,489,166, forward strand.
TTCTTCAACAGTATAGTAATCATACAGATCGTCTGTCAACCCATTGAGTATATAATTTTTGCACAGAAAATCATTTTCTATCCATCTTTCAGCAGCACGAACACCAGCACGAACATCTGCCTCATCACCATCTTCAGGAACAATTGGTTTTTCAGAAGTCAGAACAGAAGCTACCTTCTTTGTTGTGAGGTAGAACAACATCTTCTGTCTCCATCTTCGGAAGTGAGCTCCTTCAAACCGGAATGGTTTGTTGATCTCAGTAATCCCATTTGATTGTTCGGTAGCCATCAGCAGTAATTGAAACGTCTTAAAAGTGTTGGAACTCGAACTTAGAAAACTGGAACAGACCGAACAAAATTAAATGGGCAGAGTCGCGGACAATGTCGCTTTCTTTAAGACGTTCGCGGAACTGCCGGGAATTAGCAAACAGTATGAACTCTGGTCGCCTCCAGGATAAAACAGCCCTCTTAAATACGATTTTGTATTGTACCGTACAAAAATCGTTTCTGTATACACTCTGTAACTTGCTCAGTTTTTGGAATCGGAAAAAGAAAGAATGAATTCAATTGTGTATTTTCTGTATGCCAGTCTCATCTATTTATACAGGAAAAAAAGATCTGTTGAGCTCTGATTTCATGGAGAAGATGAAGGAGGAAAAACAGGAAGGTGGAGGAGACTGGGTTTTACAGAAGACACGTTCAGGAAAATAGACTTTATGAATAACGTTCACAAAGACTAAATCAGAATGTAAATAATTAAATAAAAAATTGATAATTTTTTCAATAAAAAAATATACATTTTACAGCACACCACACCAACCTAACCCAGTCGGTTGGACGGCGCGCATGTATGGTGGTCAACCAAGGAGATAGGTCCTCACCCTTTCACAAAAGTGGGTACCCCTTGGGGCACACCCCAAGCATGTGAGGACCTTCTTTATAAACATCTCCACCAAGTGCTTTGAAAGCAATGTGGGATGTTTTTCACTTGAAAAAACTTAAAGACACATGGGTGTGCTTATTTCATAAAATTATAATTGGGCCAAGCCCAACAGCACTACCAAATCAGGATATTTCATTATATAATTTTGAGATGACGGATTACAAAGAAATAGGCTATATTTATACTCCTCAACAAACTTTAATCGCCCAAAAAACCCTAAAAAAAATTTAGCTAAAGTTGAATAGCTGAAGTTGGACCAATCGCTTAAATTGGATCTATCTATTAGTCTCCAAAGCCCAACATGCTTTCCTTTTTCCTATCTTGTTATTTACTGATCAATTTGATTTCTTTGATTATTAATGGTTGGTGAGCTTCTTTTTTGTTTTAGTTAGTGGGATTTTATTTTTTTCTGTTACTTTTTTGCTGATGGTTGTTTTTCTGATTGTCTTTTTCTGGGTTTTATCTCATCTAATTACAGTACTTTTTGTTCAAATTATTCTACTTACTTAATACCCTTTAATTTTAATCTTCCCCTTTTAATTTTCTGGCTTTTCCTTCTAGCTTTAGGAGGTGCTTTACCACTTTTTTTCATCTCATTTCTCATCTTCTTCGAGGTTTTGCTTTTACCCCAATTTTTGATTTTTTCGTATTTGGTAATAGACGGAGCTGCAACCGGGATTGAAACGGTGGTATATGAAAGAGAGAGAAAGATGAAGAGAAGAGAGATGAAGAAGAGAAAGAAAGAAATTAAGGGTAAAATAAGAATATAAAATTTTAGAAAAATAAGAGGGGAGAGAACTGATAAAAAAGGTGAGTCAAAAGTAAAAAGTTTTGGTCAACGGTGATAGTGGCCACCGGTATAATTCAGTGGCCACAATATAAAAATGAGTATAGTTTAGTGACCATGGGTGTAATTTATCCTAAACTAATTTTTAAATTAACTTTTTGCATCCAACAAGGCTCTTTTATAGCTCAAACCTCTAATTTTGTCCTTAAAAAAATTCTTTAAAAAAAGTGCTTGTGTAATGGAGGCAGTGTAATGAAACACTACTCCTCAAATAGTCCATTTAAGGCTTAATACATCATTTGTCTCCTGAACTTGTTCAAAAAATTTGATTGGTTCCCTAGATTTTCAAAGTGTTCTGATAGCCTTCTGAACTTGCATAAAATGTTCAGTTAGCCCCCTAAACTTGCGTAAAATATAATCAATTGATCATTCGGTCGTAAAAAAGTAAGTTAAATGTGAAAGATGTATTCCACGCATCTTAGAATGTTATTACATAATTCAAAAATAGATTAAAAAGGAAATTATTACTTGCTCAATTGTAAAACTTGTCTTCTCTAATATTAGAACCGTATATCTCGATTTTGGTCGTTTTATTTTTTTTAAGACTTGGAGAATACATCTTTGCATTTAACTTACTTTTTTTGCGACTGAGTGATTAATTGATTACATTTTATGCAAGTTCAGAAGGCTAACTGAATATTTTATGTAAGTTCAGGGGCTATCGGAACACTTTGAAAATTCTGGGGGCAATCAAACTTTTTGAACAAGTTCAGGGGACAAATCTATCTATATTATTATATATATTAAAACAGTAACGATGGAACTGAGGTGTCGCTTCCTCAATTTTTACTGATTAAAAATAATGTTTTTTTATTTATCTTTTTCTTCTAATTTTTTATTTTCTTTTTAAAAAAAATTGGACCGAAAATCTACTTCTTACTATTATAAAAATTCAAATACTAAAAGATAAAATCCTAACAATCCCAACAATAAACTTCCACCATCTTCGAAAAGATCAAGCTCACAATAATAAAAAAAATACTTCCAATTTAAAATGTTTATCTAATTTTTGATAAACAATAATTTTTGAGTTAAACTGAAGTAATTTTTTAATTCAAGCTCATTTTCTTCTTTGTTTTTTCTACTAAAAAATGTTCATAAATATAACTTAGATTTATCAATAATTTTAAGCGTATAAATATCAATAAATTACAAAAGCAACATATGTAATTGATAAATATTATTTTTTAGTTCAAATTTATCAATAATAATTCAAGGTAATAAATTTTGGATTAAACTGAAGCAGTCTATTTAGCCTAGAATTTATTGCCCAACTAAATATTTAGCTCAGATTTATCAATAATTCATTCCGCCAATCTGTTTATTAGTATTATTAATTCATGTTAATATTTGATTTTTATTGGAATTATAGAATTTTAATTTGAGGATAAGCATTCCGAGATAAACATGCTGGTGATAATGTGATTTTATTAATTCGTTGATAAGCACGCTCTGTTTCGATTTCCTTCTTTCTCTCTTTCTCTTCAGACTTCTTCTCTAATTAGGACTCTAACTCCTCATCTTTTTAATCCGTTTTTGTTGTAATTTTTCTAAATCAGATTACTTTATGTGGCTCACCTTTCTCTTTCAGGTAATAATTGATTTTAATGTCTAATAATAGAGATTCAAGTTGATTTATCAGTTTAGGGTTTCTTGGAATCTTCCTAGAGTTTAAGGTTTCTGATAATTTAGTGTTACCATTTTGCTCTTTCACAGATCTTTCCTTTTGATTTAATATTTCATCACTAGAGTTGATTAAATTTGTTGATGTTAGCTTATTGCATATATCCTTTAGTGTTAAATTTGTTAAAATTAAAAATTCCTTTAACAATGTTAATATTTGATTTTTATTGGAATTATAGAATTTTAATTTTAGGATAAGCATGCTAGATGATAATCCTCCATTATCAAATACGTTTTTATTGGTGATACTGCTAGGATAAGTATGTTCCATTTCGATTTCCTTCTATCTCTTTCTCTTCACCACTTTTTCTCCTATTAATACTGTAAGTCCTCATCTTTTAATTCCTTCTATCTATTTTTTAAGTTCCTCACTTACAAGTTTGTTTTGCTTGGTTTTGAAAGCTTCAGATTCCATTACTTCATGGGGCACTTTTCCTTTCAGGTCATTATGTCATGTGTGTTTAAAATGATTTAAAGTTCCGTTCATTGTTTAGTTGGCCATTAGATCTGTTTGTCTGAGAATTTCAGGAACCATAGTTTTGTTTTTGTTAGTTATTTGACTAGCATATCAATTGCAATTATGAGGTCATAATGATTGATGTTTGCATCTTGCAGGAATATGATCTTATTCTATTTCGTCAAGATGTCTCCATGATCAAAATAAAAAATCTAAGAAGGAGAAGCCCTGAGCAAAAAGTGGTAGCAAGTGCATTAATCCTATCTCAAGGACATTCCATACCTTAGAGATACCATCAATGGTCTTTTCCTATGACAAATGGTCGTTTCAAAAATACAGATGACATATATACATGGAACTATATTTGAATATGATTCAGTTTCAAACTATGGGAGGTGCTCTGGTATTTGATGTCGAAAGAATTAGAAGTTCTTACGCCACTCTAATTAATGGTTTTATCACCTCTTCAAGTATTCTATGTTCATATGATTTACTATTAGCTTGAGTTTGTTTGTTCAATTGTTTATTTATCTCTCTTTTTCTTCTAGATGATACATAGATATTCCTGGTGAATTAATGGACAGAGTTTCAAATTCAAATAGCATATTATGGGTATAAAACGTAGTTATAGAAAACCAATCAAGATGTTTGCTTATAGTAGCTCTTCCATATTATTAAGGGTATTCATTGGTGGATCCTATGAAAGTTCTGCACCTTTGATGCGTCTGATTCAAGATAGTGCTAAATTGAAATTTTTATGATGTAATTTCTTTGTTATTAACAGTTGTGATGAATTTTCCTTTTGTTGATAAATTTTTGAGGATATACCATCAACAATTGAATGATGATGATGTGATCAATGGACATAAAATGCACAGTTTTCCAAGACAACAAACTCGCATGCCATGGAGATTAGTTCTTTAGAAGGTTTAGTTGGAGGTGTTGATAAAGACTACGTAGGAGCATCAAATATTACCAAACAGCAATTACAATGATATTTATGGTTTGAGGTGTAGTTGCTACCTTTAGATTGGGTTGCATTTGATGTACTTAAATAGAATGCCATTACCTTTTAAAAAAAATTCTGTTATTGTTTTACTATGCTAGGAGTTACAATAACGGGTTTTATGAGAATAAGATTTATTTGTTTTTTAACCACATTAAAATATGTTCCAATTAATACTGAATGTGTAAATATTTGTATATTTTTTTAGCTGTATATGATAAAATTTTGAATTATTATAGTTAATAGTTTTATCGTAATATATTTTTCATATTAATTAAATTATATCTAATATATTTAAAAATATTATATATACCGTGCATCGCATGGTTGTAAGACTAGTGATGTATTAAGCCTCCATTTAATATTGAAAATTGTGATTGACATGGAAAAGTGAGACTTGCATTGCATGCACTCTTCCTGCTACAGAAACTGAGACATTTGTCGCAATAAATACGGCTTTTATAGACGACAAATCTAACTATTTAATGCCAATTTATCATGTGCCATTTCCAAAGAACACTCCTTATACTGATATCTGCTTTTGCTTTAATTCTATAAGGAACTTATGAACTCTGTGATATTTAATATTAATTTCACTGTTTGAGTTTACCATTTTTCTGAAAAATAGATTTACTGTATCAATTCGGTACCAGGATGGAAGACTTGAGAAGGGAACAACTTTAAAAAATAGCGATGGAACAGAAATGAACTAGATCGAAACTCAAAAGAGATAGAGTTATTGAGATATTTTCACAAAACATGTAGATGTATTTTTATACCTTGAGATAAAAGGTTAAACCAAAACAGACAATATCTATGTAATATTAAACCTCGGTGTTTGTTAGAAGGGATATAAGAGGTGAGATAGGGATAAAAAACACGAGATAAGTTATCCCGTGTTTGTTTGGGAGATAGAAGAGTGAGACGGATGAGGGATAATCTTCTTATCCCTCAAATCCTATACCCACGAGGGGGGTGGTATAAGGAGATGGGATAAACTCCTGCGATTTTAATAGGATGGAAAGTCCATTTTATCCCTCAAATTAATGTTATATAGTTTAAATAAGGTTAAAATAGTAAAATGTATTATTTTATCCCCATCCATATCCCACGTACCAAACATTGAATAATAATTCTCGACTATCATATTTTTATCCGTATCACAACCATTTATCCTTATCCCTATCTCAACCTTTATCTTTATCTCTATCCCAATAGAATACCAAACGCCCCGTAATTAGACCATAATGTTACATTTACTCTTTATTGATCTCACTTAAGTTAAACAAATATGCTATAACTTTTTTTATAGTTTAATCTAGTTGCAAGTAGAAGAATGTATTTTTTTTAAGGCAAATGATATATGCAACCCTAAGGGTTGTATATAAGCATTAATTCTTCATATGTTTTCAATAAAATCAAATAAAAATCTTAATTCTAAAGCATTTATTTGTATTGGAAATATAATTAATTTACTAGTTTTTATGAATATTTAATAAAGTATCAATAAATATTATTATAAGATTATCTAGAAAACCCAAATTAACACTAATAATAGTAATTTATGGGTTTTTATTTACAGCCCTTAGGGCTGTAAATATCAGGACCCTTTTTTTAAAGGTATATATTTTACACGGTTAGGAAAAAAATTGACTAATGGTGTTAGTTTTCAATGACGTGTCATGTTGACTTCGATAACATGACACATTGACTTATTGACTTAGCTCATATGGCATAATAAAAATGTTGATTTTTTTTATAATGTGTCATGTTAATTTGATAACATAGCATGTTGATTTGATAACGTGACAACCCATCTCAGTAAAAAAGAATACAAATTTTATTTCAATTCCAATAGTTAATCATTACATGTCTTTAATTGATATAGAGTATCTAATGTCTAACTTATTAGACAATAGATAAAACACACATGAAGAAGAAATGTAGAGAGCATAAACATATTCCAAAATCAATTTGTTGCAAAGGTCGATTATGATTCCTCAGTTCTTCAGCTTCGCTTCTTTTTTTTCGATTTTTTTTGTTGAAGATTTGAGTTAACCTCGAGTTTCCAATCTCCTTCAGTTCTTCTTCTCAATCATTTTGGAATCTCATCTCTCTAAATATTTTTCCTTTAGAGTTATATTTTGAGAGCATCCCTAGTGATGCAGTTTGTTTGGTACTTTTATTCAAAGGGTAGTAAACAACCATTAGAATATTTGTATCTAATTTTAGTTTGTTACATGTGTAACAAACAGTAATTGTTACCAATGAAAACCAAATATTAATGCAAAAAGGGGAGTATGATATACAGAGGCCTATGATGCACGGAAACGGGAAATGGGAAACGTGATTTTTAAAAAACATAGGAAACAGAAACGTGGGGGAAACGTGTAAATATTAAAAATATAGGAGTATATTTATAAATATTAAAATATAGAGGCATATTTATAAATATTAAAAAGTATAATAAAAACATAAAAATATATCTCAATATATCAATATCAAATTAGAGAATTAGAGTAGTCCCACTATGTAACAAATATATATTAAAAAAATAATAGCACTACACATGTCACACCCGACCCTAGACGACCTCAATCGGCATCGGACGTGAAATAGAAAGATCACAATCAATACTTAGGAGTCTCCAAATTATCCAAATATCATAAATTTCAAACTTTTCAAGTATTCCTCTTAGATATATATTCTGAATAAATCAATATCCTTACTACATTAGTCATTCAAGAACCTCAACATATTTACTAACTCCATTATATTACAATTGAAATACTAAGGTTCTAATAATAATTCTAACAATAAGTAACAACTTCCAATCCTCGCCTAATTGGTCGGTAATCTTCTCTATACTTGTACTTTCTCACCTAAAAACATTAAAACATTTAAAAACGTGAGACAAAAATCTCAGTAAGAAACTATCAGCTATAAAAACCAACTTTACTTAACATAGCTACATATAAACTTAAGTTAATAATATAGTCAAAGTAGTAAACCAAAAACATAAAAATATATAATCTTGTATCCATTCTTGAGTTCAAAACCTTATAAAATATACTCAAAACTTAAGGTCATAAAATAAAATTTGTATATGTGTATCCAGTGGCGGAGCCAGCACCGAATGATGGGAGGGGCTCTAGTGTTCGTAGGAAAAAAAAATTTGGATGACTTCTTAAGATTTTGATTGTTGTTAGTTTCACAAAAACACCTTTTTCACTGTATTTTTTTTATTATAATTTGAATTATTAGATAATATATCAAAGATTTAATTTTTGGAATTTTACTTGAAAATCGTAATTAATTATAAAATTACAATTAAAGCATAGTATCAAAATTAATTTTCAATATATCACTATTGTCTGTATATTACAAATAAATTATGCTTTTATACCCTTATTAAAGAATTCTATACCTCACTTCATAAATTATAAACCTTAAAAAATACGTATATATTATAGACTATTAATTTATAAACTATAATCCTTAAAATATGAATAATTTATTTAATTTGATACAATTTAATTATATTATGTAGATAAGTTAAATTTTTGGGTTAAAGTACAAAAATACCTCTAATATTTTGGGTTATGAGCAATTTTATCTCTAATATCTAAAATTGTGCAATTTTACCCCTAAAATTAGAAACTAAAAGTAATTTTACTCCTAAAGATAAATTTGGTCATTTGAAAAATAATTTTGTCTAACTAATATATTAGATACTTTTATTTTCCAACGAATTAAAAGCTAGAGACTTAAAAAGTAAATAATATTAGCAATTAACACTTAATATTAGCAAGTCTTGGAGATTGTATTTTTCTTGTAAAAGATAAATATGCCGCAAGTTCCAACTAAAATAGCTATAGCATAATTAATAAAAAAATGGGTAAATTTCAAAAAAAACCCATATGGTTTCACTTTTTTGCCAAAAAAGGATTGTGGTTTTTTTCGTTTCAAATACAGGACTGTGGTTTATTCCGTTACACTATTTACGGATTTGGTGAAGATGCCGTTAATTTGCTGACGTGGCTGAAGGGCAATTATGGGTTTTTAAAAAAATTGGGATAATTTTTTTTTAAAAAAACCCTGTGGTTTCACTTTTTTGCAGAAAAAGGATTGTGGTTTTTTTTCTTTTCAAATACAGGACTGTGATTTATTCCATTACACTATTTACGGATTTGGTGAAGATGTCGTTTATTTGCAGACGTGGCTGAAGGGCAAATATGAGTTTTTTAAAAAAATTGACTATAAAAGGCCTTGAACAACCATGTGAGATTGCGCTCATGCGAGATTTTATAGTCAATATTGTAGCCACAAAATAGTTATAAAAAATTCATCGGTAAATATTATAGACCCAAAATAGTTATAAAAATTTTATTGATCAATTTTTTTAAAAATCCATATTTACTCTTCAGCCACGTTAGCAAATAAACGACATCTTTACCAAATCCGTAAATAGTGTAAAGAATAAATCACAGTCCTGTATTTGAAAAGAAAAAAAACCATAGTCCTTTTTCTGCAAAAAAAATGAAACCACAGGGTTTTTTTTTAAATTTACCCTAATTTTTTTAAAAACCCATAATTGCCCTTTAGCCACGTCAGCAAATTAACGGCATCTTCACCAAATCCGTAAATAGTGTAACGGAATAAACCACAGTCCTGTATTTGAAACGAAAAAAACCACAGTCCTTTTTTGGCAAAAAAGTGAAACCACAAGGGTTTTTTTTGAAATTTACCCTAAAAAAATATTCCCAAAACAAATCATTATCATCACTTATATTCTAACCAATAAGCTATGGAGTACATGAAGGGACGCTTCACTTATTGCTTCCTCCTCCTCCTTCCATGTTCCTTTATTGCTTCCTCCTTCTTCCATGCTCCTTTCTTCTCCAATCATTTTTCTAACAATATACTCTTTATCTTTAAGTTATACGAAACAATGGTTCTCCACTCATCTATTTTCGTTTCTGGGTATAAAAACATAACAAAAGGCAGAAGATACTTTCTGCGAACGAAGCAGCCGCCATGGCTGGAGGGGCTCCAGCCATGGCGGCTCCTGGCGGAGCCAGGGAGGAAAACCGCTCTCTGGGGTTTTCCGGCGGAGTCGGAGGGTCGGCTGACCCTCCCCGCCCCCTCTGGCTCCGCCCTTGTGTGTATCCATCCTCGAATTCTACCCGTCTAACTTATCATAACATCAATCATATCAATAATCGAGATATCTCATTCATATCTCGTTCCTTACCTAACGTTAGGACTACCAGCCGTGCACTCTGGCCATACCGCCATTAGCTATGGTCTTACAAATACAACTCCTACCCCGGGCAATCCTAGATGGACAAAACCATTTTATTTTTCAAAATATCACAACTCATAAAAATCATATTTGGACTTCAATCCTAAATAATAACAACAATAACCGCAACAGATTTCTCAATGCAAAAACAATTCGTAAGAAACCATCAATTTCATTTTATTCAATATAGATATACATTGAAACCAAAAACATATATATATATATGTATATACTTCACTTGTTCATAATCAACCAAATTAAGCCTTAAAAATGCATATGTAAATCAACCAAATGAAGCCTTAAATCAACATAATGAAGTAAAATCTGAAATTCACATAGAAGCATAGTCAATGGCTTCATTTGAACCATAATTTCACAATAAAAAGCAAAATCGTGAAAAATTCCAAGTTTACAAAATTCCTGCATAACCTTAAAATATCAATTTCTGAAAATTCTTTGATTATATATATATATATATATATATATATATATATATATACATAAAACTCAAAATATAGTTGATAGTTACTTACCTTGGCTACTAATTGAAGAAAAAACACCTGTTCAATTCGCCTCTAAACTCTGTCTATGACGTTTCTCTCCAAATACTTCCGAAACTCAAAAACTCTTCAGTTAGGATTTAAAACTATGTATAAGGATGCTATGGTTTCAATTTCGAGTGATTCGGACGGTCGAATCTCCGTAAATCAAAGAAACAGTGGAGAAACGGTCGAAGAACGACGAAGGAGATGAAAAATGAAAGAAGCAGAAAAGAAAAAGAAATAAAAAGAAAAATCATCCTAATCTCCCATCTCTTCGCATATATATATACAAATCTGGCGAATATCCAGTTTGATCCTCCATCTTTATACAATCTTTTAAAAATTATCCTAAACTTTTAATTTAACCTAAAAATATTGAATTAACCCCAAACTTTTCCTATAGTACCAAATAAAAATCATACACCCAATAATTATAATATATATTACTATCAATGTATAAATTCTAGAAATTTAGACACGGACGTGACAACACATGTTGAGTAAAAGAGATCCATGCCAATTGAACAAATAAAACCTTCCAGAAGTCTCCATCCCACTCAAGATCACAAATATATATTAAAAAAATAGTACTACACATGTTGAGCAAAAGAGATCCACGCCAAGAAGAAACCGCAGAAGAAAACGAAGAAGACGGTACGCAGAAGACGAAGAAGAAAACGAAGAAGACGATACCTGCGTTTCTGAAATCTGGAATTCAAATCGGTTTACAGAGTTTAGATTTGGAAACGCGTTTCTAATTTTCACTATTTACAGAAACGTGCCCGGAAACGGTTCGTTTCCGTTTCCGAACGTTTCCGTTTCCCACATCTTGTGGAAACGTAGAAACGTTGATCAATCAATGTTTACGTGCTTCATAGACAGAGGCATTAGATGAGGCGTGTTTAGCACCTCATAAAGCAAAATATTTGTTTTTCTGTCACGACCCACCACTCTTTATTTACTTCGTATATAAGCAAAAAAATACGTGGAAAATTTCATTTTCAATCCAATTTGTTTAATTAATATTTTTTTTACCTATCAAATATTGAAATATCAAATGCTCTGGTGGGTTGTAATTTTTAAGTGTCATTTATATCTAAATGCCACCCAAAGTTTACGGCTACCATTATACTCTTATAATGGTTGATTTAAAAAATGGAAGGGAGATGAGAAGACGGGAGATTAAACGGAGGAGAGAGATATAAATGACATATATAAGACCATCTCCAACTCATTTCATCATTTTTGCTACATCAAAGTGTACTTTCTTCATTTTCTCTCTTTGTTTTTGATGCTGCTACGATATTTTTGCTTTAACCTATTTCCTCTCTCCAAACACAAGATTTCCTTTAAATAATAATGTTATATAACAAAGTATACAATAACTATATTTATATATAAAAAATTAAGAAAATAATAATAAAATATTATTTGATTGCATCAAAAATTTTGATGCAACATCAAATTTGATGAAGAAAAACCGTATTCATCAAAATGAGAATACGGTTTGATGATGGTTGGCCAACCATCATCGAATCTCCTTCCCAACATCAATTTGATATTGTGTTGATGGTCTAAGAGAGTGAGTGTGATGAGGACACCCTTTCAGAATATCCAAGTCCGAACAGAGAAGTAACAACTCAGCAAGATTAGTTATTCGGTTCCTCCTCTTTGAAGTTGTTTCGATCAATCTGGAGGAGTCTCTTCGGTACCCTTGCTTCGACTCCCTATGTCTAAATTGTTGTCCTTATCTGGCATTACGCATCTTCGGTTACTTGCCACCCAAGGAGACGGAATTACTCGATCTGTACTTGACGTGGTTTACTTGCTGCCTAAGGGGACAAACCTGACACGCCGCCTGCATGGTACTGTTCACAGTGCCATGAATACTACTTTTTAGACAATCCTATTTTATCCCTTAAGTTTCTATCCTTTATTATATGCATTTACCTTTTTCTATAATTTGTCAATTAGGTCTTGAGATACTATACATTCATCTCTTTCTTTGTAATTCCTTTACTTTTATCAAATCAAAACTAATATCTTCATACTGAAGTTTGTTAAGGTTTCATACCTTTAGTCCGTAAATCTTGGGAAGAACTCTTTCTAGTTTAACTAGAGAATAAATTCTTTGTGTGGTTTAAGATCAAAACCCTTATTTTCGGTATTAATCCGTATCAGAGTGAGAGATAACACAGTTTATTGGGATTAGGGATTGAGAAGGAAAATACATGGGGTGTTTTAGACATTTCATGTTTCACGGATCCCGCATTTAATTGGAACGTTTGATTGGACATTTATCAGTTATTAGGACCACAATGTCAAGTCACCAGTAAATGAGATACTTTTAAGTGCAAAATTAAAAGTTAGTATCAAAATGTGATTCAAAGCAAATATTGGGTACTATAGGTGTAATTAGAAGGATATTTTTTTTTTTACTTTTCCATTATAGTTTTATATTTGTAGAATTTTTATTTTTTATTTTTATTTTCAACTTTTATATCTATTTTGTGAAATTTAAGAATCTTTTATAAGTGATGACATGTAGGGTTGAAGTTAGGTTTGCAACTTAGAAATATACTAACCATAGGCTATATTAATATGGGTAACATGGTGTGTTGTGCTTAACAAAAATAAAGGCAAAAAAAAAATCTCAAAGTAAATTTATGTTTTGGTAGATTTAGTTAAAAGCAATAAATGCATAATTACAAGTGGCATTGAAGAAAATAAACACGTAGCAACACCTAGCAATCTTATTAGAATATAGTGTGAGCCTGATCTCACTTACAATTTACAAAGTCAATTTGGTACCACCATTATTTCTATAAATTTAGCACTTCTAATTAAGCTAACTACACTCAATTCATAGCAAAATTCCAAATAAAAAAATTCTCCTTTTTTCTCAGCTACCACCAATTTTGTTTTGTTTCATTCTCACTGATTATTTAAACCCTCTTCTTATGAACTTCTTAACTAATTAAGTAATTAATTAGTTAATTAATGAAGAACATGGAGGGAATAGAGAGTGGAAGAGTTTCAAGCAGAGGTAGCTGGAGAAGATTGGAAGGTGTTTTTTCAGGAGGCAGAAATAGTGCTGTAGATGAAGATGAAGAAGCTCTTAAATGGGCTGCCATTGAAAAATTACCAACTTATGACAGATTGAGAACAAGTATCTTACTATCTTTTGCAGATAATAATGATGGAAATAATTACAAGACAGCACATAGAGAAGTTGATGTAAGAAAGCTTGAAGTTGATGATAAGCAAAAGTTCATCAGTAGTGTTTTTAAGGTTGCTGAGGAAGATAATGAGAAGTTTTTGAGAAAGTTCAGACAAAGGATCGACAGGTAATTCAGTTATTTGTTTTGTAATGATTTGGAATATTCTGTTTGTGATGATTTGATAATATTGTAATACAGGGTAGGAATAAAACTTCCGACGGTTGAGGTTAGATTTGAGCATTTAACGGTGGAAGCTAATTGCTATATTGGAAGCAGAGCTCTGCCTTCACTGCTGAATTCAGCGAAGAACATAGCAGAATCGGGTCTGGGAATGGTTGGGATTAGTTTCGCCAGGAAAACTAAACTCACTATTCTAAAAGATGCATCTGGGATTATTAAACCATCAAGGTAATTGTGTATTGTGTTTGCTCCACAATATTCCATTAATCTAATATACTATTACCATGGATTCACACATTACATGTTTGTGGCAGTGTAGATTTATGTGTGCTAAATTGATATATTTTTTTATTTTTTTTACATAAAAAGTTAAAACCTCATACACCTCGGAGTTTTTCAACCCGTCTTCCCTTTAGATCCGCCCTTGATCTACCCGAAATGCATGTTGAGTTTGTGAGATCAAATTTTAGTCTTGATTCATTAAAAAGATTAAAACGTTATCTTTAAACTCTAATATCACCTATCATTCCTTTACATATTATCGGTAGGAGTCTAGGTGTAACAATTTACATACGACAGATTATATATCACGAAATCAACACATAATTATAGTGTTTGAGTTTTTTTTTAAAGAATTATAATATTTGAATTTAACTTGATAAGTAATGAATTATTTTTAGATTGACACAAAAGTAACATGTAATTAATTTGGAGATTTTAAAAGAATGGGATTAAATTGACATAATTATGATGTAAAACTTTTTCATTTGAATTAGGTGGATGAATTTAACATTAACTTGACTATTGATATGAACACTAATCTAATAATTGACGCCTCTGTTGTCCTTTTAATAATTTGATTATTTGATATGAAAAATTGAGTGCTTCTAATAATTTACCCTACAATAGTTCTTTTTTCTCTCCTTCATTCTTTCTTTGATAGGAGTTTGAAAATTATCTTAAAAGAAATAAGATAGCAATAAATCGTATATAAGGATTAAGAACTTTTCAAATTAAAACTCTCTCAAGTTAGTCATTTAATCATCTTAATCATTAATTACAAAATTAATTGTTGAAATTTAACCATTAAATTCTAAAAAATAATTATTCATTTATTGAATAATTAAAATTCACTTATTAACTTTGTAATGAGTAGTTGAGATGAATTAAATATAACTAAAAATCCTATATTAAAATAGTAATGATCTTTTTTATATAAAATATCAGATTTTTAAGTTTGAATATTTGTACTAATTTTAGTTTTATTCCATTAAATTCTTTACAAATCAAAAAGAAAATAATTTGATTTTATTGCTTTATTTTTTTTTTGGAAGAGTATTGCTTTATTTAGAGTTGAGTAAGTTCTGTAAGCATGCACTATAATCTGGGCTTTTTACATGAAAATTATATTTGATTATAAAATTATAATTAAATCATATTACGAAATTTAATTCTCAATATGTCATTATTTTCTATATATCACAAATAAAATATGATTTTATACCATAATTTATAATTTTTTTATCTCAATTCATAACTTTTAAACCTTTAAAAATATATCTTAGACCCTTAATTTATAAAATATAGTTCTTAAAATATATGAAAAATAATATTTTCTTAGTTTGATATTATTTAAATTAGTATGAAATAGTTGTAAATAATTTTTTTTAATATGAAATTCTGCGTAAATTTACCTGCAATCAATTTATATTAGTGGGCTGGTATTAATTGGTTAATTTCATCTTAAGTAAATAAGTGTATATTCTGAAATTGATTTTTGGTACAGAATGACACTATTATTAGGCCCACCATCCTCAGGCAAAACAACCTTATTGTTAGCCCTCGCTGGAAAGTTGGACCCAAATCTTAAGGTCACTACTCAATTATATTATCCATTTTATTTTAAATATACTTTTCATATTTTTATGAATTTTATTATTTATTTAAGGTTAGCGGAGAAATAACATACAATGGGTATAAACTAAAAGAATTTGTACCTAGAAAGACATCAGCATATATTAGCCAAAATGATGTTCATGTTGGTGTTATGACCGTCAAAGAAACTTTGGATTTCTCTGCCAGATGTCAAGGGGTTGGATCCAGATACGGTATTTATCATTTCTTCATATAAATTAAATTTCTAATCAATCAAAAAATAAAAATCTTAATTAAAATCAAAAAAATTAAGGAGATGTTCTTTATTTTTTTCACGAAATAATTGATGAATTAATTAAATTATACTGGTGATATATATATAGAACTCCTTGCTGAACTTGCAAGAAGAGAAAAATATGCTGGGTTACATCCAGACCCTGAGGTAGACCTATTCATGAAGGTACGTAAATATTAAAAAATAAATTTAAATTAAACATTTTATATGTATATGATTTATTTCTTGTGTAATTTGAAAAATGCAGGCAACTGCAATAAAAGGAGTTGAAAGCAGTCTGTTTACAGATTATACTCTCAAGGTAAGTTGGAAAATGTTTATTTGTGGGAATGATTAATTAGTTAATTATATTTATTTAGGGTTAATTTTGAAAAAATGAAACAGATATTGGGGCTGGATTTATGCAAGGATACAATAGTAGGGGATGAAATGCTGAGAGGGATATCTGGTGGTCAAAAAAAGAGGGTCACAACAGGTTGACTTTCTCTACTTCTATCTATCACCATCATCACAACTGAAAATTGCTGCTTAATGAGCTGAATTTTAATAGTCAAAATAAAATAGGTGTGTGTTCCTTTGAATTGAAACACATATCAACAACAAACTAAACGACGAAATTGCTTAATCAAACAAATCAAAATTTCTATTTCCAATAACGTATGTCTTCTGCTTTCCGAACGTTCACACGAAAACAAAATTTATTCTGTTTGAGTTGGATTTTTAATAGTACCTATGGGTAGATTTGTCAATGAGGCCCGTAATATACATGCTTGTTTTATTAAGTTCGGAGAATACTCAATATTCATTTTTATAGTTGGGAAGAAAAACTTTCTTCGTTCTAGGAAATTGGTCGAGGATGAGCTATTTCCAATCCATTACCATTGTGGTTAGCCATGACGTCCATAAATATATAATATTAATACAATATAATAAGTAATATATTCTAATATGTAAAAATTAATTCTTAATATAACACATAGAAAAATATAAAATTAAACCTTGTGATTTAATAAATTTGTAAGAATAATTCTCGCAATTAAAAGTTTACAAACATGGATTTTGTGTTTTATAAAACTTGTAGTTAAATGATATGTGAGTTGATTTTTCATCTAATAATATGTGTGGTTTAGATAATTTGCAAATTCAGATCCTATATTTGGAGTAATTTGTTAAGTTAGTATTTTTAATTGCTTCAAGTCACTCATTTTTTAAATAAATAGTCACGATAATAATTTTTGAAAGAATGATTGAGTTTTTAAACTTCAAAAGGCATGCTTATAAACTTTTAAACCACGAGAATTGTCTTTGCAATCAGTCATATTACAAGATTTATCGTTGTACTTTTCCTTTTAAAATATTAATTACACATTTATGTTTTTTTTTTGTAGCGAAAAGAAGGAAAAAACAAAACACCAGAACAAGAATTACACATTTATCTTTTAAATATTAGTAATATATTTTATACATATCTAAAATATCTAATATATTTTGTTCTTTTGTTGTGAATGATTTATTTATTTATGTTTATTTTTAATAAATACTGTACTTAATGAAATAAATTTACTTAACATTAATTACTTTAGATAAAACAATAAAACCGTAATAAATTTATGTTCATTTTTTTTTTAATGAGGCGGGAATGGGATAGTCATCACCATTAAAATGAAATTTATTTTAACTATTCTAAAACTATTGAAGAATTTCTTGATTTAGAAGTTAAAAGCATTATATTATAGTCGTCAGCATTAAAATGAAATTATATGAGTTTTTATTTCTGCCATGTTGTTCTTATGGTGTCAATTTAATCTTGAAAAAACAGGGGAGATGATAGTTGGGCCCACGAAAACACTATTTATGGATGAGATATCGACGGGTCTAGATAGCTCCACAACATTTCAAATAGTGAAGTGCCTGCAGCAGATTGTACACCTTACAGAGGGAACTGTATTGATGTCCCTGCTGCAGCCAGCTCCTGAGACGTTTGATCTTTTTGATGATATAATCCTATTATCAGAAGGCCAGATCGTCTATCAGGGTCCACGAGACCACGTCCTTGAATTCTTTGAAAGCTGTGGGTTCCGCTGCCCTGAAAGAAAGGGCACCGCTGATTTCCTCCAAGAGGTACCCTCATCTTTCACTTCTATTTTACTCTCATGACTTGTGTTGCACCATAACATTGCCCAACCAGGTCTCAAGCCTCTTTTACAGCCCATTTAATTAAGTGGCCCAATAATGATTAAAAAAAAGTGGCCCAATTCTCATTTCAAATTCCACTCATCAAGTGATTAAACTAAAAATAAAATTTATACATCTTGTGGATTCTGAACTTTGACCAAAAAAACTCATAATTTATTGAGTTTTAAAGCTGTCTGATTAGCATTTTAAACTTACTTGAAATATTTCCTTGACCTTGTGGAGAACCGGTATCACTCTAAACAAGTTCAGTGGACTAATAGATCATTATAAGCAAGATCAGAGGATTAACAAGACACTCTTAAAGTTTAGGGCCTGATCCCAATCGATTTTGCTGGTCAAGTTCAGGGTTGCGATCTATTCGGGCCAAAAAAAACCTTAATCCATCATGAACTCTCTATACTTGATAAAAACAATCTCATTGACCTCATGAATTTTGGAGTTTCTAACTAACTCCTTGATTACAGTAGTCTATTTATTCCTTGAATCTGGTTAAAGTAACTTGTTAACTCTTCAACTTGTTTAAACTGACTATTAGCTCCTGAACTTTCTTTAAATGGTGCTTCGACTGTCCAAATCTCATATAGCACTTCAAAGGTTAATTATATCACTTTAAACCATTTCAGGGACTAATGATGTTTTTGTCCTTATATTTAGTCAAATTTTGACTTTCAAACCTTGAAATTTCAATTTGATGAGATTTAGAATCTGAACTTTATAAATTGATATCAATATTTTATAAAATGATCTACGGATTGAATCTGCAAATATGAAAATACCAACTATCCAATGAATGGAACATCATCTGAACTTAGAACTGAATTAAAATATAAAACTCAGAGTTAATTAGTGAACATTGTGAAAAATAGTGTTACAATGTAATGCAATTCCTAATTAAATTTCTAAACTTTGAACAGGTAACTTCAAGGAAAGATCAAGCCCAATACTGGGCAAACAGAAACATACCATACAGATACATATCAGTACCTGAATTCGTACAAAAATTCAACAAATTCCATGTGGGTATGCAACTGAAATACCATCTCTCAATCCCATATGACAAATCCAGAAGCCACAAAGCATCTCTTGTATTCACAAAATACTCAGTTCCAACAATGGACTTACTCAAAACTTGCTGGGACAAAGAATGGCTACTCATCAAGCGAAATGCTTTCGTTTACATATCGAAAACAGTCCAACTTATAATAGTTGCATTCATAGCATCCACTGTGTTTTTGAAGACTAAAATGCATACAAGGAATGAAGATGATGGTGAACTTTATATTGGTGCTCTTACTTTCACTGTGATACATAACATGTTCAATGGTTATGCTGAGCTTTCACTTATGATTTCAAGGCTTCCTGTGTTTTACAAGCAAAGAGACCTTCTTTTTCACCCTGTTTGGACTTTCACTCTTCCAACTTATCTTCTGAGTGTTCCTATTTCTATCTTGGAGTCCATTGTTTGGGTTGTTATTGCTTATTTCACTATTGGATTTGAACCTCAAGCTAGCAGGTATGTAATGCTATCCTTTAACTTACTTGGAGCTATCAATTTGCCTCTCAATGAACTTTAGCTATTCATTTAGTTACTAATTAGACATTTTTGGTCAAATTAGTGGATAAATTACATTTTATAGCACTTTATTAACATTATGGGTCATTTTACTGTTGAGCAAGATGATCACTCCAATATGATATAACCCTATATTGTATAGCCCATGGAAATGACATTTTTAACTACTTTAATTCTTGAACTTTTTAGCGTTACTTGGTTAGCAGTGAGAAAACGGTTGTTTAGTGAGAAAGTTCTAAAAATGAAGATCGAAAAATAGAAAACGATGGTTCCACTTTAAGTGCGGTTGTTAACAATTTTAATTCTTGTATTTTTCCATTTTGATATCGTTATCAGTCATTTCGACTAAATCAACAATAAAAGTGGTCATTATGTTAATAAAATACCAAGTTTAGGGATTGTAAGTAGAGCAAAGTTTAGGATGTGTAATTTACCCTCAAATTAGTATAAATAATAATGTGTTGAGAGCTTACCTATGCCTTGAGAGGTCATGGGTTCGAATCACATCTGGGGAGTCTGGTGGGGATTTTTCTTTCTTCTTTAATGTAAGCGCAATGTGCGCAAATTTTTTTAAAAAAAAAAAATAATGTGTTGACAGTTTTTTTTAACTAAGCATCAGTGACGGATGATTCCACCTCGCGTTCCGTCAGGGATACTAAATCCGTTGCAGATTCTGAGTGATATTACCGATGGAACATTTACATTTAGCGACAAACAGTTTCGCTTGTAATGTTCATTTTTTCTTATTTTGAGGTCGACGGACCCTCCATGACCCATGTACCTTCACCCCTGTTTATAGGTATAAATGACATGTCTTATGTGGCCAAAAATGTCTTGAAAGACCAAATTATTGATATACAAAATTCATTTTGGGGAATTGATTGCATGAGCTAAGTGGGATGTTACATTTAACCTTATATTGTTCTAGTAGGAAATGAGTATCACCTATTGCATGACATGTTTTCAGGTTTTTCAAGCAATTGGTGGTTGTGTTTCTGATTCAGCAAATGGCAGCTGGGATTTTTAAGCTTATTGCTGGATTAGCAAGGACGATGATCATCGCGAATACCGGAGGTGCTCTAATTCTCCTCCTTATTTTCATGCTTGGAGGTTTCATCCTGCCTAAAGGTTCGTTCCGGAACATAAAACTTCAATGCCATTTGGATGAATTAGTACTAATTTTGCATTAGTAAAAGGTTTGCTACATGTATGACAGGTGAAATCCCGAGAGGATGGGGATGGGCTTACTGGCTTTCGCCTATAACATATGGTCATAATGCTATTACTGTGAATGAAATGTTCTCTCCAAGGTGGATGGACAAATTGGTATGTTCTCTAAACAATAATCTTACATTTTAAAAGGCCATTATCGGTTAAATTAGTTGCTGAATTCGGATTGTGTTACAGGCTTCAGATAATGTTACTAGACTTGGTGTAGCAATACTCAAGAACTTTGATATCTTCCCTGATGAGAATTGGTATTGGATCGGTGTCGTTGCTCTTATCGGTTTTATAATTCTCTTCAATATCCTCTTCACTTTCGCTCTTATGTACTTGAGCCGTGAGTCCTTTCAGCCCCCTTTCGAATATGTATTCTGTTTATATTGTTTTGTAGCTGAAAATGTTGTTGTTGCTTTATATAATAGCTCCTGGAAAGAAACAAGCAATCATATCTGAGGAAACAGCAAAGGAAATGGAAGGCAATAACTCGGTCTCAATGGATGAACCTCAAAAGAATGCTCAGAGAACGAGCGGTCAGTCTGACTCGAATGAACTAAGTAGAAATGGTAGTGTTGCAGTCAAAAAAGGAATGGTTTTGCCTTTCACTCCTCTAGCTATGTCATTTGACAATGTTGATTATTACGTGGACATGCCTACTGTAAGGATCAATGTTTTCTTAGCAATTTTAAATTCAATTTGTGCAAGATTACAAGAACAATTTTTCTTTTGTAATGATAACAGGAAATGAAGAATCAAGGAGTTGCAGAATCCAGGCTGCAACTACTTAGAGGAGTAACAGGCACATTTAGGCCTGGAGTCCTTACAGCATTGATGGGAGTCAGTGGCGCGGGAAAGACAACGCTGATGGATGTTTTGGCAGGAAGAAAGACGGGTGGATACATCGAAGGCGATATCAGAATCTCCGGATTCCCGAAGAAGCAAGAAACCTTTGCAAGAATTTCAGGATACTGTGAGCAGACGGATATCCACTCTCCTCAAGTCACTGTCAAAGAATCCTTAATGTACTCGGCGTTCCTTCGCCTCCCGATTGAAGTTAGCAAAGAAGAAAAGATGGTAACCTTATCACTTAATCACTTACATTAACAAGATAAGAGTCAATTAATGAATCAATATAAAAGCTGTTGAATTTTGTGTATTCAGAGCTTTGTTGATGAAGTGATGCAATTGGTAGAGCTAGACAATATCAAAGATGGAATAGTTGGGCTTCCGGGGGTTACAGGATTGTCAACGGAGCAGCGAAAAAGGTTAACAATAGCGGTAGAGCTCGTTGCGAATCCTTCAATCATTTTCATGGATGAACCAACATCAGGACTAGATGCAAGAGCAGCAGCAATTGTCATGAGGACTGTAAGAAACACTGTCGATACCGGACGAACAGTTGTATGCACAATCCATCAGCCTAGCATTGACATCTTTGAAGCATTTGATGAGTTGCTACTTATGAAGAGAGGAGGACAAGTAATCTACTTAGGACCACTCGGTCGAAACTCCCACAAGATCATCGAATACTTCGAAGTAACCGAAACCTTTTCTTCTACTACAAAATGGAAAGAACTTATGCATTTTCTGATCTAATTTTTGTTTGCAACAAATCCAGGCAATTTCCGGAGTAGCTAAAATCAAAGAGAAGTACAATCCAGCAACATGGATGCTAGAAGTGAGCTCAGTAGCAGCAGAATCCCAGCTCGGAATCGACTTCGCAGAATACTACAAATCATCATCTTTATATGAGTATGTCAACAAAATAGCTAATCATATCTATGCAATACAATACCATTTTAATATGTATAATCTTTCTGAATAGGAGAAACAAAGCTTTGGTGAAGGAACTAAGCATGCCTCCACCAGGAGCAAGTGACCTCTATTTTACCTCAAAATACTCACAATCTACATGGGGACAGTTCAAATCTTGCCTGTGGAAGCAATGGTGGACTTACTGGAGAAGTCCGGATTATAATCTCGTTCGATTTTTCTTCACCTTGATTGCTGCACTTATCGTCGGGACTATATTTTGGAAGATTGGCACTAGAAGGTATGTATCTAGACATAACACTCTACATTCTGTTTCGATAAAACTCGTTTATAGCCTTGATTCATAGTTCACAATTCTCCAGGGAAACTGCAAATGATCTGACTGTGATCATTGGAGCAATGTACGCTGCGGTGTTCTTCATCGGTGTCAATAACTGCTCAACAGTTCAACCATTAGTAACAATTGAGAGAAGCGTGTTTTATCGCGAAAGGGCAGCTGGAATGTACTCTGCATTGCCATATGCCCTTGCACAGGTCAGTCACAGATCCCTGCCATTTAGATTCAGTCCCTTGTCGCTCTGATTCGCCCTTTAAATAAACTACATGGCTTGCAGGTTATTTGTGAATTACCATATGTACTAGTTCAGACAACATATTATACACTTATAGTGTATGCAATGGTGGGATTTGAATGGACAGCAGCAAAATTCTTCTGGTTCTATTATATCTCATTCTTCTCATTCCTTTACTTCACATACTATGGAATGATGACAGCTTCCCTTTCACCAAACCTGCAAGTAGCAGCGATTTTCGCAGCAGCATTTTACGCTCTCTTCAATCTTTTCTCCGGATTCTTTATCCCAAGACCGGTATGTGATTAGTACTTTCATTACTTAACTAACTTGTCAAACATTCCTATGATTAAATGTATGACTTGTTTGCAGAAAATTCCGAAATGGTGGGTGTGGTACTATTGGATATGTCCGGTAGCATGGACGGTGTACGGACTAATAGTTTCGCAGTATCGAGACATAGACGACACAATTAGAGCTCCAGGACTTGAGCCAGATCCTAGTATAAAGTGGTACATAATGCATCATTATGGATATGATCCAGATTTTATGGGAGCAGTAGCAGGAGTATTGGTTGCATTCACTGTCTTTTTTGCATTTATGTTTGCTTTTTGCATAAAATTTCTCAATTTCCAAACTAGATAGAGGAATTTGATATATGGATTGATGGGTATAAATGTATAGATGATCCTCCTAGATTTATTATGTTTGGGAAAGTTAATAAAAGGACTTTTAATTGAAAATAATACATTATTAGATTCATAAATCCTGCTCTTGCCATGAGTAGAAATTGATCATTCTCACTCGTATTTTCCAGCAGCAACTTAATAAAATTATTTTAAGCTATGGTCAGAAATTAAAAAATAAATAGAAAAAGAAAAGAAAAAGAAACCCTCTTTTCTACCTATACATGATAATTGTTTGAGATGTACAGCCCAACTAGAGCACCTAAAGTTACAATAAAAGAGTTTTAAAAAAAAGTCTATGATTAATATTTACATTATACAACCTTATATTTACATCGTAAGTTATATTTCAGATTTTTATTTTTAAAATATTGATTATATGGAACTTTATGAGTAAAAATAACTTATATAGTACTTTGAATCTTAGAGTCTGTTTGGTTCAGTTGTTAGCTAATAGCTGTTGCGGTTGCTGTTAGCTTTTTGCAGTAACCTGTTAGCTGTTGCGGTTAGTTGTTTGTTATTAGCTGTTTAATTACTAGTGTTTGGTAAAATTATATTGAACTGTTGCTGTTCGGATTTAAAATATATAAAATGGACATGTTTTAAATTAATAAACAATGAAATTATAGAACGAAAAATATGAAAAAATGCCCATAACGTTTACAACTAGGAATAATTTTACTCTTTAATGTCTACAATGGTGCAATTTTACTCCTAACATTGGCAAGTTGGGTCGATTTCATATATTACTTGAAAATATAGATATTTTATTTCCTATTCTACACCAATTGCACATACCAGTAGTTCTAAAAAAGAGATTTTATATTTTTTTTGTGATTTAATAATAAAATTAAAAGTTAATATTTATAAATTCAATAAAATATTTGCAATATTTCTGTGCAACTTGTACAAAAGACAATATATTTTTTTATTTTCTTAAAAAAAATCATATCTAATCATATGTTTGTGATCTGTTACTAACGATGATAAAATGGTGCACATGTAAAGTGTAGATAACAATATTCATTACTAAAAAGACAGTTTGATAAATTATTTTTCAAATTAACCCAACTTGTCAATGTTATGGATAAATTTGCTTTTGGCTGCCAAAATTAGGGATATAATTGCACCATTTTAGACGTTAAAGGTAAAATTTTCTTCTAACTATAAATGTTGAGGGTATTTTTGCACTTTATCCTATTATAAAATAAAAAATATGTTACAGTAATTAATAAAAATAATCTATATAAAAAAATAAAAAATTTATTGAACGCAACAAAACTTTATTCTTCCAGTAATTATGTTGTAGAAATATAAATAATGTTAAGGAATAAATATATTTTGTGGAAATAAGAAGGATAATTCTGTCAATAACAACCAACTACAAACAGCTGTTTATGAAAAGCTCCAAATAGGAGCTTTTCGTGAAACGCTCCAAAACGCTGCAGTTTCCAGAGAAAATGCTAAACGCTGCGGTAATATAAACCTAAGCAAACGCTATATTTCCTGCGGTTTGGAGTGAAACGCTAAATGCTCCTCCGAAAAGCTAAAACAAACACCCTCTTAATCTCTAAGGGCCCGTTTGGTATGCCGTAATGTAATGTAATAAAATCAAAATGGAATCAAAGTTGTAATGTAATAGAATGGAATTGTGATTCTATTACCATGTTTGGTTGACAATTAAAAAGAAAATTATGGAATGTAATTACCATTACAATACTTATATTTTCCTAATTAAATATAATCATACAATTTTATTTACATAATTAAAATCAACGAAAAACATGAAAAGCACGAAAAATGTGAAAAATCGAATAGAAATCAAATACAAAATTAGATTAACCGAAATCAATAAATTAGTATATAGTTTTTCGCTTTTTCATATTTTTTTTTTTGCATTTTTCTTGTTTCTTTTAATTTCCATTTTCAACATTTTTCACCGTTTTTCTCTTTTTTCCTTTTTCCGGTTTTTCGTTTTCTTTTTCATTTTTCGCATTTTTTCGTTTCTTTGTTCTTTTTTCTCGTTTTCTTTTTTCTACTTTTTGTGTTTTTGACAAGAATGAGAGGTAAGATTGAGATGTGAGATTTAAGAAATGAGAGGTTAGATGACAAAGAAGAATTCATGTCATATTTCTATGTAATGGGGATTACAAAAAAGATTTGTTCAACAAAATTTTAGGGCACATTTGGTATGACGCAATGCAATGTAATGTAATCAAAGTTGTAATGTAACCAAACTTGTAATGCAACGGAATGGAACAGCGATTCCATTGCCATATTTAGTTGATAAATTAAAATTTTTTAATGAAATATAATAACCATTAAAATACTTGCATTTGTTTAGTTAAATATAATCATAAAATTTTATTTACATAATTAAAATCAACAAAAAATAAAAAATAAAAGTGTGAAAAATGAGAAAAACACAAGAATATTGCAAGCACTGCTTTTTTTTGTGTGTGTTTTTGCATTTTTTGCGTTTTTTCAGGTTTTTCATTTTTTCGTGTTTTTTTCCCATTTTTCATGTTTTTCTTGTTTTTTGTTTTATCATTTAATAAGAATTGTGTATGATAAGTATTAAAAATAAAAATACTAGAGTTTGTCGTAATAGGATTCATGCATATTCTTTATGTAATGATCATTACATCAATTTGTAAAGAAAAATTGAATGATGTATTTATGATTACATTACAACAAAAATAATATGGCTTATCCAAACATGGTAATGAGTGTTCATCATAATGGGCATTTCATTACAAGATCCATTACGGCGTACCAAACGGGACCTTAAGGTTTTCTCATTCCATTACAATAAAATTGTAACATGCAACCAAACATGGTAATGGGTCTTTAATATAATGGTTCCATTAAAAATGTCATTACATCTAACCAAACGGGACCTAAATTTATTTCCTGTATTTTACACCTAAAAAAATGAAAAATAATAATAATTGTGATAGAACGAATTTTCCTTTTCTGGCTCATTGTCATGTGTGGCTAGACTAGGGTTGTCAAAATGGATAAATGGATTGACTCAATTCATTTAATATATGAATTGATACAACTCGATTCAATTCATTTAATAAATGAGTTGGATGGCCCATTTAATAAATGGGTGGATATGACACAACTCATTTATTAAACAAGTTATACGAATTGACTCATTTAACCCAATTAATTAAATCTAAGCAACTTTTGATTTAAATGCAATGAAAATTAAAAATCAATATATTTAATTCATTTAACCCGATTAACTAAATATAATTAAAATCTAGATAAAAAAAAGTAAAAATGGAGTGAACAAAGATGTAACCAATAACATAAGGGATGGTTCATGTTTTGTATTTTTCATGTTATTCACGTTTTTTTATTTTTCGTGTTTATCATGTTTTTGTGTTTTTTTCGCGTTTTCGAGGTTTCATGTTTTTTTTTTCGTTTTTCGTTTTTCGTTTTTTCACATTTTTGTGTTTTTCTCACGTTTTTTATTTTTTGTATTTTGTCACTTTTTCTTGTTATTCACTCTTTTCATTTTTTTAAAATTAACCCTTAAATACAAGTTTCTAAGTAATTTTCAGCTTTTTATTTTTTAGTTTTTTTCCATTTTTCTTGATTTTCCGTTTTTTCATAATTTATCATTTTTTCACAAATTATTAAATGAGTTAATTGAGTCAACTCAATTAACTCATGACCCAACCCATTTATTATATGAGTTAGGTGGGTCGACTCGTTTATGACTCAACACATAAATGGATCAACCCTAATTCGTTTAATTACGAGTTAAACGAGTCGTTAAATGAGTTATGATTCATTTTGACACCTCTAGGCTAGACTCTAGAAGTAGCAGAGATATTGAGCGGTCTATCGGCGACATTTCAAGTTTCATACACCTTCCGTCTCACAATAGATGCATTTCTAGGTAAAAAAAATTTGTTCCATAATACACGACGTTTTGATTCAATTCATGCACATAAATTGATTTTTACTAAATATATCCCTATTTAAGCTGTATTTTTTTTTGGGAATATATACGAATTAATTAGTGGATGCAATTAATACAAGGGTAACAAAGTCTTTTAGTTAAAATTAATTACATTTTTTAATTTTTGTGCATTAACCTTAAAAGATATCTATTATGGAATAGAGAGTATAAGTTATACCAAATACTTAAAACTCACGGTTTCAAAGTAAAAAGTCAAATAGGATAAAAAAAAATGAGTAATCAAACACCCCTTCTAGTCCTGTCTTTTTTCAACACCCTGTGAACTAACTCTACCCCCCAATGTATAACAATAACAACATTTAAGAAATTGCATTATTTTTTATATGTGGATGGTCTGTTGTCATAGTATAATTTATCATTCATTTTCTTAAAATATGATCCAATGTGAAGAGAAAAAAAAACAAAGAACTTTTATCTCTACTTGTACTATTTTTAAATTTATAGGTAATTGGGGAAAAAAAAGATACTCAATCATACCTAATGTATACCCAAAATTAAAATAAACTACTAGTAGTTTGTTTGGAATGAATCCAACTATAAAATAAGCATGTAATCTTCTAGAATAACCATGTAATCTTCTAGAAACTAGACTAAGAAAAGCTTCCAAAAAGTCAAAGTTCTGTTTTAGGGTATATATTGATGGTTTGTAAATACGTTTTTGTTGAAGAAATGAAGATATGCCCCCCCATCAAAATTAATTCTCCTTATTTTAGTATTTTTATCGAAATAATAATGATACGTTTGGAAAAAATTACCACTTGGTATATGCAAATTAATTTTTAATTTTGACTTGTAAATATTGAATGATGCATGTTTTATATAAGTGTTTTTTGGGGGAAGCACGTCTAAATATAGTTTTCTTTAACATTCCAATTTGGTGTCATTTGAAAGGACATTCCATAAAAACTCATTTAGTAATTCATTAATGGTGATACATTGAATATTTTTAACATTTTTAAATTCAATTAACTGATATAATGTACATTTAATTTTGGGTTAAGGTGCAAAAATACCCCTAACGTTTTGGATCATGAGCAATTTTACCCCTAACGTCTAAAATGATGCAATTTTACCCCTAACGTTTGTAGCCAAGAGCAATTTTACCCCTAACGTTGGTAATTTGGGTAAATTTCAGGCACTATTATAAAACACAGATGTTTTTATTCATTATTTTGCACCAATTGCATATCAATTCATCCTAAAAAAAGAATTTCATGTTTTTTGTAATTTAATAATAGAATTCGAGATTAATATTTACAAATTCGGTGAATTTTTTGAATTTTTTTATCTAATTCATACAAAAGACAATATATATTTTTTTTATTTTTTTTCACATCCCAGCATATGTTTATGATTTGTTACTGATAAAATGACGCATATGTGAATTGTAGATGATAAGATTCATGACCGAGAAGACAATTTGATGAATTATTTCTGAAATTGATCCAATTTATCAACGTTAAGGGTAAAATTGCTCTTGGCTACAAACGTTAAGGGTAAAATTGCACCATTTTAGACGTTAGGGGTAAAATTACTCCAGAACCAAAACGTTAGGGGTATTTTTGCACCTTAACCCTTTAATTTTATAACCTAGATACATGATTTTAGATAAAAAAAATTATTTGTTCATTGATTTTAGACAAACTTTATTTAAATTAGTAATTTAAAATCACTCTATAAATTAATAATGATTCATGTTACCAACGTTATTAATTTTACAGAGTAATATTTTGTTCTTTAGAACTCTTAGAATTCTAGTTTTACTGAAGCTCTACTTTCGATCATACTCATCCTATAGCAAAGTAGCAAACAATAGTTACCTCTCTTCTTCTCTCTAAACAATTACTGATTCACAGCTAAACAAAGAACGTACGTAGTGCATGCAACATCCAGCCATGGAAGCTGCCGCGGAAGAAAGCTTTCCAGGCCCTGTTCCATCGCGAAAAGAAGACGAAGAAGGTCTAACATGGGCTGCAATACAAAGATTACCAACGTACAACCGGTTAAGGACAAGTTTGTTCAAGTCTTTAGCACCCAATGGAGACCAAAAGACCAAGATTGTTGATGTTACAAAATTAGATACTAATGACACCAACCAGTTTCTTGAGAGCAATTTTAAGGTTCCTGAACAAGATAATGACAAGTTCCTGACAAAATTGAGACATCGTATTGAAAGGTATGTTTTAATTTTACGTGATCTTTTTCTAAGAAAGTGATTCTACCTGAGTTCGATTTCATTTTCCGATATAGGGTTGGAATACAACTGCCTAAAGTTGAAGTTAGATTTGAGGAGCTACGAGTAGAAGCAGATTGCTATGTTGGAACCAGAGCTCTTCCAACGCTTCTAAACACTTCAAGAAACATTTTGGAATCAGCTCTTGGCTTGTGTGGAATCAAAATGTCTAAGACAATGAATTATAATATCCTTAAGGATGTTTCAGGAATTGTAAAACCATCAAGGTATCTATCTATATGCCATACCTTAGGGTTGTAAATGTAAACAACGCTGAATGGGGGCGGAAAATGTTTGTGATTTCACATATTTGTGATCCTCTCAACTTTGATTTTGTCCGCAAGCAGAGGGGGGACAGAAATTGGCTCCTCCGTCTTCTTCCTCGAATATCCGTCCCCTTATACAATAGCATAAACATAAGTTCATGAGCTTAAAATTGTATTTTGCAGTTTGTAATTATATATAATTGTGAATATTGTTGCAGAATGACCTTATTGTTGGGACCCCCTTCTTCTGGGAAAACAACCCTTTTGCTTGCATTGGCTGGAAAGTTGGATTCAACTTTAAAGGTCAGTTAATTATTATAATTGTGTCACTGAATGAGTACAACACTAACTTCACAAATATACATATTGAAATTGAAATTTAGGTACAAGGACAAGTAAGATACAATGGTTTCGGGCTTGATGAATTTGAACCTAGGAAGACATCAGCATATGTTAGCCAAAATGATGTTCACCTTGGAGAACTAACAGTTAAAGAAACCCTTGATTATTCAGCAAGGTTCCAAGGAGTTGGTCAAAGATCTGGTAATAATTAATCATGTCTAAGTACTAATTTTAGACCCTTTTAGGTAATTTCAACAACTAATTTAGTTAATTAATGTTTTAATCTCAGACCTGGTAGCTGAGCTTGATAGAAGGGAGAACAATGCTGGTCTTGTTCCTGATGCAGATACTGATCTTTATATGAAGGTACAGACATTAAAGTAATTAAACTAAAACTAAATGAAAAATTGTAGGATATATAAATTACCTATCTTTTCTTCTTGTGTCCAGGCAACTGCAGTTGAAGATTCTAAGAGCAGTATGATTACTGATTACACTCTGAAAGTAAGTTCATCTAGAGAAATTAGAAGATTTGGTTGATTAATAATTGGGGGATGAAGTAATTATAATTGTATTTATTGGGTGTAACAGCTCTTGGGGCTTGATGTGTGTAAGGATACCATTGTTGGGGATGAAATGAGAAGAGGAATTTCTGGTGGACAAAAGAAGAGAGTAACAACAGGTTAATATGATCTTACACAAACAAAATAGATGAACATTTCATGTATTTTTAGCATGTTTTTCTTACAAATGGTTCTCATATGGCAGGGGAACTGATTGTTGGACCTGCAAAAGTTTTATTTATGGATGAGATATCAACTGGTCTAGACAGCTCCACAACATACCAAATTGTTAAATGTATGCAGCAGATTGTTCACCTTACAGATGCTACTGTGTTGATGTCCCTCCTCCAACCAGATCCCGAGACATTCGAACTCTTTGATGATATCATTCTTTTATCAGAAGGTGAGATTGTGTACCAGGGCCCTCGAGAGCTCGTACTTGAATTCTTCGAAAACTGTGGTTTCAAATGCCCTGACAGGAAAGGCACTGCTGATTTCTTGCAAGAGGTAACACAAAACTTTGTCCTGAAAGATGATACCAAAGTGCATATGATACTGTTATTGAATCTAATCTTATGATATGGACATTTTGTTGTAGGTTACATCAAAGAAAGATCAAAAGCAATACTGGGCTAATGAGAGCAAGCCTTATCGATACGTATCTGTTTTTGAATTTGCACGCCGGTTTAAGGCTTCCCCTGTTGGAATTCAGCTTGAAAATGAGCTGGCAGTTCTGTTTCACAAAACTGCCAGTCATAAATCAGCTCTAGTGTCTGAAAAATGTACAATTCCAAAACTGCAACTCCTCAAAACCTCCATAGATAGAGAATGGCTTTTAATGAAAAGAACAGCACCTGTATATATCGGTAAAGCTGTTCAGATTTTTATCGTTGCTGTCATTGGATCAACTGTGTTTTCGAAGACAAAAATTGGAGTCTCGTTCGATGATGGATCATTGTACGTTGGTGCAATGATATTTGCCATGATTGTGAACATGTTCAATGGTTTTGCTGAACTCTCTATAGCTATAATGAGGCTTCCTGTGTTTTACAAGCAGAGAGATCTCCTATTTTATCCGGCGTGGGCTTTTACGCTTCCGAATTTCTTACTCAGGATACCGATTTCCATTTGGGAGTCTGCTGTTTGGACTTTAGTGACATACCTCTCTACTGGATTTTCACCCGGACCAAACAGGTGAGATTGACATGTTAGTTAATACATCATCCATCATAACTTAACATAAACCTTACCAATTACCGGTAAGTTCAGTTTTATGATTTTTTGTTATGAACCTTGTCAGGTTTTTCAAGCACTGGCTAGTAATATTCTTAATTCAACAAATGGCTGCCGGATTATTTAGGCTCATGGCTGGAGTATGCAGGGCTATGATCATTGCACATACCGGAGGAGCGATTTCTCTCCTCCTTTTATTCCTCCTTGGAGGATTTATTCTCCCGAAAGGTTTGTTTTCTTTAAGAACAGAACATAGTCATGTTCAAATGATTTTGCAGAACCATAAAAGTCATGTTCATATGTAACAGGAAGAATACCTGTGTGGTGGTCATGGGCACACTGGATTTCACCTCTTTCTTACGGATTCAACGCCCTGACAGTCAATGAATTGCTTGCTCCAAGGTGGATGAATCGACTGGTATGTCATCGTTTTCAACTTATTCTGCTATTTTGCGACAAGATAAGAAAAACAAGACAAATATCAAAACTAGAAGAATATTTGCTATTGCAGGCATCAGATAATGTCACAAAGTTGGGTGTAGCAGTGCTGAATAACTTTGATGTAGATGACAACAAAGACTGGTACTGGATTGGAGCTGCAGCGCTCCTTGGGTTCACCATTCTCTTCAATGTTCTCTTCACTTTTGCACTTATGTATCTAAAGCGTAAGCTTCTTTCGCGCATCCTGTTTGATCGAATTATTTCGAGTGACAGCAGTCATTCTTTCATCTTCTGACCACTTCCAATTTCTAATATTACAGCTCTTGGAAAGCCACAAGCAATCATATCTGAAGATGTAGCTAACCAGCAGTCTGAAAGGGAAGCATTGGACACGAATGAAAAACTCAAAGTGAAGATATCAAAGAACCTAAACAACAAGGGTAAGAATTCTGATTAATGATTGATTATACATCTCCATATTCCACATCTACTGGATAGATTAGATTTAAGTCTCTTTCAACTTATTGTAATATTGCAGGAGAGATCCAAATGATAGAAGTTAGCAGCCAATGCGTTGCTCCCAAGAGAGGGATGATTCTTCCATTCACACCTTTGTCAATGTCCTTCGATAGCATAAATTATTATGTAGATACGCCAGCAGTAAGACTCAATATTTCTCCTTCCATGTATAATGTTTCACAAAATTATTTGGATAGCAACTGACAACTTCCAAATTGGGGAAAACTTGTAGGAAATGAAGCGTCTAGGAGTGAAAGAGGACAGGCTGCAATTGCTTCGAGAAGTGACAGGAGCATTCAGGCCAGGCATTTTAACAGCCTTAATGGGAGTGAGTGGAGCTGGCAAGACAACGTTAATGGATGTTCTAGCAGGCAGGAAAACTGGAGGCTACATCGAAGGGGATATTAGAATTTCTGGATTCCCAAAGAATCAACAAACATTTGCAAGAATTTCGGGATATTGTGAGCAGACTGACATTCATTCTCCTCAAGTAACTGTTGAAGAGTCTTTAATCTATTCAGCTTTTCTTAGACTTTCTAAAGAAATTAGCGACAAGGATAAGAACGTAGGAATCCAAACTCATTCTCAATGCAATTCAGATATGTTAATGTTTAGTTCCTGAAAAAGTTTGATTCTTGGTTCTTGCTTGCAGGTTTTCGTAAATGAAGTGATGGAACTAGTTGAGTTGACTAATCTGAAAAATGCCATAGTTGGGCTACCAGGAGTAACAGGATTGTCAACAGAACAAAGAAAGAGATTAACAATAGCAGTTGAATTAGTAGCAAACCCTTCTGTTATATTCATGGATGAACCGACATCTGGTCTGGATGCAAGAGCTGCAGCCATTGTTATGAGGACTGTGAGAAACACTGTAGACACGGGAAGAACAGTTGTCTGTACTATTCACCAGCCAAGCATCGACATATTCGAAGCATTTGATGAACTTCTGTTAATGAAGACAGGAGGACGAGTGATATACTCAGGACCATTAGGCCAGCATTCTCACAACATCATTGAATATTTTGAGGTACCCACATAAACATTTTCATGGAAACCTACAGTTAATTAAACAAAATTAGCTGACAAAATCGCTTATAATTGACTTCAGGCAATTCCAGGAGTGCCTAGAATTAGAGACAAACAAAATCCAGCAGCATGGATGCTGGAAGCAAGCTCGGCAGCAACTGAAGTTCGTCTTGGTATTGACTTTGCTGAGCACTATAAAGCATCATCCATATGCCAGTAAGTAACTAGTCTGGAACATACTTATAACATCAGATTCAACTTGTCAGGAAAATTTTCAGGTTTTCACTGAAAAATGCCTGCTGTTTTACAGACAAACAAAGGCTCTGGTGGAAGACTTAAGTACGCCGGCAGCAGATGCCACAGATCTCTACTTCAGTAGGCAGTATTCACAATCTACATGGGGGCAATACAAACTCTGCCTATGGAAACAGTGGTGGACTTATTGGAGAAGTCCTGATTATAATCTGGTTCGGGTTTTTTTCACCTTAGTGGCAGCAGTTGTACTAGGCTCATTTTTCTGGCAGGTTGGAACTAAAAGGTCAGATATGCAAACCACTATGAACTTTCCTTCTTTCCATTACCATTTCCTTTTCTCCTTTTCTTAGTTTTCCCCCTAAAGTTTCAAGAGAGCAATTCAGCTCTTATAGCTTAGAATGGCACAATGCTCATCATAGTAAAAACTCTAGCTCAATTTTGATTCATAAGTAATTTTCATCAATTTTGTTGCCGTGTGACCTGAGGTCACGGGTTCGAGTCTTAGGAGCGGCCTCTTGCCAATTAAATTGGCAAGGGAAGGCTTGCCCCCAATACACCCTTGTGGTGGGACCCCTCCCCGGACCCTCGCTCAGCGGGGACGCGTAATGCGACCGGGCCGCCCTTTTTTTTTTTTATTTACTTGCAAAGCTATAAGAGTTAAATTGGTCTTTTATAAAACCTCAATGTCTAATCATTTGAGTCTGATTATCTAAACAGAGATGACTCAACTGATCTAACCATGATCATTGGAGCCATGTACATAGCAGTTCTGTTCGTTGGTATCAACAATTGCTTAACTGTGCAACCAATTGTAGCAGTTGAAAGAAGCGTCTTTTACAGAGAAAGAGCAGCAGGGATGTATTCAGCTTTGCCATATGCATTAGCACAGGTAACAAAATATAAACAAATCCAACACCAAATCCAAATAAAATAGTTAAAGATTGACAAAATTGTTAAAACGATGCAGGTGATCGTAGAAATACCATATCTATTCATCCAAACAACATACTATTCTCTGATAGTATATTCAATGGTGAGCTTTGAATGGACAGCAGCAAAATTCTTCTGGTTCTTCTTTATTAGCTTCTTCTCCTTCCTCTACTTCACATACTACGGAATGATGACTGTTTCAATCACACCAAATCACCAAGCAGCTTCCATCTTTGCTTCTGCATTTTTTGCCCTCTTCGCCCTCTTCTCCGGCTTCTTCATCCCTAAACCTGTAAGTATTCATGCCTATTTAACCGAAATCCTGTAAAGTAAGAACTAGGAAGTATTGACTGATAAATAATTGTGAAATTGCAGAGAATACCAAAGTGGTGGATATGGTACTACTACATTTGCCCAACAGCATGGACAGTTTATGGACTAATTGTGACCCAGTATGGTGATATCGAAGACACAATCAAAGTGCCTGGGGTTGAACCAGATCCTACCATTAAATGGTATGTAGAAAACCATTTTGGGTATGATCTGGATTTCATGTGGCCAACTGCTGCAATTTTGGTTGCTTTCTCTGCCTTTTTCGCACTCTTGTATGCCTTCTGCATTCAAAAACTCAACTTCCAAAATAGATAGATACAGATACAGATACAGCTACAGCTATTTTTTTAATTTTATTTTGTTAGGCCCAAAAACTACAGCTTGGATTCTTTAGATGATGTTTTGGGCTTTGGGGCCCATTTTAAGAAGGCCCAGAGGGCCCAAGTCATATATTAGGTAAGAAGACAGAGGCATTGATTGTAACGACGTGTCATGTCTTTTCTGTAATCCTGATTCAGCAGCGTATCCTAGCGTCCCAGTTGATGAAATTACTGTCTTGGACATTAATTGTTGGAAACTTTTTGTTTTATATAATGTTTCTTTTGCAGCTCTTTGTTTTCTTCCATGCTTTACAATATGATATTTTTTTAGCTTTGATTTTAATTCTAAGATTTCCAATTATTAGAGACTTTGAATGACTTAATAAATTGAATTAAGATATCAATAAATCTCCTTTAAAAAAATATCACTAATTTAATCCACTTTTATCTAATTTCTATTTAGTGAAATTAAACTATATTCGATTAAAGCTTTTTTTGTAGACGAATTAAAGCATTT
Organism: Euphorbia lathyris; assembly: GCF_963576675.1. Lineage (NCBI taxonomy): Eukaryota > Viridiplantae > Streptophyta > Magnoliopsida > Malpighiales > Euphorbiaceae > Euphorbia > Euphorbia lathyris. The sequence continues at coordinate 78,526,518 of NC_088912.1, forward strand.
ATTAATTGCACAACATCTAACTAAAACTATCGACGCATAATTAATTGTTTCATTTGATGTGGGTCAAATCACAAATTTTCTATAATATGTTGATTTCAAATATAATTAAAAAATGAATGGCCAAGTTTTATTTAAGATGTGACAACAATATAATTAATTGATTTGAGAGACGTAACATCAAATTCTCTCTCCTTTTTTTTCTTCAAAAAAAAAACTATTCTCTTTTTTATGACGACAATTATCTGAAAATAAAAACAAATAAAAGGCAAAATAAATAATACTAACATGGATCCCTTCCTACAAATATAAACTATCCTGGTATTTATTAAAACGTTATCCATATTATTTATAGCTAGTAGTATAAGTATATAGTTGGGTTGTTGAGGTCAGCAATCGGCCACGTTTACAAGTGTCAGCACAGACGATGATACAAAAAAAATAACAACGGTCCATATTTTGACATGATCAATTTTGGTGGAATTCTCATATACTCATTCCTCACGCCACAAATACATTATATAAAATTTATAAATAAATAAAAATAATATTGAACATGTGATTGATGTTTTCAAAAATGTTTTATATAATTAATGTAGGGTTTTCTTAGAAAAGCATACTATAGTAGTATCATTCTATTCTATTAAAGAAAAAGATGCAGATGAATAAAATTCTATAAATGCAGACTAAAGTTGGTATAAAATCCATAAAAAGAAAGATAGGATCCACTCTTGTAATGAAAATTTGATTTAAGCACCTCCATTTATTAAGTTTATCGCTACTCAATATAACTATATGAATTAAGATGCAGATGCACCTAAAATGACTTTTGATCTTTATATTAGCTTAAGAGGATCAAGTTAGATTTAGAACATGCCATTACACGTTTATTTTATGCTTTTTGTATTGTGTATTTGATGCTAATTAAAAAAGCAATTCGATACAAAAAAAATCAATTTAGTTGTTTCCCCTCGCTGCTAAGTATTAAAATGAATAGAACCAGGTATTATTTCATTTGAATTCTTATTGAAAGCAAAGGAAAACGATTACAAGATTAAATAGCCACAAGTTGGATACCTACAGATAATAAGACAAAAACGGTTATAGCAAAAGAGATGTGTCGAAGGAATGACGGCGATGATTGCTTGGTGAGAAAGCTGGATTGTGAGCTGATTAGGTGTAAGGCAGGTGTATGAGGAGATGATGTGGTCCTTCTTCTAGAAGGAATTTTGAGGAGGTGGCCGTTGTAAGGAGAAAGATGATAAGGGGGGAGAAATCAGGGATTTTGACTGCAGGGTTTGGCTTTCCAATTTTGTCCCTGCATCATTATAATTTGTATAATTCTTCACCCTCCCTTAAAAACTTCAAATGAGGAGAGTCCTGAACCTTGGTGAACAAATCAGCTAGTTGTAAGGCTGAAGAAATGGGCATGAGTCGTATCAATCCTGATTAAACCCGTTCACGGATCACATAACAATCAATGTCAATGTGTTTGGTGCGTTCGTGAAAAACGGGATTCTGAGCAATGTGAAGGGCCGAGACATTGTCGCAGAAGAGCAGGGAAGCACATTCAATTGTGACAGTGAGGTCTCGAAGCAAATTCGTGAGCCAATGGAGTTCACACGATGTAGATGCCATGGCACGGTACTCGACCTCAGAGGAGGACCTTGAGACTGTACTTTATTTCTTTAATCGCCATGAGATGACGGCTGTCCCCAAGAAAACCACGTAACCAGTGATGGATTTGCGAGTTTCAGGGTATGTGGCCCAGTCTGAATCCGAGAAAGCTTGAAGACGAAGTTGATTTTGAGCCGAGAAGAAGAGTACTTGCCCAATTGTTCCTTTGAGATAACACAATACACAGTGTGCCCTCTGTTGATCATCTGAAGTGGGTTTGTTGAGGTGTTGGGATAGTTGATTCACAATATAAGAGAGCTCGGGTCTGGTGTGTGTGAGGTACAATAATTTGCCTATCAATTGTTTGTAGGCGGTGATGTCTGATAAAGGGTAGGCCTGGGTAATGTGTTTGAAGTTGGGTAAGGCAGGTGATGATACAGGTTTGCTTTGAAGGAAATGAGTGTCCTGCAAAAGCTCAAGAGTGTATTTTTATTGGGACATGTGTATGCCTCTTGTGCTTCGAGTGAACTCAAATCCTAGGAAGTAATGCAGCTGGCCAAGATCCTTAATACTAAATTTTTGATCCAATCACCTTTTGGCTATGTCAATTTGTTGCTTGTTGTTCCCTTCTAGTACCAAATCATCTACATAGATGAGGATCACAATGATAGAGCTCCCCTGCTGCTTTATAAAAAGGGATGGATCTACTGGCGATTGTGTATATCCCATGGCCTTGATTTCATAAGTGAGCTTAGCATTCCATTGTCTTCCTGCCTGACGAAGTCCATACAGTGATTTCCTCAACCTGCAGACTTGATTGGGTGAGGTCCCCTGCAATCTTGGTGGCGGCAACATGTAAACTTCTTCCTCCAATTCGCCGTGTAAGTATGCGTTGTTGATATCTAATTGTTGTATATCCTACGCCTTCGTTGTGGCAATTGCAAGTAAGGTCCTGATTGTAGTGAATTTTGCTACATGAGCAAAAGTATGTTGAAACACATTTCCACAAGATTTTGATTTGACAAAATCATCCATGATTAAGAGGCAATTAAATTTAAATGCTTTGATTTAATTGTACTAATGTGTTTGTTCAATATTGAGTGCAAGAATATATATATAAAGTAAAGACAGGACAAAAGACAGCACAAGCAAAGCTGAGCAAAACGGAAACTCAATGTAAGCGGAGTGAAGTAGAACTCAGAAGCAAAACGAAGCTGACTAAAGTTAAAGATTTCTTCAGAAGCGGTTAAACAGAACGGAGCTGATGATAGGGGTCAAAAACCCCTATCTTTGGGTACGGTTTTAGGACGGTTTTTAGGTTTATTTGTCTAATAAGCGAGCAATTCTCGCATTTAAATGCTTTTGTGTGAGTTAGTTAGAAATTGGAAGCATTCTATTTACTTTTCGTCGTTTAGGCTCGTTTTGTGATCAATTTAGGCAAATACGGCCGAAATAACACGCATATTAGAATTCCGTTATCTTTTGAAGCTAATTGGTCCATCAAAAGTCGCACCAAACGAAGCGTTTGCTCAAAATAAGCGATTGACGGATCAATTCGGCTTTTGGACTAATGTTTTCTGGAGTTTTTATGCGTGTGCAGGTGTAAGTTCGGACGAAAAAGGGTTTGGAAGTCATCCGGCACGGATCGAGCGCGCTTCGGGCGAAAAGGCTCGACGAGCAGGGCCCCCCGGGCCATTTCTGCTCGCCGAGCAGGCCACCAGGCGCCTGCTCGGCGAGCAGGGGCTGCTCGTCGCAATTCTGCTCGGCGAGCAGCCTTTCCTGCTCGGCGAGCAGACCTGCGGGAATTGGTCAAAAAGACCAATTCCGCCCCCACAAAGCCACGTTCGGCCCCACGTCTTCCTACACCAACAAGGACACGAAATTAGGTCAAAACGAGGCCCGAGACACGTCTATAAATAGGAATTTCCAATTGTAAATTAGGAATCTTTCGTTTTTGGTAAATTATTTAAGCTTTCCCCTTGTAATTCTTCTCCATCTTCCTCAAACTCCATTGAAGCTCCTTTAAAGCTTTCTACCGAGGAATTATCAAGGTCCGTCCTTAAGATCAAGTCGCCGGCTGCAGAGTAAACAGGTTCCCTGAAAGGGATTTTTGTATCTTCTTTCATCTTTCTATGTTTGTACTCTTTGATACAGTTGCCGAACTTATCTTATTGTATCTTGTGACAATCATCTCGCCTTTAATAATAATTTAGCTCTTGTTTTGTTCTATGTTTATTGTCTAATTCTTGTCTTACGCTTTATTCAATTGGTTTAACTCATTCAAAAGCCCCAAAATCTAGTAGGCACATATTGCGAGCTGAATCTGACCTAGTCAGAGCCTAGGAGATTGACGACCTCTTAGTTGATTAAGCGCCAATTTACTGAGCCTTAGACCTAGTTTCGGCCTTAGGGAATCACGCGCTAGGAACCTCATGAGGGTAAGTAGGGTTAATCGCCTTGAATACAAGTGACTTGGATTAGGTTTTACTCAATAGACTTGATAATCTATCTTAATTATTATCGATCATTCCATGTTCCTTCGAATAGTTTCATTAATGAAAGATCAATTAGGGGTAGGGTAATTTAGTTAGGCTTAGAATAACTTAGCTAGAATTAGATAACTTAGTTAGAATTAGATAATTTAGCTAGGATTAGCACAATTCAACCTAGGAGTAGATTAATTTAACAAAACCAAACTCAAAACCCCCTAAGCCTAGATAACATCCGAGATCGAGTAGCTTGATACTTGCAGAAATAAATCCTGTGGACGATAACCTGGACTTAAACCAGAAATTTATTACTTGATAACGACGGGGTACACTTATCCCTTAGTGAGGTTTCGCGAGAAACCGCATCAAGTTTTTAGCGCCGTTGCCGGGGATTTATTTCTTCTGCAATATCGAACCAAAGGTCGACTTGTTAGTTTAGGCATTCTTTGTGAATACTTCCCTTGTTAATATCATTCATAGTTGTATATATATATATATACTTGTTGATATACTGTTACTTAAATTGGATCGTTCTTCCAGCAATTGTGGACAACAGAGAATCAAACCCGTCCATGAACGATCTCAACACAAAAATGGACTTCCTGATGGCTTCATACAACCAAAATAACCAACCAAGGATACCATTCTGCGAGAGATGCGGCCAGAATCACCCCGGTAGGGTATGCCACATCAACTATTATGTACCTAGAGGTGAGAATGTAAGTTATTTGGGTAATCATCAAAGGTATAATTCTGAACCCTCAACTTACAACTACTACGATCAGGAGCATACACGATATCCATCGGCGCCCTACGTGGCTCCTATGGATGCCCTTCCATGTCCTTATTCTAACTCTGATTTTTATGGCAGGCAAACAAGGTACTCAGAAGGAATAATCACTCTCCTAAAAGAGATATCCGTCCGACTGGCAGCCAACGAGGAGGCATACAGGACCCTGAGTGACCAACTCGCCACAATCAGACAAGAAGAAAGGGAAGGCCACGAGGCGTTCCTCTTGCAAGAAGAGGCGGCTCAAACCATCGCCCTAAGGAGCGGCAAGGAAGTGGACACACTCATGGCATCTCCATCGCAAATACCTCTGTCACCTCATGTAAGTAGGGAACCGGAAGTGGTAAGCAACCCCGGTCCCGCATCTGAAACTTCAGCCTCTGAAAAAGCTGTAGAAAAAGTGGTTAGGCCTTATACACCAAAACTGCCATTCCCTCAGAAGCAGAAAAAGGCCAACCTAGATAAGAAATTTGCCCGGTTCTCGGAAATCCTTAGTAGATTAGAAATAAACATTCCATTAATGGAAGCACTAGAGGAGATGCCGAACTATGCAAAATTTCTTAAAGACATGTTGTCGAAAAAGAAAAAGTTTGGGGAAAATGAGATAGTGGCTTTAACAGAACAATGCTCGGCCATAATCACCCATAAATTACCCCCCAAGCTTAAAGATCAAGGGAGCTTTACCATCCCGTGTAGGATAGGCAACATGCACATAGATAGGGCATTGTGTGATTTAGGAGCAAGTATTAATCTTATGCCTCTATCAATTTTCAGGAAATTGGGGCTCGGAGAACCTAAACCAACAAACATGACACTGCAACTAGCGGATCGGTCAATTGCACGGCCTAGAGGCATAGTTGAAGATGTGCTTGTAAAGGTGGACAAACTGATCTTCCCGGTCGATTTTGTGGTCCTCGACATGGAAGAAGATGACTCCGTCCCCATTCTCCTCGGGAGACCGTTTCTTGCAACCGGTAGGACACTAATAGACGTCCATAGAGGTAAATTGGTCCTAAGGGTGCAGGACGAAGAGGTAACATTTAACGTTTATGAATCTATGAAATTTCCTCAAGAACGCTCCAAAAGTTATAACTTTGTGGATGCACTTATAGATGAATGTGTTGAGGAAGTTGATCTCGATATAAGAAATGCCTCTTTAGAACTCGGTCTAGGTGGTGAGACATGTGAGAACTCAAGTGAGCCATTTGAAGATCTCCCACCTGAAAAATGTTATTGGGTTAAGGGTAGAAAAGAGGACCTTGATCGTGAGATCAAACCTAAACCTAAAACCTCATTGGAGGAACCTCTAAAATTGGAGCTTAAACCCTTGCCCAACAACCTGAAATATGTTTTTCTTCAACCTCCCACAGATTTACCCGTTATTGTTTCTTCTTTGTTGACAGTGGAACAGGAAGAAAAATTGGTGGAGGTGCTGATGGAACATAAAGGAGCCTTTGGATGGTCAATCCACGACATCAAAGGTATCGACCCCAAAATCTGCACACATAGAATTTTTCTTGAGGAGGAGATCAAGCCATCTGCCCAACCTCAACGACGGCTCAACCCTAACATGAAAGAGGTGGTAAAGGTCGAGGTTATAAAACTCCTCAACGCAGGTATCATCTTTCCAGTTTCTGATAGTCAATGGGTAAGCCCGATTCAATGTGTGCCCAAAAAAGGGGGAACAACGGTAATGGAAAATGAAAAAGGAGAATTAATCCCAACTAGAAAGGTTACGGGTTGGCGTGTATGCATAGATTATAGGAAATTAAACGAGGCCACCCGTAAAGACCACTTTCCCTTACCATTTATTGATCAAATGTTGGAACGATTGGCAGGGCACGAATTTTTCTGCACTTTAGATGGGCTATCTGGCTATATGCAAATCCCTGTGGACCCTTTGGATCAAGAGAAAACAACATTCACTTGCCCCTATGGGACTTTTGCATATAGACGGATGCCTTTCGGATTATGTAATGCCCCTGCCACGTTCCAACGTTGTATGATGGCTATGTTTTCTGACATGGTCGAGGAGTTCCTAGAAATTTTCATGGATGATTTTAATGTTGTAGGACCTACCTTCGACCAATGCCTTGAAAACTTGGACCGAGTCTTAGAACGTTGTGAAGACAAGAATTTGGCACTCAATTGGGAAAAGTGCCAGTTCATGGTCCAAAACTGTATAGTATTAGGACACAAGGTGTCAGGGAAGGGGATCGAGGTCGATCCGGCAAAAATTGAGGTGATTGAAAAACTGCCACCTCCTACTAATGTAAAATTAGTTAGGAGCTTTTTAGGACACGCGGGGTTTTATAGACGATTTATAAAAGACTTTTCAAAAATCACTAAACCCCTCACCCAATTATTGCTAAAAGATGCTGATTTTAATTTCAATGAAGAATGTATGCTTGCATTTAAATTACTGAAAAAGAAACTAATTGAAGCACCCATTATGGTAAGCCCAGATTGGTCCCTTCCCTTTGAGTTGATGTGCGATGCCAGTGATCTGGCCGTAGGTGCCTGTCTTGGGCAGAGGGTGGATAAACTGTTTCGCCCAATCTTCTATGCTAGCAAAACCTTAAATGATGCACAACAGAATTATTCAATAACTGAAAAGGAATTGCTAGCCGTAGTGTTTGCCTTTGATAAGTTTAGATCATACTTGGTGTTATCTAAGGTAATTGTTTTTACTGACCATGCAGCCCTGAGATATCTGATGAGCAAACAGGATGCAAAACCTAGGCTGATCCGTTGGATCTTACTACTCCAAGAATTCGACATCGAGATCAGAGACAAGAAAGGGGTGGAAAACGTAATAGCAGACAACCTATCCAGGTTAGAGTCAGATCAACAAACCTCAGAACACGAGACAATCAAAGAGGTATTTCCAGACGAAACATTGTATTCGGTACGATCTCTCCCCTGGTTTGCAGACATCGCAAATTACAAAGTCGGTAACATTCCTCCCCCTGATTTAGATGCAAGCAAGAAACGTAAGTTCATGTTTGAAAACAAACAATATTTTTGGGAAGAACCATATTTATTTCGATTCTGCACTGATGGCATAATTAGGAGATGCATACCTGAAGAGGAGGTAGACTCAGTGATTAATATGTGTCATTCTAGGGAACCAGGTGGCCACTTCGGGCCAGATAGGACAGTGGCAAAAATCCTCCAAAGTGGGTTTTGGTGGCCACAAATGCATAAAGATGTTAATAGCTACATTAAATATTGTGATGCATGTCAAAGAGTAGGAAATATCTCTAGGAGAAATGAGATGCTTCAACAAGGTATACTCGTGTGTGAGCTATTTGATGTTTGGGGCATAGACTTCATGGGACCTTTTCCCATGTCACACAACAACCAATACATTCTTGTAGCGGTTGACTATGTTTCCAAATGGGTAGAAGCAGAAGCTCTACCCACAAACGATGCTCGAGTAGTGATGAGATTTCTGAGAAAGAATATTTTTACCAGATTCGGGACCCCCCGGGCCATAATCAGTGATGGGGGATCCCATTTCTGCAACAAACAGTTTGACATGTTGCTCCAAAAGTATGGCGTAGCTCATAGGGTTGCAACACCTTACCACCCTCAGACGAGTGGCCAGGTAGAAGTGTCAAATAGGGAGTTAAAACGTATTCTTGAAAAAACAGTAGGGAATGCTAGAAAAGACTGGAGCCTTAAGCTGGATGATGCTCTTTGGGCCTATCGGACAGCTTTCAAAACTCCAATAGGAATGTCCCCCTATCGTTTAGTTTTCGGAAAATCTTGTCATTTACCGGTTGAACTAGAGCATAAGGCTTATTGGGCGCTGAAATATTTGAATTTTGACCCAAAACTTTCAGGTGAACTACGACTAACTCAGCTGCACAAACTGGATGAGCTCCGGTACAACTCTTACGAAAATGCCAAGCTGTACAAAGAACGAACCAAGAGGGTGCATGATAGGAAAGTACAAAATAAAACCTTCGAAGTAGGTGACCAAGTACTCCTATACAACTCCCGACTGAGATTTTTTCCGGGCAAACTCAAAAGTAGATGGCACGGACCATTCTCGGTCATCAACGCACACCCCTCCGGAATGGTTGAAATCAAAGGAAGGGATGGAGCCACCCAAAAGGTAAATGGGCACCGCCTAAAGCTTTATCTTGGCAAGAACGATTCGGACGTACAAGTTCTGCGCCTACAGACAAGCACGGAATGGGCGGCCGATCAGTAAGTTGTCTTCTCCACCCTAACTTTTTACACCCGTATTTCTTGATCTATAATGCAATGTTGGAACTTATTGCATATTTTAAGTGTGAGGAGGAGGGGTAGACAAACTTACAAAAATTGTATAAATTTTTAAATTTTTGCTGCGTCGTGTCTAGTTTAGGTTTGCGTTTTGGCGTTTTATTATGTTTTTGCATGTTTAGGACCTAAAACCGTGAACCTCCTTCGAATCTAAACTTCGTTATTTGTATTTAAGGACTGAAAACCGAATCTAAAATTGCATGACAACTAGTTTAGGCGTAGGACACAACTCTTGTATCTGTAAAAGCATGAGCTACAGTTTGCATTTAGACCCTACTTTTGAAGAAATGCTAAAATCATTACTTAGGTAGATAACTTAAGAATTGAAGGCATGTGATATTAAACTTGAGTTTGGGGAAAACTAGTAAACACAAATTGAAACCCAAAGAATTGTGAGCTGAATTTGAGCCTAAGAGCGAACATCAAAAAGCTCTTTTTCTTGACATTTTTGTGTGAATGCTTTGACTTGTGGAAGATTACAGATTTTGCACCTAATACTGTGTTGAACCTACATGCAATGATTTGAGATGATAAACGATGAATCAGCCTCATTAGAATTAACCTTTTCTTTACCTTGTTTTTCTTTTTCATCCACTCTAGGAAGCCCCTTTGAGCCGACATTTTTGTAGTTTGTAGATTTTTCTTTCGTTCTAACCCGTTTTTGCGAACCACAACTTAGTTCGCTACTTAACCTTTGTTTTTGCAAAGCTCAAATTGAGCCTTTGTTTTTCTCTAGCGCTTTATCGTTGTTTATGGCATTATAGTAGCAAGCCAAAAGGCTAAGAAGTGAATGAGCATCACTATCCCAAAAGAAAAAAAAAAAGAAGAAGAAAAACAGAAAAATAAAAAGAAAAGAAAAGAGACGAACAAAAGGGAAGAACTCCATTCCCTAGTTCTTAGAAAAATCAAAAACGTCTCAAAGAAAACATCCCAAAAAGAAAATAATAAGGGACGAATAAAAAGCTCAATCACTTCATATTTGCTAAAGCCATTTAAACTTTGTTGTTGTAGCACTAGAACACTTAACCTTTGTTGTACCTTTAACCCTCTAACCACATTACAACCCCAATTAGAGGCTGTTTTTTATATCATCGGAGTCATATAGCATAGTAGAGGAACTCGGATGAACGTTCAAAATCAACGTAATCCTAAGCAAGAATATAAGCCGAGAGTAAACACTTTAGCCACCAAAGTTGTGTGAATGAGTGAACTACCTATGGTGAGGTGTTTTACTTAGCGATCCCCTCAAGCTCGTTCAATTGAACATGTGTCCTTTTACTTAAAACTATGACCTATTGTAATTGAAATGCGGCTTTTGGATATCGTGTCTATACTTTGTATTTCCGAATGCATGTAATTACAGATGCTCGAAATTGTGTCAAAGCACCTAGTCAAACTGGGAAGTTTTCTAGCTTGCTTGTGATGGCGGGTTTAGTTTTTTTAGTTTACTTGGGGACAAGTAAAGTTTTAAGTGCGAGGAGGTTTGATAGGGGTCAAAAACCCCTATCTTTGGGTACGGTTTTAGGACGGTTTTTAGGTTTATTTGGCTAATAAGCGAGCAATTCTTGCATTTAAATGCTTTTGTGTGAGTTGGTTAGAAATTGGAAGCATTCTATTTACTTTTCGTCGTTTAGGCTCGTTTTGTGATCAATTTAGGCAAATACGGCCGAAATAACACGCATATTAGAATTCTGTTATCTTTTGAAGCTAATTGGTCCGTCAAAAGTCGCACCAAACGAAGCGTTTGCTCAAAATAAGCGATTGACGGATCAATTCGGCTTTTGGACTAATGTTTTCTGGAGTTTTTATGCGTGTGCAGGTGTAAGTTTGGACGAAAAAGGGTTTGGAAGTCATCCGACACGGATCGAGCGCGCTTCGGGCGAAAACGCTCGGCGAGCAGGGCCCCCCGAGCCATTTCTGCTCGGCGAGCAGGGGCTGCTCGTCGCAATTCTGCTCGGCGAGCAGCCTTTCCTGCTCGGCGAGCAGACCTGCGGTAATTGGTCAAAAAGACCAATTCCGCCCCCATAAAGCCACGTTCGGCCCCACGTCTTCCTACACCAACAAGGACACGAAATTAGGTCAAAACGAGGCCCGAGACGCGTCTATAAATAGGAATTTCCAATTGTAAATTAGGAATCTTTCGTTTTTGGTAAATTATTTAAGCTTTCCCCTTGTAATTCCTCTCCATCTTCTCCATCTTCCTCAAACTCCATTGAAGCTCCTTCAAAGCTTTCTACCGAGGAATTATCAAGGTCCGTCCTTAAGATCAAGTCGCCGGCGACAGAGTAAACAGGTTCCCTGAAAGGGATTTTTGTATCTTCTTTCATCTTTCTATGTTTGTACTCTTTGATACAGTTGCCGAACTTGTCTTATTGTATCTTGTGACAATCATCTCGCCTTTAATAATAATTTAGCTCTTGTTTTGTTCTATGTTTATTGTCTAATTCTTGTCTTACGCTTTATTCAATTGGTTTAACTCATTCAAAAGACCCAAAATCTAGTAGGCACATATTGCGAGCTGAATCTGACCTAGTCAGAGCCTAGGAGATTGACGACCTCTTAGTTGATTAAGCGCCAATTTACTGAGCCTTAGACCTAGTTTCGGCCTTAGGAAATCACGCGCTAGGAACCTCAGAAGGGTAAGTAGGGTTAATCGCCTTGAATACAAGTGACTTGGATTAGGTTTTACTCAATAGACTTGATAATCTATCTTAATTATTATCGATCATTCCATGTTCCTTCGAATAGTTTCATTAATGAAAGATCAATTAGGGGTAGAGTAATTTAGTTAGGCTTAGAATAACTTAGCTAGAATTAGATAACTTAGTTAGAATTAGATAATTTAGCTAGGATTAGCACAATTCAACCTAGGAGTAGATTAATTTAACAAAACAAAACTCAAAACCCCCTAAGCCTAGATAACATCCGAGATCGAGTAGCTTGATACTTGCAGAAATAAATCCTGTGGACGATAACCTGGACTTAAACCAGAAATTTATTACTTGATAACGACGTGGTACACTTATCCCTTAGTGAGGTTTCGCGAGAAACCGCATCAGCTGACCAAGAAGGAACTCAGCTCAGAAGTTGAACATCCAAAGATAACAAATAAAGCTGAGTGACAGTCAGGACAGCATGAAGGATCCGTTCACTAAAGGACAAAGTCTGCCAATCTTCTGCACCAATAATTGGAACCTCAAAGACACACAAAAGACCAATTCCAAGAGACATGGGTCAATGGATTATTGGTAAAAGACAACTGGCACAAAAAGACAAGCCAAACGCAAGAAGACAAACCTGGCGCTTGAAGAAAACAGAGAAAGGGAATGGCGGAGCAGTCCGAAGCTGACCAGAAATTGTTCCCCAAAAGAGCCGTTTTGGTGTTAACGGTAACAACAATTCAAACGATCCAAATCTACAATCTCCTTCTATAAAAGGACAATGAAGAACTTTGGATTATCACTGAAGTATCAAGAGAAAAATACAAAGAGAGAAAATCTTGAAAGCACTCAAATACAAAAAGATCTTGCACCAATTTTTCTATTCTCTGTGTAAATGCTAGATTGATTATTGTGTAATCATCTAAAGTGTTCTTTAGTTTAAAAAGAACAAGTTCGTGATCAATAGGAATATTGAGAGTGTTAAGCTGAGTGCCTGGTTGTAAGCATTCAGTGGTAGAGAAATCTAGGTGCTGGGTTGTAGCACTTAGTAGGAGTTGAGTAGACGAATAGAGGAAGGTACTCTTGCATATTCAACTGCCTTGTAATTGGTTTGTGCTCTACCGTTAAAGAGCTCAGTATTGGATTCAAAAAGCCCGGAGGACTCTGGGGACTGGACGTAGGCAGAGAGGCCGAACCAGGATAAGTGATATTGAGTAATCTCTGAACTCTCTCTTATATTGTATGTGTTGTTTGCTATATTTACTCAGTATATAAATTGTCTAAGCTGACCTTGAGTAAATAAGTGGTGCTGAGTTAGAAGCTGACCTCCAAGAGTGTCAAGTCTTAACTCACAAGAAAACAACTTTAGTCAACATTTGACTAAAGCTGTCTTGAAACATATTGTTGGTCCCTTGTAAGGTTGTAAGTATAGTTCCAATGGGGGTTAGGAACTATTTAAACTTTTTGCAATTAGGGCAGACTTATTTTTCTAAGGAAAAAGGTTTTAACAGCGGCGCTGAGTAAACAGCAAGATACTGGCTTAGTCAACTGGTGACTAGGTCAGTTTCTTAGCTTGAGTCAGGAGATAGCACTTAGAGTCTATTCCTGAGCTCAGACGTTTAACGCGCACAACTCAAACTTGACCTCTTTACTTGGTCAGTTTTTGGTTATTTTAAGCAAGCAATATAAATAAGGAGTTAAAGGTAAGAAATACTTTACTCAGCAGATTTATCCAGGTTCGGCTTCTTTTAAGCCTACGTCCTGTCCCTGGAACACGTTCCGAGATTTCGAATCCTCTACTGAGCTCTTTAAAGGTAGAGCCTCAAACCTTTTACAATCTTAGCAACTGAGTATAACAAGAGTACCTTCCTCTATACCTCTACTCAGTCCTAATCTCTCGTTGAGTACTATAACCGAGTACTCAGCCTCTCCTTTCTAATCTCTAGAAATGATAAGTGTTTTGTCCTATACAAAGATTTGCTAAGACACTTTAGACGATTGAAATAATCACTCTAGACTTTTACACAGATATAAGAATTGTAGTGTAAGATTTGCTTTGCTTCTTTGCTTGCAGAACTTGTGTAGAAATTTGTTCAGCGTAATGGCTTGATCAAGTTCTGTGTTGAATGAAGCTTCTGATGGCACTATTTATAGAGACGTCTGGGCATCGGTCATTTCGAATTTCGAAATAACCGTTGGAGGGAAACGGCTACTTGTCGTTGTCATCCTGACTTGCTCAGAGCTCTCGGCCAATCAGAATTGTGTATCTTCTGTCCTCGGTCAGCTCAGCAGACTATCTCTCCTTTTATGGTAAAGTCAACTGGACAGCATACTGTGTCGTCTGAACTTTACCCAAAGTAGAAATACTTTGTCTGGAAGTTTTCATTAGTCAGCTGCTGTCTTGTACGCTTTGTCGATACTACTCAGCAGCTTCATCTTGAAGTTGTTCCCGAAGGTCTTCTAGATCCTTCTCTTGCTGAGTTGCGTTTTGTCCAAAACGGCAACGTTGTGACAAACGCGGGCCGAGTTGTACTGAGTTGTTTGACTTGGGCTTTAACACTTGTATTGGGCTTGGGCCTTTTGATTCTTGTGTCTTATAAACAGTTTTAACTCAACATTGAACAAACACATTAGTATAATAAATCAAAGCATTTAAACTTAGTGTGTTTAGAATATGTATTTCAATTATACTTAAACAATTTTGTCAAATCAAAATTATGTGGAAAGGTGTTTCAACACATATCTCACCAAGCTGACCAAAAGCTGAGTTAATAAACTCTCAAAATAACTTCCAGTCAGCTTAATTAAAACGCAAAAAGTTATATTAGTTCCTAACCCCCCCCCCTTGGAACTAATTATCAGGGACCAACAAAGTAGAGGTGAAATCCACCCCCTCTTGCTGCGTGAATCCTTTGGCCACCAACCTCGCTTTGAAGCGAGCTACACTCCCATCTGTTTTATACTTGAGTTTAAACACCCATTTGCATCCTATGGGCCTTTTTCCTGCAGGTAAACTTGTCAATTCCCATGTCTGGTTGGATTCTAAAGCCAACAGCTCCTCATTCATAGCTTGTTGCCAGTTTGGGTCCTGTTGTGCTTGTTTGAAGGTTGTAGGTTCTATGTGGCATGTTATATTGATGGAGAAAATTCTTTTGGTTTGTGAAAGATGTGAGTAGGATAGGTGTCTGTCAAGAGTATGTGGGGATATTTCCGGTTTTGGTAGTGTTGATCCTTGTAGAAGTGCTATGTGATAATCTCTCAAGTATGTGGGTGTGTTTTTGGGTCTTGTGGATCTCCTGACAGGTTGCATCGGTTGAACATTGTCTATGACAGGTACTTCTTCCAGCATTTCTTCATTGAGTGGTTCCTGATCCACGTCCCCTGTTGGTGCGATCAGTTGTGTGTCTTCATCAACATTCTCTTGCTGCTCCTCAACTTCATCTGTATCTTCTGCCATCACTTTATGTAAGGTCTCCAACTCTTCCTCACTGCATTGTGCCATATCTGGTGTCTGCGGTGTTGTACTGAATGGAAAAGAATCTTCAAAGAACTTCACATTCCTGGAGACAAAAATCACATTAGTGCTCAAATTGAGTAGTTTAAAACCCTTTACACTAGTTTTGTACCCCCACGAAAACACATTGCACTGCTCTGTCAGTGAATTTGTTTCTA
Source organism: Euphorbia lathyris (assembly GCF_963576675.1). Classification (NCBI taxonomy): domain Eukaryota; kingdom Viridiplantae; phylum Streptophyta; class Magnoliopsida; order Malpighiales; family Euphorbiaceae; genus Euphorbia; species Euphorbia lathyris. The sequence goes on from NC_088912.1 coordinate 78,542,039, forward strand.
GTTCTGTTTAGGGTAGATGCGTATGCTAAGCACCCAAAAACCCTCAATTGGGTTGCATCATAAGCCTTCCCATACAGCCTTTCATACGGAGTTTGCTTCCTAATAAATGTGGATGGTAACCTATTTATTAGGAATACGGCATGTGTGACTACTTTAGGCCAATAAACTTTTGGCAGAGCACATTGGAACATTAGGGCCCTAGTAGTGTTCATGATGTCCAAATGTTTTCGTTCTACTCTACCGTTTTGTTGAGGGGTTTCAGGACAAGATGTCTAGTGTAAAATCCCCTCACTTGCATAAAGTTGTCTCATCAAGAACTCTGGCCCATTGTCTGATCTAATGACCTTCACATTTTTATCAAATTGCTTGCTAACATATTTGCAAAATTGTTGCAGCATGGGTCTGGTGTCTGCTTTACTATACATTAGGGAAATCCATGTGTATCTGTTGTGGTCATCTAGGATGGTTAGGAAATAGTGTTTGTCTGAGTATGATTCATGGATGGGGCCCCAAATGTCGATATGTATTATATCAAAGATATGCTTTGCAATGTTATCACTTTGTGAAAAAGGTAATTTCTTTTGTTTAGCTCTTAAACAAATATCACAGAGCATTCCATTAAGTAAATGATAGTCATTACAAGGCAAACCCAGACCCTTTAATCTCTCATATGAGGGATGACCAGACCTAGAGTGCCAAACATTGGCTTTTATTGAAAGGGCAAAAACAGGCATCTTACTTTCTAAAGCATGTAATGGAAACTTCAAATAGTATAGCCCTTCATGCTCTCTAGCCGAGCCAATCTTCTCCCATCTTGTAGTGTCCTGTAGGATACAGTGTGACCTAGTTATTAAAATGCAAATCTGGCTCGAGCTTAACAACTTACTGGTGGAGATCAAATTATATTCAAACTTATGTATGCATAAAACCCTATGCAAAGCAAGGTGGGGACTTAGAACCACTGTTCCCATGTATTCCACCTTCACTATTTCACCATTTGGTAAACTAACACTGCAATTCTCTATCTTAGAATAGGTATTATAGTATCTTGTATCACATATTATATGGTCTGTGGTCCCTGAGTCGATTATCTAATATGGTTTTGCAGGTTTATGTAAAGAGAAGCTTAGAATTTTACCAGAGGTGTCGTTCTTAATGAAAGTATTGACTCTGTTTCCAGAAGATGAAGGTTTTGATTGCTGGTCTTGAGGCAAGAGTGAGATCAGCCTCTGGTATTGGTCTCTGGTAAGAGTAAAACTTTCTCCATTTGTGTGAGTGACTTCCTCATCTCCCGAATCTATCTCCCCTCTATCCTTGCTTTGTGTGTTGTTTGCCCTGGCCCTATATTGCATGTTGTTGTTGTTCTTGCCTCGGTTGCCATAGCTTGGGGGACACCCATACTTCTTGTAACGTATGTCTTCTGTATGTCCTATATTGCCACAGTAAGTGCACAGTGATTAATTTTTGTTGTTTGTCCTCCGAGTCTGCCCTTTTGCATTATTGTTGCTGGTATTTCCCTTGTTCTGTGTGTTTGTGAATCCTACAAAAGGTGTTCCTTCCTGCCTATCAATGTTCCTGCTTGTTGAGAACCCCAAATATCTCTCATATTGTAGTGTGAGACTAAACACCTTATTGAGAGAGGGAAAAGGCTCCATCAATAACATTTGTGAGCATATAGTTGAGTAATTCTCGTTTAGACCCTGTAAAAAGTTCATGACTTGGTCTGCATCTTGTAAATCTCTTATCCTTTTGAATGCATCACAGCTACAGGTACACCTGTAAGTACACTTTGGAATGGGATGTAGGTTCATCGGTTCATCATAGAAGATTTTGAGATTTGTGTGATACTCTGTAACACTACCGGTTCCTTGTTTGTAGCTATGGATCTCTCTTCTTAGCTCTAGTATTCTCAAGGAATCTATTTGAGAATACCTTTCCTTTAGATCTTCCCAAACCAGGTTTGCTTTGGCTATCCACATGATGCTCCTGGCTATTGAAGGGGATAGAGCATGGTGAATCCATGATATGACCATGTTGTTGCAACGCTCCCACTGGTTTTACATGGTATCATCTGCGCCAGGTGCGGTAATGCTTCCATCAACGAAGCCGAACTTGTTCTTGGACATCAGGGCGACTTTCACGCATCTAGACCATTGGTGATAGTTTAAGCCTGTTAGGGCTTGCGACACTAGGATCCGATTACACGACACTAAATCGATGCGTAATTTTAGTGTCTAGGTTTAACTTAGTAGGTAATGTGTCATTTTTGGGTAAACGTGAAATTGACACGCAAATTTTTTAGTTAGATTAAGGTTGACGTGCTAACCCGAAAATGACACAAAAAAATCAAATTATTATATTTTCTCATATTTTTACATATCACCTTTATTAATAAAGGTAATAAAATTATAATTATTACTTGAAAATATGACTCCAATCCCCCCCCCCCCCCCCCCCCCCCCCCACACACACACACACATGATATTATCGAACTTTAGGATAGTTAGTGTGAACATAATAATCCAAAAATGACATAAAATATTTAAAAATAGTATCATATCCTCTTATATTTTAAAAAGTCACCATTAATGTATGTACATAGTAAAATTATATATGATCCAAAAATATGACAGACAACCGATACTAACCTGATTAGGTTAACACGATTATGACATAAAAAAAATTTGGGTGGGTTAAGATTGACTCATTTTGACACAACTCGAAATTAACACGACACGAATCTGATAATTTCCACCACTAATGATTGGCCTTAATGCCAATGGGCTACTATTAGAAATTGTGTCATGTGCTAATAATGGATTGTGTCATATTGGTTGGTTTAATCTAATAAATATTATAAATTATTATAAGTGTTTGTATGTTAGCTTTATAATAATATCCATGAGATGAACATATTGTGTATGAAGATACAAATCAAACTCACAAGCTTATGTTGCGGAACATAGTACTATGGACTGACCCGCTATAATATCATTACATAGGTTAATGTCATAAGTAATCTCACTTATAGTAGTTCCATTGAATCCTTAGACCTGAGGTCGCCACAAATTTCTATGTAAAGAGTAATATATTTTTACACAATCAAATATTGTTCTTAACATGACAATTATAAAGGTTGTGAGTAGACATAGTACATTTCATGCAGAGGAAGATGAGTGACGGATATGAGATTTGTCCCTCTCGAGATAAGAGTAATATCAATGAGACCCTTGATAAGTGAGATTAGAAATGCATAGCACTACTCAAATAAATTGATAAGGATGTCAATTAATTTGTTTTACAGTTTACTTAGAGATCGAGAAATTATATAATTGAATAAGATAAAGATGACAATGATCTTGCCTTATGTTCAATCTAGATATCATTAGATAAAGGAATTATGATATAAACTATCAAATATATTATATTGGATTATCTCCTTTATATAAATTGGATAGTCATAATGTCTTGCTAGAGACCGCTTATGACGTGTAGGACAAAATAGTATTTGTCTTACTGTTAATATTATATAAACTTATATAGCCACACATAAAGAATGAATTAAAATGTGCGGAAAAAGTTCATATTCATAATATTTAAATTGTGATCAGATTCGATGAATATCGTTTGAATTTAAACAAACTCTATTCATATTTGAATTTCGAAGTAATAATAATTAAATATTTTATATTTAATTATAATTAACTATTTCAATTTGAATTTTTTGAAATAATAATTATTAAATATTTAATATTTAAATATGATTAATTTTAAGGGTGAGCAAAAATTCCAAAACCAATTACCGAACCAAATTTTTTTGTTTGTACGGTTATTTTAATAATCTGGTTCGGTTCGGTTGTTAATTTTTCCTTTGATATTCAGTTATTAGTTCAGTTATTTAAAAAAATTGTTTAATCAAAAACCAAACCGAATTTATATTTAAATAAAAAAATATCTTTACTTATATTATATATTCTTCATACTTCAATTTGTAAAAGAAAGCTCAAGATTTTAGTTTTAAATATTATTAAATTAATTTATAATATGTGAGGTATTTGATTATTTGGTTTTAAAATTGCAAATTCCAATTCAATAAAGCTCAAATTTCATAATTTATAACATTTTAAACAGTTAAATTAAAAATATAAAAATTTCGATTATTTGGTTGGTAACGAAACCGAAAATTTTCCTTTCGGTCGAATTTGGTTATTTTAATTATTTGGTAAGATTCGGTTTTTAAAATAACACAAATATTAGTTTGGTTAACCGACCGTTCAGTTCCATTAGTAACTGAACCAAACCGATATTCAACCCTAATTAATGTGGCCTATAAATACACACATTAAGTGGGCAACTAGGACAGACAATCACATCTTTCTTAATACAACAAAATTCAGAAATCCTAGTATGCAATTCGAATTTGGGGGCTCTTATTGACATTCGGCGTAATACTAACATGCTACTTGTACGTCAGTTTCATTCGTGTGGTTACCAGTAAAGAGTGTTTGTTTGTCCTGAAGGAAGCACTAGATCTAATCATATCTCTGACTTATAGACTCAAATCTGCACTTTTATTAAGGTTGGTAATCCTATCTTTCCTTTCAATTTAATTAAACGCATGGATCATATGTTTGGTTTTCTGAGTTTTTTTGCTTCTGATATGTTATTATAATATGCTAAAATACAATTTTCCAACTACTCTCACTATAGGAGGAAGAGAGCGAACATGAGTGATTGTTTTGGTCTTTGCTTCCTCTCTCTAGCCCTCCTTCGTATGTCTTATTGTCGGTATTTTAGAAACACATTCCTCCTCTGAGGACTATCTCAACCAATGTGTTGCCTAGTAACACATGCAATGCAGTCTCATCTTTTTTACAGGCTAATGGCTTCCTCAACATCGTCTAACTTTTCTTGTAATTCGACCATTAATGTTGTGTTCTTCTTAGTGGCCTATTACATGGTGTTAACATTGTAGATGATTTGTTTAGTGATAGGGTCCATAGATTCCATGCTAGGAGGATAAAGGGATCTCAAGAACTTCTCGATACGTTTATCAAGGTCAAAGGAGATTGGGAGGAGGCCCAGTGAATTACCACTAGCATCGACTAGTGTTACAAGTTTCTAGGTACATCACGATGATGACATGTCTGTTAAGTTTTCTTAATGAGTCACGATCTCTTGTTTGTTCTATCCACTCTCGCCACACCATTTTGATACGACTGAACCTGTGTGATAGTTCTCCGCACCGGTGAGAACTTCTTTTGATGCCTCATCTAAGACAGAAAAAGGATCAATGTGAGGTTGTTATTTGAAGACCTCACTCTTATGCATAAGTCAACATCATTTTGGATGGGAGCAGTAGGCAATTGAAAGTAAATTACAACAGATGGGCGTATGTACATTGACTATGAAGTTGCATTTCATATATAAAGAGCCAGTGGTAAAGCCGGTAGCCGATGATGATATTCATCCTAGATTCCTTAGAGGATATGTGGACGTATTTTAGGTAGTTAACAATATACCAGATTTGAGATTCTTTAATCCAATGTGTGAATTAGAAGTCCTGATATGAAGAGGATTCGGAGTGTATCACATTTGGCCACGTGTCTTTAAAGATATTTATTCTTATTTAGTTTGATTTGACTGTCTTTCTTGCTCCGGATATTCCTATTGGCTTGAGATAAGAACGCATGCATCCTGATATTATTCGTATGATATATCATGTCATAATTTTTTTTCTTTAAAGTACAAATTCAAAGAATATATATTGAAATTTTCACTTTTCATTGTTCTACTATTCCATGCTAATAAACACATGTTTTATAGATTTTTAGGATAAAGTGTAAAAATACCCTCAATGTTGGTAGTCAAGAGTAATTTTACTTCTAACTCATAAATTATACAATTATACCTCTAATGTTTGCAAGTTTGATCAATTTTATCCTTAACTACAATTATAATCTACCGAATCATGAATCTCGTTATTTTCACTTTACTTGTGTGTCATGAATCTTATTATCACCATTAGTGATATATCAAAAATACATGTACACATATGGAGAAAAAAAAAGTCCAAAAAAATATATTGTATATACAATTGTTTATTTAGTGCAGAATACGAGATAATTATGTTAAAAAAAATAAAACAAAATTCCATGTGTATATATGTGTTTTTAATATGTTATTGATGAATGATAACATGACGCACATGTGAAGTGGGGTTAATAGGATTTGTGACTGTGTAGAGTAGTTCGTTAATAATGACAAAGAAATTGATCCAACTTCTAAACCTTAGGGGTGTTTGTTATGAGGGATAAATGGGGTGGAATTGGGATAAAAAAATCCAAAGTTCATTTATCACATGTTTGTTTTAGAGATATGGTGGGGAGATAATTGAGAGCTAAGAGTCTTATCACTCAAATCTTGTACCTAAGGGGACTGGTATAAGGAGGTCGTATAAGCTCTTATAATTTTAATGAGATGTAAAAATCTATCTTATCCCTCAAATCAATTTTATGTAACTTAAGTGTTACCGTAATTCTTGACAATGAAACTTTAGCTGATCTTTCGGTTGTTGAAACACCTTTCCACATAATTTTGATTTGACAAAATTGTTTAAGTATAATTGAAATACATATTCTAAACACACTAAGTTTAAATGCTTTGATTTATTCTACTAATGTGTTTGTTCAATGTTGAGTTAAAATTGTTTATAAGACACAAGAATTAAAAGGCCCAAGCCCAATACGGAAGTCAAGGCCCAAGTCAAACAACTCAGTACAACTCGGCCCGCGTTTGTTAAAACGTTGTCGCTTTGGACAAAACGCAACTCAGCAAGAGAAGGATCTAGAAGACCTTCGGGAACAACTTCAAGATGAAGCTGCTGAGTAGACTCGACAAAGCGTACAAGACAGCAGCTGGCTAAGGAAAACTTCCAGACAAAGTATTTCTACTTTGGGTAAAGTTCAGACGACACGGTATGCTGTCTAGTTGACTTTACCATAAAAGGAGAGACAGTCTGCTGAGCTGACCGAGGACAGAAGATACACAAATCTGATTGGCCGAGAGCTCTGAGCAAGTCAGGATGACAACGATAGGAAGCCGTTTCCCTCCAACGATTATTTCGAAATTCGAAATGACCGATGCCCATACGTCTCTATAAATAGGACCATCAGAAGCTTCATTCAACACAGAACTTGATCAAGCCATTACGCTGACCAAATTTCTACACAAGTTCTGCAAGCAAAGAAGCAAAGCAAATCTTACACTACAATTCATACATTTGTGTAAAAGTCTAGAGTGATTATTTCAATCGTCTAAAGTGTCTTAGCAAATCATTGTATAGGACAAAATACTTATCATTTCTAGAGATAGAAAGGAGAGGCTGAGTACTCGATTATAGTACTCAGCGAGAGATTAGGATTGAGTAGAGGTATAGAGGAAGGTACTCTTGTTATACTCAGTGGCTAAGATTGTAAAATGTTTGAGGCTCTACCTTTAAAGAGATCAGTAGAGGATTCGAAATCTCGGAACGTGTTCCGGGGACAGGACGTAGGCTTAGAAGAAGCCGAACCTGGATAAATCTGCTGAGTAAAGTATTTCTTACCTTTAACTCCTTATATATATTGCTTGCTTGAAATAACCAAAAACTGACCAAGTAAAGAGGTCAAGTTGAGTTGTGCGTGTTGAACATCTGAGCTCAGGAATAGACTCTAAGTGCTATCTCCTGACTCAAGCTAAGAAACTGACCTAGTCACCAGTTGATTAAGCCAGTACCTTGCTGTTTACTCAGTGCCGCTGTTAAAACTTTTTTCCTTAGAAAAAGAAGTCTGCCCTAATTGCGAAAAAGTTTAAATAGTTCCTAACCCCCCCTTGGAACTATACTTGCAACCTTATAAGGGACCAACAAGTGGTATCAGAGCTCTAAAAGCTCACTGTAAAAGGTCTAACAACCTTGAGCTGATCCCTACCATGGGCGAAAACAGCACTCGGTTTCTCCCTGGAAACCAAACAACTCAGATATTGCCTGAGGGGCTGTCCATTACTAGGCCTCCCCTATTCTTCGGGTCAAACTATACCTTCTGGAAGAATAGGATGAAAAATTTCATTCAAGCTACAAACATGAGTGCCTGGCTATCTATAGTCCAAGGCCCATTTGTACCTGTCGAAGTTGTGGCTGGCCAAACAGTTGTAAAAGCTGAGGCCAAATGGACAGAGGATGATCTTAAGAAGCTTCAAAATCACGCTTCGGCTATCAATATGCTTCACTGTGCGCTCGATGCTGCAGAATATAATAAAATCTCAGGTTGTGAGTCGGCGCAAGAGATCTGGAAAAAGCTGGAAGTCACCTACGAGGGAACCAATAAAGTAAAGGAGTCCAAGGTGAATCAGCAGATGAGACTGTACGAGCTGTTCGAGATGAACAATGATGATGGCATTTCAGACATGAATGCAAGGTTCACCAACATAATTAATGAGCTCAAGAGACTTGGAAAAATCTTCACTGAGGAAGAACAAGTCAAAAAGATACTCAGGAGTCTTCCTAAAGACTGGCAAGCAAAGAAGACAGCTGTTGAGGAAGCTCAGGATTTAACCACCTACAAATATGACGAACTCATCGGCTCGTTGCTGACCCATGAGATATCTATGAAAAACTTCAAGGTGAAGGAAAAATCTGAAGACAAGAAGCAGAAATCCCTTGTCATGAAAGCTGACTCCACTGACGGGAGCTCAACTAATGATGAGGAGATGGCCATGTTCACAAGGAAGATGAAAAGGCTATTCATGAAGAATGACAAATACTCTAAGAAGCCTTACAGAAAGTTTGATAAGTATAAAGCTGACTCAAGCGACAGCAAATACAAAAAGGACAGCTCAAAGCCCATTACATCCTTTGAGTGCCATCAAACCGGCCATATTAAGTCAAGCTGCCCCACACTGAGGAAAGACAAGAAGAACGGCAAAAAGGCAATGGTGGCTACATGGAGCGACAGTGATGAGTCTTCATCCACAGAAACTGAGGCCACCGAGTCAGCGAAGATATGCTTCATGGTTGACGAACTTACTGAGCCGTGCGTCTCTGAGCATGCTGACCTATCCATCGCATCAGATGACGAAGAGCAATCAAATGACGTAATTACTCTTCCCCAGCTCAGAAACGATATGGTTAATGCCCTGAGTGATCTCTACACACTTGTCAAGAAGTGTAATAAGAAAGTTAGAGCACTCAGCAGGCGCTGTGATGAAGTGGAAGAGGTCAAATTGAGTGACCTCAGATTCCTTCTTCAGGACAATTCAACTCTGCATGATAACATGAAGATCATACATAAGTGTGTCTCTGAAGTCCAATCAGTTTCAAAGAAACTGAGAAAGGACGTCACAACTATCCAGAACCAACTAAAGGTTCCAAATAAAAGAAACAGTCCTCTGAGAACTCAGCACCAAGGTACTCAGCAGAGATGGAATCCCCAGCGAAAAGTCCAGTGTGACTTTTGTGGGAAGATAGGACACACCACTAAGGTGTGCTGGCACGCTCAGCACTGGGGTGCTGACAAGTTAGTGAAACATCCTAAACAGAAGGTCAGCTGTGACTTCTGTGGAAAGAATGGCCATACTGTCCAAGTATGTCGCCATAAAATAAAATATGATGTTTTACCTGTTGCACCTAACAAGCAAGGACCCAAAAAGAATTGGGTACCTAAAAGTAACTAGTTACAATGCAGGTAAGCCTGAGATGTGCCGAGAAGTCAAAGAAGTGGTATATTGACAGCGCATGCTCAAGGCATATGACTGGTGATGAAACTCAGTTCATCACGTTTGAGCGTAAACGAGGAGGAAGTGTAAGTTTTGGAGACAACAAGAAGGGTAAGATAGTAGGGTCAGGAACCATCGGAGGTAATCCTACTATTGAATATGTCTCCCTAGTCAGCGGACTCAAATATAACTTACTCAGCGTAGCTCAGCTATGTGACAATGGGAGAAAAGTTATATTTGATGCTACTGGATGTAAAATATACGAGGGTAAAACAAATGAGTTAATCTTAACTGCCCCTCGCATAGATAATGTCTTTATGCTAGGCTTAGAGAAAAAGTTTTCAAAAACTGTGTGCTTAGTATCAAAGGAAGAGAATTCCTGGCTATGGCACAGGAGACTTGGTCATGTAAGCATGGACCTCCTGGCCAAACTAGCAAGAAAGCAATTGGTTGAGGGACTGCCTGAACTTAAATTTGAAAAAGATCAATTATGCCACGCTTGCCAAGCTGGAAAACAAACCAAACAATCTTTTCACAGCAAAAATATTGTCTCAACTAAGCGTCCGTTAGAGTTACTACACTTGGATCTCTTCGGTCCAGTCCAGCCGCTGAGTCTGGGTGGAAGAAGATTTTTCTTGGTCATTGTAGATGACTTCTCTCGGTATACGTGGGTCATCTTGCTGACCAGCAAGGATGAAACCTTTGAGACATTTTCAAATTTGGTTAGAAAAATTGAAAATGATAAAGACCTAAAATTAGCTCACATCCGTAGCGATAATGATGGAGAATTCAAAAACCAAAAGTTTGTTGAATTATGTGAAGCCAACGGCATTGACCACAATTTTTCTGCTCCTAGAACACCTCAACAAAATGGGGTTGTAGAAAGGAAGAACATAACTCTGGTTGAAATAGCCAGGACAATGCTGGATGAGCATAGGCTTCTAAAGTATTTTTGGGGAGAGGATGTTAACACAGCATGCTATATTCTTAATAGGGCTCTAGTTAGACCTATATTAAAGAAAACCCCCTATGAACTTTGGAAATGACGAAAGCCCAATATTGGATACTTTCATGCCTTTGGCTGTAGATGTTTTATTTTAAATACCAAAGATAGCTTAGCAAAGTTTGATTCAAAAGCTGACGAGGCTATCTTTTTGGGCTACTCAACAAACAACAAAGCATACAGAGTTTTTAATAAGCGAACTCAAGTTTTAGAAGAGTCAGTACATGTAGAGTTCGACGAAACTAACCCTGCAGGTAGATACCAGCCGCTGACCGAAGATGATCCACACTCAGTAACCACCGCTGACCAAGAACCAGCTACTGAGTCATTCACGAAAAGGCTGACCAAGAGTAAGAGTGAACCTAAGATTACTTTTACTGACTCATCTACTTCTGTAGAGATTGTTGAAACACAGACAGCACAAGACATAAATCTACCTAAAGAGATAAGGATTCCAAGAGGGCACTCAGAAAGTGCAATCCTTGATCCTGCTGGGAATACCCTGATGACGAGGAATCAACTCAGGAAGTACCTCAGCAATGTTGCTTTCATCTCAGTTCAAGAACCGAAGAATTTCGCTGAGGCTGAGTACGATGAATTCTGGATGAACGCAATGCAAGAGGAGCTCGATCAATTCAGAAGAAACGATGTATGGGAGCTAGTGCCTCATCCAAAGAGTCAAAAGACCATTGGAACAAGATGGGTCTTCAGGAACAAGATGGATGAACAAGGAAATGTAGTCAGGAACAAAGCAAGGCTTGTAGCTCAGGGCTACAGTCAGCAAGAAGGTATTGACTATGGTGAGACCTTTGCCCCAGTGGCAAGGCTAGAGGCAATTAGAATTCTATGTGCATATGCATCTTACATGAACTTTAAATTATTCCAAATGGATGTCAAAAGTGCATTTCTTAATGGAGTTATAAACGAGGAGGTTTATGTTAATCAACCTCCAGGTTTTGAGGACCCTAAGTTCCCAAACCATGTTTACAAACTCAAAAAGGCTCTGTACGGCCTCAAGCAAGCACCACGTGCTTGGTATGAGAGGCTGACCAGTTTCCTGCTGACTAGAAATTACGTCAGGGGCAAAGCTGATACAACCTTATTCATTAAGAGAAAGGGTAAAGATACCCTGCTGGCCCAAATTTACGTTGATGATATAATATTTGGTGCAACTAACGAATCAATGTGCAAGGAGTTTAGCAAACAAATGCAGACTGAGTTCGAAATGTCCATGATGGGAGAACTCAACTTCTTCCTCGGTCTTCAAATTAAACAAGGAAAGAATGGCATCTTCATCAGTCAAGCCAAATATGCCAAGGAGATATTAAAGAAATATGACTTGGAGAATTGCAAGCCAATATCCACTCCTATGGGCACCGACACTGTCCTCTGCGCTGACGAGAATGGTAAGTCAGTAGACAGCAAATTATATCGAGGTATGATAGGCTCTCTACTTTACTTAACAGCCAGTAGACTCAGTTTTCAGTATGCTACTGTGCTAGATATCAATCTAACCCTAAGGAATCTCATTACATTGCTGTAAAAAGAATCCTTAGATATTTGCAAAGCTCAGTGAATGCAGGTTTATGGTATCCCAATACTCATGATTTCACACTCATCGGATACACTGACGCTGACTATGGACGGGATAAGCTGGAACGTAAAAGCACCTCTGGAGGATGTCACTTCTTAGGAAGCTGTCTTGTATCCTGGTTCAGCAAAAAGCAGGCGTCAGTAGCCTTGTCTACCACTGAAGCTGAGTACATTGCTGCTGGTCATTGTGTTGCTCAAGTGCTATGGATTAAGCAACAGCTTGAAGACTATGGTGTTCAAACAAAGACAATTGAAGTCAAATGTGACAACAAAAGTGCAATTGATCTTTCAAAGAACCCAATTCAACACAGCAGAATGAAGCATGTCAGCATCAGACATCACTTCATTAGAGACCATGTACTCAAAGGTGAGATCAAGCTGACCTTTGTCCCAACGGACGAACAACTTGCGGATATCTTCACGAAGCCACTGGCTCGTGAGCAGTTCAGCATACTGAGAGAAGCTATTGGTATGTTTAATCCTCTTCAGTAAATTCCTGAACTAAATGAATATGCATGCTGAGTGAATTACTATGTTGAATGATTGTTTTTGCTGTGTACTCATTGAAATTAATTAAACAGCAAATACTGAGTAAACTTGCACACTGAGTAAGTTAGTTTAAACTTAAACTTAGAAATCATCCCATTATGCAATACTGACCACTCAAAATATCAAACGATTAGTACTCTAAACGCTGAGTGTTATATCCGTTAGAATAATTGCAAAAGCACGCGTATAGCCACCTAGGATGACGTACGCGCCGAATGTGTCATAAATACCAGGATTATTGTCGGTTCACAATCCCGAGGCAAAACTGACACATGGATTCGATAAGATCCATTTCTCACCTCTATAAATAATGGGTAATTCCCCATTTTTATTCTTTACGCTTATCGAACTCTCTGGCAAAGAAATTCTTTCTCTCTAAAAACCCCTCTAAGCTCTCAAATCTTCAACAATGACTAGGATTTCTCTCAACATCTCCGGCGCTGGTCACTCTAAACCTAGCTCTGATGAACCTACAAAAAATCCTCCCACACCCAGCAAAGGAAAAGCTGGCCAAACCTCTGGTAAGGGCAAGAATGTCAGGACCTACACAAAGGTCTTCGAAAACGTACGGGAATGGAAGGTTGAGCCCTCAAGATGGGTATCTGAAGCCTTCGTACAAAACGAACAACCCTTCTGTGAGTGGATTTCACAGAATGGATGGACCGAGTTATTCTCGATTAGGGATGACACCTACCCTGACCTGGTAAGGGAGTTTTACCACAACCTCCGCATTGCAAATGACAATTCTGACTATCTGTGTACAGTGGTGAAAGAGAAAACCATCTTCATCAACCCTCTCTACTTAGGAAATCTGCTCAAATTAAAAACTGAGGGAGCAAAGCTGAGGAGATCCGGAGATCATGATGGTACTGGGTACGAGGTCAACTTCTGCAAACCTGAGGGTCACTCAGGAGAAGTCTCAGCTTCATCTATAGGTCAGCACCAGAAGATGGCTCATTATCTGCTGACCTATTTCATCTACCCAAAGATCAACTGCACTACCTCAGCAACGAACTTCGAACAATGCTTCATCTGGCATATGCTGACGTATAAACCAATCAATATGCCAGTTTTTCTTATCGCTGGCTTCCTACGCAGCTCTGGTACGCTGAGGCTAGGATCGATCATCACCAGAATCCTAATTGACCATAAAGTTGATCTCGAAGGTGAGGAGAAGACTCGAGGATCTGAGATCACAGCGGCTTCGCTGAGAGCATTAAAATTCGGACAGCCTTTGAAGAAAGGTAAAGCTGCTGCTGCTGAACAGCAAGCTGAGGGAACTGCTGTGCTAAAGAAATGGAGAAGGACTAAGGCCCCAGCTTCCCGAAAGAGAAAAACTGTTGAGACTCCTTCCAAAGATGTTGAGTCTCCAGCTAAAAGGCATAAGTCAGCTGAGAAACGAAGCAGGCAAAGTGAGCCTGGAACTAAGGAAACTACTGAACAACCTCAGAAGAAGCAGAAATCTTCTACACTGACTCCCCTCAATGCCATACCTACAGACTTTGTTGTACCTGGTGACTCTTACTTCACCCAGTGTCAAGGTACAGTAGCTGAGCATGACGAACATGAGGTACAACTGGATGATCATTTCATCTCACAAGTTGAGGAAGAACTTGATGGTGACAGTACAGAATAAGAAGAAGAAGAAGAAGAGGCCAGCGATCAGGATGACGTTGAGGACTCTGAGGAAACAGCCAGCGACCATGAGACTGAGCATGCTGCTGGAGAAGAGCAAGTACTTGACCAACACAATGTTGATCAAGTCCAAGTGCAAGCTGACCAACCTAATGATGAGCAACACGAATCTTCTCCTTCCCACTCAGGAGATGCTATTCATGGTAACACTCCACCACGAAGAAGAAGAAAATTGGTTAAGGCCAGTGAGAAGACTGTGAGTGAACCTCCTGTGCCACCACCAACTCTTCCTGACTTTGTTATTTCAAAGCCAACCAAGGACCCCTCCATAGTTAAGCTCAAATTTTTCAAACGCCAACCCACTTCTACTGCATCGGCGTCCTTAGAAAAGCAAGCCTCTGTTTCTTCCCAACAGGAACATGTCGACCAAAATGCTTCTGCCACCTCAACCAGTCAGGTTGAGCCGATTACTGTGAATGCTATTTCTTCAAGCATGGTGCTGACTCCACACACTTCTGCCCCCGTCAGCAGAGACAGTATTCGTATTACTACTTCTCCAACTCATCTATATGCCGATCAATCAACTATACCTAAAACTCAAGTGCAGATTGAAAACACTATTCCAGTCACTGACCAGGTCACTCCTTTCACTCCTCTTCCTTCCGGTCACACTGATGTCCTTGAAGGCTCTCAAAGCTATCTGAATGCCACTGAGTCCGGCAAAAAGCTCATTGACTCAGTGCAAGTGTTGATCAGAGACCTTCAACATTCCACTCCTCCTGCTGCTGGGTCTTCATCTATTGAGACTACTCAGCTCTCCCAGGTCACTCAGCTTCTCAACGAAGTTAAGGGACTCAAGGACTTGCTGAACGTCATCATTTCTTTTCAAGCACAGCAAGCTAAGCAGGATTCAATCGCTAAGCTGGCTGAGATCCAGCTGACAACTGTGCAACACTTGAACTCTTTACAACAATAAGTTCATAAATTGTCAGCTGTGAACACCGACTATGCCACTTCCTCTGAAATCAAGATGCTCTTTGCTCAGCTTCACACCGAGCAACTCAAGACAAATGAGCAAATGGTTTCTTACAATCAGTGCTCAGTGGAGCAAATTGGTGAGGTTATTCGCTTGCTAAATCTGAATAAGTAAGAGATGGATACTGACGCAATGAAACAGAATGAGATGTTGTCTATCACACGCCAAACCTTCAACCACATTCGTCATACCAATATTCAACGTCAGTATTACGACACAGCCCTTTTAAAGACCTTTCACCAAGTCTTTGCTGGTCTTACTGAATCACTCATCTGGCAAGGCAAAGCTCAGGCGTTTAACGTCAACATGATCAGTGCTGCTGAACTCAACATACCCGAAGAGGTATCCACTGATGGAGTTGCAATTTTTGACGGTGTCAATGAAAGCGCTGAGAAACTTAAGGCGCTGTCCCAAGAACTGACTCGAGCTATCTTAACTGATGCCTTCAGACTTCCTCCTCCTGATGCTGACAAAACGGGGGAGAAAGAACAAGCAGCTAGAGCTCAGCATGAGCGTAGTCAGTCACAGCAAAAGAAAAAGAAATAGAGATAGGCTAGAACGTTTTGTTTATTATGTTATCCTTTGTACCTATTTCTTTTATTTCTAATGCACTGACTATTTATATAATTACTTGCATCGTTCATTATATGAGTTATGAGTTATTTTACCTTGATGCCAAGTACTAAGTCATTATGTATCTTCAATTAATCATCCATGTTTAATACTTATAAAACTTATTGATTGAATCAAATGCTGATAACATGTCTGACATTGACCTATATGTTTATAAAACATTGTCTTATAAAACTCATTGAACCAACAAATTACTCAGCGCACTCTAAATGATTAAACCTTCCGCTTAATACTGAGTAAATAGAATATGTTGAATAAGCTGACCTATATCTGAAAACTGACCTTAGACTTACTCGATCAAACCGTTAAATGTTTAGAGTAAAACTAAGTCAGTAGCTCAACCCTTATGGGGGAGTTTGCTAAGTTATACTAGGTCAACTATCATGGGGGAGCTTAATACTGAGTTCCTCGCTGAATAGTTTTGCCAACATCAAAATGGGGGAATTTGTTGAAACACCTTTCCACATAATTTTGATTTGACAAAATTGTTTAAGTATAATTGAAATACATATTCTAAACACACTAAGTTTAAATGCTTTGATTTATTCTACTAATGTGTTTGTTCAATGTTGAGTTAAAATTATTTATAAGACACAAGAATTAAAAGGCCCAAGCCCAATACGGAAGTCAAGGCCCAAGTCAAACAACTCAGTACAACTCGGCCCGCGTTTGTTAAAACGTTGTCGCTTTGGACAAAATGCAACTCAGCAAGAGAATGATCTAGAAGACCTTCGGGAACAACTTCAAGATGAAGCTGCTGAGTAGACTCGACAAAGCGTACAAGACAGCAGCTGGCTAAGGAAAACTTCCAGACAAAGTTTTCTACTTTGGGTAAAGTTCAGACGACACAGTATGCTGTCTAGTTGACTTTACCATAAAAGGAGAGACAGTCTGCTGAGCTGACCGAGGACAGAAGATACACAAATCTGATTGGCCGAGAGCTCTGAGCAAGTCAGGATGACAACGACAGGAAGACGTTTCCCTCCAACGGTTATTTCGAAATTCGAAATGACCGATGCCCAGATGTCTCTATAAATAGGGCCATCAGAAGCTTCATTCAACACAGAACTTGATCAAGCCATTACGCTGACCAAATTTCTACACAAGTTCTGCAAGCAAAAAAGCAAAGCAAATCTTACACTACAATTCATACATTTGTGTAAAAGTCTAGAGTGATTATTTCAATCGTCTAAAGTGTCTTAGCAAATCACTGTATAGGACAAAACACTTATCATTTCTAGAGATAGAAAGGAGAGGCTGAGTACTCGGTTATAGTACTCAGCGAGAGATTAGGATTGAGTAGAGGTATAGAGGAAGGTACTCTTGTTATACTCAGTTGCTAAGATTGTAAAAGGTTTGAGGCTCTACCTTTAAAGAGCTCAGTAGAGGATTCAAAATCTCGGAACGTGTTTCGGGGACAGGACGTAGGCTTAGAAGAAGCCGAACCTGGATAAATCTGCTGAGTAAAGTATTTCTTACCTTTAACTCCTTATATATATTGCTTGCTTGAAATAACCAAAAACTGACCAAGTAAAGAGGTCAAGTTGAGTTGTGCGTGTTGAACATCTGAGCTCAGGAATAGACTCTAAGTGCTATCTCCTGACTCAAGCTAAGAAACTGACCTAGTCACCAGTTGACTAAGCCAGTACCTTGTTGTTTACTCAGCGCCGCTGTTAAAACCTTTTTCCTTAGAAAAAGAAGTCTGCCCTAATTGCGAAAAAGTTTAAATAGTTCCTAACCCCCCCCCCCCCCCCCTTGGAACTATACTTACAACCTTATAAGGGACCAACATCGGTCACCTGAAAACCACAGCAGACGTCAGAAAAAGGTCCGAAGTTCTGACAAACCCTCTCTAAAGCTAAAGTCAGTGATGTGACAGTATATCAAGCTAACACAATTATAGAAACAGAATTCTGATAACTTAAAATGAGATACCTGGGACCTTGGAATGCCTCTGCTATTTATAGTAATTTGAGATGCATTTTGGACACGTGACAGCTTATGATAGGTTTTGGGACCCTATCTTTGCGTGCCAATGTATTTGTGAAAGTGAGGAGCGTGTGTTTGGAATCTAGCATGTTGATTGGTCCACGTGTCTCCAAACACTCCTCCAAAGACAACCTTCAGCAATATTAAGATGCCCGAAGCTTTGAATTTAGTCAAGACTAACCATTACCATTATCCTGAATGGGCCAAGGCCTATCTGAGGTCTTCGGGTCATGATGGGTCTTTTTAACAAAGGCCCAAAAGACTTAATATCATATCATTAAATAGGGTTAATATAATAAAATGTATTATTTTATCTTTATCCATATCTCACAAAATAAACATGGAAGAGTAATTCTCAACTATTCCATTTTTATCTTATCTCAATCTTTTATCCTTATCTCTATCTCTATCTCCATCAAATACCAATCGCCCTCTTAAGGTATTGTATGATAAATGGAGTAAGCGGGTTTTGGCCCATTTACTGATCTATTTATGGCATGCACATAACCTAGTCTGATTAGGATTAGGGTCAGGGTTTAACCTAGCTATAAATAAATAGCTATTAAGACAACATAATAGAAAAGAGACTCTCTCTTTCTCTCCCCTATGCGCTCCCCCTCTCTCTCCCCTTTGTCTTGGAGTTTCGTTCTTAGTTCGTAAATTAATGGTGATTACTCATTTGGTGTGGTAACCTCTTAGATCGATGATACAGAGTCAGTGTCAATTACTTCCACTGTTATTCAACGGAGCTGCACTACAAGAGGTAAGCCTAAATCTATTGATTAGATCCGGATTCATTACCTGTCCCTTAGAGGTTAGAGAAATCTATTAGACTTCTTCATTAAAGCCTTCAGGTATAATTGGTCGAAGTTGCAAGTATAATTGGATAAAAAAAGAAGAAGAGTATAATTGTACCATTAATGACATTCCTCAAGAATAAATTACTCAAATATTTTCCTTATATATATAAGTGTATCTTTTAATATATTTAGACATTATTATTTTTAAAAAAGTATTTGCAAGACCCACAAATTAATTAGTTAGAGGTCATTGATTAGGAGAAAGAGATCTGAGGAGGCCCTTTATTGAAGAATGAGGATTGGGATTTTGAGGCATAGAAGAAGTCTCAACAACTCTTGATATTACCCACAAGCATTTGGCTTCCACCTACTCTACTCTATTAATTACCCTATTTCCGTTAATAACAACAATAGTTCTTTATCTATTTTGTTTTCAATACCAATAATAATAATTAACTGTTGGACAAATATTGAATTAAAATTGTGTTTTATTATTTTATTTATATTAAAGTTAAAGGAAAAAATAACTAAACAAATAATCCGGTCGATTTTGATCACACAATGTAATATTTGGTCATTCACTTTTAGATTTAGATTTATTAGAATCTTAGGTGCCGTTTGGTTCGCGGAATAGAATGGAATGAAATAGAATGGTTATTCCAAAAGAATAGAATAGCAAAGAATGGAATAGAAATTCTTAGGAATTACTATTCCTACGTTTGGTTGATGGAATAAGGTAGAATGGAATAGATAAAAGTGGAAAAGGGTGAAAACGCGAAAACATATAAACGTGTTAACACACAAAAAAAACACACACGTAAAATATGAAAAAACACAAAAAAATGTGCAAACCGTAAAAAACACAAAAACATGAAAAAAGTGGAAAACACAAAAATGTGAAAAAAAAATGAAAAACGTGAAAAAATCGAAAAACACGAAAACATGAAAAAGTGTTAAAAACACGAAAAATGCGTTTGTAACGTTTTTTTTTATGTTTTTCCATGTTTCCCAAGTTTTCTTGTTTTTTCCGTTTGTTCACGTTTTCGTATTTTTCACGTTTTGTCATGTTATTGTGTTTTATTTTGCATTTTTTCGATTTTTCACGTTTTAGTTTTTCGGTTTTTCCCCTTTTTGTTTTTTTTTCGCGTTTTTGTATTTTTCGTATTTTGTTACTTTTTCGTGTTATTCATGTTTTTCCATGTTTTTCGTATTTTTTCATATTTTTTTGTTTTTAACGTTTTCGTGTTTTGTTTGCGTTTTTCGCATTTTCATGTTTTTCACATATTGTCACGTTTTTGTGTTTTAGCATTTTGACACTTTTTCGCGCTATTCCTATTTTGTGTTTTTCGTGTGTTTGCTTTTTTTTGCGTCTTCGTGTTTTTCGCATTTGTTCACGTTTTCATGTTTTTCGCGTATTTTATTTTTTGCATATTCTCGTGTTTGTAACATTTTCACATTTTTCGTGTTTCATATTTTTCGTATTTTTACATTTTTTAACGTTTTCGTCATTTTTCCATTTTTCACGTTTTATTTGATATAAATTATGGATTGACCAAAATTTATAAGATTTGGGAAAGTGATTAGAGAGAAGATTGAGGATTTAATGGAGGATAATTTTGTAAATTACAAAAATATAATATTAGGAATAGACTATTCCTAACCTAAATTGAAGAATAGCTATTCCATGAAATCAAGGAATAGGGATTCCATGGAATAGCTATTCCATAAAAAAAAAAATCAACCAAAGGTGGGAATAACTATTCTTTAGGAATATACTATTCTATTCCCCCTCTATTCCGCGAACCAAACGAGCCCTTAGGGTGGAATGTGTGTTTGGTTGCTTCTTTCATATTCCTGTTAAAGACAAACTTGAAAATAAGTGCTTAACATTTTAATTTAAGCAATTAGGTGGTTTATCAAACAATGCCTTACTTAATGATTTAAATTAAAATGTTAAGCACTTATTTAATTTAAGTGTGTTTGATAACGATTATTTCTCCACCACTTAAATTAGTTAATTAAGTTAAAAATCACTTATTTTGATAAGTCAAAATATTTAACTTAACATTTTAAGATTTCGGGTTCTTGGTCTGGTCCTTCAGGAATGCCAACATAGTTGGGATGTCTGAAACCCGTGCCCGGTCCTCCACTTTTAATTAAAAACTTAACATTTTAAATTAAACATTATCAACTAATATTTTTATAAAAATTACATTATTC
Organism: Euphorbia lathyris; assembly: GCF_963576675.1. Classification (NCBI taxonomy): domain Eukaryota; kingdom Viridiplantae; phylum Streptophyta; class Magnoliopsida; order Malpighiales; family Euphorbiaceae; genus Euphorbia; species Euphorbia lathyris. The sequence continues at coordinate 78,563,250 of NC_088912.1, forward strand.
AATACTTTCAGCACTTGTAATATTCAGCACTTAGTATTTATTTTTTCAGCACTTAATTTTCAGTTTTATCAAACAATGCCTAACTGTGAATAACCAAATTCATACGAATACACCTATGATCCGGTTATTAGTAACCGTTTGTTAAAAACAAGTTGAAAGTTGTCTTTTCAACATACAAATGTCATATATATATATGGAAAATAAAACAGACTTCTATTTCAAAGGTTAAACAGAATAAAAACGGACCAGAGAAGGAAAAATTCATGTGTTGAATATGTCTTCTTTCTTCCAAAAATTCAATTAGATCCTTGCCACTTTCGTAGTTATTTTTATGGTCAATCCTATTTCGGTGATAACTTCTACACACGATTAAAATTCGTTAGCGTTTTTGTTATATCATGAAAGACGATAGCTAATAGCAACTAAATCTATTTTAAAAAAACTGTTAACACATACCTCAAATTACTCCGTCTGTTTTTCAATTCGTCAGTTCAGATTTTCCATAATTTCGTTTGCGTATATAGTTTCAGTTTAATAATAATTTTATACTTTATTTTTGTTATTCCGGTTTCATTTGTGTTTTTAAACTAACATTTTGCAACATTAACTACATAAAAAAAGAAGACACTTTAAATTACTATCCCGCCCCTAACTTTATTTTACTTCTGAGCTATTATCTCATCATATCTAGCTCTAATCCATCCAATTGGTAAAATTTCACTCAATTTGATAAACACTTAATAAAACTGTTATCCTCATAACACATGATGATATTTTAATACATAAACTTAACATGCGACATGTTTTAAAGTTTTTTTTGTCACATAAGTTTTCTAATGTAGAAATAATTAATTAAATTAAAAAAATAAAAAAATAAATACATTTTAATATGATTGGTAAAAAATTCCCATTTGTCCTCTTTATTTTCCAAACTCGACTTCTCAATTTTATTAATTTTTTGTTACTTTTTTTTTGTTTCCTCGCTAAGTTGTTTCTCAATTTTATTAATTTTTTGTTACTTTTTTTTTCAATGCAATGTTATTCCCCCTTCCAAAAAAAGTTACTGTTTAAAATATTTTCACATTTTCTCTCTTTTTGCAATTTTATAATTATAGATTATTGTTATGTTGATTTGTATGATGAATTAGATTTTCAGAATTATAAGTTCTTGAGATTTGATATTACATTATCATGTTTTATTATCTTGTCTATAGAGTGGTGACTCATATTCTCGCTCTTCCTAGAACAACCTCAAAACGATTGTTTTCAACTATATATGTATAGTGAAAAATAAGTTTCAAAACAAAATGGAATATGAATATCTTTCATATTGTTTACTCTTGCATATTAAGAGAAAAATCATCGGTAGTTTCAATGTAGATTTAATTATAGTTATTTTTCGTGACTTGAAAGAGTTATTGTTTCTACTTGATACATTAAATATAATACATTTTGATCTCTTTATTATATGTGATACAAAAATAATTATTGAAAATTTGGCCCTTTGGATTTTATCATGGGTATGCCTATGGAATAGGTTAAGAGCCTGTTTGGTTCAGCTGTTAGCTAATAGCTGTTACGGTTGCTGTTAGCTATTTGTAGTTGCAGTAAGCTGTTAGTTGTTGCTGTTAGTTGTTTGTTATTAGCTGTTTAATTATTAGTGTTTGGTAAAATTATATTAAACTGTTGCTATTCGGATTGAAAATGTCTAATATCGACATGTTTTAAATTAATCAACAAAAAAATTATATGTTTGTTATCTGTTATTAATGATGATAAAATGATGTACATATGAAATGTAGATGACAATATTCATGACCAAGAAGACATTTTGATGAATTATTCCTCAAATTGACAGAACTTGTCAATGTTAGGAGTAAAATTGCTCTTGACTGCCAATGTTAGGCGTATAATTGCATAATTTTAGACGTTAAAGATAAAATTGCTCATTGATATAAACTTTAGGGGTATTTTTGCACCTTATCTTATCATAAAATAAAAAACGTGTTACAAAAATTAATAAAAATAATCTATATAAAACAATAGAAAAATAATAAAAAAAAAAATTATTGAATGCAACAAAATATTGTTCTTCCGGTAATTATGTTGTAGAAATATAAATAATGTTAAAGAATAAACATATTTTATGGAAATAAAAAGGATAATTTTGTCAATAACAAATAACTACAAACAGTTGTTTATGAAAAGCTCCAAAATGTTGCAGTTTACAGAGAAAATGTTAAATGTTGCGGTTATATAAACCTAACCAAACGCTATATTTTCTACAATTTGGATTGAAACGCTAAAGGCTCATCCGAAAAGCTGAAACAAACACCCCCTAAGTATTTTGGGTGTTTGGTAGCTCATTTTCATGCTCTTATTTGTCTTTTCAATTCAAAATGAGAGTTTTAGGTGTTTGGTTAGTGATCTTTTGTTTGCATTTTACCCTTGAAAAGTAGCCTTTTACAAAAGCAGAATTGGATTTTATAGGAGGCACCGGGTGCTCCAACTCAATAAAGAACCTCCCATTAAAATTTTGACACGTGTTCCACTTTATATATTAAAAAAACTCTTTTTTAATCCATTACAAGAGTGGCTTTGTATTAATTAGAAAGAAAACGGTGGTTGGAATCACAAACGCCGAGGAATCAGGTTCTCCATTCACCATTGTTCTTCTCCGCCATGGATCAACCGTCCTCCCATCCATGCTCTACTTTTTTTTTTTAAGCAGTTTTTTCCAATAGTAAACAACAAACTGCAAAATAGTAGGTAGATTATGTAAAATTTATTTAATTGAGATAAATCAATAGTTAAACATGATAAATAATAAATCAAGGTCAAATGGTAAAAAAAAAATAGATGGATTTGAGGGATAAATAGTTGTTTAAGACGAGACAATATTATGCACGTGAAACCAATAAAGAAGATATCACTTTTAATTATATTGACATTTGCTACATGTACTACTAAAAGGAAGAAATGCCAAAAATATCCTTGTATATTTAAACAAAATAAATAAATAAATAAATAGTTGTAAAGTTAGATTTGTGTAGTTGGGGTGATTTTTCAACAAATATGGAGAAGTTCACAAGATATGGTTGCCTAAGCATCACCTACACACATTTGTCTCCTTTTTTTTTTTTTTAATACAAATTAAAATTTTCAATATCAATTAAATTTTCAGTTTGAATAGCAAGACATTCTCTTTAAAATAACCTTATTTAAGAATTAGAGTAATCTGAAATAAAGATTTCTGTTTAACTTTATCATTATTTAGGAGATCCTTATTTAGGAAATAACTATAAATAAACTATATCTTCTTTTGACACAAAGAGAATCACCGTTCATTTTGTCTTGATCTTTATATAAATAAAACATTTGTTTTTATTTATTTATTAATGAAATTTATGTAATATATATATAAAGTATTAACTAGTTTTTGGCTCGCACTGCACGGATTCATCTTAACATATAAATATTAACAAAAATATAATCTAATAATTACAATTAATAATATAAAGGTACTATATAAATTAAATATTATTATTTTATTTTCACATTTACTTTAAATAATTTTTTTATAGATAAATATAATAATATAATTAAAATTAATATATTATATATTATATTATATTTTTTATCAGTAAAAAATGAGGAAGTGACACCTCAGCTCTATCGTTACTGTTTTATATTATATATATATAGATAGATAGATATGCAGAGAATTAGAAAGATTTTAGGGATTAATTTAAATTTTGTAGAACTCTTAGATATAGTACAGATAAAATAATATTTTTATATATAAATATAATAATATAATAAAAAATAATATATTATATATTATATTATATTTTTTATCAGTAAAAAATGAGAAAGTGACACCTCAGCTCCATCGTTACTGTTTTATATTATATAATATATAGATAGATAGATATGCAGAGAATTAGAGAGATTTTAGGGATTAATTTAAATTTTGTAGAACTCTTAGATATAGTACGGATAAAATAATCTTTTTATAGATAAATATAATAATATCATTAAAATTAATATATTATATTATATTATAATTTTTATCAGTAAAAAAGGAGGAAGTGACACCTCAGCTCCATCGTTACTGTTTTATATTATATATAGATAAATATGCAGAGAATTAGAGAGATTTTAGGGATTAATTTAAATTTCGTAGAACTCTTAGATATAGTACGGATAAAATAATCTTTTTATAGATAAATATAATAATATAATTAAAATTATTATATTATATTATATTTTTTATCAGTAAAAGATGAGGAAGTGACACCTCAGCTCAATCGTTACTGTTTTATATTATATATAGATAGATATGCAGAGAATTAGAGAGATTTTAGGGATTAATTTAAATTTTGTAGAACTCTTAGATATAGTACAGATAAAATAATATTTTTATGGATAAATATAATAATATAATTAAAATTAATATATTATATTTTTTATCAGTAAAAAATGAGGAAGTGACACCTCAGCTCCATCGTTACTGTTTTATATTATATATAGATGAATTAGGGTAGCTCATAAATTTTCGAACTTGGAATCAACTCGATACATTAAGGAGTCAAGTCGAGCCTAAATTATTGAGCTCCGGTCGAGTCCATCCATTTTCTTGTTGAGGCTTCAGCTCGTTAACACCCCTAAATATATATACAATAATATTTATGTACCTGTATATAGTTATATAAGGGTTAAGGTGTAAAAATATCTCTAATGTTTACAACCATGAACAATTTTACCCCTAAATGTTAGAGATAATAGTATTATTATCTCTCTATTAATTATCTGTATACTAATTAGAGTCTCACTTATTCTATAAGTCTAATTAGGATCAGAGATAATATTCTTATTATCTCTTAGATAATTAGTTATACACAAATAGAGTTGTATTTACATTATACGTCTAATTAGGTCACTGAATCCTAGTTAGACTACACAACTATACGTGTCATATATATACGATTGATCAATGAAAACCCTAATCAAGGGAAATTATTTTCGGTCACACACACACACTCTCTCTCTCTCTCTCAGTCGATTCTCTCTCTCTCTACTTCTCTTGTTCTTCACAAACTAACCTTATTCTAACATGGTATCACGAGCAGGACAAGGTCCAAACATGTCTGGCTCAACTTCCGCATCCATACCGAGTAACTCCCTTCCTCAAGTGGTGTCTGTTTCATCTGAACAGCAGCCACAATCAGTTTTTAACGCCAGAATTTCATCTCCTGCAGCGGTCCTTGCAGCATCTACACCGGCTGGTTTGACTTCGTTGTTCCTGAACATAACCGAGGAGAGCGGCAGCTTTTTCACGTCGCCACCTCTCTCTGCCGTGCGATCAGCAGCTCTGTCGGTCAGCGTTAACACCGAGTACAGCGTTAACAGTTTCAATTAGGCATTGAGTTATATGAGTTTGAATAGAATGATTTATGGATTGGTGAATATATGCAAAAACTCAAAACTATTTTGGATGATTTGGCTGCATCTGGCAATCCATATCCCATGCATCTGTTGCTTGCCCTACTTTACAAGAATGTGAATGAAGCATTCAAATCCAGCATCCAGAATCTCATAACTAAAAAAGGCATTCACATTGACTATTATGAACTGTTGAGAACTTTAAAGAATGTTGAAGGGATGATTCATTCCACAAAGAAATCCAGTTTCTTGCTCCCTGCGCATCACCCGGGTGCGCATGAAGCAAATGTGTCTATCGTTTCTCCCCCATCAGCCTCAAGAACAAAAACAAAGAAACGGAGAGGTGGAAAGTGCTTCAATTGTGGTGATCTTGATCACTAGGCAGATAAATGCAAACGGCCTAAGGGATTTGCAACACAGAATTCACGACCTGGTGCCCAAGCATGTCGCATGGCACAACCCTACGGACCTGTTCAGTGGTCCGCCTCAGCCATGGTATCCAGACACAGGAGCCACTAATCATATGACAGCTCATCCCAATCAGCTTCAGCATATGCACCCCTACCCTGGAAACGATACAGTACACTTTGGCAATGGGCAAGGTTTACAAATCTCTCATCTTGGACATTCTCATATCAATAACTTAAAACTGTCTGATGTTTTATTAGTACCTAAACTTACCAAATCTCTATTGTCTGTTCAGAAATTTACTCGTGATAATGACTGTTTCTTTGAATTTTGGCCTAACCATTTTCTTGTGAAGGATCAAATCTCTGGGGAAATCCTGTTACGCGGTCCGAGTAAGGATGGGCTCTATGTGCTTCCATCCAACTTGAAAGAGGCGCTAGTATGAGAGAAGGTGTCCTTTGAACGGTGGCATGCACGCCTAGGTCACTGTCAGAATCAGACAGTCAGCAGAATCTTGAAAGATAACAATCTATCATCAACAGCACCAGTTAGTGGTTGCTCCTTTTGTCCTTTAGGAAAATTAGCTCAATCTTCTTTACCTTCAATTATTCGTTCTAGCACTGTTAGGTTTGAAAGTTTACATTGGATGTTTGGGGCCCTGCTCCTATTCTTTCCTTTAATGGGCATCGTCATTTTTTTTATTATCATTGATGAATTTACTCGTTTTAGTTGGGTATTCTGCTTGACAAATCAGAGTGAAGTTGCTTTAACTTTTCAAAACTTTCTTGCCATGATTAGAAATCAATTTGATGCTAAAGTTAAAAAATTTTACTCTGATCTTGGGGGTGAATTTCAAAAACTTCAACCTTTTCTTCAAGCAAACGGAATTGTGCACAAAATTGCGTGTCCTCACACTCATGCTCAAAATGGAATAGCCGAAAGAAAAATTAGACATGTAGTTGATACGTGCTTAACAATACTTGCCAATGCATCTCTACCTTTGCAATGCTGGAACTATGCCATGATTCACAGCGTGCGCATGATCAACATTCTTCCTACTAAAACACTTCGAAATCGCTCTCCGTATTTTTTTATTTCATAAAGAACGTCCTAATTACTCATCACTTCGTATCTTCGGTAGTGGCATTTATCCTTTACTCCGTCCATTCAACAAAAACAAGTTTGATTTTCGTTCCAAACTATGCATCTATTTAGGACCATCTGCAAATCATTCGGGGGATGTATGTCTAGATCTTCCAACAAGTAGGATATACATTTGCAAATTTGTGAACCATGATGAAGGAATCTTTCTGGCAACGCAGACGACGTCCGTGCCTCTCTCCTCTAGCACAAGGTGGAACACAACGACTCATGAGCTACCATCTCTACTTGGACCGTATCCAGGTAATGATACGGATCGGTTTCGTCTGAAAGTGTTAATCGTAAACTAACAAAGATATTTCTTCTCTAGCTAAACTAGAAGGAGTGAATCCCGGGTTTTATGGACTAAATCCATAGGAATAAGAAATCCCCATTGTTGAAGGTGAAAAACCTTAACAAAGCTTCTTGAAGAATATTATAATTTGATTGATAAAAAGTTAGGGTTTACAAAGGAAAGAGATGAATTTATATCATCTCAAAAGCTAACTAACAAATTACAATAAAGGACAAATCACTTAACTAATTAAATGGATAAAGATAAGGGTAATTTAGGGTAAAGGTAAAGGGGTGGTATGGTTGTAAATAGGGAGTGGCATAGATTGTAAATAAGGGGTGGCAAAACAGTAATTAGAGGGTGGCAGAACTTGCTCCCAACAGCCAGAACTTGGAAAGGAAGTAATCTTTAGCCAGGTACGCCCCGCGTCCATGAGGGCACGCTTCGCGTCCGTGAGGACACGCTCCGCGTAATCAACCTCCTGGAACTCATTTGCTCAATGGTTCGATCCAAGCTCCGCGTTCGGTCAGGTACGCCCCGCGTCCATGAGGGCACGCTCCGCGTAGTCGACCTTCTGAAACTCATTAGTCCGAAGGCTCGATCCAAGCTCCACATGGCTGATGGTGCGCCCCACGTGGATGACCTTCTGGACTCTCTTCTCAGATTGGGGCCATTCACGCTCTGCGTAATGACAAACACGCTCCGCGTATTTTGATGACTGCAACTGCTTCCTTCCTCCTTGGATGGCTCTCCATAGCCCTAGCTAGCTTTGACACAAAGCCCAGTCGATGCTCGTACTTGAAGAAACTGCCCGTACCTGCAAAATGGCGGTCTCCACCGACTCTGCCTCACTTATCGTCACCTCAACAGCCCCGCCAGCCTCCTTTCCTCGCGGCGTTTCCTACTACCATGGAGGGCGGCACGACGGTCATCAGGGCCGAACTAGCAGAGGCGAAGGTCGCTGGTCCAGCCGTTCCCAACAATTCCAGCCATGGGCTTTCTCTCCCCCTTGGGCCGGCCAGCTTCAATGGGCTTCCCCTCTTTGCCCTTACCCCACATGGCCCAACTACTCTAGACAGGCCCGTGGTCCCTATGCTCTACCAGCCCCCTCACCTCAGCCGAGTTTACTTGGTGCTCGCTAACCCAACAGGCCCATCTGGCCCGAGACTGCTTATTTACTCTTGTATGTTGATGATATTGTTCTGACTGCTTCTTCCACTGCTTTAAGAGAATCCATCATACGGAAACTTAGTTCAGATTTTGCTATGAAGGATTTGGGTCCACTAAGCTACTTCTTGGGTATATCAGTTTCTCGGACACCAGGGTCTCTCTTTTTCTCTTAAAAGAAATATGCTTCTGAAATAATTCACAAGGTTGGACTCTCCTCTTCCAATTCATGCGCTATACCTGTTGACGCTAAACAAAAGCTTAGCCTTTCTTCTGGTTCTCCTTATCACGATCCATCCGAGTACTGGAGTCTTACCGGTGCCTTACAGTATTTGACTCTCACTCGGTCGGATATCTCCTACGCAGTTCAGCAAGTCTTTTTGTTTATGCATGACCGCAGGACCCAGCACATGGCCGCCATCAAATGAATACTTCGATGTGTTAAGGGGACTCTTGATTTTGGGTTTACACTCACTACATCTTCTATTGATTCTTTAGTCTCTTATACTGATGCTGATTGGGGCGGTTGTCCTGACACTCGGCGATCCATATCAGGCTATTGTGTTTTTTTTGGGTGATAATCTCATTTCTTGGTCAACAAAACACCAACCTACTCTCTCTCGCTCTAGTGCCGAAGATGAGTATCGAGGGGTAGCTAATGTTGTCTCTGAAACTTGCTGGATTCGAAATCTTCTCATTGAGCTCCACTGTCGGATTTGGAAGTCCACCCTGGTTTACTGTGACAATGTAAGTGCTGTCTACCTCTCTGGTAATCATGTTCAACATCAACGTACCAAACACATAGAGATGGATATTCATTTTGTGCATGAAAAGGTTTCCAAAGGCGAAGTACGAGTTCTTCATGTTCCTTCCCGACATCAAATAACCGATATTTTCACCAAAGGTCTACCACAAATTCTTTTTGACGACTTCAGATCTAGTCTCAATGTTCGACCTCCTCCCGCTTCGACTACGGGGGTGTGTTAGATATGTAAATAATCCTATTATTTAGGAAAATCCTATTGTTTAGGAAATAGATTATTTCCTTATTATTCCCTTGATTGTAGACTTGATTGTAGGCTTGATTGTAGGCTTAATTGTAGGCTTAATCGTGTATTGTGTTGTGTATATAAACTCTTCTTAATCAATGAAAACCTCAAGGGTTCCAATTATAACACAAACCATGTTGCCCATACCAAAGCTCGGGCTTCTAATTGGCTTTAAGATTCTTATTTCTGTCTGTTCTTTATTGGCTACTTGCATATGAAAAACAAAAATAGAAAATAGAAAAAGTAAATGATTTATCATTATAAATTAGGATGAATAGTATTTGATTATTTTAAAGTTTATACAATCTAATTTTACCATTAATTCTATCAAAAAGATTAAGAAATTAAAAAAAATATAGATTATATAATTATTTTTAAAAACACAGAAATGACCAGTGTAGTATATAAAAACATAGAAACTAATAAATAGCTAGTTTTTGACACGTGTCTATCTAACGTGCATATAACTACTATAAACAATTCGATTAATAATTAGTTTTTCTCCAACTATGAAATGAAGACTAAAACTTCATTTCAAGGTGGAAGACTTAAAAAAAATCCATAAGTTGAAAATTATTCAAGTTTTTCCAACATCATTCAAGGAGATCAAATTGAGTGTTGTTCATCATTAGTTTTATTCAAAATACTCAAATACATATTAAACACACATTGTTGCGTGAGAGTTCAAATTTCTCAATTAAGCTTAGAACAAGAGAAGTTGTAAGCACGTTAGGAGTATGTTGAAAGTTCACTCACTTAAGCTTTGAAAAATAATCTTTGATCTAATTCTTACTAGATAAAAGAATTATACAAGTTTTTCATTTAAACTTGGAAATTTTTTATAGGCTGGTCAAACACTCGCATGCTTGATAAGTTTCTTCATTGAGTTTGAAAAAAAATCATAAATATGTCAAGCAACTGTAAACTTGTTATGTAAAGTCGCACACTTTTTCTTGTGAAAATTTGATCTAGGCTTCATTTTTGTGTGTAATTGCATATAAAATATTAAGATGTTGTTTTAAGGAGAGGTACGTAGACGAGAGGCAAAACTAGCATAAATTTACTGATTAATATATTTCTCAACTCTGTCTTTATTACTTCAGATTATATTGCATGCTCTAACTAATTTATCTCACACATAAGTTCTGAGCATTGTATGCCAATTAATCTATTAATCTTGAGAACAATCAGAAGCTCTTCTAAACGAGCTGTCCTCTAAGCGCATTCATCAAAAGTTGAATCAAACTCAATAGACTGATTAACTCAGCAAACTGAACTTGCCTCTCACTCCGAAACTTGCCTATGTGCTAGCCATTGTACGTTGAGTGAAAAATTTATAAAAGGTTAAAATTAACCAATAGTTCCATTTACCTCTCCTTTGGAACTAATCTAACCTCACAAAGGACCAACAAGTGGTATCAGCGTCTAAGCTCTATCTCTAAGATAAAACCATCTTAAGCTCAATATCCCTTAATGGCTACAAATTGGCACACGTTTCCTCCCTGGTAATGAGACCACCCAAATCTTTTCGGAGGGTCTATCAATTATCAGACTCCCTATATTCTTTGGATCCAATTATACATTTTAGAAGAACATAATGAAATGTTTTTTTATCCAAGCTCAGAGCATGCGCGTTTAGTTAGCAATAATAAAATACCCTTGTGAATAGGGATGTGCATCGGTTCAAAACGGAACCGAAAAATAGAATACCGAAATTACTAAAATGATTCACACCGACACCGAACAGAATAACATATAAAACCGAAATATAGCTGAACTGAAATATTTTGGTTCGGTTCGGTTTTAAACCAAATAAACCGAATTTAATTAAAAAATAAAAATAATAAATAAAATCACTATATTTCATCATTAAATTTACCTCAACAATAAAAAAATTGAAATTCTTTGAAAATATATTCATATTAGCTTATTATCTCAACAACAATAAAAAAAAAAAAAAAAAAAAACAATAAATAAAATTAAATTTGTAAATTCAAACATATGTGTGTATATATATAAAATATGTGTAATTCGGTGCAGTTCAGTTTTTTATATTTTTTATCAAACCGAACTAAACCGAATACCGAAATGCATAAAAAAATAAAACCGACGTCAAACCGAAATGTTAAAAAAACCTGATGAGTGTAAAATGTGTATAATATTTTGTGGCAATTTTGGGAATAAACGAACAATAATGCAACATATCGTTCTCATAATACATTGTTTTTCCCAGATTGTTTATGATAGAGCAGCTGCCTGTTCGGTAGTAGAATCCACACGGTGAACAAGCAGGAAAGGAGTGCGGACAAGCGAAGAACAAAGAAGAGAACAAGAACTCATGGGAACAATTTATACCCGAGGAACTTGATCAATTATCCTTAAATCATTGGAGACCTTTCCGGAAGAAGAATTAATGCTGGAGGCAGAACAACCATCCCTCACAGAAGAAATCATCAAGCATGGGCGGACTACTGTGCTGCAGACTGTTCGTGACTGTCAGAATAGTCTGCCAGACCATATCTTCTTTATTTTATTTTATCTTGAACAATCATTTCTGGACAATTTCGGGCTATTTAAGGAGCTCTCATTTTGTATGTTGATCATTCAGATTTCCGGATCTGAAGCCTAGTTGTGTAACTTTGTTTTATGTGTTTTAATGCATTGTTGTTTTCTTCATTACACTTTTGTTTATCTCATTCAACCATGAGTGAGTAATTCACTAAACAGGTATGCAGCAGAGCAGAAACAGGTAAAAAGGGCAGGTTAACTCCCCTCTAAACTCATTAAGTATGTGTGGCTTGGCTATTCAATGAGTAATTAACGTTAAATAGGAGTAGCTAACCTGTTTTTAAGCAGAGAAATCACGAGGATACTCTCTTTGCAAAGCTGGACTTTCATTGAGCACATTTAATTATGAAACGGAGACGTAATTAATTAAATGTTAAAGGTTTTAGTTGTTCTAGCTAAATGCTTTCCTGTTCTTAAAGCTTAGAGATACATTAATCTAAGGAGACTTATTTTAATTATCTCTAAAGAACGTTGGAAACAAGGGACACCTGACTCAACCGATTTTCGTGAAAGATACTTTAAGCCAAAGTTGTTCCCACTTAATGAACAAGGAGTGGAGTGCCTGTTCGAAGACCTTTTTGTGTATGCTGTGTACTTGTTCTTTTCTCATCTGAAGTTAAACTTAATTCTTTGCTTATTTTAAGTATTATACTGTATCAACCACATTCAATCAACTTAAACGATTGGTTACTTTCAAAACTTGGCTATACGTACTTTTATGGGAGTGTGAGTGTGCTTGTTCTATCCTCGTGGAGACGATATCTACTTATCACTTTATTACTTGTACCTAGTGCACTTGCTAGTGTTCACGTTTTTAGGACAACAAGTTTTTGGCGCCGTTGTCGGGGATAGGAAAGCCAAACATAACTCTCCAAAAGTGTATATTAGTCGGTTTAACCTGTTTGTTCTAGTGTGCAGGGGTCTATTTGATCTATTCGCTTGTTCTTAGCGTATGCGAAAAACATGTGCTCCACTTATTCCTCTTGATCCTGAAATAGAAGCAACTCTCAGATGAAGAAACTCTATCAGGAGAATAAGAACAATGCAAAGGCTGGCGGAACCAAATCAGCCCAGAATAGAGCAACACCCTGAAGCTGAAAGGCAACCGGAGGGACCTCAACCAGAACAACTGGAGAACAGGGAGGATCAACAAGGAGACAACATGGACGAAGAAGATCAGTGTGCTGATCCCCCACTCAGGATGAAGGAATACTCAAAGCCTTCAACAGAGGGCCACTCATCCTGCATAGTAATTCCTGATGAAGGCAACAATCTCTTCGAGGTGAAAGCCTTCATGATCCAAATGCTCCAAACAACTGTTCAGTTTGGAGGACTACCAAATGAATACCCCAATTCTCACATCCAGGACTTTGTCACAATGTGCAACACCTTCAGAACAAATAGAGAAGTCTCAGATGATGTCATCTGACTCAAACTGTTCCTTTTTTCCTTAAGAGACAAATCCAAAAGCTGGATGAAGAGCCTTCAGCCAGGTTCTATAAGTACTTGGGATGCAATGGCAAATGTGTTCCTCACCAAATATTTCCCACCAAGGCAAGCCATCAAGCTGCGAAATGCCGTATCCCACTTTTCACAACAAGAAGATGAATCATTGTCTGAAGCTTGGGAACGATACAAAGATCTGTTGCGGAAAGTTCCGAACCATAAAATCCCCATGTGGATGCAAATCCAAACTTTCTATCACGGTCTTACTAATGTGCACAAAATGCAACTCGAATCAGTGGCCAATGGGGATCCCAAGGAACTTGAGCCAGAAGCACTGTATGAATTGATCGAAAGGTTGGTCAACACCAGTTACAAATGGCATTCTGTCCGAGAAGATGGAAAAAAGGAAGCTGAATCACCTGCAGCGGAAGAAGTGTCCAAACTCACCGCCCAAGTTGAACTCCTGAGCAGACAACTTACAAGACTGAGCACAGCTCCAGTTAATAATGTGCAAGTTGTTCAATGTGATTTCTGCGAAGGAAATCATCGATCAGCTGATTGTTTATGCAACTAACCAAGTCTAAATCAAGAACAATGTGATTTTGCAGGAACAAGTTAGAGACCACTCAACCCTTATTCGAACACCTACAATCCTGCCTGGAGAAATCATCCAAATTTCGGTTGGAGTCAACAACCGGACAAATAACCAAATCAACAGTACTAGAACAATAAGAACAATCATGGCGGATACCAGACGAACAACCAACCAAGGGAGGATAAGAAATTAGAGGACATGCTGATGCAGTTCATGCAGCAAACGCAAAACTCCTTCAAGAACATGGAGACACAGATCCATCAGCTCACCAATATAGTCATACCCAAGAACAAGGGAGTCCTCCGGCGGAAAACAGAGGTGAACCCCAAGGAGGAAGTCCAAGCTATTACACTAAGAAGTGGTACAGAACTAACAGATCGAGCCACAAAATCATTCCCTATCACCTCTAAGCCTCAACCAGACGCAACAGAACAAAAAGAGGCTAAGGAACAAACTTCGATCCAGGAGAACAACCTTGGGAATCAGGATGAACCTGCGTACCTGCCACGCATCCCGTATCCAGAAAGGCTTAAGCAGCAACAAATGGACAAGCAATTCGGGAAATTCCTAGAGGTGTTCAAGAAACTACACATCAACATCCCGTTTGCTGAAGCATTAGCCTAAATGCCCTTGTATGCAAATTTTTTGAAGGAACTGATTCAGAACAAGAAAAAATTGGAGAACGTGGCACTGGTGTAGTTGAATCGAGATTGTTCGTCCATCTTGCAGAACAGGGAATCTCTACCGCAGAAATTAAAAGATCCAGGGAGTTTTTCTATTCCCTGTTCCATTGTAAATCTTAACATTGATAATGCATTATGTGATTTAGGTGCAAGCATAAACCTGATGCCGTATTCAATATACAAACAGTTAGGATTAGGGGAACCCCAACCTACCAAAATGTCCATTCAATTAGCTGATAGAACAATCAGGTATCCAATGGGGATCATGGCAGACGTCCTTGTCAAAGTTGATAAATTCATTTTACTTGTGGATTTTATCATCATGGACATGGACGAAGATGTACATGTACCAATCATTCTAGGGAGACCCTTCCTAACTACTAGCAGGGCCCTAATTGATGTCCAAAACGGACAGTTAATTCTAAAAATACATGACCAAAAAGTAGTATTCAAAATGAATGAGGCCATGAAACATCCCCCATCTAGTGATGATGCCTGCTATTTTATGGATTCTATTGATGAACAAATCTTTTTGCAGGAACACTTACACTTTGAACAAGAGGAAGCAGAAGGATTCGAAGAAGACACGGTGACTTATTCAGTCATGTTTGCAAACCGGCGACCTCTTTTTGAACCTCTGAACAATACACCGACAACAGTGATGAAACCATCCATAGAAGAACCCCCTTGCTCGAATTCAAACCTCTTCCATCTCACCTTGAATACGCATTACTGAACCCCCCCAGATAAACTACCTGTTATCATCTCCTCCGCACTAACACCTAAGCAAAAAGAACAATTACTGACCATACTTCGCCAGAACAAGGAGGCCTTGGCATGGAAGATTTCTGATATCAAAGGGATTAGCCCAGCGGTATGCATCCACCGCATATTAATGGAGGAAGTTCACAGAGCTTCAGCACAACCACAGAGGCGTTTAAACCCAAACATGAAGGAGGTGGTAAAGGCAGAAGTAATTAAATTACTGGATGCAGGAATAATCTATCCCATATCAGACAGTGTGTGGATGAGCCCGGTACAAGTTGTTCCTAAGAAGGGAGTTATGACTATCATCAGAAACGAGCGAAACGAACTAATCCTAACCAGAACAGTCACAGACTGGAGAGTATGCATAGATTACCAGAAGCTCAATGAAGCAACAAGGAAAGATCACTTCCCTCTGCCCTTCATCGATCAAATGTTGGAAAGATTATCGGGGCACGCATTCTATTGCTTTCTTGACGGCTACTCAGGATACAACCAGATCGCAATACACCCACTTGATCAGGAAAAGACCACCTTCACTTGCCCGTTCGAAACTTATGCATATCGAAGAATGCCATTCGGATTGTGCAACGCCCCAGCTACATTTCAAAGGTGTATGATGGCTATCTTTCATGATATGATCGAGAGAATAGTCGAGATATTCATGGATGATTTCTCTGTATATGGAGAAACATTCACAAGCTGTTTGAACAATCTAGAGGCTGTTCTAAAACGTTGTAAGGAGACCAATCTTGTTCTCAACTGGGAGAAATGCCACTTTATGGTAAATGGAGGGATAGTCCTGGGACATAAAATCTCAGAACAAGGACTCGAGGTTGATCGTGCAAAGGTAGAAGTCATCGAAAAGCTGTCTGTTCCCGCCTCAGTCAAGGACGTGCGTAGTTTCTTGGGACATGCCGATTTCTATCGAAGATTCATCAAAGACTTCTCCAAGATTGCACTGCCATTATCTGCCCTACTCCACAAGGATGCTGAGTTCAAGATCACAGAAAAATGCACACAAGCATTCGAACAATTGAAGAAGAAGCTGACAGAGGCTCCTATCCTGGTCACGCCCAACTGGGAGCTACCCTTTGAATTGATGTGTGATGCAAGCGACACCTGTATTGGAGATGTTCTAGGACAGCGGATTGACAAACACTTTAAGCCTATATACTACGCAAGCAAGACTCTCACTGAAACCCAACAGAATTATATCGTAACAGAGAAAGAACTGCTTGCCGTTGTATATGCTTTCGATAAATTTCGATCGTACCTTGTTCTTACCAAAGTCATTGTTTTCACAGATCATTTTGCACTAAAGTACCTCCTTTCAAAACAAGATGCCAAGCCATGACTGATCAGATGGATTCTGTTGCTTCAAGAATTGGATTTGGAGATTCGAGACAAAAATGGAGCGGAGAACCTTGCCGCAGATCATTTGTCTAGATTAGAGTCGAACAAGCACGAAGAACAACATGACATCAAGGAAACGTTCCCGAACGAACAGTTATGCAACATTCATGTTAAAAACACTCCATGGTTTGCAGACATAGCCAACTACTTAGTTCGAAGAATCATTCCGCACCAACTGACATATAATCAAAGAAAGAAGTTTTTCTTGGACGTAAAATACTACCTATGGGAAGAACCATTCTTATTCAGAATTTGTGCAGACCAAATTGTCAGAAGATGTGTATCACAAGAAGAAGGCATGCTCATCCTCAACCACTGCCACAACAGGGAAGCAAGAGGACATTTCGCTGCCAATCGAACAGCCGCAAAGGTATTAGAGGCAGGTTTTTACTGGCCAACTCTGTTCAAGGATGCTCATAGGTTTGTATCATCTCGTGATGAATGCCAACGAACAAGTAACATCTCATCACGGAATGCCATGCCTTTGCAGAACATCATGGTATGTGAAATTTTTGATAATTGGGGAATCGATTTCATGGGGCCGTTCCCAACATCTTATGGGAACAAGTACATACTTGTGGCCATAGACTATGTGAGTAAATGGGTAGAAGCCATAGCCAGCCCCACAAATGATGCTCGAGTTGTTATCAAATTTTTGAAACAACTGTTCTCACGCTTTGGAGTACCTAGAGCAATCATAAGTGTCCAAGGCACCCACTTTTGCAACTCATAATTTGAAAGGCTCTTAGGGAAATACGGTGTCACTCATAGGATAGCCACCCTCATACCATCCGCAAACAAGCGGACAGGTAGAAATCTCAAACAGGGAAATAAAACGTATCCTAGAGAAGACCGTAGGTTGTTCCCGCAAAGAGTGGGCGAACAAGCTGGACAATGCCCTTTGGGCTTATCGAACAGCTTTTAAAACACCAATAGGCATGTCACCCTATAGGCTCCTCTTCAGTAAATCATGCCATCTACTCGTCGAATTAGAACACAAAGCCCTGTGGGCTTTGAAATTCCTGAATTTCGACGAACAGGCTATAGGAGACCATAGAAAGCTGCAGTTAAGTGAGGTAGATGAATTCCGCATGTTCTCATACGAAAATGCCCTCATGTACAAAGAAAAAACCAAACGTTGGCATGACCAACACATTCAAACAAAAACCTTTGTGCTAGGCCAGAGGGTATTGCTTTACAATTCCCGTCTCAAACTGTTCCCCAGAAAACTCAAGTCTAGGTGGTCCGGCCCTTTCATAGTCACTCAAGTGTTCCCTCATGGGGCGATTGAAATCTCAAATACAGCACAGGAAAGGTTCAAAGTAAATGGACAAAGGCTTAAACCCTACCTTGCCCCGGAGAACAACCATACGGAGAATCTCCGTATCCTGGAGGCTCCTTGAACAAGCAGCCTCACTGGTGTCCTCTCCAAACACCAATTGGAGAACAATGTGTCCGTTTTTGTTTTGTTGTGTTAATGTGTTAGTTTTTTTATTTTATTTCTATTATGCTAATAATAAATGAAGATAAAATGTGCAGAGCAGCCAACTAACATGCAGGTGATACAAAGTCCATTCTGCCCTCCAAAGTCGAAAAAGGACCAATTAGTGCAATGGGCAAAGAGGAAAAAAAGAGCCGGAACAGTTATGGCAGAAACTGCCCACTCCCCTCTTTCTTCGCGGAACCTTTCGACTTCCACTCCACCTACCCATTAAATACCCACATTTTCGGTGCTCCACCATAACATTTTCAAAACTTCCATTTTCAAACCTCCAGAAAACTTTCCCCCAACACCATTCCTATCTAAAAATGCCGAGGAGCACAAGAACTGGTTCGGTGAAGAAAGAGAAGGGTACCCCCTCCAACACCAGCCTATCTTCTGATCAAAGCGAACGTCTGCGAAATCGGTTAGCCAGCTTCATAAACCCTAAGGAGAAAGTGAGGTATGAACTATTCAAGACCATGGAGTTTCAAGCTGCTAGAACAATTTGCTGGAAGAGCCTCCGCACCTTGGGACTGGAAGACGACGTTCGTGACCTACTGGATGGAGCTAGGCTGCTCGAGTTCAGTAGCATCAATGAGCCAGCTTACAAAGAACTGACACTGGAATTTATGGCAACGTTCTCGGCGGACACTAAAATCACCGACCCAGATGACAAGATGAGGTACAAGTTCCGTCTTATGGGTGTTGATATGTTCACCTCACTAAATACCTTTAACCTCTACCTGGGAGCAGTCACGGAAGAAGACTTGATGAGTGATGAACATAAGGACAGCCTCATCGCAGTGCCACCCGAGTTCGTTACAGAAGAATTCTGGCATGAACTCACGGGAAATACCTCATACAATCCCAGTGATTCAAAATCCTCACAGCTACCAACACACCCTCTGCGCTACCTTCAGAAGTACCTAGCATCAACTTTATTCGGCAGGGCCAACCAAAACAACATCCCCAGCAATGACCTGTTTGTTCTTTGGTGTATGGTCAATGCAAAGAGAATCAATATGGGACATTGGGTTGGTATGCACTTGCTGGTATCGAGGGAACAACCAGTAAATGCCTGTTATGCGGCCCTTTCATCACCAAGATCGTGAAAATTATGGGATTGTTTAATCCGCTCCAGCATTCTCTCACTCTAGCTAAAACCATGGAGCCATTCGACTGCAAAGCCATGAACAAGCTCTCCATTTGTCACAAAGTGGGACGAAACTGGGTCCTAGTGGCTGAGGAACCACCTACAGAACAATCAGCAAAGAGAAAGGCCTCTGGGGAGCCGCGCTATGTCGAACCAATCCAGATGGCATACCCGGAGAGCAAACGGAGAATGCTTGACAGTGGAGAAGGGCCAGTAAACGCAGGGGACATTTCCATGAGGCAGGTGATGAACTATGTGGGACAGTTGGTCGAACATAATAGGCACCTGTGTGAACGGGTTAAGGCTCAT
The DNA here is from genome assembly GCF_963576675.1 of Euphorbia lathyris. Lineage (NCBI taxonomy): Eukaryota > Viridiplantae > Streptophyta > Magnoliopsida > Malpighiales > Euphorbiaceae > Euphorbia > Euphorbia lathyris. The sequence continues at coordinate 78,583,172 of NC_088912.1, forward strand.
GATGGGGAGATAGCTGAGTTACAGTTGCGAGTGAAAGAATTGCAGAATAGGCCTGCACCTTCCAAAGAACAAGCAAGCAGCACTCCTGCAGCACCATCCCCATCCAAGAACCTGTTCCCCAATCCTACCGATGGTAAAAACAATGTTGGTGAGACCCCATTGCAAAAGGGAGAGGACGAAGTCTCCTCTCCCATTACTGAAGCTTAATTCTTCTCTTGCCGTGTGGATTCTTTTATCTGGTAAGGTGTTCTCATTTCTGTTTTCTTTGCATATCACAGACGGCTAAGTATATTTTCTTCCCATACCTGTTCTTGCATTAGGGACAATGCAATGTTTTGTGTAGGGGGAAGGGAACTTAATATGTTGGTATTTTAATTGTTCAAATATTATGCACTACCACCATTCATGATTGTTTTGGGGGTAACGATAAAAACATCCCCCCCCCCAAGTTTTTGTTTTTTTAGAGAGGCTGCCCCTTTGAACAATCACACTAAGCCATAATGAAGGATAGTTTGTTGGTCCCTTATAACGTGCCGAGTTAGTTCCAAGGGGGGGGATAGGAACTATTTAAAATTTTGTCCGTTAAGGCTGACTTCTTTTCTTATGAAAAAGTTTACACAGCGTCACTAAGTAGATTTAAGACACAAGCTTAGTCACCTTGTGACTAAGTCAGCTTCTTTACTTGAGTCAGAAAATAACACTTAAAGTCTATTCCTGAACTCAGCTTCTTAGTAAACTTAACTCAGCGTGAGTTCTTTACTTAGTCAGTTTTCATAGCAAGCAATATATATTAAAGGAGTTTAAAGGTTAGAAAGATATTACTCAGCAGACTTATCCTGGTTCGGCCTCTCCGCCTACGTCCAGTCCCCGGAACTCGTTCCGAGCTTTTTGAATTCTCTACTGAGCTCTTTAAAGGTAGAGCACGAAACCTTTTGCAAATAGAAGCTGAGTATAACAAGAGTAACTTCCTCTATACCTCTACTCACTCCTATATCTATGCTGAGTACTATAACCGAGTACTCATCCTCTCCTTTCTATTCTTCTAGAAATGATAAAGTATTTGTCCTAGACAACGATTGCTAAGACACTTTAGATGATTGGAAATCACTCTAGATTTTTACACAATAATATGGAAATTGGTGTAAGGTATTTGCTTTGCTTTTCTCACAGAATCTTCGAGTATGGATTTGGTCAGCGTTTTGACTAATTGAAGTTCTGCATCGATTGAAGCAAATGGATGGCCTTTATATAGTGACACTTGAGGCACCTGGTCATTTCGAATTTCGAAATAACCATTGGAGGGAAACGGCTTCCTGTCGTTGTCACTTTGGGCGTGCTCAGCGTCGTTGGCCAATAGGATTCATGCATCTTCTGTCTTCGTCAGTTTTCGGCAGAATGTTTTGACATTTAAGGAAAAGTCCACGAGACAGCTTTCTGCGTCTACTGAACTTTTCCCAAAGTAGAAATACTTTGTCTGGAAGTTGAACATTGTCTGCCGCTGTCCAGACTGCTTTTGTCGTCCAACTCAGCAGCTTCTGCTTGAAGCTTTTGCCACGAAGGCTTCTCGATCCTTCTCTTGCTGAGTCGTCGTTTTAGTTGATACGGCTTCATTTTGAACTCTTGGGCCGAATGGTCTTGATGTGTTGACTTGGGCTTGACTTCCACTTTATGGGCCTTTGGGATTTTTAATCTCAATGTTTTATACACAATTAAACTTAACATTGAACAAACACATTAGTGTAATAAATCAAAGCATTTAAATTTAATGTGTTAGAATATTTTTATCATTACTTAAATAATTTTGTCAAATCAAAATCATGTGGAAAGGTGTTTCAACATAGTTTAGCTTGAATAATTGCATAAAGGAGTCAATAGAGGTCAAAAGAACTAAACTCATAAAGACTAACTGTTCTTAATCTTCATTGAATCTGAAATTCAACATATTTGAGGAAACAGCCCTTAGATCTAAGAGTCCAACACACCAATCAAGTGAGGAATTGAGCCAATACAATCGGACATTGTTTTTTCTTGAGAGGACCATCTTGAACAAGGAGTCCATGACTTGTTTTGGATGCCTGTTCGGACCTTAGGAAAGGAACTCAATACCAGCATGATTTGGGCATTAGGATATTCCCCAACAAACACATACGATCACCCTTCTCTCCATACCATTAGAACAACCACTTGAGCCCAACGTTTTCCTTGGTTAAACCATCTTGAACGACCGCCAGACCATCCTCAATCCCAAAAAGACCACCGAGAGGACCGTCGAATCCATAAAAAGTTTGAGCCAAGAAAATCATCATTTAAAAGTTTGTTCTATTATGAACTAAAATAAAAAGACAAGCCAACAAAGAAAAGAATCATTAGCACTCTTGTCTAAAAAACGTTCAACAGAACACAAAAACGATCATGGAAATCACACACCTCTGTTCTGGCTCAAAAACAAAAAAAATGAAATAAGCTCGACAGTCCTCATTAGCCAAAAATTGCCTTCACTACACACCCAATCACCCTAATCCCATTACAACCCGCAAAAGTCCCAATGAGGGTATAGGTTCCTATACAAAGTGTCAAACAGACCGATTCTCAAGTTCAATGGACACACCTGTTCTTGCATTGGTTGCATGAGGGAAATAATCAATACCCCAAACACATTCCCCTGGACTTGGTGATCGGGCTGCAAGTCAAACATGTTAAAATTTAGAATTCAACTGTAGAAGTGAACAAGGATAGTTGGAAACGATAAAGTTCTTTCTGGTTACATATTTTCTCCTGCTATTGCAAATATTTCTAGCTGTTCTAACCTCCATGAAAGTCAGTGCTGATATGAAGAGAGTGAACATCTCTATAAAGACAATTGTTTGAGGAGAAGCAATACATTGTTTTGGGGGTATTTTGATGAGTGTAAAATGTGTATAATATTTTATGGCAATTTTGGGAATAAACGAATAATAATGCAACATATCGTTCTCATAATACATTGTTTTTCTCAGATTGTTTATTATAGAGCAGCTGCCTATTCGGTAGCAAAATCCACACGGTGAACAAGCAGGAAAGGAGTGCGGACAAGCGAAGAACAAGGAAGAGAACAAGAACTCATGGGAACAATTTGTACCCGAGGAACTTGATCAATCATCCTTAAATCATTGGAGACCTTTTCGGAAGAAGAATTAATGCTGGAGGCATAACAACCATCCCCCACAGAAGAAATCATCAAGCATGGGCGGACTGCTGTGCTGCAGACTATTCCTGACTGTCAGAACAGTCTGCCAGACCATATCTTCTCTATTTTATTTTATCTTGAACAATCATTTCTGAACAATTTCGGGCTATTTAAGAGCCCTCATTTTGTATGTTGATCATTCAGATTTCCGGATCTGAAGCCTAGTTGTGTAACTTTGTTTTATGTGTTTTAATGCATTGTTGTTTTCTTCATTACACTTTTGTTTTATCTCATTCAACCATGAGTGAGTAATTCACTAAACAGGTATGCAACGGAGCAGAAACAGGTAAAAAGGGCAGGTTAACTCCCCTCTAAACTCATTAAGTATGTGTGGCTTGGCTGTTCAATGAGTAATTAACGTTAAATAGGAGCAGCTAACCTATTTTTAAGCAGAGCAATCACGAGGAGCCTCTCTTTGCAAAGATGAACTTTCATTGAGCACATTTAATTATGAAACAGAGACGTAATTAATTAAATGTTAAAGGTTTTAGTTGTTCTAGCTAAATGCTTTCCTGTTCTTAAAGCTTAGAGATACATTAATCTTAAGGAGACTTATTTTAATTGTCTCTAAAGAACGTTGGGAACAAGGGACACCTGACTCAACCGATTTTCGTGAAAGATACTTTAAGCCAAAACTGTTCCCACTCAATGAACAAGGAGTGGAGTGCCTGTTCTAAGACCTTTTTGTGTATGCTGTGTACCTGTTCTTTTCTCATTTGAAGTTAAACTTAATTCTTTGCTTATTTTAAGTATTATACTGTATCAAACCACCTTCAATCAACTTAAACGATTGGTTACTTTCAAAACTTGGCTATACGTACTTTTATGGGAGTGTGAGTGTGCCTGTTCTATCCTCGTGGAGATGATATCTACTTATCACTTTATTACTTGTACCTAGTGCACTTGCTAGTGTTCACGTTTTTAGGACAACAAAACCAAACCGAAAAACCGAATTCAATTAGTTCAGTTCGATATGCGGTTTAAACTGCACCGATGCACACCCCTACTTATGAACCTATTGAAAAAGTAGGTGGGACTAAAGTCTTAAAGACTGAGGATAAATGGATAAATGAAGATCTCAAGAAGCTGCAAATAAATGCTTCGACTATAAACATGTTTCACTGTGCTCTGGATGCTATAGAATAGAATTAGATCTCAAGTTGTGAGACGGTCCAAGAGATATGGAACAAACTGGAAGTAATCTATGAAGGTACCGGTAAAATACAAGAGTCAAAAGTAATCAGAATATGAGACTATATGAACTGTTTGAATGAAGGACGACGAAGGCATATCTGACATGAATGCAAGATTCACCAATATCATCAAAGAGCTTAAAAGGCTGGGAAAAGCTTTCTCATAAGAGGAACAAGACAAGAAGATGCTCAGAAGCCTTTCGAAGAGTTGGTAGGCCAAGAAAATGGCTATTGAGGAGGCTTAAAACTTGACGACCTACAAATATATGATGAGCTCATCTGATCTCCGATGACTCACGAAATCTCTATGAAAGAGCTTTGAAGTCAAGGAGAAGTTAAAGTATAAGAAGCAAGAATCAATAGTTCTGAAGGCAGACACTATTGACGAAAGCTCCACTAATGATGAATAAATGGCTACATCCACCCGCAAAATGAAGCGAATGTTCAGGAAAAATGATCAATATGGGAAGAAGCCATTCAGAAGGTATGAAAAGACCTGACATGAGTATGGTGATAGTAAGTTCAAAAAGGAATCCTAAAAGCCCATCACTTGCTTCGAATGTCATCAGCCAGGGAATATCAAGTCTAACGGCCCAACTTTCAAAAAGAGAAACGACATGGCAAGAAGGAAATGGTAGCCACTTGGAGCGACAATAATGAAACATCATCCTCTGAGTATGAAGCTACTGAAACGACAATTATAGGCTTCATGGCTGTAGAGATGAAAGCACCCAGAGCTGCTGAGGTTGCTGAGTCATCCAATACCTCCGATGAAAAAGAACTCGATCAGAACACTGAGATAAATTCCCTATCCTTATTTTGCAAAGAAATGATTAATTCCATGTGTGATCTTTATTCATTAGTGAAAAAGTTAATAAGAAGAGCAGGGCATTAAATAGAAGATGTGATGAGATAGAGGAAGTTAAACTCGGAGATATCTAATATCTTCTTTAATACAACACTCGTCAAGATTAAAATATTCAGATGACAATGAAGTTTGTCACTCAAGTCTATGAGGAGAATAAATCCCTTAGAAAGGACATCACATTAATTCAGAGTCATCTAGTGACTTAGAAGAGAAATAACCACCATCACTAGTATTCTAGAGGCAAAGCTTCGAGTCGGAAATGATGGAAACCACAATCGGAAGCTGTTTGCAACTTCTATGGTAAAGTAGGCCATGCTATCGAGTTATGCTAGTATAAAATGACTATTATGATCAATATGATGAACAAACTGTTAAGACTAACAAAAGAGGACTAAAAAAGACTTGAGTACCTGTGAAGAAATAATCATTTTGTATGTTAAAATAATTATAAATTTTGTAATGTAGAACTTATTTATTAAAATAAAAGCATCTCCAATAGAGTATAATGAACCACTCATTATACTCATTTATTAAACTTTCTTCCATTGGAGTGAATTTAATACATTGAGCATTTATCAACTACTCATTGTTTATTGAACTTTTACTTATTTTTATATATATTATTTTTATTTTTAAAATAATATGATAGGTTTAATTAATTGATGAATCTCTTGTGATTGATGAATCTATTATATGATTGAGTGGGTATAGAGTTTAACCATTTGCGTTAGATAAATTAATAAATGGATGATGTTATATGTATATTAAGTGGTTATGAGTATGTAGTATTGATGATTTCTTAGTAATAAAGATATTATAAAATTATCAAAATAGGAGGAGGATTATATGAATTTATAAAGTGATTTTTTTATCTCTAAATTTGATGGATGGCAATGAATAAAAAAATATAAAAAATTATAATAATGTTTAAACATATTATATTAAAAAATAAATAAAATTGATGAAAATAAATAATATTATTGTGTTCAGTAAAAATCATATTGAGATTATAATTTTCAAATTCAAAAGAAGAATTTCAAAATAATATTGTCATTCTTTTCTGATCAAACCAAGACACATGGAATATGTCCTTGGATTCCAAACCAGCTTCTTGTCAGCATCATTTCTACACCTTAAACCCATCTGATCACACCCACAACATCCCAAACCCGAACCCTGTTTTTATTTTCCTCCAAAGATGGTCCCTACTTCATGCTTCCAGGACACATTTGTAATATTTAGCAAAATCAGTTGCATTCATGTCATTTACTTAATAACTGCAGATCATTTTTTCATAACAATAAAATAATTAAAATTATAGAGAGAGAAAGTGTTAAGACACGTTTTTAGCCTCCTTCGTTGCCATTTCTCTGATCCCCCTCATTTTCTCGCCTCTCTGTTAACGATACAGAGAGAGAGAGAAAAGGGGCGAGAGAAACCAGACCTATAAGTAGCTTATTTCCTTCCTACTTTAACTCTCTCTCTCTCTCTCTCTCTCTCTCGCTCTCCACTACTCTCTGTGTGCGCGCGCGTATTTTCTCGTTGTTTCTTGAGGGAGAGTGTTTATAGTCGCGAAAGACTCTGTCTTTCCGCCTACATTTCTTCACCATGATCTCCTTGAAAAGCACTTTTTTGGTAATTTAAAACCGCATCCATTTCTCTTCTTACGATCTTTAGCTTCTGTGCTTAATCATCTTTTGATTTTATAATATAATATAGCATCGAACTATCAGCTTGCTTGTAGATTATTCTTTTGCTCGTTGTGTTTCTTTTAGCTGATTTTTAGATTATTATCTAGGTATGTTGTCGATTAGGTTTCTTCCTCTGGGTTTTATGAAGAATTGCAAATTACTTAATTTTTTTTGAAGGAATTGATCCTGTAGATTAGCCATATCTGGGCTTAATCTACTCGTATCTCTTCCACTTCAATTTATTCGGACCGAATTATTTGATTTACATAGATGTAAAACCCCTTGTTACTCATTTCGATTTCTGGGTTCCTTTGGTTATCAATTTACAACTATTTAGAATTTTTAATGTTGATAATTATTGATTCTCGATACACTTAAGTCACTCCAAGTTTTGTGGATTTCTGATCAGGGTAACGCGGGCATCTCCGGCTCGTACAGCCGTTTGTCGGCGAAGCAGAGAGGGCTAGCTCCTTCCAAATTGAAAGTAGTCGCGCTAAATCCAAATAGGGAGAGAAACGGTAGCGTTTTGATGGAAAGCACACTGCAGGAATTGAGAGATGGAGCCACTGTACTTGATTTGGACAACAAAGCCACCGTTGCTGGTGGAGTCCAAGATATATATGGCGAGGATTCAGCCACTGAGGACCAGCTTGTCACGCCTTGGTCGCTCTCGGTTGCTAGGTGAGTTCATGGATTATTTATTGTTTTACTAAATATAGATTTGTTTTTTTTTATTATTGATATTATTTCAATTTGGTGTGTTTCGATGATACCAATGTTTGGTTCCTTTTGATTTTTCATTTTATTCATCCGTGATATTGATGTTTTTAGCTTCTTATGCTGTTGATGTATGTGCATGTTTGAGTTGTTCTGTATCACCTATTGATTCTTTTTGTTTTGCGCTTTTTGGTAGCAAAAGGTGAGAACTGATTTTAGGTATAGAAACAAATAAAAGTCATGTATGATTTTTATTATTATTTCTTTTTATTTTTTTATTGCTTCCCTCACTCTCATGTTGAGACAAATTTATTAATTTATTAAGCATACTGCGTTATTATCTTAGTGCTTTCTTATGTTATGCTGTAGTGCTAGTGAATCCTTGATGGATTTTGATTGCTCTTATGCAAGCTTGTTTGTCTTTGTGATTCTGTGTTTTTTTTATAATAAAGTATGATTTGTCTACATAACCCAAAAAAAATAAAAAACAACCAAATTTTATAAGATATTGTTTAAATTGATTGAGCACGAGTATGCTTGCTGTTTGTAGCAATAGCTCTCTAGGCAGACCGAGCTGTATGAATTCTTCAGTTTCATGATTTCTTTCTTAGTTCTTTTGCTACTTTCTTAGTCTTTAATAATTTCATATGCTGACTTAAAGGTTATGCTGTTCTTTTTCCTTACCTACTCCTTGGTTCCTTTCTTATGTGCTATAGTGGGTATTCGTTGTTGCGGGATCCACACCACAACAAAGGACTTGCATTCAGTGATAAAGAGAGAGATGCCCACTACTTGCGTGGCCTTCTCCCTCCAACAGTAATTTCCCAGGATCTCCAGGTTATTTACTTGTTGCCCGTCTTTGTTTCACATACTTGATCTTATAAAATGCTGATGCAGTAATTGGTACTTTCCAGGTGAAGAAAATGATGCACATTATTCGACAATATCAACTTCCGCTCCAAAAGTACATGGCTATGATGGATCTTCAGGTATCTGCGAAGTTTCCCTGAATTCTGGGGTTAAATCTGTTTACTTGTGATAATTTTTCTATGCAAAGAATTGCTGCTGAGGCAACTTTGCCAGCCAAATGATTCATTGCATGACACGAGCAGCACTAATACTGTCTATTATCTCAGTGTTGTCAAATATAGAAAAGAAAAGGCAAATTACCTTCCAAAGCTGTTTTGCTCATTGTACTTTGTACTACTATGATTGATCCTATGAACGTTTAAAAATTCCTATTCTAGAATCATTGTTTTTGCTGCTTGCACTTCATTGTTCAGCTTTGATGGCAAGTATGAAACAAGTACATCACTGTTGCAGGAAACAAATGAAAGATTATTCTACAAGCTTCTCATTGAGAATGTTGAGGAGATGCTCCCTGTAGTGTACACTCCAACTGTTGGTGAGGCATGCCAAAAATATGGAAGTATCTTCAGTCGTCCGCAGGGTCTTTACATCAGCTTGAAAGAAAAGTAAATCACATAGCTATTTGTCATTCTTCAGTACTTCTTGGATTATCCATTTTGAAGCTGATAAATTGTCTTTTACAGGGGTAGAATTCTCGAAGTACTGAGGAATTGGCCTGAGAAGAATATTCAAGTCATTGTCGTGACTGATGGTGAGCGGATTTTGGGTTTGGGGGATCTTGGCTGTCAGGTGAGGAATATAACTATCTAAATACGCAGTCAAAAGTTCCTGTAATGTATTCTTTTACCCGTTCATCTCTCTCTTTCTCATGCACATACAGATGTAACTAACCAAATTTGATGCATAAATTTCTTAGGGAATGGGAATACCTGTGGGGAAACTTTCCTTGTATACAGCACTTGGTGGAGTTCGTCCTTCATATGTAAGTAACCACATAGAAGTGCTTGTTCATTCCCTTCTAATTTTAGTTTTTTTTCCCCTTCAAGTTTTTACTGTTATTTTAATGAGCCTGATAATCTAATGTATATTTAATATGTAATTCCAGTGCTTGCCTGTAACAATTGATGTGGGAACCAACAACGAGAAGTTGCTAAACGACGAGTTCTACATAGGACTCAAGCAAAGAAGGGCTACTGGGCAGGTATGAAACACTAACATAGCTGGGAATTGTGATGTTTTACTTGAGGTTTGCAGATTCTATATTGAATTTCCTAACATAATTTCTTCATTCCAGGAATATGATGAATTGCTACATGAATTTATGTCTGCAGTCAAGCAGAATTATGGTGAGAGAGTCCTCATTCAGGTAGTTAACCACAGGCTAAGACACTGATGATTTGATTACTATTGTACTTTAACCGTTTATTTGTTTGTTTTAGCTAAGTCCTCTTTTTATGAGCTGCCTTGTAAGTTTTAAATTGGATTTTAATCTGTGTAAAAAACTCCGCAGTTTGAAGACTTTGCAAACCACAATGCCTTTGACCTCCTTGCACAATATGGTACAACTCATCTTGTTTTCAACGATGATATTCAGGTGAATATTGATTGCATATTATAAAATTAGGAGGGTCATTGCTCTAATAATTGGTTGTTTTGTACCAGGGCACAGCATCTGTGGTTCTCTCAGGGCTTGTTGCGGCATTAAAGTTAGTTGGTGGTACCTTAGCTGACCACAAATTTTTATTTCTTGGTGCTGGAGAGGTGAATACTAATAATTATGTTTGTAGTTCAGAATTTATTGGTTTCTATAAGTAACATTGTATCATTATGTGCCAATGTTTCTCAACCTTGTCTGCTTCCAAACACCCCCTCTCCCCTTTCCTTCATTTTCTAGCATTGCATGTCAGCTACTCTGGTATGCTTTTATTGATATGTCAGATTGCTTAATTACAGGCTGGCACTGGGATTGCAGAACTTATAGCTTTAGAGATGTCCAAACAGGTGTATATCACTGTGACAAATCTGATCTTTCTTACTTTGCCTATTTATGATTGTGAACCCTCTAGAGCCAAAATAGATCTTAACAATTACAAGCTCATCATCCCTTGTACAGACAAAAATGCCAGTGGAAGAGACTCGCGAGAAGATTTGGCTCGTGGACTCAAAGGTAGTGAATGCCCATCGTGTTTCTAGCTTATTGAACTTGTGTTATTTTTTTTTCCTGTTTTCAGTTTGTCAGTTACGAATTTGCAAGTGAATTCCTGTGCAGGGGTTGATCGTTAAATCACGTAAGGAATCTCTCCAACATTTCAAGAAGCCATGGGCTCATGAACATGAACCTATAAATACACTTCTGGATGCTGTCAATGTTTGTATTTTTTACTCTCTCCCCCATCTTGTGGTGCAAGACAAAAATGTCTTCTAACTTTCTTTGATTTCTTGTCTGGTTTTCATCAGGACCTTAGGCCAACAGTTTTGATTGGAACATCTGGAGTAGGAAGAACATTTACTAAAGAAGTGGTTGAGGCTATGGCATCCTTCAATGAGGTATGAATCTGTCTCGATCTACTTTTGTGGTTGTTTGCACCATAATTACATAGAAGAGCCAAACAGTGGTACATAGTGATAAGTTAATCATATTATGTGTTTTTTGCATGCAGACACCTGTTATTCTTGCTCTTTCCAACCCAACTTCACAGTCTGAATGTACAGCTGAAGAAGCTTATACTTGGACTAAGGTACTAAAATATATAGCTTCTGTTGCTATTTATCCACACTAAAATCAGCACTCGCATGGGAAAGAACCATATGGTTTATGCTTAATTTGCTGTCTTGTCTTTAGAGACAGAGCACTGCTGCATTGTCAACAGCCTAACAATTCTTTATCTTCATAACTTTTAGGGCCGTGCCATTTTTGCTAGTGGAAGCCCATTTGCCCCTGTTGAATACGAGGGCAAAGTTTACGTGCCTGGTCAGGTAGAATTGTGAACATTGTGGATGATTTGTCATGTTCAAATAATTTATCTATTGGAAAATGACTTTGATTTAATTTTCCTTGTCCTTCAGGCAAACAATGCATACATATTTCCTGGATTTGGTCTTGGTTTAATCATGTCTGGTACTATCCGTGTTCACGATGATATGCTTCTGGCAGCATGTAAGTGGACGAAAAACCACCAAAAGCAAATTTACCTCAAGTGGCTACAGTTTAACTTGTTCATATATTGTTAAATATGGTTAACGAAGTAGTATTTCTTGTTGTTTGATGAGATGAATGTTTATGATTTATTTCGTTGCAGCTGAAGCTTTGGCTTCAGAGGTGACCCAGGAGAACTACGACAAAGGACTCATATACCCACCATTCACTAACATCAGAAAGATATCGGCAAATATTGCTGCCAAAGTGGCCGCTAAGGCTTATGAACTGGGTTAGTCCTTTGTGCTTATATTTTGTATGTCCAGGCAAAAAGACGTATATAAATTTACCCGACTTGCTATCAACTTGGTGCAGGTTTGGCTACTCGCCTCCCTCAGCCCAAGGATCTTGTGAAGCATGCAGAAAGCTGTATGTACAGCCCCTCTTACAGAAGTTACCGGTGATTCATGAAGTCACAAGGGAGTTTAATCCCAAAACTAAGCAGTGGGTAAAAAAGTAGTCAGTTTCAGTTATGTTACAATTATTTCCCCCACGTCTTCTTTTTTCTTTTAATATGATTTATGCTTTCTTTTATACGTTGTGGCTGGATAGGTGGTGGTAGTTGGAGGAATGCAATTGAATATATTAGGAAGAAAAAGTTGGAGTTGAAAAACCTCAGTTGAAAATGAAATGAAATTCAATGGCATCCCAATGATTAGGAATCCAGGAAGATGACATTGAAAAAATCCAATCAGGAACCACTGGATTAATATTGTGGGTTTTAAATTGAACAAAGTAGAATTGTTTTTAGTTTGACTGGAAATTGTGAACTTGTGCGTAGTTGAAATAGTATTTTTTCTTTTCATGATGCATAATGAGTATTGTGAAATTTTTTTGATGCTGAAAACTCTGAATCTCAAAGAAATTGAGAGAATCTGTATTAAGAATCTTTCACGTTTAAACAAGTATATGCAAACATTAAAAAATCATGTAACCAAGTCTCTTAACTTGTATTATGTTATTTTATGAAAAAGAAAGGATAAAAGGTTAATTTGGTCCCCAAATTCACAAGTCATTGCGGCCAATTGGCCTAAAAGAAAAGGCTTAATACATTGTGTACATTATGGCCTGTGAACTTGGTGATTGGCTTGGCCTAAAAGAAGGGGGTCAAATACATGATATTCAAAATTATAACTAAGTTATATCACCAAACTTAATTATTAATATACCATTATTTTCTATAAATTAATAGTTTAAAAATTCTAGATTCCAATTTATAAATCTAAAAAAATATATTTTGACTTGACATATTCCCTAAAAGAAGATAAATACATTATGGCCCGTGAACTTGGTAAACATGGCGAAATAAACTGGTTGGCTTCCTATATTTTGAAAATGTAAAGAAACCTATTGAACTAAGAAGTTCATATTGATAACCGACACATCTTGCATTTGAATATATCTTGCACTAGACTTGAAGCATGCTTCAAGCATGTAATGGGAATTAATTGAACTAAAAGTTTAATATGATAATTCTAATTCATCTTCATCTTTGAAAGCTAATTGGAATCATTTTACACATTAATATCTATTGATCAAACTAAAGTTCTTGTGTAAATCCAAGTGATATCACATATGAGCGAGTCAATTGGTCTTTGTGAAAGCTTCAAGCTATATAAATTTTTTTTGGAGTAAAATATAATATTATTAAGATCTCAATTGTTAGAAATTACCATACAAATTATTATGGCTTAATACATACGCAGTCTTCTGAACTTATCCTTTTTTTTTTTCATTTTACCCCTTAAACTTAAGGGACAACCTATTGACCTCATAAACTTTCAAAAAGCCGTTCAATTTACCCCTCCCTTCCGACGTGGCGCTGACCTGGCAAAATACAAAGCTGTAATAATCCAAGCGCCATGTCGGAGGGGAGAGGTAAGTTGGGTGACTTTTTGGAAGTTTAGGAGGTCAATAGATTGTCCTTTAAGTTTAGAGGGTAAAATGAAAAAAAGAGACAAGTTCAGGAGGTTGCGTATGTATTAAGCCAATTATTATTAATCTATATGTTAATTTAATAGTAATAAAATATGAAGTAAAAAATAATGACAGTGCTTAAGAAAAAAATACCTCATTTCACTTAACAATTATAGCACAAAAGGAGAGCTTTCAAAATTTATTTCACAATTTATCTTTTAATAATAATATGGTCGTTATCTGTTTCGTTCTCTTTAGTTTCCTGCAAACTTTCTTTCGTTCTTAGAATTAAATAAATTTTATATTTATTAAATTTAGATTTGTAGTAAAAAAGAGAATTTGGACCTCTAAAATATTTACTGCATCTAATTGAGATATAATGTAATATTAAATTATTGGTCCGATGTATGGATGTCGTAATCTGCCAGATGCATAGTAAAATCTCTAAGGCGACATGCATTTATTGCGACGACGGAGAGAAGAGATGTAGGGATTACCTACTTGCTATCTAATTATGGGAATTGAGATAACTTCCTCCACTTCAATTATTGTAAATTGCAAAATAAAGTTAGAGAAGAATCGATGCTGCAGTCCGATACTTAAATTGGAAATGACACATTTGATTGGAAATAAATAAGTTGGATGAGTAAATGAGATGAAAATATGAAGTAATATTACTTGGGATACAAGACAGGGTTCTCCCACAACGCTGGATACCAGAACCTTACTTACTCAAAAATGTCTTCAAGGTCGAGCCTCAACTGGATTCATACTCCTACTCCTAGCACCAATTACTGCAATTCTTTGCTAAATCCGTTAACTAGCTAACTCGATGGGAAAAATGGTGAGCTGAAAGCGAAGTAGAACTAACTATTGGAGTAGATAAAGCAGATTGAGACATTTCCAACTTCTATGCTCCAACTGATCTTTCTCGAAAGAAAGAGCTATTAATAGCTTTACATAGAATGTTTGTCATCATTACTTGATAGACTCTATATTTCCTAGTGGATTTGTCTTGATATCGGGAGGGTATTGGTGACCGACCCCTGATAGATGACGCATGTGATAGGAAGCATATCAACACAATTTAAGAACAACTGGATCTTTAGTAGAAGAAGTTGTATTCAAGGGAAGAATTAGAAATATGTTGGGGACTTCCACTATTAAGGAAAAAAATTTCCTCCATCTTTTGCAACATCACCCGGGTTTTCGACGGGTTAAAGAGTAAGGAGATCTTTCTATTTTAACATTTCTAATTTTGTACATATTGCTTTTATTGATCCACATGTTTAGATAATTTATCACGATACTAAAAAATGTAACTTTTGTAAACTGGAAATTGCAAGTTTAGATTTATTTTGTCTCTCTTCTGACTTGATTTTCTTCTCAATTTAGTTTTCCTTACCAGTGAGAAAAATTCAAAACAGAAAAAAAAAGATAAATCGAATAGTATACCAATGAAAGTAGAATAATTTTTTTTTGAATAAAGGTTGGGTAATACCCAATATTATTAAAAGCGAAAGTAAAAATTAACAACAGAGCATCCAGAAAACAACAACTAAACAAAGCGGAAAGAATCCCTACCTAAAGCATTATCGCGAAGGAGAAAAGAACAAAAATCCGAAATTCCATCCCACCAACAAAATTCCGAACTAACTCTACCAAAATCAGCCAACTTATCTGCAACCTGATTACCTTCCCTGAATACATGAGAAAAAAACTACTTCCATTTGTAACATATGCTCCAAACAGTTCTGCCAATCCACTCTCATAGTCCATGGAACCATCAATCGAGAACGAAACAGATGCACAACATAAGAAGAATTACTCTCAACCCAAAGCTTGCGCCACCTACGCAAAAAAGCATAAGAAATTGCAAATAAAACCGCCTGAAGGTCAGCCATGTGCACTAACGCACAATCCAGCGGGAAAGCATAAGACCCCAAAGAACCACCCGTGCGATCCCTAAAAACCCCACCACAACCCGCTAAGCCACCCACAACGGAAGCATCAGTGTTTGCCTTAACCCACAACGGCGGCGGCGGTTGCCAACGAACCGCAATAATCCACGGAGCACGACTGTACCTAGGCTGCAGACCCAAATTCAACAAAATATTCCTCTCCACCACTGAATTCCAAATGGTGTCAAAACCAAAAGAATCCGCACCTCTAATAGCCGCCCAAAGTGAGCGCAAACATAAATGAATGTTAGGAAACTGCTCACCAAAAATACAATCATTCCTAGTTTTCCAAATCACCCAAACTGCATTTACAATTGCACAATACCACAAACATCTTATTTGAGAGCTAAAGCGATGAGCAAAAGCATGCTGAATAAAACCTGACAAAGAAAGCGTTAGATTCAGTTCCAATTAATTATCCAGTTCCAATTAATTATGTAAATCCATATCTTATCTCTTGTTTCTTCATTTTTATTAAATAAGTTAAGGTGGAAGAGGGGGGGGTGGGGGTGGGGGTGGGGGTGAGATAGGTGATGAGTCTGACAATGACAAGATTGAAGTTTCCTTAGCTTTCTTGCTTATATAGGCATTGTTTGTTAATTTCCATTTTAATAGAATAAATCTTTTGGCCATGCTTAGGGAACTTTTAGTGGATTACTATATATAGTGATACCCAGCCCCAATTTCACACTTCCAGCCCCGACAAAAGACGTAACCGCCCTTTAGCCAAAAATTAAAAATTCCAAACCCTCCCAAATACATTTTGTTCCGAAATCAAAGACAACACGTTTGATGGAGAGCGATCCATTATCACCGCGAAGAGATGAGAATGACGCTGTCCCTGAAGTCGAGGTATTTTTCCGATTGAACTTTTATTGATTTCTGTAATTTTTTTGCAAAAAAAATCACTGTTACGGCCCACGGGCATGTGAGCATCACGCCTCACCATGTGGTGAGGCGTTTGAATATTACGCTCCACCCTGTGGTGGGGCGTGATGTTCATACGCCCCACCATGTGGTGAGACGTGATGTTCATACGCCCCACCATGTGGTGAGGTGTGATGTTCATACGCCCCACCACATGGTGAGGCGTGATGCTCACACGCCCGAGCCTATTTTTGGCGAATTTTCGGGTTTAGACACTGTAACGTTGTAGAAATGTCGCGTATTGGAATGTAATGTTCGTTATTTATCATTTGCAGGAGGTTTCGTTTGAAGATTTTGGCGAAAACGACATTGATTAAAGTTCGCATTTTTTTCCCACACAAACGTTTCAAACATACCATGAAGCTGTTAACTGGGAAAAACAGACGGCAATTGGGATCGGCTTCGAGTTAACCACAACGTCGCACAAGACAGGGGCAAGTCAAAATGGATATTGGTTAAATGTGCTCATGGTATTAAGAATTATTGAAGGAAAAAGGAAATGGATATGGAGGAAGTAGTACGGAGGGATACAAAAACGAAGTACTGTGGTTGCAAATTCCAGATAAAGGTTCTAGAAATCGCTGAATTAGGCGGTTGGGTGGTGAATGGGATTGCTGGAGATAGAGGACAACACTGTCATCAGTTGGCTGTATATCGTCAGGGCTACAAATAGATGAGCGGACTAAGCCCGGGTTCCAAAATTTTTTTTCGTCAAATGAGTGCAGCTCAAGCTAAGCCTTGTGCTATTTTTGCTGCAATCAAAGAAAAACATCCGGGGGATTGCCCGACACAAAGACATGTTTATAACTACAGGGAAAAAATCAGGACTGAGAGATTTGAGGGTCGGGATGTAATCGGTCAGTTTTATCGGCTTGCTATAGATAAGGAATACATACATTGGACGCAAGCGACGCAGGACAGTAATATTGTGACTCACTTATTTATGGCACATCCTACATCGAGCACACTGTTCTGATCTTATTACTTGTTTGTTGGTATGGATTCAACATATAAAACAAACAAGTATAAGATGCCATTCTTTGAGATCATTGGAATGACGCCTTCAAACAAAAACTTCTTGATCGCCTATGCAATCATGAAGGATGAAACTGAGGGAAGTTATATGTGGGTGTTACAAAAATTGAAGCTTTTGCTCCAATCTGATGTGCATCCGACAGCCATTGCTACAGACTGGGAGTTAGGCCGGATGAGATCGGTTCGTGAGGTATTTCCTCATAGTCATCATCTATTGTGCACATGGCATATTAATAAAGATGTGGAGGATAGAGTAGGCAAGTTGTGTGGCTTGAAGGTTTTTGGTGAAATTTTTAAGAATTCCAAATGGAAAAGTATAATTGAAGCCCCGACAGTAGCCGCATATGAGGTGGCAGTGGTATCCATGAAGAATACTACTGCCAACTGGCCTCATGTGATAGAGTACGTGGAGACCACATGGCTAGTGCATAAAGAGAAGTTCTGTCGAGCATGGACGAACAAGGTGTTGCACTTAGGAAACACCACAACTTATCGAGTGGAGAGTTCACATGCACAGTTGAAACAATGGTTGAATTCATCTACTGGTGCACTCGATACAGTGTGGGTGAAGGTGCACAAGGACATTAAGGCTCATATCGATGCGATCAAGTAAGACATTTATTATGTTATTTAATTTAATCTTTTAAATTTTAATACATTAGTTTTGTAATCCTTTACTATATATAATCAGATACTCACTCGAGGACTCGAGAAGAAGATCTGCGGTGGCTCACTGTAAAGAACCTTTCCAGTACCTCGACTTACACGTTTCACATTACTATTTGCGTGTACTGAATGATGAGCTCAAACGTATGCACGTATTGAGTATGGATATGGTAAGTGAATGCGGATGCGTGTTGCCCATGACTCATGGCATTCCATGTGCATGTGAGCTTAAAACGTATATTGACACGGACACATCGGTCCGTGTGGACTGCATCCATCCTTTTTGGAGATCTCTTGCATTTGAAGGTTTGAGTGACATACCAGTTACTGCTCCCGTATATGCTGACGGGTCTGAGGATCACCGGTTTTTTCACACTCTTGTGGAAAAGGTTGAAAAATTAGATCATTCAATGGTGCGTAGCATATTAATGATGATTCATGATTAGATAAACCCGGATCAAAGTGGCTTCAAACAACTCGAGGTCAAAGACACTGTTAGGGGTAGACCAAAGGGGAATTCATCAACGAAGCGGAATCCGAGTGCATGGGAGTACAGTCAGGCACCACGAGGTCATGCACGGTCCTCTCCTTCGAGGAGTAGTCGTAGTCGAGGCCAATCCTCATCCTCATCTGTGCATAACAACGAGATACCAGGTATATTTTATTTTAGTAATATATATGTTGAAGTTAAAGTAAATATATTATCGCTCACGAATTTCATATATTAATATTTTCAGCCGGATTTGATGCAGATATCGCCGGTTACCACCATTTACATCGGGTTCAAGGGCTCATCATACCATTTGTTACTGGATACCATGATGTTGTATCAGATGGTAACTATGGATTTCATGTATTAGCCGATGCCATCACCTATAACCAGGAGGAGTGGAAGCTGATGAGAGTGCTCATAGAGAATGAGATGCGGGCACATTGTGATCTGTATGCGCCAGTGTTCTGGAACGGATTCGATGCTGCCCTCACGCATATTAGATGGGCAGGAGTGGGGTGTGGTGAGTCCCACTAGGTGGTGAGTCCGGATGACTTATATGCTGCTGCATCTGTATTGAATGCAGTAATATTCCTTTTTACTACATCACAGTTAGGATGTTGCACTATACTGCCGATGCATTCAGACAATGGAAGACCACCAGAGCGAGAGATTGTGATTTGTCATTTGGGGAGTTATGAACACTACATACGTCTTTATTTAAGACCTGGATTTCCAGTGCCTCCCATTGCCACCCAATAGCGTACATTTCATGATCCGAGTGTTCGTCACTTAGACAATCTATACGCTGAAAGGAGAGCGGCTTGGACTAGATTATATTAGTTTTACGTGTTGTAATTAATAATATTTATTCATGAACTTATATTATTGTTACTGATTTTAGTTAAAATTGTATGGTATTTATAGGTTTTAAGTACAATTGTGTAGTTACGGGTTTAATGACCTATTTACGGGTTTAATGGCCTTTTTTTTCATTTCAGCCACGCGAGCGTGTGGCTATCACGCTTCACCGTGTGGTCGGGCATGTGGCTATCACGTCTCATCGCGTGGTCGGGCGTGATAGCCACATGCCTCACCATGTGGTCGGGCATGATAGACACACGCCCGACCACATGGAAAGGCGTTTGGCTATCACGCCCGACCACGCGGTGAGGCATGATAGCCACACGCCCGCGTGACGGAAAGGCAATAAAAATAGCTTTTTCACCCCCATAACCCATGAAAGGGCATTTTTGTCCTTTCACGAGGATGGGTGTGGGAATTTTGGGCTAGGTTTAACAACACCCAACTTTTATTACCTAGTTTTTATCTACGTACATTTTATTATTTTATGGATCTATTAATTAAATACGAATTAATTTGATCCCTTTATTGAATAGCTAAACGATCATTTGCTTAACTTTGTTGTTATCAATTCATGTTAATTGATGGGTTTATAATTGACCCTAATAACCATATTTTATTTCACTAAAAATGGGCTTATGGGCTGTTAATTGTTATCAATTTAGGACTAAAGGACCCTTATTGCAGATTTTGTGAAGAAAAATAGAAACAGCTGTCAAACAGCCTGTTGCAGGAAAAAGTAAAGGAAAATCTATGGACCAAAGGGCAATAACGTGTAAAGAGAAGGAAGACAGCCAAGCAAAGAGGTGGGACCAGTGGAGATCTAGCTTGCTGAAGAAGATTTGGGCCTTGAAGTGTTCAAGTGGCCATAATCTATCAGAACGGTCTGCTTTAGTGTACTTTCTATTATATTTTTTTTTCTTCCCTCCTAGTTAAATAGACTACTGTGAAAGGAGAGAGGGATGACTTTTTGGAGATCTGAAACTTCATCTTCCATGGGAGTTCCTTTAATTTCAGACCTAACTCCATTAATGGAGAGTTATTGTAGTTTCTGTGATTGTTCACTCATCATTATGAGTGAGTAGTAAACCGAACGGGTTCGACCAGCAAGGGCTGGTTATGTAAGTCTTCTATTTTCTTTTTATGAATGAATGATGCTTTATGTTGTTTTGCTTGATAAAGATTTCACTCCATTGCTAAATGCATGTATCTTAGTGTTAGATGAATGATAGGGAACTGCTTTCATCTTCACAGAACCTTTTATCAAACGTCCAAACCCCGACACAGGAATGTTAGGGGGTTGTATCAAGGGTTTTCTTAACAGAAATGCTGTTTCGATCGTAATGCAAGAAAGAACCAACATTAAGGATGCTTAACGTTGTAGTACATCTTAGAATCTTAAGAACACACGAGAGTTGACTTAAGTGAGCCTTAAAGCAGAATAAATAGGATGTTTAGAGACTGAAAGTAACCTGTTCCACTGTGGCCTAGCCTGTTCTATCTTTTTTATCATTATCAAAACTCATTTTATTACACTGAATCTCTTAATTAGTATTGCTGTTACCACATCACAATATTTCTCAACTAAAGGAAATCACACACCATAAACACCCTGTTATGCAAGGTTTTTCTAGTAAAATTTGGTCATCAATCCCTATGGAGACGATACTCTACTTATTATTTTATTACTTGTATCTAGTGCACTTGCTAGAGTCTGTTCAGAGGACAACAAGTTTTTGGCGCCGTTGTCGGGGATTGAAAGCAACAATTTTATCTGAAAATTTCTGTGAAACAAGGTGTTTTTAATTTGTTTGTTCTAATAGTACAGTCAAAGGTAAGTCTTTCTTACAGTCTATGCGTAGAGCTGGACCGCCAGCCTTTCCTATCGATCTTGAGTTAGAAAGAACGTGTGAAGGAACTAGGCAGCAGTTAGACGAGCAAGACAAAGAGAAAGGCAGAGGCAAAGAAGAATGGCCGGAAGAATACCAGAACAACCTGCTCCAGAAGGAGAAGGTGAAAACAATAATCCACCAGTCATAAGAATTAGAGACTATTCAAGACCTACCACTGAAGGGCACTCATCATGTATTGTGCTGCCTAATGAGGGGAACAACCTGTTCGAAATCAAGCCATCCATGATACAAATGCTTCAAGCTGTTGTTCAGTTCGGTGGATACCACAATGAAGACCCCAATGCTCATATTTAGGATTTTGTTGAAATGTGTAACACTTTCAGAAAAAATAGGGGGGTAGCCGATGATGTTATAAGGTTAAAGTTGTTTCCTTTCTCTCTAAAGGATAAAGCAAGAATTTGGTTGAAGAACCTTCAACCCGGATCAATAACTACTTGGCAAGAGATGGCTAGTGCGTTCTTGATGAAGTATTTCCCACCAAGGCAAGCTATCAAGTTGAGAAATGAGGTTTCTCATTTTATGCAAGAAGAAGATGAGTCGTTAGCCGAGGCTTGGGAACGTTACAAGGAGCTCTTGAGAAGGGTACCAAACCATGGCATTCCCATGTGGATGCAAGTTCAGAATTTCTACAATGGAGTCATCAATACTTATAAAATTCAAATTGAGTCCATTGCAAATGGTAACCCTGAAGATCTTGAACCATAAGCTCTATATGATCTCATTGAAAGGGTGGTCAGTACAAGTTACAATTGGCACTCGGTGAGGAGTGATGGGAAGAAGATTTCAGATTCTGATGTTGTTTTAAAGCTGACAACTCAGGTGGAACAGCTTGCTAAGCAAATCAGCAAGATGAATGTGTCTTCCATTCACAGTGAACCTCCATTTTCTGATGAATGTGACTTTTGTGGTGGTCCCCATTTCAATATCAACTGCCCATGAGTTAAACCGAGAAAAGCCAACCAAGAACAATGTCATTATGTTGGGTACAATCAAAGAAATCCACCCAATCCGTACTCAAACACATATAATTCCGGTTCCATGAATCATCCCAACTTTGAGTGGACCCAGCAGCAAAATCAGCAAGAACAACCTAGATTCCAGCAGCAACAAAGAGGTCAATACCAACAACAACCTCAACAACAATACAAACAACCTGTTCAGGCTAAAGAAGAGGTTGAGCCAGATTTGAAAACCATGATGATGCAATTCATTAAGCAAACTCAAGCTTCCATCAAGAATCTTGAGATTCAAATGCATCAATTGGCATCATCATCCTCATCCAAGGGAAATGGTGTCATTCCAAGCAATACTGAGCCTAATCCTAAAGGAGATGTCATGGCTATCACGTTGAAGTATGGTAAAGAAATCTCTGCCCCTATTAAAACTAAAAAAGTTGTTGATGTTGCAGGTACCTCAAAAGAAGCTGAAACTGTTAAGGAACAAACTGTTCCAGAGGCCACCAGGCATGTTGCTAAAGAACATAAGCCTATTCAAGTTCAGGAGGAACTTGGGGAGAAGTATATTCCACCTCCTCCCTATGTACCACCTGTTCCTTATCCAGCAAGGCTTGTGAATCAAAAGTTGAAGGAGCAAAACTCCAAAAGCCTTGATACATTGAGAAAGTTACACATCAACATTCCATTTGTGGAAGCTCTGGCTCAGATGCCAAAGTATGCCAAGTTCTTGAAGGATATTCTATCCAACAAGAAAAAGCTTGAGAACATCTCCATGATCCAACTGAATCGAGATTGTTCCTCAATACCGCAGAACAAGCAGCAACTTCCTAAAAAGCTCAAAGATCCAAGGAGTTTCTCAATCCCTTGTTCCATTGGTAAATTGAATATTGAAAATGCATTGTGTGACCTTGGATCTAATATCAATCTCATGCCGTATTCTGTTTATGCTAAGCTAGGCTTGGGAGAACCTCAACCTACTAGGATGTTGATTCAATTAGCAGATAGATCTGTATGTTATCCTAGGGGAATTGTGGAGGATGTGCTAGTTAAAATAGAGAAATTCATATTACCCGTAGACTTTATTATCATGGACATAGATGAGGATTTGCATGTGCCCATCATTTTAGGGAGACCATTTTTAGCTACGGGTAGGGCCTTGATAGATGTTGAAAATGGACAATTGTTTTTAAGGATAAATGGTGAAGAAATAATTTTTAGGATGAATGAGGCCATGAGGCGTGCTAACTCAAGTGATGATACATGCTATTTTTTGGATGCATGCCACACCTCGTCTGTTTTGCAGGACTATCACCAAGACACTTTGGAAACACTCCTGGGGAAGAAGTGAATATCTGTGAAGGAACAAGCTATTCCCTAGAAACAGCAACAAAACCACCACTTCCACCAAACACAATTGGGCCCTCACACAAAGAACCACCTGATATACCCACCCCCAAAAGGTGGCGTGATAAAAAGATTCAAGGGAAGGAATTCCATAAAGGGCAGAAAGTGCTCTTGTATAATTCCAGGTTGAGACTGTTCCCTGGAAAATTGAAGTGCAGATGGTCTGGACCTTACATTGTGAACAAGGTGTTCTTTCATGGGGCTGTAGAAATTGTTAAACCAGGAAATGAATCTTTCAAAGTTAACGACCAGAGGTTGAAACCCTACCTTGCACATGAGGTCCTAATAGTTGAGACCGTCCACTTCCAGGATCCACCATGATTCAAAGAGAACAGTGTGTTTGCTGCAAACACCAATTGCAGCAAACTAATTGGGTAACCCCCAATTTATCTATCCCTTAGTTAGATTTGTGTTAAATTTCTTTTTAATTTTGTTATTTTTATGCACTAACATGACTAATGTTGAATTTTGTGGTCCTTCCCAAATTTTGTTGGCAAAGGTTTTAAACTTTCATTTCCTAAAATTAGGTTTGAGTTTGAACTTTTACCAAATTAATTTGGGGGTGTTTGCTGTCTTCCTCTTACGGTAACGAATCTAACCCTACTTCTAATTTCTTGCTTACTGCATGCTTGTTGATAATCTGCAATTTCCACTCTCACGGCGTTTAAGTTTAACATTGAGGACAATGTTATATTTTAATTTGGGGGTGGGGAAAAGAAAATGAATATCTTGACATATTTGTTGTGAGAACGTGATAAAAGCCCTAAAATTTTGATGAAAACTGTGATTGAAAGGTGAAATTAGCTTGTGAGAATTTGAGGAAACTCAAAATTAAACACTTGCTTGATATGGTTGTTAGTGTGTCATTCGAACCCCAAATGTTGTGTCATTCCCTTTCTTTTTCTGTCTTGTAAATGTTAGTACATGTTCGTAGTTTTTCTTAATTCCTCGTACTTCGTGTTAAATGTTTAAAAATTCTGTGTTGTTCTCTATTTCTGAACAGCATGTTCTGTTTCTAGTTTTTGCTCTCTGTTTTCCCTTTCTTTCTGTATATAGCAGCAGAATAATATATATATATATTTATTAAAGAAAAAAGACTTTCAATTGCCAATCAATGATTGCATGCTTGCACCTCAAATTTAGTATGTGGTGAACCCAGTGATAATTCAATTTTCAAAAGATAGAAGTTCTGAAAATTTTTAGGTTTTAATTCAAAATTCAATTAGAGGACCTTAAGCCCTAGTGCATGTAAAAGCCCTAAATTGTGAGAACTTAAGCCTACATTAGCATGTAAATGCATTGATTCTTTGTGAGAGGGCTAGTACATATTGTCTTTAGGTAGGTTTTGCTTTGGTTGCCTAGTCAAAATGGTAAAATTTTGGAAGAACATAGGATGAAAAAGGCATTTAGATCCCAAATTCACTCCATAAAAAGCTTACCCGTGCATTGCACTCACAGTTTTAGGATAACCAACTTGTGCCTTAACCTATTCTTTCTTAAACACTACTTAAAGGAACCAATTCCCTTCACTTTAATCCCAAAACGCCTTGAATTTGTCTCATGCCTCAGAACAAGCTGCTCTAGTTAAAGAAAAATACATTTTTGAGAAAATCTGAGTGTATAAAGATAAAATTGTTGAAATGATAACATTTGAGGGATGATGATGGAGTGAGGACCACTTTCTGAATAAGGTTAAAAGAAAAAAAAAATCCCAAATAGGAATTTTAGAAGATAACAAAAATATCTTTGAATAAAGTCTTTCATTTTCAGGACACATGTTCATATCTTGAGCCTGAAATGAAATGTTTGGATGGTTGTCTTTTGTCTGTTTGAAGAATAGTTTGGCCAATTGTTAGACGAGGTGCCGCGGCCTAATCTCCCGGGCGGACCGGGGGGTGGACAACCTCATGGCGACGTAAGCGGTGATTGGCGCCGAAAGCAACCAATCGTGGAATCAAGCTGCTCGGTAGGACCGGAGCTCGGAGATATGGAAGAGTCGCCACCCACGAATGGGAAAATGAACACCGATCCCTTGTGGGAGACCGGTGTGGGTTCGAGAAACTTAGGTACGAGCCGAGAAGGCTAGCTCCTTTCCGGAGAAAGGCTACTAGGCACCCCGACATCGCCCGGTTATGAACCACCAGCCTCCTACTCAGCATGTTAGGCGATAACGGACTAATCGTATACTTCTTTAAGTTTAAAATTCATTTGAAACCTTTTCTTTCTCTTTTTAGAAACCGTTTTGAGCATATATTATTGAAAAGCCACATTGGTAAAGAATCACCCATTTATATTATACATACACAGAGAAGGGGGGAAGAAAGAAGTGGTTTACGACTTTATTTAAATGTCATGTTGTGTGTTTACTCTATACCAACTTATTTCCCCAAAACGAGTTTATTTACATGGTTCGCACCTTAATCGCCGTTGGAACGATTTTAGGTGCGTTTCAAAACACCGTTTGATGAAGTTCACCCGAATCGCCGTTGGAACGACTCGAGTGTTTGAAAACGTTAGGATAAAAACCTTTTAATAGGAAAACATGATTAAACATACAAGCCAATTTTATTTTGTACAAACCCTTTAAGAAAATGATTCAAAAACTCTATTATTCACAAAGAAAACGATTTTAGTTACAATGTTCGCTTAATCCGCCTTTGGAACGGATTAAGGTTTTAAAACGTGATGTTTTGGAACCAATTTTGAAATATTAACAAAAATAACTCCATTTATTTACATTAGGAACCTCTAAAAATTCATTAGTTTAAATGATTAAGTTGAAAAACTCTCTTTTTGTGATTTATTTTCCCCTTTTATTTAATGGACTTTTCACCCATTATAATTACAATAATAAACCCACTTAAACCAAGATTCACACTCAAATAAAGCCCATTTGAAACATGAACCCATAAATGGTCCAAAAGAATAAAGAAAGTATTTTAAGCATATATATATACATCCAAATCAAAAGAGAATATGAAAATAAGAGTTAATAAAAAAGAAACTATACATATATGAAAATACTAGGTATAATATATTTATACTTTAAAAGACGTGAAAATAGTAAATAAACTCCATAAATAAGAAAATAACATTTATCCAAAATAATTTCATTTAATAAAATAACCCAAATGTCCCAAAACTACATATATACATAACTATTATAGTTTTAAATATAAAAAATAACATATACTAATATCTATTAATTCTCCCAAAATACCCAAGTAAATAACCTTCAAAATAAAATCTAATATAACTCAAATGAATAAAAAGAATATATATATACATATACTTATATTTAAAATTGAATACAAAATGATACGTAAACATCCTAAATAATTATATAGACTAAATATCTAAAATAGTTTGAAAAACATATATTACATAATTATATCTATATATATAAGGGTTAAAAGCTTAAAAGTTAAGAAAAAGGGACTGAAATGGCATTTTTTACGTTTTGGCAGATTTACCGACGGAAAATCCATCGGTAAACAGCAATTAGTGACAGAAATGGCAAATTACAACAGCACTCCAATTATTTTCAGATTTATTCAAAAGCTTTAAATTAAATCTAATTCAACCGCTTTGGATTTCCGAACTACCAAAAATGGATCATAGTCAATAACGGAAGTTCCTAAAATGATGTTTTTTATTTTAAAACATTATTTGGAAATTTCTTTTAGATTAAAAAAAAAACTTATAATCTCAACGTTTTTCGATACCCGAACTACCTTTTTATCGGATCATGGTTCGTATTGGGACATCAAAATGAGGTTTTTTATTTTAAAACAAAACCGAATTTTATTCAACACGAAACGAAAATTAAATAAATACGCTAATTAAATAAAACGTGACAAAATAAATGAATAACTAAATAAATAAAAACTATAGCATAAAAATAAATAGAAGGAGAAGATAAATAAAATAAAAGAGTCTAGTCCTCGGATAATACCTTAAATTCGGTATCTGATAGTCGAAGCCGATTGATTCCACGAGTTGCGATCTCCCGTTTTTTATATTTTTTAGTAAAAATTTAACTTTAGGAACTTTGGAATTTTTGAGAAAAAAAATATTTTTCTCAAAAAAAAATTTCACTTTCTCTCTCTAAAAATGTATAGAGTGAGAAAGGCTCCAAAGAAAATCCTCCCTCTTCATTGGGATCCGTGCCCCTTTTATAGGGAAATGGGTCCCGAAAGCTTTGGGCGACGCCCGAGCAAAATCGGGCGTCGCCCAAAGCTGTTGGGCGGCCGCCCAACGATTGTTGGGCGGCCACCCAACGATTGTTGGGCGGTCGCCCAACGATTGTTGGGCGGTCGCCCAACAGCGTTGGGCGAGCGCCCAACGCGAGGTTGGGCGCGCGCGCCCAACTACCGTTGGGCGTCCGCCCGACGCGGTTGGGCGCTCGCGCCCGCCTACCATTGGGCTTCCGCCCGACGCGGTCGGGCACTCGCTCAACGGCCGCCGGGGCGCGTCCCACGTCGTCGAGCTCGTGCTCCGCATCGTCGGGCGTTCACGCGTCGTGACCGCCGAACGCGTGTTCTGCGCTACCGGGCGCACCCGCCTCGTGGCTGACGAGCGCACGTCCCGTGCCGCCAAGCTCGTGTCTTGCTCGGACACCGAGCGCGTACCATTCATGGTTGGATGCGTGCGTCCGATAGACGTCGAGCGCGCGCTTTGCGTCGTCGAGTGGGCGTCCGACTGTCGTCGAACGCGCGCCGGCCGCCGCTAAGCACTCGCACCGTGCCGTTAAGCATTCGCGGGCTATCCGATCGACAACAGCGACCGACCGTAACTTATTTATTTTATTTATTTATTATTTTTTCTTTTTTTTTTGAAACTTTTAGAATCAATCGCTTCAACCGTCTTGTTTCCAGGTTTTCGTCACAGGTCCTCCGACTCGGTGTCTACAGTTGCCCCTACTTTTCTATTTTGACAGTGATGTGTGTGTTTTGAAAACGTTTTTTGCTAACGTAACACATGCAATGTAAAACATATAAAAGTAAAAGACACGTAAAGAGTAGGAGGAAGCATACCTGACCTTCGCGCTACGCGCTCTGGTGTCGTTCTCTGATTCCTTCCGTTGTCGCCTCTGGAGCGGCCGTCGACGAATGTTCTTTTCTCGGAATCTAGCGTACGTTGGTTATGGGTAAGAATGGCTCAAAAGCAATTTCGGTCTACGACCGTTAATGGGATGGCTCAAAAGCAACTCAGGTCTGCGACCGCGAGTAAGATGGCTCAAAAGCGACCCTGGTCCACGACCGCGGGTAAAATGGCTCAAAAGCAACTCCGGTCTGCGACCGTGAGTCAGATGGCTCAAAAGCAACTCTGGTCTGCGACCGTGAGTAAGATGGCTCAAAAGAAACCCTGGTCCACGACCGCGGGTAATATGGCTCAAAAGCGACCCTGGTCCACGACCGCGGGTGATATGGCTCAAAAGCAACTCCGGTCTACGACCGCGAGTCAGATGGCTCAAAAGCAACTCCGGTCTGCGACCGTGAGTCAGATGGCTCAAAAGCGACCCTGGTCCACGACCGCGGGTAATATGGCTCAAAAGCGACCCTGGTCCACGACCGTGGGTAATATGGCTCAAAAGCAATTCAGGTCTGCGACCATGAGTCATATGGCTCAAAAGCGGGGATTGTTTTTGGATTTTCATACAACACTGTTGTCTGTATTTTCTCACTGGAGCTATCATCTCAGAGGTTCAATGGGAACGTGTTTTAGTCTGAAATGATATAGACTAATGATTGTTTTTCTATTGATTGTCGTCTGTACTTTGACTGGTGTCACTGTTCTGTAAAAATTGACTGTTGTCTAGAGTTCATGTCTTGACAATATTGGTCGCTGTCTGGGAGAAATGCAGGCTGAAACGGACTGCAAATCGGAGGTCTGTGCACCTAGTAATTAATTATTTACTTTTTACCTTTATGTCAAATCGTACCTTTTTCACTATCTACGGGAATGCCATTCCCTCTCCCTATATAAAGTGGTGGGGTTTCATTTCAATCCCACACCTTCTCTCTCTTCTTTCTCTCTCTAGACTTCGATTTGGATTATCCTCGGGATGGATTTGGATGAATGCGATGGCACAAGAGGCATGGATGAGGTTTACGTGAACCTAGATAGAGTGGACCCTTTCCACGACCCTACGACGCATCTGAGCCGGACACACTGCAACGAGGTAAGTGATTTCTCACTTTTGTTTGATTCAAATTTTAGTCTTTAGTATTCCTATCCGAACATGATTTGCATGCTAACTTTTAGATTGCCTTAGAGGACTTTAGCTAGAAAACACGAATTTCTTCACTTACAAGTAACACTTGTTTACTTCTGCGTAAGAATGCGCGCTATATGCATATGAATAGTAATCCTACGAATTTATGCATGCTAACAGTAAAAATAACGTGAATAGTAAAAACGTGAATAGTGCATGTGAATAGTAAAAACGTGAATAGTGACAACTTAACTAATGCACGTGAATAGTGAGAACTTAACTAATGCATGTGAATAGTAAAACTTAACTAATGCACGTGAATAGTAAAAACGTGAATAGTGCACATGAATAGTAGAAATGTGAATAGTGAAAACTTAACTAATGCACGTGAATAGTAAAAACGTGAATAGTGCACGTGAATAGTAAAAATGTGAATAGTGAAAACTTAACTAATGCACATGAATAATAAACTTAACCTATGCTCCTTGTCAATGCGGACGAGAGTGGATTAAAGAATTAACTAAACCTTACATGAGCGACCCTAAAGGAGAGACTTTTACAGAAAGTTGGCCCTAATTGACCAGATGTCTCTAGGTTAGATAATGAAAGAATGCCTAGTCTTAACGCGTCCTCACTAATTGCATGCTTTAGGAACTGTATTTAAATTTTCTTGTCTTGTTCTTTCTAGTTTATTGAGATTTCAGGGACCACCGTCGAGATTCACTCGTGGTATGCTAGGCTGGGTGCCGCGGCGAGAGCCCGCGTGCGCGAGTTGGGCTTCGAGCCTTTTATTGCAGCGTTGCCCCGCACCAACGGGGTATGTGATCGTTTTGGCCTACGGGCCTTATGTGAGCGGTGGGTTGACTCGACCCACATCTTCCACCTTTCTTTTGGGGAGATGACCATCTCGCCCAGAGATTTTTCACTGCTGACAGGGTTACGAGGGAGCAGCACTCCCGTTCCCTTTCATTTCGATATGATGCGACCACGAGTCGACCTTGCTAGGCTTGCTGCCTTGATTGGACCGGGAGTTCGCCCATGCGCCAAATCTACTCCGGCGAAGTTTATTTCCATCGCGAGCCTTTTGAGTCGGCGAGATTTTTGTGAGACCGACGATACCTACTTGGCGGTTCGTAGCTTCTTGGTATATACTCTGAGTGAGACGATTTTCCGCACGAAGGGCGGGAAGGTACACGCGGGTCTCATTCAGGCACTCAGCGATCTGGATGCGGCGGCTTCCTATGATTGGGCGGGGGCAGGCTTAGCCTTTCTCTACAAGTTTTTGGATCTGACTTGCCGGAAGCGCAAGGATTTCGGTGGTTACACCTTCGCTTTGCTGGTACGCGACGCCTTTTTGACTTACCCGTCTTATCTTCTTTGCGTCTTTCACACTCCTAATCCTTGTTTTTACCGTAGGTGTGGGCGTATGAGAGGCATATTCTTTCTAGCCGGTCTCGACCTCGACCGAGAGTACCGAGGCTGCCTCTCATGACCCGGTGGAGAGATTTCGACTTGGGTGCCAAGAGGACACGGACGGTGCCGCGACTTCTAGATTGGATAGACTCGCTGACCCTCAGACAGGTAGATGCTGCCTAGTCGTGCTAGATTTTTGTTTGAGTCTTTCTCACTTTCTCTTTGTGCATTTTTTAGATTAAGTTCAGGTGGGACGACCTCGACTTCGGTCCCGATTATACTTATGTATCTATGATCCAGGAGCAGCAGTGTGTACTCACCGGCCCCTGCGTGCGGGCATGGTATTTGGGGGACCGAGGCATCACCGGAGTTAGTGACGCCCACTGGACACCGGGTGAGATTCCCATTTCTATGTTCGCGGTGCGGACCATGCCCCTATCGACCATTCGTCAAGACCTGACCCGTCGGTTTGTTGGTAGAGCGATGTGGATTCACGCCGGGGGCCGCGAGCTTTACTTATCTACTCTGCTGAGCGCGAGGGATGCCCCGGCGGCAGCGATGGAGGTGGATCCGGTGGCAGATGTATTTTCGAGGGAGGCTATTGCGGCAGTCTTTGGTCAGGAGGAGGTCCCGGTAAGTGGTAACGCCCCCTTTCTCAATTTACCATTTCATTCATGAGATGTTTAGAGGTTTTTATTGTGTGTTTTTTTGCAGGAGGGATCCTGGAGGAGTGCCCATTTATCCGATTTCTTTGACGGCACTCGAGCTCAGACGCCTGTGTGCGAGCAGCCCTACTATGTCGGCGAGTCCTCCAGCGCTGCCCGACCGGAGAGGTCTTCCCTAGGTGTGCCCCTACCAGACTATGGGAGAGACTTTGCCACGATTTGTTATGACGAGTTCGGGGCCGCTTATGCGGGATTCGAGGCGGCTCCTCCCATCTTCTCCTTGAGGGTCCCATTTGATCCCTCAGACGCTTCTCTGACTACGAGAGAGACCTGTACAGATTACGTGGGGCTGTCTGGTTATCTCCGAGTTCGCCTCAGCTTGCGCTGCACCGATCACCTGGTATGTATCATTATTTTACTTTAGTGTAGTGGAATGTATGCATGTATGTATGATTTATGTTCGTGCCTATGCTGCTTCTTATTTTTATCTGTTTTTCCTTTCTTTTGCTTTAGAGCGATCTGCATGCCCACGAGCGGAGGCAGAGCGAGTTGGTGCGGGAGGCCGACGCCCAGGTCGGTCAGGTGTATCAGGAGAGAAATGACCACTGGTCAGGGATGATGCGACGGGAGACTGAGGGTCGCCTTGCCGTCGAGGAGAGGGCGCGTGATGAGACGATTGGACGCCTCGCTGCCGAGGAGAGAGCACGGGTCGCCGATGAGAGAGCACGAGTTGCTGATGAGCGAGCGCGAGCTGCCGAGGAGGCATTATCTGCGGAGCGGGCATCACACTTGAGAGATTTTGAGGACTATTGGGACTTCCCTCCGTATTAGGCTCGTTATGTATTGCTTTGTAGTTTTTTTATTAGAGTTTCCCCGATATATAGCTGATGTATAGGGAGTGGGGTGGATATCAGGTAGGCTTTTTATGAAAAGTAAGATAGGAAATGTATAACTCATGATTCATATTACCATGCATTTAGTAGATTATGATGATTCCAATCATTCTCGTCAAATATATTCATGCCCTTTATTTATTTACAAACAACAGAAATACTTAGTCTCTTATACATTGTTTTTGTAACTGCTCAAGTCATAACTATTGTTACTAGGACCCGCCTTTCGGTTTTCGGATCCCGGCGATTTTTCTCCTCTCCTTTTACTATCCCGAAATTTTTAAATGAGTGCCCTTTCGGGTTTTCACCCATTGGGATTTCCCTCGTTGTTTCATAGGTTGCCCTTTGCGGGTTTTCAACCTATCGGGAATTTTTCTTTTTTTTTCTCTTTTTTTTTTTGTATTTTTTTTACGAAAAGTATTTCTTAAGCCTATCCAGGTTGGTAGGTTCGGAGAATTCCATGCCGTCCATTGTAGTTAACTTCACCGCTCCTTTGCTTAGTATCTTCTTCACGACGAATGGCCCTTCCCAGTTAGGCCTAAACTTCCCCCTTGGGTCGGTGTGCGTCACACGGATCTATTTCAGCACCAAATCTCCTTCTTTGATAGGGCTGGTCTTGACTTTTTTATTGAAAGCCTGAGCCATTCTTCTCTGGTATAACTGTACATGGTAAAGCGCTTCCATCCTTTTTTCGTCAACTAGAGCCAACTGCTCACATCGCCTCTTCACCCATTCCGCCTCGGGAATTTCTGCCTCCACTGCGATTCTCAACGATCGCTTTTCGATCTCAATCGACAAGACCGCTTCTGTTCCATACACCAAAGAGAATGGCGTTGCCCCAGTTGAGGTTCTAATTATCGTGTGATAAGCCCACAACGCGAGTGGGAGGTGCTCATGCCAATTCCGATGTGATTCCACCGTTTTTACGAGAATCCTCTTAAGGTTCTTATTAGCTGCTTCTACTGCTCCATTAGCCTGTGGACGGTACGGAGAAGACCTGTGATGTTCAATGCCATATTCTCGGAAAAGATTTCTTACTTCCCCCTGAAACTGGACCCCGTTATCCGTAATCATGTGATGAGGCACTCCAAACCTGGTGATCAAGTGTTTTTCAATGAACTTTCTCATCTGCTTGGATCCCAGTTTGCTAAACGACTCTGCTTCTACCCACTTGGTGAAATAATCGATGGCGACAGCAATAAACTTATGTCCATTTGAAGCGTTAGGCCTTACTTCGCCGATGATGTCAATGCCCCAAGCAGCGAATGGCCAAATAGGTGCTAGCACATGTAGTTCCATGGCCGGAAGATGACTGCAATCGCCGTGGATTTGACAATCATGGCATTTCTTTGCATACTCGTTACAATCTCTTTCCATGGTGAGCCAATAGAAGCCTTGCCTAATAATTTTCTTAGCTAGTACTGCTCCCCCCATATGGGCTCCACAAATTCCTGAATGTACTGATTCCATTGCCTCGCGGGCTTCTCCCGCATCAAAGCATCTTAGTTGTAATCCATCAATGTGCCTTTTGTAAAGCAAGTCGTTGTGGATGACGAACTGACGAGCTAGCCTTCTAATCACAGCTTGATCCCTAGATTCTGAATCTGCCGGATATGTTCCATTTTTCATGAAGTTCACGATGTCGAAATACCACGGTTTTTCGTCTGGCCCTAACAGCATTACGTCTTCGTAGCATGGTTTGTGAGATCTTCTCAATACCAACGGTTTCGAAGCAAGGTTCCGGGGATTGTCCCAAACTGACACCAAAGTGGCCAAGGCATCCGCCGCCTGGTTCTGTGCTCGAGGAATATGATAGAAACGGCATTCTTTGAATCTTTGTGCCAACCCTTCTAGCTGATCAAGGTACGAACGTAGTCTTTCTTCTCTTACCTCCCAGTTTCCTTGTGCCTGTTCGATGATCAACTTTGAGTCAC
The DNA here is from genome assembly GCF_963576675.1 of Euphorbia lathyris. Classification (NCBI taxonomy): domain Eukaryota; kingdom Viridiplantae; phylum Streptophyta; class Magnoliopsida; order Malpighiales; family Euphorbiaceae; genus Euphorbia; species Euphorbia lathyris. The sequence continues at coordinate 78,618,188 of NC_088912.1, forward strand.
CCCAAATTTCGACATATGACGCTCCCAGTGCCGCTAATGACTCTAAACCATAAATGCACGCTTCATACTCGGCCATATTATTGGTGAGAGGGAAGGATAACTTCTTGGCCATCGAGATCCTTTCTCCTTCTGGTGAGGTAAGTAGTACTCCTACTCCGGCTCCATTCGAATTAACTGCTCCGTCGAAGAACATTTTCCACGGTATAACTTCGATTGCGTTCAAGTGCTCATCGGGGAAATCATAGCTTATCTCTTCTTCCTCTGCATTCAGGGGTTGGTTGGCCAGAAATTCTGCCACGGCCCTCCCTTTGATAACCTTCTTTGTCACATATTCAATGTCAAACTCGGACAAAAGCAACAACCATCTGGCTAACTTCCCCGTCAAGGATGGAGTTCGGTATAGATACTTCACGGGGTCCATCCGAGAAATAATGATCACTTTATACGATTGGAAATAGTGCCGCAGTTTCTTTGTCAACCATACTACTGCCACACATGTCTTTTCGATCATGTTGTATTTGAGCTCGTACTCCAGGAATTTCTTACTCAAATAATACACCGCGTGCTCCACACCGGTGTCTCCCTCTTGAGCCAACATTGCCCCAATAGATCGCTCCTCAATTGCTACATAGAGGAGAAGCGGCTTTCCCAGTTTAGGCAGTCTCAGCACTGGCGGATTAGACAAATAGTTCTGGACGCTCTCCAGAGCTTGCTGACACTTATCATTCCAAGTAGCGGGTTGGTCTTTCCTTAGCAACTTAAAGATTGGCTCGCAGATTGCGGTGAGTCTCGCTATGAACCGACTGATATACTGAACCTGCCCCAGAAACCCTCTCACTTCCTTCTCATTTCTCGGCGCCGACATCTCCTGTATAGCCTCCACTTTATCAGGATCCACCTCGATTCCCTTATTTCCGATTACATAGCCTAAGATTTTCCCCGACGAAACGCCGAAAAAGCACTTCTTCGGGTTTAACCTTAGCTTGAATTCTGCAATTTGAGCCAAAAACTTCTCGAGCGCGGTAAAATGCCCTTCTCTTGTCTCTGATTTGACCATCATATCGTCCACGTAGACTTCTACTTCCTTGTGTATCATATCATGGAACAGTGCTGTGGCCATTCGCTGGTAAGTTGCCCCGGCATTTTTCAAACCGAATGGCATTACTCTGTAACAGTATGTCCCCCACTCGGTTGTGAACGAGGTTTTTGCTTTGTGCTTTTCGGCCATCTGAACTTGCATGTAGCCCATGAAACCATCCACATTCGTGTGTAAGACGCTTGATGCTGCACTGTTGTTAGACGAGGTGCCACGGCCTAATCTCCCGGGCGGACCGGGGGGTGGACAACCTCATGGCGACGTAAGCGGTGATTGGCGCCGAAAGCAACCAATCGCAGAATCAAGCTGCTCAGCAGGACCAGAGCTCGGAGATATGGAAGAGTCGCCACCCACGAATGGGAAAATGAACACCGATCCCTTGCGGGAGACCGGTGTGGGTTCGGGAAACTTAGGTACGAGCCGAGAAGGCTAGCTCCTTTCCAGAGAAAGGCTACTAGGCACCCCGACATCGCCCGGTTATGAACCACCGGCCTCCTACTCAGCATGTTAGGCGATAACGGACTAATCGTATACTTCTTTAAGTTTAAAATTCATTTGAAACCCTTTTCTTTCTCTTTTTGGAAACCATTTTGAGCATATGATATTGAAAAGCCACATCAGTAAAGAATCACCCATTTATGTTTATACATACACAGAGAGGGGGAAGAAAGAAGTGATTTATTTACAACCGTATTTAAATGTTATGTTGTGTGTCTATTCTACATTAACTTATTTCCCCAAAACGATGTTTATTACATGGTTCGCACCTTAATCGCCGTTGGAACGATTTAGGTACGTTTTAAAACCCCGTTTGATGAAGCTTACCCGAGTCGCCGTTGGAACGACTCGAGTAATTGAAAACGTTAAAGTAAAAGCCTTTTAATAAGAAAACGTGGTTAAACATACAAGTCAATTTTATTTTGTACAAATTCATTAAGAAAGCGATTCAAAATCTCCATTATTAACAAAGAAAACGATTTTGATTACAATGTTCGCTTAATCCGTCGTTGGAACGGACTAAGGTTTTAAAACGTGGTGTTTAGAAAACGATTTGAAATATCAACCAAAATGACTCTATTTATCTACATTAGAGATTTAAGAAAGCTCATTAGCTTAAATAATTTAATTGAAAACTCTCTTTTTGTGACTTATTTTCCCCAATTATTTAATGGACTCTCTAACTATTATAATTACATCAATAAACACATTTAGGCCCAAAATTTAATTTTTCCAAGTGAAGCCCATTTGAAACATGGACTTATAAATGACCAAAAGAAATAAAGAAAATAATATAGATATATATTTACACATTTTAGCCCAAAAGACATAGAATAAGAGTAAAAGAAAATATATTATTTAATACATATATAAGAAAGAATAATGAAAATAATATATTTATACTTTAAACATAAGAAAATAGTGAATGAAATTCATAAATAGGAAAATAGCCTTTATCACTCAAAATAATTTTATTTAACAATAATTAAGATAACCCAAATATACCCCAAAATTATATATATATACATAACTAATATAATCCTAATGTCAAAAAGACTATATGTTCATCCCCCAATATCTACTAATTATCTCCCAAATGCCCAAGTAAATAACATTTAAAATAGAATTTAATGTAATTTAAATGAATAATAATAAAAAGAAAGTAATATGTACATATACAAAAAAAATTAGAATAAAAAATGGAATACCAATCTCCTAAAATAATTATATATGTTGAAGTTTTAAAACAATTTGAAAAGAATATATTACATTATTATATATTTATATACTAAGGATTAAAAGTCTAAAAGTTAAGAAAAAGGGACCGAAATGGCATTTTTTACATTTTGGCAGATTTACCGACGGAAAATCCGTCGGTAAACAGCATTTAGTGACAGAATTGGCAAATTACAGCAGCACTCCAATATTTTCCAGATTTATTCAAAAGCTTTAAATTAAATCTAATTCAATCGTTTTGGACTTCCGAACTACCAAAGATGGATCATAGTCGAAAACGGAAGTTCCTAAAACGATGTTTTTATTTTAAAACGTTATTTGAAAACCTCTTTTAAATTAAAAACTTATAATTACAACATTTTCGATACCCGAACTACCTTTTTATCGGATCACGGTTCGTATTGGGATATCCAAAACGAGGTTTTTATTTTAAAACAAAACCCGAGTTTTATTTAACACGAAACGAAAATTAAATAAATACGTTAATTAAATAAAACGTGACAAAATAAATAAACAACTAAAGGAATAAAAACTATAGCATAAAAAAAATAAATAGAAGGAGAGAATAAATTAAATAAAATAAAGAGTCTAGTCCTCGGATAATACCTTTGATTCGGTATCTGACAGTCGAAGCCGATTGATTCCACGAACCGCGAGCTCCCGATATTAATAAAAATTTAGTAAAAATTGAACTTAGGAAATTTGGAATTTTTGAGGAAAAAAATATTTTTCTCAAAAAAATCCACTCTCTCTCTCTCTCTCTAAAAATGTTTAGAGTGAGAAAGTTTTCCCAAAAAAAAAGCCTCCTCTTCACCTTGGGATCCGTGCCCTTATATAGGGAAACGGATCCCGGAACAATGGGCGACGCCCAAAAAAAATTGGGCGTCGCCCATTGTGGTTGGGCGGCCGCCCAACAATGTTGGGCGATCGCCCAACGGCGTTGGGCGAGCGCCCAACGCGAGGTTAGGCGCCCGCGCAAAACCCTCGTCGGGCGTCCGCCCGACGCGTTGGGCGTTCGCCCGACGTGGTTGGGTGCCCGCCCGGCGACCCCCGGGGCGTGCCCCGCGCCGTCGGATGCGTACACTCCGTGGCCGCCGAGCGTGCATTCCGCGCAGCTGGACGCTCGCACGTCGCGGCCGCCGAACGCACGCCTCGCGCCACTAGGCACGTGTGCTCAACGGCCCACGAGGGCGGGCACCGCCAGCGGTCCCAGGCATTGCCCCGGGCGTCGAGAGCGTGCCACTCGCGGTGCGTCCGATGGACGCCGCGCGCACGTCTCGAGCCGTCAAGCGGGCGTTCGACCATTGTCGTCCGCGTGCGGGATGCCGTTGCGTGCCCGCGTCGTGCCGTTAATTTTCCTCAGCTTATTATTCTTTATATATTTTTCAAAACTTCCGGAATCAATCGCTTCGACCGTCTTGTTTCAGGTTTTCGTCACAGGTCCTCCGATTCGGTGTCTACAACTGTCGATCAATACGTCGATATGAGGCAATGCGAACTCATCCTTGGGGCATGCCTTGTTAAGATCTCTGTAATCAACGCACATCCTTACTTTGCCGTCCTTTTTTGCGATTGGCACCACATTTGCGACCCAAGGGGGATAGTCGATCACTTCGATGAATCCTGCTTCTAACTGCTTTTTCACCTCCTCTCTGATCTTGTCTGCCCATTCTGGTCTCATACGTCGGAGCTTCTGCTTTACGGGCTTTGCCTCGGGATATGTTGGAATACGGTGAGTTACGATTGATTGATCAATTCCAGGCATGTCTTCGTATGTCCAAGCAAACACTATTTCGTATTTTTTAATTATTCTCTCAAATTCTTTCCTCTCTTCAATAGTTAATTCTTGAGCAATTTGTATAAGTTTAGGATTTTCATCCGTACCAAGATTGAAAGTTGACATTTCTATTGCATTGATTTCAAATGTAGGCATGTTATATGAATGAGAATGCATGGAATGATCACGATCAACATCAAGCAAGTAAGCAAAATCAGAATTCATTTCATTGATAGCATGGGTGATTACATCATCTGATTCAAACAAAGCAGTAATACAATTTTCATCATCGGGGTCTTCGGACTTCTCATGAATTTTGGAGGTACTAGGCTCATCTCCCGCTCCTGCAGTTGCTTCAACGGTGATGACTTGCTCCTCGGCATTTAAATCCAGCATCATAATCTCCTCGACAAAGCAGCTCGCCTTTCCTTTGCCCCAGTCGGCCACATCATTGAAGATGTCGAACCCCGGCAGAATCTTCCCTTCTGTGCTAGTTGTAGACACCGAGTCGGAGGACCTGTGACGAAAACCTGAAAACAAGACGGTTGAAACAATTGATTCCGGAAGTTTTGAAAAACAAAAAATATATAAAGAATGATAAGTACATAATAAAAAAGAAAGAGTTACGGCGGGTCACTGTTGTTGATCGGATGGCTCGTGAATGCTTAGCGGCATGGTGCGAGTGCTTAGCGGCGGCCGACGCGCGTTCGACGACAGTCGGACGCCCGCTCGACGACGCAAAGCGCGCGCTCGACGTCCTTCGGACGCACGCATCCAACCACGAATGGCACGCGCTCGGCATCCGAGCGATGCGCAAGCCCGGCGGTCACGACACGTGGACGCCCGACGGCGCGGAACATGAGCTCGACGGCCGTGGGGCATGCACGCCCGACGGTGCGAGACGCGCCCCGGCGGCCGTTGGGCGAGCGTCCGACCGCGTCGGGCGGACGCCCAACGACAGTTGGGCGCGCGCGCCCAACCTCGTGTTCGGTGCTCGCCCAACGCTGTTGGGCGGTAGCCCAACGCAAGGTTGGGCGGCCGCCCAATATGCTTTGGGCGGCCGCCCAACCCTTTGGGCGACGCCCGATTTTACTCGGGCGTCGCCCATTGGTCCGGGGACCCGTTTGCCTATAAAAGGCACGGATCCCCATGCATTTGTGGAGGAGGAGGAATTTTTGGAGCTTTCTCACTCTAAACATTTTTAAAGAGAGAAAGTCAATTTTTTGGAGAAAATATTTTTTTTCCCAAAAAAATCCAAATTTTCCCAAAGTTAAATTTTTACTAAAAAACACAAAAAACCGGAAAATCACGACTCGTGGAATCAATCGGCTTCGACTGTCAGATACCGAACTTGAGGTATTATCCGAGGACTAGACTCGTTTTATTTTATTTAATTTATTTCTTTTCCTTTATTTATTTTTATTTTATAGTTTTTATTTATTTAGTTATTCTTTTATTTTATCACGTTTTATTTAATGTGGCATATTTATTTAATTTTCGTCTCGTGTTGAATAAATTCGGTTTTGCTTTAAAATAAAAAACCTCGTTTTGATATCCCAATACGAACCGTGATCCGATAAAAGGTAGTTCGGGTATTGAAAGCGTTGTAACTATAAGTTTTAATTTAAAGGAATTTCCGAATAACGTTTTAAAATAAAAACGTCGTTTTAAGCACTTTCCGTTATTGACTATGATCCATTTTTGGTAGTTCGGAAATTCAAAACGATTGAATTAGATTTAATTTAAAGCTTTTGAATAAATCTGGAAATAATTGGAGTGCTGCTGTAATTTACCATTTCTGTCACTAATTGCTGTTTACCGACGGATTTTCCGTCGGTAAATCTGCTGGAATGTAAAAAATGCTGTTTTGGTCCCTCTTTCTTAACTTTTGAGCTTTTAATCCTTCAAATGTATATGTATAGTTATGTAATATATATTTTCAAACTACTTTTAGACATTTAGTCTATATAATTATTTGGGATGTTTATATATCATTTTTTATTCAATATTTTAAGCATAGGTATATGTATATATATATTTTCCTTTTTTATTCATTTGAGTTATATTAGATTCTATTTTAAAAGGTTATTTATTTGGGCATTTTGGGAACTAATTAGTAAGTATTAGTATATGGATATATGTTATTTTTGGTATTTAAAACCATATTAGTTATGTATATATATAGTTTTGGGATATTTGGGTTATGTTATTGTTTATTATATGAAACTATTTTGGATAAATGTTATTTTCTTATCTACTGAGATTTATTTACTATTTCCACCTCTTTAAAGTATAAATGTATTATATCTAGTATTTTCATATATGTATTATATAGTTTCTTTTTATTAACTTTTATTTTCATATTCTCTTTTTGATTTGAATGTATATATATATGCTTAAATTATTTTCTTTATTCTTTTGGACCATTTATGGGTCCATGTTTCAAATGGGCTTTATTTGGGAGTGAATCTTGGTTTAAATGGGTTTATTATTGTAATTATAATAGGTAAAGAGTCCATTAAATAAAAGGAGAAAATAAATCACAAAAAGAGAGTTTTCAATTTAATTATTTAAACTAATGAATTTTTAGAGTTTCCTAATGTAAATAAATATAGTTGTTTTGTTAATATTTCAAATCGTTTTCAAAACACCACGTTTTAAAACCTTAATCATTCCAAAGGCGGATTAAGTGAACCTTGTAATTAAAATCATTTTCATTGTGAATAATCGAATATTTTGAACCATTTTCTCAAAAGAATTTGTACAAAATAAAATGGACTTGTATGTTTAACCACGTTTTCTTACTAAAGGTTTTTATCTCAAACGTTTTCAAACACTTGAGTCGTTCCAACGGCGATTCGAGTAAACTTCACCAATCGGGGTTTTAAAACGCACCTAAATCGTTCCAACGGCGATTAAGGTGCGAACCACGTAAATAAACTCGTTTTGGGGGGAAATAAGTTAGCATAGAATAAAAACACATCATGACATTTAAATAAAGTTGTAAATAAATCACTTCTTTCTTCCCCCTTCTCTGTGTATGTATAATATAAATGGATGATTCTTTACTAATGTGGCTTTTCAATAATATATGCTCAAAACGGTTTCCAAAAAGAAAAAGAAAAGGTTTCAAATGAATTTTAAACTTAAAGAAGTATACGATTAGTCCGTTATCGCCTAACATGCTGAGTAGGAGGCCGGTGGTTCATAACCGGACGATGTCGGGGTGCCTAGTAGCCTTTCTCCGGAAAGGAGCTAGCCTTCTCGGCTCGTACCTAAGTTTCCCGAACCCACACCGGTCTCCCGCAAGGGATCGGTGTTCATTTTCCCATTCGTGGGTGGCGACTCTTCCATATCTCCGAGCTCCGGTCCTGCCGAGCAGCTTGATTCCACGATTGGTTGCTTTCGGCGCCAATCACCGCTTACGTCGCCATGAGGTGTCCACCCCCCGGTCCGCCCGGGAGATTAGGCCGCGGCACCTCGTCTAACAAGTGGCGACTCTGCTGGGGAAGCGAGAAATTTGATTCCGGAAGGCGTGTATTAAGCCCTTAACGGGGACGGATCGTTTTACTTCTTTTCGTATGCATTCATGTGCATTATTGCAAACCCTTTGGGTAATTTCCGCGAAACCTCTAGCGAGAGTCCATTCGTCGCTCGAAAGAGGCTAGTGTAAGTTCCCCCTTACAGTAAGGCGCCAAAGGGTCCCCATCCATTCGTTAGGGGCGAATTTGTGCGGTCCTGTGAGGTCCCGCGGTCAGCCGTGTCAGCATATAGTAGCCTTAGAAGTTTCCATAGGATCACCCGTTACTATTTTTGATGTGATAAATGAATCAGTTCGTGTTTTCAAACCGCCATGATACGTGTCTAATCCTAAAGTATGTAAAGAAAATGAGACGATGCGTTAATATATACTCATGAATCGACATACTAATTACCCTAAAACATCGAAACGATTTGAACTAAAGACGACTTAGTTATCTCGTATGAATGAACATGTGCGACCCGCCTTGTCCCTTTCGGTGTCCCGACGAAGGCACGTGTTCAGGAAATGCGTTATGACGTGAGCACGTATTAGTATGAATCGGTTCGGTGTTAAGGATAGTTACATTTCGATACAAAAGACTATATTAACAGTAGTCGTTATTCACATTCTTTAGATAAATTGGGATAAAACGAGATCACGACGAAACGAAAACGAAGAACATTTCTGTCTTGAACGACCTTGTTGTAACGTGAAAAGTTTCGCACAAGTAGCCCGTCCCTTCCGAATAAAAGACGAGCTTTTACGTTATGCCTCGTGTCGTTCTTAAGAGAAATGGATGTGTCCACAAAGGTGACTAAGAAAATAAAAGAAAAGAAAAATGAACTGAACGACCAAAATCATTCCGAGTCTACGATATATGTCAATCTCAAGAGTAGTTAAAGAAAATAAACCAATGCCGTTGAATACGTGCCTCGAACGAGTGTATACCCCGTTTAAAATCACAAAGCCGAATTAAGCCAAACCATATAATTGCGCCATATGGACGAGACTGCGGGTTTTGACTAACGACTCGATCATTTCGACCGTTACCAAAACTGCAAGAAATATGGTCCGATGTACGTGTTTGCTTAATTCGTGCCTAAAGGAAAAAGAACGGTGATATCCTCGCTTTGAATAAGCATGCGATTCAACGAAACGTTGATTTTCTATAACCACACTAAGATGATATATCCCGTGGATTGGGAAGAACAACGAACTGTTGCTAGCCGAAAGGTTACCGTGTGGTCAAAATAAGACTCGCCGTCTTTTCACGTAGCTAAAATGAGCAAACGGATCCTCGACGCTAAGAACAAACGCGTTACGCGATGAGTCCGTTCCCTAAAATAAAATCCAAAAGTGATTCCATCACTAAATAAACACGTGGTTACGTCTCTCGATAGATCCAAAAGATCCCATTGTAATCCAAAAATCGAGACACGAACCCGCGCGAACAAAAGGGAACGAGTCATTTACAATAACGAACAATTGGACTAGAAGAATAACTCGTACCACGTCTAAAAACTGAGATGCGCTCAAAGGGAGTCAAAACCCGAACTAATGCGTCTCACGAAAGGATGAAAGACGAGTTATTCCGAAAGGACAATCCAACTTGGTCAATTTCTTAGTCACTGAACGTGGATACGTCAAAAACGAATTGTATTGTCTGATGGGTGATTTACTTTTCCGCAATAATCGACGGCATCACACGTCCCCTGGACCGCAATGTGAGCCAAAAACCAAAATCCTAGGAAAGAGACCTGGACCGACGAGTGTGTGGAGGAATAAGGGTGGAAGAGAGATGTTGTGATACGTGTAAATAGAACTAACGTTTGTTCTTCTTATCTTATAATCGTAAATAAATAAACGCACACACCACGAATCATGCATATAAAATCATGCATACATACTAATGGACGACTGTCCGCGCAGACTTCATCATTAAGCGGTGGTGGTTTCGCGAGAGTAATCGACTAGCCAGGCAGTCTGATCAGCTGCGGGTTGACAATTCCGAATCAGCAGTTGTGACGTCCGAATCATCGTTGTCCGAATCAGCTCAGTATTCGGTCAGTATGTCTACGCCAGATGAGAGAATATCAAGGTTAGAAAGAGTGGTGAACAACCTCAATGATCAGTTAACCACAATTTTAGTCCAGCTGGATGAGCTTGCAATTAAGAGTAACAAGAGTAGCAGTAAATCAGCTGAGAACATTGTGAGCACGGGTCCCCGTTTTGGAGATAACTATCAGGATTGCGTAACAAGCAGTTTGGGGAAGAGAAAGCAAAGGGAAGAGGAACAGAAGCAGCACATCACTCGGGAAGTGCATGATCTACGTGGGGTAAACTCCGGAGGTCAAGACTTTTATAATCTGAAAAACTATTCATCGGCAACGGCTTTGCCTTTGAAGTTTCGACTTCCCGACATGAAGAAGTTTGATGGAACTGGGGATCCTACCGCCCATGTGAACCAATATGTGGCAGCAATGGAGCACACAATTCTGACTAAGGAACAGATCTTGGGGCTGTTCAGTGCTTATCTGGAGGGGGGTGCCCTTGTGTGGTTTCATGCGTTGCCGCTGGTGACAAAGAGGGATTGGAAGGAGTTAGTAAAGTCATTCATCGCCCAATATAGCTTCAACACTATGTTTGAGGTCACTTTGAGGGAGCTAGAGAGCACCAAGCAGCAGGCTGGGGAGTCTTTGTCCGACTTTATGAGTAGGTGGAGAGCTAAGGCGACAATTATGGAACAGAAGCCGTCGGAGCAGGACCAGATCCGAGCGGTAATCGGTAATACTTTGCCGTATATTAGGAATGAGCTACGGTGTATGCCTTTCACCGATTTTAATCAGATGTATGGCTATGCTTTAACAGTTGAAGGGGATGGAGAGCCGAAAAGAGCCTATGCTAAACGGACGAAGTCGGGGTATAGTGTCGGAGGGCCAAGTTCTAATGTAGAACCTGCCGCGGTAAAGGTGATTGAACTCAACGCTATCGGGAAAAGGCAGTTCGCCCAATTTGATCTGACCTACGCGAAAGTTTTTGAACGGTTGCAGAAAAAGGGGTTGTTGAAAGCCCTCACTCATTATAACAAGGCACCGCCCACTCCGCAGATACAAGCTAGGGGATATTGCGAGTTCCACAGCAATTATGGGCATACAATTGAGAATTGTGAGAGGCTGAAACACGAAATCCAGGATTTAATCGAGGAGAAAAAGATAGCGAATCCTTCATCAGCGAACCCTTCCACTAGGCATAATCCATTGCCTAATCATAGGGTAAGCATGATCGGAATTGGTTTGACAGAATGCGTAGTGATGGAATCCTTCGAGGAGAACGTAGAGGAGTTGCTGGATTCCGACGAAATGAACAATGTAGGAAATGGTCTATATGTGTCCTTCCTTGGCAAGGAACAGGAGAATGAACTAATGGATGAAGGGTTGGACAGTGGAGCACCGTATGATGAAGATAGTGCCGAAGAGACCAGAGAAGGGTCGTCTCGAACTATTGTGCCAGAATTGGGTCTGTTTAGTGGTGGAGGAGATCCCGAGGTGCACTTGCGTGAATATATGCGCGACATGTTTGTTGAATCCTTCGGGATAGATGAGATTGCTCAGTGGTTTCACCATTCGCTGATAGGCGAGCCTTTGGGGTGGTTTTACTCATTACCCGACCCTTGCAAGCATGATTGGGATCAATTATCAGATTTATTCTTAGAAAAGTACCAAAGAGCCGAGGACAGGGCCGCAGAGCGCTTCGCAATGCAGATTGGACCTATCAAGCGTCCGCTACCGAGGGTTAGCAAATATAATGGCAACAAGGACCCTATGGAGCACCTTCACTTCTACTTATCAGCCATGGCGCCCTTGGGTTTTAAAGAAGAAGAGATCACTAGCTTGTTTTGTAATTCGTTGATGGGTGAACCATTAATGTGGTACATGTCATTGTCGATATATGTTAAGACCGATTGGGCAGCAATGACGAAAAGATTTATCAAAGAGTATACAGTATGGATGCTGGCAGAGCAAACCCTGGATTCCCCGTCTTATCAAACACCTGATGCGGTGTTAGCAATGCCTAGGTATGGTGGACACCAGGATCCTGTTGAGCACACGAGGTTATTCCGCAATCATATGTATGACGCCGGATTTCCGCAGGGTGAGTTGCATGAACATTTTCCGGAAACCTTGATGGGTGAAGCCTTATTGTAGCATCAGGGTCTATCAGAGGAGGAAATGGGTCATTGGGTACCGATTAGGAGTGCATTTGTCGCAAGATATGAGATGTACGTTCCGTGGACGGGATCCCTGGACGATCTGGATAGGATCAGGCAATTCCCCGAGGAACCGTTTGTGGATTATGCTAGAAGGTGGAGACACCGTTATGAGCAGTGTAATGAAACAATGAGTGATAAGGTGCAGCTTATGTGCATACAACGAGGTGCTATTCCACTCGTGGCTAGAAGAATGAATGGAGTGTTCCTCAAGGACTATGAAGAACTGATAGGCTGGGCTCGGTATGGATCGTCGGACCCTTCCTACATAAATCCGAATGTCCCTCACATAATGGATCTGATGGTCGTGGACGTTTGGGGAAGTTCCTCCGACGAGGAAGGTATCAATCAGAGGGTTCCGATCAATATCTGGGATGAGTCTGATGATGAGTCGGAAGTGGCTGTTAGCGCCGAAGGAAAGATTCTGCCAGGATTTGAGATCTTTGATGATGTTGTCGACTGGGGCAGTGGAAAAGCGAGCTGCTTTGTCGAGGAGATTATGATGTTAGACTTGAATGCCGAGGAGCAGGTCGTTACTATTGAAGCAACTGCGGGAGCGGTGGACGAGCCTAGTACCTCCAAAGTTCATGAGAAACCCGAGGACCTTGATGATGAAAATTGTATTACTGCTTTGTTTGAATCAGACGATGTAATCGCCAATACTATCAATGAAATGAATTCTGATTTTGCTTACTTGCTTGATGTTGATCATGATCATTCCATGCATTCTCATTCATATAACATGCCTACATTTGAAATCAATGCAATAGAAATGTCAACTTTCAATCTTGGTACGGATGAAAATCCTAAACTTATACAAATTGCTCAAGAATTAACTATTGAAGAGAGAAAAGAATTCGAGAGAATAATTAAAAAATACGAAATTGTATTCGCATGGACATATGAAGACATGCCTGGAATTGATCAATCTATCGTAACTCACCGCATTCCAACTTACCCTGAAGCAAAGCCCGTAAAGCAGAAGCTCCGACGTATGAGACCAGAATGGGCAGATAAGATCAGAGAGGAGGTGAAGAAGCAGTTAGAAGCAGGATTCATCGAAGTGATCGACTATCCCCCTTGGGTCGCAAATGTGGTGCCAATCACAAAAAAGGACGGCAAAGTAAGGATGTGCGTTGATTACAGAGATCTTAACAAGGCATGCCCCAAGGATGAGTTCGCATTGCCTCATATCGACGTATTGATCGACAGTGCAGCGTCAAGCGTCTTACACACGAATGTGGATGGTTTCATGGGCTACATGCAAGTTCAGATGGCCGAAAAGCACAAAGCAAAAACCTCGTTCACAACCGAGTGGGGGACATACTGTTACAGAGTAATACCGTTTGGTTTGAAAAATGCCGGGGCAACTTATCAGCGAATGGCCACAGCACTGTTCCATGATATGATACACAAGGAGGTAGAAGTCTACGTGGACGATATGATGGTCAAATTAGAGACAAGAGAAGGGCATTTTGCCGCGCTCGAGAAGCTTTTGGCCCGAATTGCAGAATTCAAGCTAAGGTTAAACCCGAAGAAGTGCTTTTTCGGCGTTTCATCGGGGAAAATCTTAGGCTATGTAATCGGAAATAAGGGAATCGAGGTGGATCCTGATAAAGTGAAGGCAATACAGGAGATGCCGGCGTCGAGAAATGAGAAGGAAGTGAGAGGGTTTCTGGGGCAGGTTCAGTATATCAGTCGGTTCATAGCGAGACTCACCGCAATCTGCGAGCCAATCTTTAAGTTGCTAAGGAAAGACCAACCCGCTACTTGGAATGATAAGTGTCAGCAAGCTCTGGAGAGCGTCCGGAACTATTTGTCTAATCCGCTAGTGCTGAGACCGCCTAAACTGGGAAATCCGCTTCTCCTCTATGTAGCAATTGAGGAGCGATCTATTGGGGCAATGTTGGCTCAAGAGGGAGACACCGGTGTGGAGCACGCGGTGTATTATTTGAGTAAGAAATTCCTGGAGTACGAGCTCAAGTACAACATGATCGAAAAGACATGTGTGGCAGTAGTATGGTTGATAAAGAAACTGCGGCACTATTTCCAATCGTATAAAGTGATCATTATTTCTCGGATGGACCCCGTGAAGTACCTATACCGAACTCCCTCCTTGACGGGGAAGTTAGCCAGATGGTTGTTGCTTTTGTCCGAGTTTGACATTGAATATGTGACGAAGAAGGTTATCAAAGGGAGGGCCGTGGCAGAATTTCTGGCCAACCAACCCCTGAATGCAGAGGAAGAAGAGATAAGCTATGATTTCCCCGATGAGCACTTGAACGCAATCGAAGTTATACCGTGGAAAATGTTCTTCGACGGAGCAGTTAATTCGAATGGAGCCGGAGTAGGAGTACTACTTACCTCACCGGAAGGAGAAAGGATCCCGATGATCAAGAAGTTATCCTTCCCTCTCACCAATAATATGGCCGAGTATAAAGCGTGCATTTATAGTTTAGAGTCATTAGCGGCACTGGGAGCGTCATATGTCGAAATTTGGGGTGACTCAAAGTTGATCATCGAACAGGCACAAGGAAACTGGGAGGTAAGAGAAGAAAGACTACGTCCGTACCTCGATCAGCTAGAAGGGTTGGCACAAAGATTCAAAGAATGCCGTTTCTATCATATTCCTCGAGCACAGAACCAGGCGGCGGATGCCTTGGCCACTTTGGTGTCAGTTTGGGACAATCCCCGGAACCTTGCTTCGAAAACGTTGGTATTGAGAAGATCTCACAAACCATGCTACGAGGACGTAATGCTATAAGGGACAGATGAAAAACCGTGGTATTTCGATATCGTGAACTTTATGAAAGATGGAACATATCCGGCAGAGTCAGAACCGAGGGATCAAGCTGTGATTAGAAGGTTAGCCCGGCAGTTCGTCATCCACAACGACTTGCTTTACAAAAGGCACATCGACGGATTACAATTAAGATGCTTGGATGCGGGAGAAGCCCGCGAGACAATGGAATCAGTACATTCAGGAATTTTTGGAGCCCATATGGGGGGAGCAGTACTAGCTAAGAAAATTATTAGGCAAGGCTTCTATTGGCTCACCATGGAAAAAGATTGTAACGTGTATGCAAAGAAATGCCATGATTGTCAAATCCACGGCGATTGCAGTCATCTTCCAGCCATGGAACTACATGTGCTAGCACCTATTTGGCCATTCGCTGCTTGGGGCATTGACATCATCGGCGAAGTAAGGCCTAACGCTTCAAATGGACATAAGTTTATTGCTGTCGCCATCGATTATTTCACCAAGTGGGTAGAAGCAGAGTCGTTTAGCAAACTGGGATCCAAGCAGATGAGAAAGTTCATTGAAAAACACTTGATCACCAGGTTTGGAGTGCCTCATCACATGATTACGGATAACGGGGTCCAGTTTCAGGGGGAAGTAAGGAATATTTTCCGAGAATATGGCATTGAACATCACAGGTCTTCTCCGTACCGTCCACAGGCTAATGGAGCAGTAGAAGCAGCTAATAAGAACCTTAAGAGGATTCTCGTAAAAACGGTGGAATCGCATCGGAATTGGCATGAGCACCTCCCACTCGTGTTGTGGGCTTATCGCACGACAATTAGAACCTCAACTGGGGCAACGCCATTCTCTTTGGTGTATGGAACAGAAGCAGTCTTGCCGATTGAGATCGAAAAGCGATCATTGAGAATCGCAGTGGAGGCAGAAATTCCCGAGGCGGAATGGGTGAAGAGGCGTTGTGAGCAGTTGGCTCTAGTTGACGAAAAAAGGATGGAAGCGCTTTACCATGTATAGTTATACCAGAGAAGAATGGCTCGGGCTTTCAATAAAAAAGTCAAGACCAGCCCTATCAAAGAAGGAGATTTAGTGCTGAAACAGATCCGTGTGACGCACACCGACCCAAGGGGGAAGTTTAGGCCTAACTGGGAAGGGCCATTCGTCGTGAAGAAGATACTAAGCAAAGGAGCGGTGAAGTTAACTACAATGGACGGCATGGAATTCTCCGAACCTACCAACCTGGATAGGCTTAAGAAATACTTTTCGTAAAAAAAAAAAAAAAAAGAAAAAGAAAGAAAAATTCCCGATAGGTTGAAAACCCGCAAAGGGCGACCTATGCAACAATGAGGGAAATCCCAATGGGTGAAAACCCGAAAGGGCACTCATTTAAAAATTCCGGGATAGTAAAAGGAGAGGAGAAAAATCACCGGGATCCGAAAACCGAAAGGCGGGTCCTGGTAACAATAGTTATGACTTGAGCAATTACAAAAACAATGTATAAGAGACTAAGTATTTCTGTTGTTTGTAAATGAATGAAGGCATGAATATATTTGACGAGAATGATTGGAATCATCATAATCTACTGAATGCATGGTAATATGAATCACGAGTTATACATTTCCTATCATACTTTTCATAAAAAGCCTACCTACTATCCACCCCACTCCCTATACATCAGCTATACAGCGGGGAAACTCCAATAAAAGCTACAAAGCAATAATGAAAGCTACGAAGCAATACATAACGAGCCTAATACGGAGGGAAATCCCAATAGTCCTCAAAATCTCTCAAGTTTGATGCCCGCTCCGCAGATAGTGCCTCCTCGGCAGCTCGCGCTCGCTCATCAGCAACTCGTGCTCTCTCATCGGCGACCCGTGCTCTCTCCTCGGCAGCGAGGCGTCCGATCGACTCATCGCGCGCCCTCTCCTCGACGGCAAGGCGACCCTCAGTCTCCCGTCGCATCATCCCTAACCAGTGGTCATTTCTCTTCTGATACACCTGACCGACCCGGGCGTTGGCCTCCGCACCAAATCGCTCTGCCTCCGCTCGTGGGCATGCAGATCGCTCTAAAGCAAAAGAAAGGAAAAACAGATAAAAATAAGAAGCAGCGTAGGCACGAACATAAATCATACATACATGCATACATTCCACTACACTAAAGTAAAATAATGATACATACCAGGTGATCGGTGCAGCGCAAGCTGAGGTGGTCTCGGAGATAACCAGACAGCCCCACGTAATCCGTGCAAGTCTCCCTCGTAGTCAGCGAAGCGTCTGAGGGATCAAATGGGACCCTCGAGGAGAAGATGGGAGGAGCCGCCTCGAATCCCGCATAAGCGGCCCCGAACTCGTCATAACAAATCATGGCAAAGTCTCTCCCGTAGTCTGGTAGGGGCACACCTAGGGAAGACCTCTCCGGTCGAGCAGCGCTGGAGGACTCGCCGACATAGTAGGGCTGCTCGCACACAGGCGTCTGAGCTCGAGTGCCGTCAAAGAAATCGGATAAATGGGCATTCCTCCAGGATCCCTCCTGCAAAAAACACACAATAAAAACCTCTAAACGTCTCATGAATGAAATGGTAAAATGAGAAGGGGGCGGAACCACTTACCGGGACCTCCTCCTGACCAAAGACTGCCGCAACAGCCTCCCTCGAAAATACATCTGCCACCGGATCCACCTCCATCGCTGCCGCCGGGGCATCCCTCGCGCTCAGCAGAGTAGATAAGTAAAGCTCGCGGCCCCCGGAGTGAACCCACACCGCTCTACCAACGAACCGACGAGACAAGTCCCGACGAACGACCGATAGGGGCATGGTCCGCACCGCAAACATAGAGACGGGGATCTCACCCGGTGTCCAATGTGCGTCACTAACTCCAGTGATGCCTCGGTCCCCTAAATACCACGCCCGCACGCAGGGGCCGGTGAGCACACACTGCTGCTCCTGGATCATAGATACATACGTATAATCGGGACTAAAGTCGAGGTCGTCCCACCTGAACTTAATCTAAAAATGCACAAAGAGAAAGTCAGAAAGACTCAAACAAAAATCTCGCACGACTAGGCAAAATCTACCTGTCTGAGGGTCAGCGAGTCGATCCAATCTAGGAGCCGCGGCACCACCCGACTCCTCTCGGCGCTCAAGTCAAAATCTCTCCATCGGGTCATGAAAGGCGGCCTCGGTACTCTCGGTCGAGGTCGAGACCGGCTGGGAAGAATATGCCTCTCATACGCCCACACCTGCGGTAAAAACAAGGACTAGGAGTGTGAAAGACGCAAAGAAGATAAGATGGGCAAGTCAAAAAGGCGTCGCGTACCAGCAAAGCGAAGGTGTAACCACCGAAATCCTTGCGCTTCCGGCAAGTCAGATCCAAAAACTTGTAGAGAAAGGCTAAGCCTGCCCCCGCCCAATCATAGGAAGCCGCCGCATCCAGATCGCTGAGTGCCTGAATGAGACCCGCGTGTACCTTCCCGCCCTTCGTGCGGAAAATCGTCTCACTCAGAGTATATACCAAGAAACTACGAACCGCCAAGTCGGTATCGTCAGTCTCGCAAAAATCTCGCCGACTCAAAAGGCTCGCGGTGGAAATAAACTTCGCCAGAGTAGATTTGGCGCATGGGCGAACTCCCGGTCCAATCAAAGCAGCGAGCCTAGTGAGGTTGACCCATGGTCGCATCATATCGAAATGAAAGGGAACGGGAGTGCTGCTCCCTCGCAATCCTGTCAACAGTGAAAAATCTCTGGGCGAGATGGTCATCTCCCCGAAAGAAAGGTGGAAAGTGTGGGTCGAGTCAACCCATCGCTCACATAAGGCGCGTAGGCCAAAACGGTCATATACCCCGTTGGCGCGGGGCAACGCTGCAATAAAAGGCTCGAAGCCCAACTCGCGCACGCGGGCTCTCGCCGTGGCACCCAGCCTAGCATACCACGAGTGAATCTCGGCGGTGGTCCCAGAAATCTCAATAAACTAGAAAGAACATAAACGAGAAAATTTGAATACAGTTCCTAAAGCATGCAATTAATGAGGACGCGTTAAGACTAGGCATTCTTTCATTATCTAACCTAGAGACATCCGGTCAGCTAGGACCAACTTTCTGTAAAAATCTCTCCTTTAGGGTCGTCCATGTAAGGTTTAGTCAATTCTTTAACCCACTCTCGTCTGCATAGACGAGGGGCATAGATTAGGTTTACACTCACATGCATTAGTTAAGTTTGCACTATTCACGTTTTTTTTACTATTCACGTGCATTAGTTAAGTTTTTACTATTCACATTTTTACTATTCACGTGCATTAGTTAAGTTTTTACTATTCACGTTTTTTACTATTCACGTGCATTAGTTAAGTTTTTCACTATTCACGTTTTTACTATTCACGCGCACTATTCACGTGCATTAGTTACGTTTTACTATCCACGCGCATGAGTTAAGTTTTCACTATTCACGTGCATTAGTTTAGTTTTTACTATTCACGTACACTATTCACGTTCTTTTACTATTAGCATGCATAAATTCGTAGTGTCACTATTCACATGCATATAGCGCGCATTCTCACACAGAAATAAACAAGTGTTACTTGTAAGTGAAGAAATTCATGTTTTCTAGCTAAAGTCCTCTAAGGCAATCTAAAGGTTAGCATGCAAATCATGTTCGGATAGGAATGCTAAAGCCTAGAGTTTGAATCAAATAAAAGTGAGAAATTACTTACCTCGTTGCAGCGTGTCCGGCTCAGATGCGTTGTAGGGTCGTGGAAGGGATCCACTCTATCTAGGTTTATGTAAACCTCGTCCATGCCTCTCGTGCCATCCCATTCATCCAAATCCATCCCGAGGATAATCCAAATCAAAGTCTAGAGAGAGAAAGAAGAGAGAGAAGGTGTGGGGTTGAAATGAAACCCCACCACCTTATATAGGAAGAGGGAATGATATTCCCGTAAATAGTGAAAAAGTACGATGTGACATAAAGGTAAAAAGTAAATAATTAATTACCAGGTGCACAGACCTCTGATTTGCAGTCCGTTTCAGCCCGCATTTCTCCCAGACAGCAGCCAATATTGTCAAGATATGAACTCCAGGCAATAGCCAATTTTTACAGAACAGTGACACCAGTCAAAATACAGACGACAGTCAACAGAAAAATAATCGTTAGTCTATATCATTCCAGACCAAAACACGTTCCCATTAAACCTCCGAGACACTAGCTCCAGACAATGGTGTTTTAAAAGAATTCAGAATCATTAGAAAGAACTTTTCTGCCCTTTAGCCATCTTACCTACGGTTCACGACCGAGGTAGCTTTTTAGCCATCTTACCTACGGTTCGCGACCAAGGTAGCTCTTCAGCCATCTTACCTACGGTTCGCGACCGAGGTGGCTTTTTAGCCATCTTACCTACGGTTCACGACCGAGGTAGCTTTTTAGCCATCTTACCTACGGTTCACGACCGAGGTAGCTTCTTAGCCATCTTACCTACGGTTCACGACCGAGGTAGCTTTTTAGCCATCTTACCTACGGTTCACGACCGAGGTAGCTTTTTAGCCATCTTACCTACGGTTCACGACCGAGGTAGCTTTTTAGCCATCTTACCTACGGTCCACGACCGAGGTTGCTCTTGAGCCATTCTTACCCATAGTCAACGTACGCTAGATTCTGAGAGAAAAACATCCACCGACGGCCGATTCAGAGGCGAGGATGGAAAGAATCGGAGAACGACACCGGAACGCGCAGCGCGAAGGTCAGGTATGCTCCCTCCTACTCTTTACGTGTCTTTTACTTTTATATGTTTTACATTGCATGTGTTATGTTAGCAAAAAACGTTTTCAAAACACACACATCACTGTCAAAATAGAAAAGTAGGGGCAACTGTAGACACCGAGTCGGAGGACCTGTGACGAAAACCTGAAAACAAGACGGTTGAAACAATTGATTCCGGAAGTTTTGAAAAACAAAAAATATATAAAGAATGATAAGTACATAATAAAAAAGAAAGAGTTACGGCGGGTCGCTGTTGTTGATCGGATGGCTCGCGAATGCTTAGCGGCATGGTACAAGTGCTTAGCGGCGGCCGGCGCGCGTTCGACGATGCAAAGCGCGCGCTCGACGTCCGTCGGACGCACGCATCCAACCACGAATGGCACGCGCTCGGCATCCGAGCGATGCGCAAGCCCGGCGGTCACAACACGTGGACGCCCGACGGCGCGGAACATGAGCTCGACGGCCGCGGGGCATGCACGCCCGACGGTGCGAGACGCGCCCCGGTGGCCGTTGGGCGAGCGCCCAACCGCGTCGGGCGGACGCCCAACGACAGTTGGGCGCGCGCGTCCAACCTCGCGTTGGGCGCTCGCCCAACGCTGTTGGGCGACCGCCCAACAATCGTTGGGCGGCCGCCCAACGCAAGGTTGGGCGGCCGCCCAATATGCTTTGGGCGACGTCCGATTTTACTCGGGCGTCGCCCATTGGTCCGGGGACCCGTTTGCTTATAAAAGGCACGGATCCCCATGCATTTGTGGAGGAGGAGGAGTTTTTGGAGCTTTCTCACTCTAAACATTTTTAGAGAGAGAAAGTCAATTTTTTGGAGAAAATATTTTTTTTTCCCAAAAAAATCCAAATTTTTCCAGAGTTAAATTTTTACTAAAAAACACAAAAAACCGGAAAATCACGACTCGTGGAATCAATCGGCTTCGACTGTCAGATACCGAACTTGATGTATTATCCGAGGACTAGACTCGTTTTATTTTATTTAATTTATTTCTTTTCCTTTATTTATTTTTATGTTATAGTTTTTATTTATTTAGTTATTCTTTTATTTTATCACGTTTTATTTAATGTGGCATATTTATTTAATTTTCGTCTCGTGTTGAATAAATTCGATTTTGTTTTAAAATAAAAAACCTCGTTTTGATATCCCAATACGAACCGTGATCCGATAAAAGGTAGTTCGGGTATTGAAAGCGTTGTAACTATAAGTTTTAATTTAAAGGAATTTCCGAATAACGTTTTAAAATAAAAACGTCGTTTTAGGAACTTTCCGTTATTGACTATGATCCATTTTTGGTAGTTCGGAAATCCAAAACGATTGAATTAGATTTAATTTAAAGCTTTTGAATAAATCTGGAAATAATTGGAGTGCTGCTGTAATTTACCATTTCTGTCACTAATTGCTGTTTACCGACGGATTTTCCGTCGGTAAATCTGCTGGAATGTAAAAAATGTTGTTTTGGTCCCTCTTTCTTAACTTTTGAGCTTTTAATCCTTCATATGTATATGTATAGTTATGTAATATAGTTATGTAATATATATTTTCAAACTACTTTTAGACATTTGGTCTATATAATTATTTGGGATGTTTATATATCATTTTTTATTCAATTTTTTAAGCATAGGTATATGTATATATATATTCTCCTTTTTTATTCATTTGAGTTATATTAGATCCTATTTTAAAAGGTTATTTATTTGGGCATTTTGGGAACTAATTAGTAAGTATTAGTATATGGATATATGTTATTTTTGGTATTTAAAACCATATTAGTTATGTATATATATAGTTTTGGGATATTTGGGTTATGTTATTGTTTATTATATGAAACTATTTTGGATAAATGTTATTTTCTTATCTAATGAGATTTATTTACTATTTCCACCTCTTTAAAGTATAAATGTATTATATCTAGTATTTTCATATATGTATTATATAGTTTCTTTTTATTAACTTTTATTTTCATATTCTCTTTTTGATTTGAATGTATATATATATGCTTAAATTATTTTCTTTATTCTTTTGGACCATTTATGGGTCCATGTTTCAAATGGGCTTTATTTGGGAGTGAATCTTGGTTTAAATGGGTTTATTATTGTAATTATAATAGGTAAAGAGTCCATTAAATAAAAGGAGAAAATAAATCACAAAAAGAGAGTTTTCAATTTAATTATTTAAACTAATGAATTTTTAGAGTTTCCTAATGTAAATAAATATAGTTGTTTTGTTAATATTTCAAATCGTTTTCAAAACACCACGTTTTAAAACCTTAATCCATTCCAAAGGCGGATTAAGTGAACCTTGTAATTAAAATCATTTTCATTGTGAATAATCGAATATTTTGAACCATTTTCTCAAAAGAATTTGTACAAAATAAAATGGACTTGTATGTTTAACCACGTTTTCTTACTAAAGGTTTTTATCTCAAACGTTTTCAAACACTTGAGTCGTTCCAACGGCGATTCGAGTAAACTTCACCAATCGGGGTTTTAAAACGCACCTAAATCGTTCCAACGGCGATTAAGGTGCGAACCACGTAAATAAACTCGTTTTGGGGGGAAATAAGTTAGCATAGAATAAACACACAGCATGGCATTTAAATAAAGTTGTAAATAAATCACTTCTTTCTTCCCCTTTCTCTGTGTATGTATAATATAAATGGATGATTCTTTACTAATGTGGCTTTTCAATAATATATGCTCAAAACGGTTTCCAAAAAGAGAAAGAAAAGGTTTCAAATGAATTTTAAACTTAAAGAAGTATACGATTAGTCCGTTATCGCCTAACATGCTGAGTAGGAGACCGGTGGTTCATAACCGGGCGATGTCGGGGTGCCTAGTAGCCTTTCTTTGGAAAGGAGCTAGCCTTCTCGGCTCGTACCTAAGTTTCCCGAACCCACACCGGTCTCCCGCAAGGGATCGGTGTTCATTTTCCCATTCGTGGGTGGCGACTCTTCCATATCTCCGAGCTCCGGTCCTGCCGAGCAGCTTGATTCCACGATTGGTTGCTTTCGGCGCCAATCACCGCTTACGTCGCCATGAGGTGTCCACCCCCCGGTCCGCCCGGGAGATTAGGCCGCGGCACCTCGTATAACACTAGTCCATGTGTCGGGGGTCCCTGAATACGCCTTTCCATGCCCCTCGTTCACGAAGTACTTCCTTAGGCCCACTTTTCCTTCACCACTCACGTTGGACGGACCTCCCTGCTCATATCCCAAACCCCTCCGGGTTTTCTGACTCTTAAAGTCCGGAAATTCTGGCAACCCCTGATGGTGTGCTCTTAAACCCATTCCTGGGATGAAACCTCCCTTCATCATCTTCACCACATCGGTGGTCATGCTTGATTCGTAAATCCCGGAGACTTGGAATCCGGAGAAAAGTTGAGGCTCAATTCCCAATGCTGCCACCGAGCTTAATTTCTCAGCTCTAATTGTCACTATCTCCTCCCCGAAGGGGAATTTAATCATTTGGTGGAGCATGGAGGGCACACCTCCCAACTTATGGAACCAAGGGCGTCCCAACAGTACGGCAAAGGTTACCGGGATATCCAGCACCGTGAACTCAGTTTCTTCCTCATGCGGCCCCACTTTCAACTTGGCCTTAAAGACTCCTTCAATGTGCCTACGGCTATCGTCATATGCTCTAATCACAGTTTCAGAAGCTGTCAAATCTCCTCTCTCCACTCCCAACTTCGACAAGAGTTTCAACGGGCAAACATTAATGGCTGATCCATCATCGACCATCACACAGCTAGTCTTCTTTCCGTTGATTTCCGCTCGGATGTACAAAGGCTTATTGTGAGCCTTCCCCTCTTCTGGGAGATCCTCGTCAGTAAATGTGATTTCAGCCTTCTTTCGGGCCATAATTGCTCCCACTAGCGCTGCCGGTTCAGTATCGGTGGAAATAACCAGATTCTGCAACTCTTTCATCAGGTTCTCACGATGGTACTTAGTATGGCATAAGACTTCCCAGACTGTGGACTTAGCCTGCGTCTTCTTCAACTGCTCAAGGACTTGGTCATCGGGCTTAGGAGCCGACCCTTCTCCAATCTCGGTTTCTATCATAGGTGCCTTCCCCTCGGCCACACGGCCTGATCTCGTCATTATCGCAATTTTCGGCTCATCATCCGATTCGTCCCAAATGTTAATAGGAACCCTCCGATTGGCATCTTCCTCGTCCGAAGAACTCTCCCAAATGTCCACAACCATTAAATCCATGACGTGTGGAACATTCGGATTCAAGTAAAAGGGATCCGTCGATCCATACAAGGTCCAACCTATCAACTCATCATAATCCCGGAGGGACACTCTGCTCATCCTTCTGGCGGCCAACGGAATAGCACCTCGTTGTATGCACATAAGCTGCACCTTATCGCTCATTGTTTCATGACACTGCTCATAACGGTGCCTCCACCTTCTAGCATAATCCACAAACGGTTCCTCGGGGAATTGCCTAATCCTATCCCGATCGTCCAGGGATCCCGTCCATGGAACATACATCTCATATCTCGCCATAAAAGCACTTCTAAGCGGTACCCAATGACCCATTTCTTCCTCTAATAGACCTTGATGCCATAATAAGGCTTCACCCATCAAGGTTTCCGGAAAATGTTCATGCAACTCACATTGCGAAAATCCGGCGTCATACATATGATTGCGGAATAACCTCGCGTGCTCAACAGGATCCTGGTATCCACCATACCTACGCATCGTTAATACCGCATCAGGCGTTTGGTAAGATGGGGAATCAGGGGTTTGCTTCGTCAGCATCCATACTGTATACTCCTTGATAAATCTTTTCGTCATTGCCGCCCAATCGGTCTTAACATACATCGGCAATGACATGTACCACATTAACGGTTCACCCATCAATGAATTGCAAAACAAGCTAGTGATCTCTTCCTCTTTAAAACCCAAGGGCGCCATAGCCGACAAGTAGAAGTGAAGGTGCTCCATAGGGTCCTTATTGCCGTTATACTTGCTAACCCCCGGCAACGGACGCTTGATAGGTCCAATCTGCATCGTAAAGCGCTCCGCAGTTCTGTCTTCAGCTCTTTGGTACTTTTCTAAAAACAAATCCGACAACCGATCCCAATCGTGCTTGCAAGGGTCGGGTAATGAGTAAAACCACCCCAAAGGCTCGCCTATCAGTGAATGGTGAAACCACTGAGCAATCTCGTCCACTCCGAAGGATTCAACAAACATGTCGCGCATATATTCACGCAAGTGCACCTCGGGATTTCCTCCACCACTAAACAGACCCAATTCTGGCACAATAGTTCGAGACGACCCTTCTCCGGTCTCTTCGGCACTATCTTCATCATACGGTGCTCCACCGTCCAATCCTTCATCCATTAGTTCATCCTCTTGTTCCTTGCCAAGGAAGGACACATATATACCATTTCCTACATTGCTCTTTTCCTCGGAGTCCAACAACTCCTCTTCATTTTCCTCGAAGGATTTCATCACTACACTTTCTTTCAGACCGAATTCGATCATGCTCACCCTATGATTAGGCAATGGATTACGCCTAGTGGAAGGGTTCGCTGACGAAGGATCAGCTATCTTCTTTTCCTCGATCAAATCTTGGATTTCATGTTTCAGCCTCTCACAATTCTCAATTGTATGCCCATAACTGCTATGGAATTCATAATACCCTCTAGCCTGTATCTGCAAAGTAGGTTGAGCTTTGTTATACGGGGTAAGGGCTTTCAACAATCCCTTTTTCTATAGACGCTCGAAAACTTTCGCGTAGGTCTGATCAAACTTGGCGAACCGCCTCTTTTCAATAGCATTAAGATCAACCACTTTCACTGCTGCGGATTCCGTACTCGCGCTAGGCCCTCCGGCACTATATCCAGATTTCGTCCACTTGGTATAAGCTTTCTTCGGCTCTCCATCCCCTTCAACAGTCAAGGCACAACTATACATCTGATTGAAATCCGTAAATGGCATATACCGCAACTCATTTTTGATATACGGCAACGTGTTGCCAACCACCATTCGGATCTGATCCTGCTCGAGCGGCTTTTGTTTCATCACTGCGGCCTTAGCCCTCCATCTTTTCACAAAATCGGAAAAAGATTCCCCAGCCTGTTGCTTAGTGCTCTCTAACTCTTTCAAAGTGACCTCCAGCATGGTGTTAAAGCTATACTGAGCGATGAATGACTTCGCTAATTCCTTCCAATCCTTCTTTGTCACCATTGGTAACGCATGAAACCATGTGAGGGCAGCCCCCTCTAAGTAGGTGTTAAACAGCCCTAGGACCTGATCCTCCGTCAGGATCGTGTGCTTCATCACCGCAATATACTGATTCATGTGAGCGGTGGGATCTCCCGTTCCATCGAACTTTTTCATGTCAGGGAGCCGAAATTTCAAAGGCAAAGCTGTTGCCGACAAACAATTCTTCAAGTTATAGAAATCCTGACTTCCGGAGCTTCCTCCGCGCAAGTCCTGCACTTCCTGTGTGATGTGTTGCTTCCACTCCTCTTCCTTAGCTTTCTCTTTCTCTAACTGTTTTTGGATATAATCCTGATAATCCTCCTCATTCCCAAAGCGAGGGCCATCGTTCACCTCATTCTCAGCATGCTTACTACCACTCTTGTTGTCCTTCAGTGCTAACTCAGCTAGCTGGGCCAAGATTGCGGCCAGCTGATCATTGATATTGTTCATAGAATTTTCCAATTCAGCCACTTTCTCGTCGGTCGCAGACATATTGACGGAAGACTGAGTATACCCGGATGAAGATGATTCAGAAGCCACAACTACTGATTCGGAACTGTCTACTCGTAGCTGATCAAACTGTCTGACAAGCCAATTACTCTCGCGAAACCACAACCGCTTAATGATGACGTCTGCGCGAACGGTATCCATTAGTATGTATGCATGATTTTATATGCATGATTCGTGGTGTGTGCGTTTATTTATTTACGATTATAAGATAAGAAGAACAAATGTTAGTTCTATTTACACGTATCACAACATCTCTCTTCCACCCTTGTTCCTCCACACACTCGTCGGTCCAGGTCTCTTTCCTAGGATTTTGGTTTTTGGCTCACATTGCGGTCCAAGGGACGCGTGATGCCGTCGATTATTGCGGAAAAAGTAAATCATTCACCATACGACACAGTTCGTTTTTGACGCATCAGCGTTTAGTGACTAAGAAATCGACCAAGTTGGATTGTCCTTTCAGAATAACTCGTCTTTTGTCCTTTCGCGAGACGCATTAATTCGGGTTTTGACTCCCTTTGAGCGCATCTCGGTTTTTAAACGTGGTACGAGTTATTCTTCTATTCCAATCGTTTGTTATTGCAAATGACTCGTTCCCTTTTTATTCACGTGGATTCGTGTCTCGATTTTTGGATTACAACGGGATCTTTTTGGATCTATCGAGAGATGTAACCATGCGTTTATTTAGTGATGGAATCACTTTTGGATTTTATTTTAGGGAACGGACTCATCGCGTAACGTGTTTGTTCTTAGCGTCGAGGATTCGTTTGCTCATTTTGCTACACGAAAAGACGACGAGTCTTATTTGAGCGCACGGTAATCTTTCGGCTAACAACAATCTCTTATTCTTTTCGATCTACGGGATATATCACCTTAGTGTGGTTATAGAAAATCAACGTTTCGTTGAATCGCATGTTTATTCGAAGCGAGGATATCACCGTTCTCTTTCCTTCAGGCACGAATTAAACAAACACGTACATCGGGCCATATTTCTTACAGTTTTGGTAACGGTCGAAATGATCGAGTCGTTAGTCAAAACCCGCAGTCTCGTCCATATGGCGCAATTATATAGGTTGGCTTGATTCGGCTTCGAGATTTTAAACGGGGTATACACTCGTTCGAGGCACGTATTCAACGGCATTGGTTTATTTTCTTTAACTACGCTCGGGATTGACATATATCGTAAATTCGGAATGATTTTGGTCGTTTAGTTCATTTTTCGCTTTTCTTTTCTTAGTCACTTCTGCAGACACGTCCATTTCTCTTAAAAACGACACGGGACGTAAAAGCTCGTCTTTTATTCGGAAGGGACGGGCTACTTGTGCGAAACTTTTCACGTTACGATAGGGTCGTTCGAAACAGAAATGTTCTTCGTTTTCGTTTCGCCATGATCTCGTTTTATCCCAACTTATTTAAAGAATGTGAATAACGGCTACTGTTAATATAGTCTTTTGTATCGAGATGTAACTATCCTTAACACCGAACCGATTCATACTAATACGTGCTTACGTCATAACACATTTCCTAAACATGTGCCTTCATCGGGACACCGAAAGGGACAAGACGGGTCGCACATGTTCATTCATATGAGATGACTAAGTCGTCTTTAGTTCAAATTGTTTCGATGTTTTAGGGTAATTAGTATGTCGATTCACGAGTATATATTAACAAATCGTCTCATTTTCTTTACCTACTTTAGGATTAGACACGTATCGTGGCGGTTTGAAAACACGAATTGATTCATTTATCATATCAAAAATAGTAACGGGTAATCCTATGGAAACTTCTAAGGCTACTATATGCTGACACGGCTGACCGCGGGACCTCACAGGACCGCACAAATTCGCCCCTAACGAATGGATGGGGACCCTTTGGCGCCTTACTGTAAGGGGGAACTTACACTAGCCTCTTTCGAGCGACGAATGGACTCTCGCTAGAGGTTTTGCGGAAATTACCCAAAGGGTTTGCAATAATGCACATGAATGCATACGAAAAGAAGTAAAACGATCCGTCCCCGTTAAGGGCTTAATACACGCCTTCCGGAATCAAATTTCTCACTTCCCCAGCAGAGTCGCCACTTGTTAGACGAGGTGCCGCGGCCTAATCTCCCGGGCGGACTGGGGGGTGGACAACCTCATGGCGACGTAAGCGGTGATTGGTGCCGAAAGCAACCAATCGTGGAATCAAGCTGCTCGGCAGGACTAGAGCTCGGAGATATGGAAGAGTCGCCACCCACGAATGGGAAAATGAACACCGATCCCTTGCGGGAGACCGGTGTGGGTTCGGGAAACTTAGGTACGAGCCGAGAAGGCTAGCTCCTTTCCGGAGAAAGGCTACTAGGCACCCCGACATCGCCCGGTTATGAACCACCGGCCTCCTACTCAGCATGTTAGGCGATAACGGACTAATCGTATACTTCTTTAAGTTTAAAATTCATTTGAAACATTTTCTTTCTCTTTTTAGAAACCGTTTTGAGCATATATTATTGAAAAGCCACATTGGTAAAGAATCACCCATTTATATTATACATACACCGAGAAGGGGGGAAGAAAGAAGTGGTTTACGACTTTATTTAAATGTCATGTTGTGTGTTTACTCTATACCAACTTATTTCCCCAAAACGAGTTTATTTACATGGTTCGCACCTTAATCGCCGTTGGAACGATTTTAGGTGCATTTCAAAACCCCGTTTGATGAAGTTCACCCGAATCGCCGTTGGAACGACTCGAGTGTTTGAAAACGTTAGGATAAAAACCTTTTAATAGGAAAACATGATTAAACATACAAGTCAATTTTATTTTGTACAAACCCTTTAAGAAAATGATTCAAAAACTCTATTATTCACAAAGAAAACGATTTTAATTACAATGTTCGCTTAATCCGCCTTTGGAACGGATTAAGGTTTTAAAACGTGATGTTTTGGAACCAATTTTGAAATATTAACAAAAATAACTCCATTTATTTACATTAGGAACCTCTAAAAATTCATTAGTTTAAATGATTAAGTTGAAAAACTCTCTTTTTGTGATTTATTTTCCCCTTTTATTTAATGGACTTTTCACCCATTATAATTACAATAATAAACCCACTTAAACCAAGATTCACACTCAAATAAAGCCCATTTGAAACATGAACCCATAAATGGTCCAAAAGAATAAAGAAAGTATTTTAAGCATATATATATACATCCAAATCAAAAGAGAATATGAAAATAAGAGTTAATAAAAAAGAAACTATACATATATGAAAATACTAGGTATAATATATTTATACTTTAAAAGAGGTGAAAGTAGTAAATAAACTCCATAAATAAGAAAATAACATTTATCCAAAATAATTTCATTTAATAAAATAACCCAAATGTCCCAAAACTACATATATACATAACTATTATAGTTTTAAATATCAAAAATAACATATACTAATATCTATTAATTCTCCCAAAATACCCAAGTAAATAACCTTCAAAATAAAATCTAATATAACTCAAATGAATAAAAAGAATATATATATATACATATACTTATATTTAAAATTGAATACAAAATGATACGTAAACATCCTAAATAATTATATAGACTAAATATCTAAAATAGTTTGAAAAACATATATTACATAATTATATCTATATATATAAGGGTTAAAAGCTTAAAAGTTAAGAAAGAGGGACCAAAACAGCATTTTTTACATTCCAGCAGATTTACCGACGAAAAATCCGTCGGTAAACAGCAATTAGTGACAGAAATGGTAAATTACAACAGCACTCCAATTATTTCCAGATTTATTCAAAAGCTTTAAGTTAAATCTAATTCGATCGTTTTGGATTTCCGAACTACCAAAAATGGATCATAGTCAATAACGGAAGTTCCTAAAACGACGTTTTTATTTTAAAACGTTATTCGAAAATTCCTTTAAATTAAAACTTATAGTTACAACGCTTTCAATACCCGAACTACCTTTTTATCGGATCACGGTTCGTATTGGGATATCAAAACGAGGTTTTTTATTTTAAAACAAAACCGAATTTTATTCAACACGAAACGAAAATTAAATAAATACGCTAATTAAATAAAACGTGACAAAATAAATGAATAACTAAATAAATAAAAACTATAGCATAAAAATAAATAGAAGGAGAAGATAAATAAAATAAAATAAAAGAGTCTAGTTCTCGGATAATACCTTAAATTCGGTATCTGATAGTCGAAGCCGATTGATTCCACGAGTTGCGATCTCCCGTTTTTTATATTTTTTAGTAAAAATTTAACTTTAGGAACTTTGGAATTTTTGAGAAAAAAAATATTTTTCTCAAAAAAAAATTTCACTTTCTCTCTCTAAAAATGTTTAGAGTGAGAAAGGCTCCAAAGAAAATCCTCCCTCTTCATTGGGATCCATGCCCCTTTTATAGGGAAACGGGTCCCGGAAGCTTTGGGCGACGCCCGAGCAAAATCGGGCGTCGCCCAAAGCTGTTGGGCGGCCGCCCCAGGCTTGTTGGGCGGCCGCCCAACGATTGTTGGGCGATCGCCCAACAATTGTTGGGCGGTCGCCCAACAGCGTTGGGCGAGCGCCCAACGCGGCGATCGCCCAACAATTGTTGGGCGGTCGCCCAACAGCGTTGGGCGAGCGCCCAACGCGAGGTTGGGCGCGCGCGCCCAACTGCCATTGGGCGTCCGCCCGACGCGGTTGGGCGCTCGCGCCCGCCTACCGTTGGGCTTCCGCCCGACGCGGTCGGGCACTCGCTCAACGGCCGCCGGGGCGCGTCCCACGTCGTCGGACGTGCACGCCCCGCGGCTGCCGAGCTCGCGCTCCGCGTCGTCGGACGTTCACGCGTCGTGACCGCCGAACGCGTGTTCCACACTGCCGGGCGCACCCGCCTCGTGGCTGACGAGCGCACGTCCCGTGCCGCTAAGCTCGTGTCTTGCTCGGACACCGAGCGCATACCATTCATGGTTGGATGCGTGCGTCCGACAGACGTCGAGCGCGCGCTTTGCGTCGTCGAGCGGGCGTTCGACTGTCGTCGAACGCGCGCCGGCCGCCGCTAAGCACTCGCACCGTGCCGTTAAGCATTCGCGGGCTATCCGATCGACAACAGCGACCGACCATAACTTATTTATTTTATTTATTTATTTTTTTTTTTTTATTTTTTTTTTTGAAACTTTCAGAATCAGTCGCTTCAACCGTCTTGTTTCCAGGTTTTCGTCACAGGTCCTCCGACTCGGTGTCTATACCAATGTT
Source organism: Euphorbia lathyris (assembly GCF_963576675.1). Taxonomy (NCBI): domain Eukaryota; kingdom Viridiplantae; phylum Streptophyta; class Magnoliopsida; order Malpighiales; family Euphorbiaceae; genus Euphorbia; species Euphorbia lathyris. Next base: position 78,651,056 of record NC_088912.1, read on the forward strand.
GTGAAACAGGCTGTGTAGAGTGATTAGGTTGAGGCAGAATTGCCCAGTGTTAAGAACTGAGTATGGTTGAATTTCATTGCATGTAGACAGAATTCTTACACTTAAATAGCCATTCACTTCATTACCTTAGCCTTAGCCTAACATTACAACCTATGTTTAAGACCTTTTGACTATGTTTGGAGAATTTTTAATCTGTGGAGATAGGGCCAATAAGCAAAATCATAGCCTATTGATGTGTGTACTGAGCTGAGGAGTGAAGTTCCATTCCCTTCCTTATGGCAACAAAGGCCATTTGATAGTGAGTGAAAATTCCTTCCTTAGTGAGGCACTTTGGGGCATACAGGTTCTTTGATTGAATTTTGAAGTTCAACCTTAAGCTTTGATGAATTTCTTGAATTGGAATGCATGTTTTAGATCTGGTCTAACCACATTTTTATCAAGCTCTTGTGTGCTAATCAAAGGTTGAGTTAGTTGAAAGTTGAATAAAGTTCTGCTGCTGTTGCTTTTTCTTTTTGTTTGTCTATTATATCTTCTGTTCCAGTTCTTGTTCTTATGTTTTCTCCATTGCCTTGTTTCTATGTCATTCCTTTTTGTTTTTATTTTCTTTACTTTCCCCTTTTTGTTGTTCTTTTCTCTATTTTCTGTTGTGTTTGCTTGAGGACAAGCAAAAGTTCAATTTGGGGGTATTAGATGGGTTCATAATTGACCATAATAACCATATTTTATTTCACTAAAAATGGGCTTATGGGCTGTTAATTGTTATCAATTTAGGACTAAAGGACCCTTATTGCAGATTTTGTGAAGAAAAATAGAAACATCTATCAAACAGCCCGTTGCAGGAAAAAGTGAAGGAAAATCTATGGACCAAAGGGCAATAGCGTGTAAAGAGAAGGAAGATAGCCAAGCAAAGAGGTGGGACCAGTGGAGATCTAGCTTGCTGAAGAAGATTTGGGCCTTGAAGTGTTCAAGTGGCCATAATCTGTCAGAACGGTCTGCTTTAGTGTACTTTCTATTATATTTTATTTTTCTTCCCTCCTAGTTAAATAGACTACTATGAAAGGAGAGAGGGATGACTTTTTGGAGATCTGAAACTTCATCTTCCACGGGAGTTCTCTCTAATTTCAGACCTAACTCCATTAATGGAGAGTTATTGTAGTTTCTGTGGTTGTTCACTCATCATTATGAGTGAGTAGTCAACCGAACGGGTTCGGCCAGCAAGGGCTGGTTATGTAAGTCTTCTATTTTCCTTTTATGAATGAATGATGCTTTATGTTGTTGTGCTTGATAAAGCTTTCACTCCATTGATAAATGCATGTATCTTAGTGTTAGATGAATGATAGGGAACTGCTTTCATCTTCACGGAACCTTTTATCAAACGTCGAAACCCCGACACAGGAATGTTAGGGGGTTGTATCAAGGGTTTTCTTAACAGAAATGCTGTTTCGGTTGTAATGCAAGAAAGAACCAACATTAAAGGCGTTTAACGTTGTAGTACATCTTAGAATCTTAAGAACACATGAGAGTTGACTTAAGTGAGCCTTAAAGCAGAGACCTTGACTTCACTTTATGTCATTCATGAATAAATAGGATGTTTAGAGACTGAAAGTAACCTGTTCCGATGTGGCCTAGCCTGTTCTATCTTTTTATCATTATCAAAACTCATTTTATTACACTGAATCTCTTAATTAGTATTGCTGTTACCACATCATAATATTTCTCAACTAAAGGAAATCACACACCACAAACACCCTATTCTGCAAGGTTTTTCTAGTAAAATTTGGTCATCAATCCCTGTGGAGACGATACTCTACTTATCATTTTATTACTTGTATCTAGTGCACTTTCTAGAGTCTGTTCAGAGGACAACATTAATCTTTAGAATTATACAACATAGGTTTTTTTTTAATGAAAGAATGTAATATTATTAATGAATCATATACGAGCCATAAGGCTTACAATAGATGGGGGAGTAATGTCTGTTACAATCAGGATAAATGTAGAAAAACCTAGTTTTGCAACCGTGTCAGCGACTTGGTTTGCACTTCGGCGTATGAATCGGAAGTGACACCGTGTTATCGAGGCTGCTATAATTCGGCAGTCTTCAATAACCAGTCCCAGCCTCGATAAATCTTCCATTTCTTCCTGACATAACGCTTTTATCACTACTTGTGCGTCTCCCTCAACCCATATATTATCGTCTCCTCGCTTCTTAATCCAGCTAAGAGCTTCCCAACAGGAGATAGCTTCCGCTATTGTCGGATTGAATTCTCCTTGGACTAAGCTGTATCTGGCTGCTACAAATTATCCCTCACTATCACGGATAACTGCACCGATGCCAATCCTTCCCGCTCCTAGGATTATCGCAGCGTCAAAGTTCAGTTTTATTCCATTACATGGTGGCTGCCAGACTGTAGTAGACGGGTCCAAAATCGCACGGTTCTATTCGGCTAATGTTTGTGCATTTCTCCATGCTGCGAGAAGGGTTGCTGATTTATTAGCTAGCATTTGCGCCGTTAGTCCTATCTGATTCCAGATTCGCTGGTTTCGCCAATGCCCGATTCCCCATAAGAGCTGCGCCCATTCTCCTGCGGTATCCTTTGAATCTGTATTAATCCTGTTAATCCACCATTCACCAAATTCAGTATGTATATCGGGTCTATATATTGCCATTGAGGATGCCTCCCATACCGCAATCGAATTTGGACAATGAAAGATAGGTGAGAAATCGTCTCTTCTACATTTTGACAGAGTGGATAGATGGTTTCAACATTCATTCGACAGTTGTAAAGATTTTTCCGGGTTGGTAATATATTCCAGGCCGAGCGCTAAAGGAAGTTTTTTACCTTTGGGGGACAGTTTATTTGCCATAGCTGATTCCATGGAGCGTTACAAACCTCCGCAATGGGCTTTGGATTGTTCTCCATTAACGTGAAATAAGCCATTTTTACCGTATAAATTCCTTTCTTATCCCTTTTCCAACTGAATTTATCTTCACATTCCCTCTTTGAAATTGGAACTCTCATGATACTCTGTGTGTCCTCTGCAGAGAAGTGTTCTGTCAGTATGTCCGTATTCCATTCGCCATTTGAGATCACCCTGTCAACTGTCTAGTACGCTATTCTAGGGTCGGTTGTGTTCGCTGGTTTTCCATTGTCTGAATCCAACCATTTACTTTTCCATATATATGTGCTCCTTCCATTTCCAATTCTCATACCTGTTTCTGCATTAATCAACGCCTTAGCCTTGAACATGCTCGACCACATTGTGCTTGGATTTGTCCCGAGTGTTGCTTCTCTGACATCTAAATGCGGAAAGTATCGTGCTTTAAATATCCGGGTCATGAGCAAATTAGGAGCTGTTAAGAATTTCCACACCTGTTTCCCCAAAAAAGCCCGCATTCGGATTAATGATACGGTACTCCACCGTTGAGGCACAGTGCATAACCAGCTCGATGAAAGGTCTGGGAAAGTTCATTCGATTCATTACTGCTTGTAAGAAGTCCCATTCTACTCTATCATACGCCTTTGACATATCCACTTTAAGCGATGCATGGCCTTTTTTACCACCTCTACCTAGTCTGAGTCCGTGTCCCACCTCATATGCAATTAAGATGTTATCAGTGATTGATCTCTTTGGTATAAATGCACTTTAAGATGGTGAGATAAGTGTATTCATGACCTTTTTTAGACGGTTTGCAATTGCTTTAGACATAACTCTTATCAGTACATTATACAAAGCTATCGGCCTTAAGTCTGAAAGATGGACCGGGGGCTTCTTCTTTGGAATTAGTACGATATTTATGATATTCATCTGATTGGGAAACTTACCCGAATTAAGGCATAATATACAGAAGTTTGAAACGTCTGTACCAAGTGTCTGCCAATGTTGTTGGAAGAAACCTGGGTTTAATCCATCAGGTCCAGGGGACTTTGTTGGTCCCGTGTGATTAGTTCCAGGGGGGTTAGGAACTAATGTAACTTTTTCGTTTAATTATGCTGACTTAATCAATTCTTTAAGTTACTTAACATAGTTTAGGTCAGCACGGCCGAGAGATGTAAGACAGCTTTAGTCAGATATTGACTAGAACTGTTTTACGTGTGAGTTGGGAATTAACACTTGAGGTCAGCTTCCAACCCAGCACCAAGATTACTCAGTGTCAGCTTTTACAATTTATATCCTGAGCAATTTAATCAAGCAACACATATATAGATATATTGAGAGAGAGTTAGAAATTACTCAGCATGACTTATCCTGGTTCGGCCTCTCTGCCTACGTCCAGTCCCCAGAGTCCTTCCGGGCTTTTTCAATCCAATACTGAGCTCTTTAAAGGTAGAGCACAAACCGTTTACAAGGCAGTTGAATATGCAAGAGTACCTTCCTCTATTCGTCTACTCAACTCCTACTAAGTGCTATAACCGAACACCTAGATTTCTCTACCATTGAGTACTAAAACCGAGTACTCAGCATAACTCTCTCAATTTTACAATTGATACAAACTTGTTCTTTCTAGATGAAGAACACTTTAGATGATTACAAAATCAATCTAGCTTTTACACAGAATTGGAAATTTGGTGTAAGATCTTTTTCTTGTTTGAATGTGCTTTTTGTATGTTTCTCTTTTTCTCTTTTTGTTTTAGCAATCAGCAAAGGATCCAAGAATGAACTTGTCCTTTTATAGTTGAGGTCTGAAGCTCTAATGATTTGAATCTGGATCTATCCGTTGAATACAAACGCCTCTTTCTTGCGTCATTGTTCTGGTCAGCTTCAGATTTACAGGCCAATCCTGTCGTCTGAAATTCGCAGGCGCCAGGCTTGTCTTCTTCCCGCAGGTGCATCTTCTAGTGCCAGTTCATCTTTTAGCTAATGGACAGTTGACCCATGCATCTCGAAATTGACTCTGTGCGTAATTCCAAGGCTTCTTTTATTGGTGCAGACAGATGTCGGATCTTGTCTTTTAGCAAACGGATCAATCATGCTGTCCTGACGAACACTCAGCTTGACTTTATTGACGTTGCTTTTGTTCTTTGCTTTTGAGTCATATTCTTACTCAGCTTCCGTGGTCAGCTTCGTCTGCAAGCTTTAAGGTTAGAGGAAGACTTCTCTTCTTTGATACTGAGTTGCGTTCTACTCAGCTTCTTTGGTCAGCCTCATCTTTAAGTATTTGTTCTGAAGATGACTTTTCTTCTATTATGCTGAGTTGTACTTCACTCAGCTTGTGCTATGTTCTCATGCTGACTTCATCCTGTCTTACTTTTTATTTTTGTTTTCATTTATACTTATACTCAACATTGAACAAACATATTAGTACAATTAAATCAAAGCACTTAAATTTAATTGCCCCTTAATTATGGATTAACTTAAATAATTTTGTCAAATCAAAATCATGTGGAAAGGTGTTTCAACAGACTTGTCTGGATGCATTGAAAACACTGCTTCCTTTATCTCTTCCGCTGTATATGCTCTGAGCAGCTGCTGCCCTTCCATTGCGGATAAACGTGTCTGAATCGTGTCCACCATGTCGAGATCTTCACAACCTTGGCCTATGAACAACGTCTCGAAGTGCTGTTGAATTTTCTCTGCCAATCCCGACCTCCAGTTATACTGTATACCCGCTTCTGATTGAAGACTGTCAAAGTCATTCATTCATTTTCTAGCTCGTGCCCTATTGTGGAAAAAACGCGAGTTTCTATCTCCCTCTCTAAACCACTGAACTTTTGATCGTTGTTTCTATTATGTGTCTTATTCAAGTCGAACCCAGTTCAGTACTAACATGTATGAATTCTTCCTGGTATGCTGCTCCCCGAAGTGTTTCTAGCCGTTGGCAGAGTCGTTTTGCCCATCCACAGAAGAGTTGCTTAAAATTCTGTCCCTATTCCTTCAGCTGCACTCTACATTTATCTATTTTGTCTGAGAAACTCATATGTCCATTAAGCTCCCAATCTTGCTTCACAATTTGTCGGTATTCCTCTTCTATGCCCCAAGCATTTTCATAACAAAAACAAAATTGGGTGGCTCGTTGCTGATCCTGTGTCCGTATCACAAGGGCAGCGTGATCAGATCAGGTAGTGTAAATGTTGTGGATTATTGCTGAGGGAAACATATCGAACCATGCCCGATTTGCGACACCCCTATCAAGTTTTTCTTCAATTATTGGCTGATTCGTATAAGTTCTTATCCATGTAAACTGATATCCTGCCATTCGGAGTTCTGATAGCTCACAGAAATCAAGTGCTTCTCCAAAGCCACTCAGTAGTGTTGCCGGGTGACTGCGTCCCCCCCTCTTTTCATATATATATATAGCATATCATTGAAATCTCCTACCATAAGCCATGGTAGATCTGAGATTCTATAAAGATATTTCAATAATTGCCAGGATTGTGCTCGTCTACTTCTTTCTGGGAATCCATAGAAGTCAGTCAATCTCCCTTCTGCCATGTGAGCTGTTTGAATCTTTGCATCAATAAAATTAACCCCATATTTTATAAGGCTTATCTTTGTCTCTTGTTTCTAGAGTAGTGCCAAACCACCTCCTCCTCTAATACTATCAACTGCAAAACAACCGTCATATCCCAATGACTGTTTTAAGTGTATAATAGTTGTTTGTCCCATCATAGTTTCCATCTGGAATATAATGGATGGTGTGTGGGTCCGGATGAGCTCCTTGAGCTCTCAAACTGTCTCGGGGTTACCCACTCCCCGACAGTTCCAGCTTAGGCATATCATGGCTTCCGATAGGTTCGATTATCGGATCCTACCGATATCTCTGTTTCGTTGTCCATGTCATCCATGGATAAGGTTGTGTCATCTTCTGTCTCCCTTCTGTGTCTTTTGCAATCTGCCACCAGAGTAATCTCCTCTTCACTGTGTTCGACCTCTCTCTCTTTCTCTTAGTTTTGTCTGAGTTGTGTATCTTCGTTTTGTGTATTATCGGTGTGTGGTGTGCGAAGTATTGGCGCTGATTTAAACCATGGTGTGTTGTGTAGTATTCTGTGAGGTGCTGCTCTGAGGAAGGGTCCGTAGAGATTTGGTACCTCTGCATTATTCAGAGCCCTGTATACTGTGTAGTCCCTGTCATTATGTCCCAGAAGGCCACAATAAAAGCAGAAGTGCGGAAGCCTCTCATAATGAAAGTTCACCCATACCCATTCCTGAGCTGATTTGCCTAGCTTCATCCTACATTTGAGTGGCTTGCGAATGTCCATTATCACTTGGACTCTGAGATATCTAGTAAACTGTTCTATGTAATCCCGTGCATCAGTGCGAAGTACCGTGCCTATGAAGTTACCGCAGGAAACTGCAACTTTCTCTGTGCGAAAACCAATGGTATATTATGTATGTATCCAGAATGTCGTCTCGTATAGAGGAATTGTTAGCATCTCTTCTGGTTTTGGGACTCTATGTAAGACCAGTAATTTATTCTCAAAGGACCAGGGGCCTCCGTTTAGAACAACGTTGATGTCGAATATATGGTTAAATTGCATTACGAAACGGTCGCCTTCCAACTCCACAATCGAGATACCTCCAGTTAGTTTCCATAGTTTTGACAGTGTAACCTTCATCCCTTCGACATTGATCAGTTTCGTGGTTATGAACCTCCCCACACAACTCCAACGTAAATCGTATTCTGGTGTCTGACCTCCATCAGGTATAATGACTTATGCAGTATCTTCCTCTTCAAGTGTTAATCGTAGGCACTCCTTGGCGATGTCGTCCATTGTTTGGTCTCTGTTGAATCATAAAAACGGTAGGTATTGGTGTTTTTTTTGTTGTTTTTCGCTTTTGATGGTTGAATAGTCTGTTGTATTTTGTGTAATCGATAGTGCTGGAATAATATAAATCTTCAAAACCCAAGCTAGGTATAGGAACAACGAAGAACAGCAGAGAAAAAAATGAAAAAACCCTAGCCCAGGGAGCTTTTAACTTGTGGAGTTTTTACATTATCCTTATTCTAAGTCCTGCTCAATATTCAATTTATTGACTTTAATCTTATATAATCTCATATATATATATATATATATATATATATATATATATATATATATATATATATATATTATATAATCTCTCTCCTTCCTATAATCCTACTACTTCCTTGTTCCTACCCTACCCTCCTACTGTGCATTTTAGCATTAATCCATTCAAATCTTTCCACGTGTCCCCCGATCCAAATACTCCATTCACCCACTATACACAATCTCCCACAATTCTAAAAGAAGAACTGAAAGCGAAAAGGAAAATAAAAGATGCAACATAGGGTTAAACACACATACTAGAGATACTAGATTGGACTGAATAACTAAGGAAAAAAATTCAGAATTAGAATGAAATTTTGACCAAATTCGACCAGTTCTGCAAAAAAAAGTCAGCAATTTTATTCGATTTTGGATTCTTTTCCCCGAATTTAGATCTACTATAGTATATTTAAGATCCACGCCCAGCCCTACATGACAGAACGAGTTCCCAATTTTTATCACCTCAACACATGTCCTTACTCGCTACTATTCGTTAAACATTTGACGAGGTCTGACTTGATACATAATTTTATGGTGACAGAAGGTTCAACTTAATATTTTGATGGACTTCCTGAACATATGCGTAACGCCATTTCCTCTACAAATGGATTAACACTTCTGATCTACACACTAGGGTTTTGTGGTCTTGTAACTCTCAAGAAGACGTCTGGTGCTCCCAGATATTCCATCAACAGAAATAGTTGGGTTGAAGTTCTTGGTGGAGCTATATTCAAAACACACGATCAAACTGAATGTTGGGCAACCTTTGACGGTCAAATGGTATCCTTAATCATGCAAATGATAATTAGTTACATCAATTAATTATTCAGTTTCCAATTAATTATGTACATTCATATCGTATCTCTTGTTTGTTTATTTTTAATAAGTAAGTTAAGGTGAAGGGGGAAGGGGAGGTCGAGGTGGGCATAGGTGACAAGTCTGACAAGGACAAACTTGAAGTTTCCTTAGCTTGCTTGCTTATATATGCATTGTTTGTTAAGTTCCATTTTATTAGAATAAGTCTTTTGACAATGCTTATGAAACTTCTATTATCTAGTTTTTATCTATATATGTTTTATTATTTTATGGATCTATTAATTAAATACGAATGAATTTGATCCCTTTATTAAATTGCAAAATGATCATTTACTTAATTTTGTTATCATCCGTTCATGTTAATATTTAGAATTATGCAAGGTATGGTTGGACACGGATACAAGAGATATTAGATTGGACTAAATATCCGAGGAAAAAAATTAAGAATTGGAATGAAATTTTGACCAAATTTAACCAGTTCCCAATTTGTATCACATCTCTGTAGGTCCATACTCGTTGCTATTCATCAAACATTTGACGAGTTCTAACTTGATACAAAATTTTATGGTGACATAAGGTTCAACATAATATTTTGATGGATTTCATGATAATATTCGTAGCACCATTCAAATGGACTAACACTTCCGATCTATTTGATTGTATTTCCTGGATTCGTTCTTTTTTTGCTTATGTCATTCTTGGCCATATTGGTTTATTTGACAGGGTTGTTGAGATCGGTGAGAGGGGTGCAAGACAGAAATTCAAGAATAAAGAAAAAGAAAGGCACTGTTCTATTTTTTCCTAAAAAACGAGTTATTTATTTCTATTTTTACATGAATGCCTATCAAAATTTTATTTTATTTTTACATGCACTTAAAAACATCTCTAAATAGAACTTCTTTACTAGCTCTTAAGTGTTTGGTTAGTGGAGAGCTCTAAGAAGCAACATGAAGGTGAGAGAAAAATAGAGGAATGCCCAATAGAGAAGAAATGAGTTAAACAATGTTGGAAAATTTGGAGTTTTTTCATATCCGCTGCTGTTAACGGATATGAGTATTGTCATCTGACAAGTTTGGTTTTGTCTTGTCCATTGATAAATTTCTTCTTTTCTTTTCAATTCTTGCATCAAAAGTTTTTTTTACATCTATGGCATCATCAAGTAATTACTATGGAGAATGCATTCTAGCTAAGATGTGAGCTTTCCAAGAAAATCCCAGTCCCCAGCTAGCCGAGGCCATGACTATCAAAGAAGTTTTAAGTTGGATTAAGATGCATTGCCTGAGAAAATTCAAATCCAGTCGGATTGTCTCGTCATAGTTAAGACAATTCAAATGTGTTTAGAAAGTCCTTCGTATTTAGTTGACATTATTTCTTATTGTATTCATTTATTACGAGATTTAGAGCTGTGCTATATCTTCTCTATTAGGCGTTCAACGAATTCGGCTGCTCATGCTCTAGCAAAAGCGGTCAATTTTGTGTCTGTTCGAGGTGAGTGTGCATATCCACCACCATTTTTTAGCAATATTCTTTCATTTGAATTAAGTTAATAAAACTTTGCATTATTTAAAAAAAATAAAAAAAATAAATATTCATTCAAATGCATTATTTAGTATTAAAATAAAAATAAAAATTCTATGGAGGACAGTGAAGAGCCGTTTAGACTGTACACGACTGAGGAGATTAAGAAAGCTTTGTTTGCAATGACCCGGACAAGAGTCCTGGACCAGGCGGATTCAATCCCTGCTTTTACCAAAAGTTTTGGGAAACTGTGGAATAAGGTGACCAGTGCCTGTTTGGATTCATTCATAGAAAGTTTACATTTCACATTCTGAAGAATATCACTTATAACAATACCAAGGCATGAGTTCCAGCCTCTCCAATTTCCACAATCGTCTTTTAGCTGATGTAACTGATTTTTTTTCTTCATGTTAGTAGCTGAAATATGATTTTTTTTTTTTTGAATTCATGTCGCTTGATTGAAGGTATAACTTTTTCGACCATTATCTATAGTACACTTACCTCTGAAGTAGTAGGGATTCCAGTCTTTCTCTAGCCTCTTTAAATTCATGTTGAGCGTTGCTATCAGTTCTAAATTTCAGATGTTTGATTATAGGTTTACTTGATTGAATCTGATCTTTGAATTGATTTCGAAGTTGGTCACCCTAAGAAAGAAGGGATTTTTCACCTAGAAGCAACTTGATTTCGACACTCAGGTTCATTGCACCAGTTATTCTCAAATTTGAAGCCAATAAAATCAGAAGTATTGTTTGTGATTGCTAGGAATAAAGTAGTGATATGAGGATTCCATCATAAGCAACCTTTAATTTTATTGAATCGACTTTTGAACTGTTAACTTCCATTCCAAAAAATAAATTATACAATATTCCCAGGATTGATAAATTATTTACAAATATCTAAAATTGTTGGGCCGTTGGATTGATAAATTATTTACAAGTATTTAAATTATCTCATATTTTCTAAAATAAATTTATTAAAATATTAAATCCGGTGGTTTTAAAAAAAAAAACTGTTTTTTTATATAAGTGACTAACTGAAAAATTGACAAAAAAAAAAAAAAAAATTCTGATATTCTGATATTTTAAGATTTAAATTGTATAAATCTGATTTTTTTTTAAATGTAATTTCTTCTAAAAAGCTTCCATTAGAAAAAATAAAGTCGGGCCGCCAAAAGTTACAAGGGAAAATTACACAGAAATTCATCTTTTAAAAACTATTTATAACTATATTAAGTCATAATTTTAGATTATGTCAAACTAGTAAAATCAGTACTTTTAATATATTTTAAGGATTAAAATTTATAAATTAGAAGTCTACTATATATTTTCTAGGGTTTGTGATTTATGAGTTGAAGTCTAGAATTTTTAAATTATGGTGTAAAATCATAATATATAAAGAATAATGACATATTAAAAATTAAGTTTGGTGATATGACTTAATTGTAATTTTATACTTAATTTTAATTATGATATTCATGTATTTGACCCAAGTTACAACTTAGAATCCTCATTGACACTAACGGGTCTGGGAACTAAAACCCGCAAACAATTTGTTATTTGGACTTTTTATATGAATATTATAATTGACTATAAAATTATGACTCGGATATAATTATAAATAATTTTTCAAAAGTGAATTTCTATGTAAATTTCCTTGTTTTTTTTTTCTCAGTGGGAACCATATCACATTCCATCAGCCCATTTATAGTCTGAGTAGGCCCATAATCCACTTGTTAGACATCTTTCTCTTTTGACTCTTGCGCTTGACTTCGGTTGTTTTTGGAAATTTACATATAAATTCAGATTTAAAAAATTATTTACAATAATATCAAACATTAATTTAAATAATGTCAAATTAAGAAAATCATTGTTTTCATATATTTTAAGAACTATATTGTATGAATTAGGAGTTTAAAATATATTTTTTACGGTCTACGATTTATGAATTGAGGTCTAAAATGTATAAATTAGAGCATAAAATCATATTTTATTTGTGATATATGGAAAATAATGACATATTGAGAATTAAGTTTTGTAATATGATTTAATTATAATTTTATAATGAAATATGATTTTCATGTAAAAAGCCCTTGTAATAATTCCCACTTCGTAAATTTTTGAAACATCGGATAAAGCAGCCCCAATTTTCTTGTTAGTCTTCGTTGTAGGAGTGCACACAAAAAACCAAAAAACCAAAAAATCAAACCGAAACTGTATCGAAAATAAGGTTAACCGAAACCAATTGACTAGTGTATGGTTTTTAATTTTAGAAATAGTGGTTAATAGTTATGAATCTATGATTACAGTTTTTGTATTCCAAAAACCGCGGTTCAACCGAAACCGAACGAATATCAATTAAATAATAAAAACATATAAAAATATATTTATTTATATTTATATATGTAATTGTATATTATCCCACGTAGAATAAATACAGGGTCAATAACAAAAAATTAATAAGAAACGCTAATTATTTTTTGTGACTAAGACTCAACGTATACTACAAATTTATCATAAATTAGATAATTAGTGAAATTAATATATGTGAATGAGGCTGAGTTGGTAAAGCACGAATAATAATAATTCTAGTCCAAAAAATAAACATAGTAATTTGATGTTGTAAAGAGTTGTTGTAAGGGAAAAATCCAGTCTTTTTGGTTTACCTGTTGTTTGTTGTTTGCTGTTACGATTTACTATTTTTTGTTATTGTTGAAAAAACAGAGATTCTTTACTTTTTGAAAATCTACTTTTCAGGTATAAAAGATAAACACTAATTTCCTAACCAAACGCCTAAAACTTCGATTTTTAATATAATACGGAAAACATGAGATGAAAATGGAGTAAATCAAAAACCCCCGATGTGTCCAAGCCATAGTCTGTAGCCTACACAGACACAATGCACACACATCTTCCTATCTGCTGTTAATCTCTTGAACTCGTCATTGACCCACTATTCCACTCACAATAAAAATTAGAATTCTCTTATTATTTTTATTTACTAATGATTAGAAACAGAAATAAAAGGTTAACCGATCGAAATAATTGGTTAATCGTTTAGTGGTTAACCGAATTTAGTGGACTAGTGTATGATTATTATTTTTAAAAAACCAATTAAATGGTCAACCGATCGAATTAATCTTAATGGACTGGTTAACCAACCACGTGCACCCTTAGTTCGTAGTTACCAAACTCGGCTGGACTCCTTGCACTCAAGCGGCAACAACGGCAGTAACCACCTTGACCGTCAGTGATGAGAGTAGGAATTTGGACTATGGCTGTTGCAACCCTCTTCTCGTTGGAGCTCGAAGGAAGGGTCCAAAATACTTCTCAGCCTTTTCTAGTTCAGCTAAATCTAGCAAACTCTCACGAAAGTTATCTAGATGGCCAATTTTCCCATAGAAAAAATAGAAGGTCGGGAGACGTTCATATTTAAACAGGATCCATAAGAAGGAACCATCCATTTTACTTATTTTCATCTTTCACTTAATCAGATTCAGTACATTCAGATTGACACAGATACAAATGTATACTAAACTATCACCAGTAAAGTTGTTTGGATCGGACTCAATGAAGTTTCCCAAATAATTACCAATATGAGCAGCCACCCGCTCTGACATGAAACCCATTGGCACCTTATAAACATGAACCTATAAAGCTGTAGAATTTAATTGGATCACTTTCGCATCTTGTTCTTCTTCTAGGTTACACATGAGGAGGACATCTTGTTCTATAAATCACAGAAACTCTTCATGACATGCATTTGGAAACTCTCGAAAACTGATACAAAACGTTCGGGAAACTTTTCCATAATTACCCAAAATATGAAACGCGTTTCTCAATTTTAAACGGTTTTCCCTATCTATATTTCGATTAAAATTCTGGAAATTCGAACTTTCTATTTTGCCATTCCTATTCAATCTATAACATTAGGAAAATTGAAACTTCCTATTTGAGAGATAATTCCTTTCTTGTATCCTTCAATTTAAAGAACTTACCCATATTTCTTTCTACTATAATCTTTGTATCTTGAATCTCGATTGAGCTTGGACTTTCTTCCTCTTGTTCTTCAATCTTGTTTTTTTAATGTATTATTATATTTTTAATATTTATAAATATACCTTTATATTTTTAATATTTACACGTTTCCCCCACGTTTCCGTTTCCTATGTTTTTCAGAAATTACATTTTCAAGTATCTATTTCCGTATCCGTTTCCATGCAACATAGCTTATGTCTTAAAAAAATAGCCAACTAAACTTGAGCATTAGGGCTTGGGGCTAAGCGGGACACCATATCAATCACAGAATCCATCGGGAGCACGAAGCCGATGATTGGGGAATCATAGGAATCAGGGAATAAAAAATAGAAGAATAAAGAGACGAACCAAGAGCATAAGTGGGCTAAGTAACAACAACCCACTAGGGATTTTATTATTTCAATGTTACTAATTTAGGTTTGTTACCTCTGTTGGTAACAAACAGCGTTTACTCCCCAAAAATCCAAAAATAATTTGTTTGTAGGTCACGCCAGGGCGCAAAAGCGCCAGGCGTGGCTTGCATAGATATCTATATTTTTAAGTAAAAAATGTTACTTAATTCCTGGTTAATTATAATTTCGATCATTTTTGTTAATTAATAAATTTTTTATCCCATACTATTTAAAAGAACAACAACCTCTCCTAATGGTATGTTGTCTCTCTTTATTACTGACTCCATCAAAATAACAATGGTTAATTATTAAGGATGTTGTTTTTTGTAAGACCATTAAGGATGTTCTAAGTCAAGCAAATAAACATTCAAAACCTCATCATTTGTGAGACCCTCATTTCTTTTTTCCGTCACATAACTCCTTTATTATTTATCTTATTTTTTTTGGAATAGAAAGGGATAAAATATGAAAATATTTCAATATTGGCAGTTAAAAAGTAAATTTACCATTAACATTATAAGTGATGGCATTTTTTTTTTTTTGATGTTGGTAAGTTTGACCAAATAGTTATTGATAGTTATGAATCTTATTAGTGGTAAAAGTACTCCTAGTGTTTTTCTTTTTACCTTATCTGTAATGGAAACCCAATTTTATTTTTTTGATCTTAAGGAAACCCAATTTTAAACAATTGATGAAAGCAATTCTTAAATAGAAATTTCAACTTTCAAGAAATTCAAAAGAAGAATTCATAGATAATTTATGGAAATGAGGAGTAAATCAACGAAAAATCAAATCTGCCTGATTCAAAAATTAATTAATTAGTGCTTTGACTAATTTAAAGAGTAAAAGAGCCGTTTGAGTCTCTCCTTCATGGAGTGTTTTTTGTCTTCTCTATGTGAGATGCAACCCTAAATCTAGTTTTAAATCTATAATCACAAATTATCCTTATCTATTCATGTTCAATCACCGCATATCACCCATTGGAAAACATACTTCTATTCTTTTGATTATACAATTTTAAACCTAACCCTATTCCTTTGATCACCGCACATCATCCCATCCACCTAACCTATTCCTTTGATTATCTCTGTTCAAATAATTTCTGATTATACTGTTAAAAATCGAAACCTATCCCTTTGATTGCCGCACACCATTCCATTGGAGCCATATTCGGTTTTACTGTAAACCTAACACCTAGCCTTTCGTTTTTCGCCATTCATCTGTTTTTTCAAATAAAAAACACATAGTGAAAAATTATCATGGAGACTGCCAAGGAACTCACATCCACGTACGCCAGATTACAAATTAATCCGTCTGAAACCGACGAACTGGAGGTTGGGGATGAAGCTGTAATTAATGAGGAAAGACAATTCTGGTTTGTGGTGGGAAGATTTCTGACTGCACGTGCAATTCACTTTGAATCTATGAAAAATACATTGGCTTCAATCTGGAGGCCAGTAAAAGGAGTTACCATTACTGAAACTGGTGAGGAAGGACGATATCTGTTTCAATTCTATCATGAACGTGATGCTGCTAGGGTGTTAAATGATGGACCATGGACCTTTAACCAAAATGTATTGATCATCAGAGCCCTAGACATACAGGAACAAGCAACACAGGTGGATCTATCAGAATTGATAATATGGGTGCAAGTATCAGACTTGCCTATTGGCTTCCAAACTCTGATGATATGTACTATACTGGGAAATAAGTTAGGTACTTTTATAGAAGCAGACCCAAGAAACTTCATAGGTCAGCGGAGAAGTTATCTTCGAATCAAAGTTGCTATTGATATTACTTTGCCTATCCGCACAGATGAAGAGAAGTGGAGGAACCTATTTTTGGGTAGACTTTCGATATGAAAGATTACCACAGTTCTGTTTTTACTGTGGAGTTATTGGACATACTGATAAATTTTGTAGATTGTTGTTTGATAACCCTGACAATCCTACAGAAAGAATGTATGGCACTCACTTACGAGCACAATTGAGGAAGACAGGAGTGCAAGTGGGTCGAGAATGGTTGAGAGAGCAACCTTCAGATGGAGAAGTGCATTCTGAAACTGATGGAGAGGCACAAAATTGGAACCAAAGTGATAAAGAAATGGAGGAGGCTATAACTATTGATCCTAAACGAATTAGAAGAGATGGAAATACAAGTAACAACACCACAAACTGTACCGTACAGTTAAAACACGGTCAAGTAGCGGGTTCTGGTGATCAGACCCGTGAAACCTCATGAGTTGTTTAAGCTGGAACTGTCGTGGAGTGGGCAATCCACGAACAGCACCGGGACTTAGTTCGAGCCCACAAACCGTTGATTCTATTTCTTATAGAAATAAAGGTTAAATCGGAGAAAATAAAAAGAGTATGCATCCAATTGGGATTTCAACAATATTTTAGTGTGGATAGTAAAGGAATTGGAGGGGGTTTAGCTTTGATATGGAAATATCCAATATCAGTACAGATTTTATCCTCTACACGGAATTATTTTGATACACTGATCTCCACACCTCAATTAAAATCGTGGAGGTTGACTGGTTTTTATGGATTCCCTGAAAGAAACAGAAGGCGAGAATTATGGGATTTATTAAGATCTTTAAATTCCAATCTGGATCAAGCATGGTGTTGTATTGTAGATTTTAATGATCTTCTATCACTTGATGACAAGCGTGGAGGTAATCGACATCCGAATTGGTTATTTGAAGGATTCCGTAATGCTGTTGCGGATTGTCAGTTATCAAGTTTGAATATGTATGGTCACCCATATACGTGGGAAGTGGGGAGAAACACGAATCGCTGGATTGAGGAACGACTTGATAGGGCTTTGGTTAATCCGGCTTGGAAGGAACGGTTTGCAGATTCGAAATTACACAATCTGACCACAATAGCATCAGATCATTCAGCCCTATTTGTTGAAATAAAAACATGGATACCAATCAAAGGAACTAAATGTTTTCGTTTTGAAAATGGTTGGTTACGTGAACAGCATTGTGGCGAGGTAATTAAATCGACATGGGAAAAACTGGGTACTGCAGATTTACAGACCAAAATCAATGCCTGCCAGGAAGCGCTACAAACATGGAGCCGAAAATTGGCACTGAATTTCCAAACTGAGATTGACATATGGCGACGTCAAATGGAAAGGTATCGGGGCAGTAGGGATCGGTATGGAGTTGAACAATACAGAATCGCATCAAAGGAATATGATAGAGTGATTCAACAACAGGCCAATTTCTGGCAACAGAGAGCAAAGTTATTTTGGTTACAGGGAGGAGATACAAATTCCAAATATTTTCATTTATATGCTTCATCAAGACAGAAACGAAATAACTTCACTCAATTATGCGATGATAATGCTGAATGGCGGGGATGGAATACCAGAATGCCGCAACTGCTCAGCGATTACTACAGTGATATTTTCACCTCTCGGGGCTGTTCAGACACCTCTATTCTCCCATTAATCTCGTGTAAGGTTACTAGGATGGATAATGAAGCCCTTACTGCAATAATTACTGAGGAGGAGATTAAAACAGCCTGTTTTTCCATGTATCCAGACAAAAGCCCAGGGCCTGATGGGTTGAATCCGGCCTTCTACCAACACTTTTGGGGGATAATCGGGAATGATGTAGTCAAAACTTGCCGGATGATACTACAAAATACACACATGCCAATGCCAATGAATGATACATTAATTGTTCTAATACCAAAAAAAGCGGCTATTGACAAGGTAACTGATTTACGCCCTATCGCTCTATGTAATGTTGTTGTTCGGATTCTTTCTAAAGTTCTTGCAAATCGCTTCAAACAAGTTTTGCCTAAGCTAATTTCAGAATTTCAAAGCGCTTTTTTATCTAATCGGTTGATTACTGATAACATCATTGTGGCATATGAAGTAATACATAAGTTGAAAGGCATGAGGCAAGGGAAGCATGGTATTGATGCCCTTAAATTAGATATGAGTAAGGCTTATGACATGATAGAATGGAAATTCTTACAGAATATGTTGGAAAAAATGGGTTTTTGTACAGAATGGATTAATTGGATAATGATGTGTGTCAGCTCAGTTAGATATACTATTACTCATAGCGGTAATGAGATTGGTCCAATTATACCTTCAAGAGGTATACGCCAAGGGGATCCTTTGTCTCCTTTTCTGTTCTTGGTTTGCACTGAAGTTCTATCGGCACTTATCCAGGCAAAAGAAAATCTAGGCGAGCTTCATAGATGTCGAATTGCTAGCACTGCACCGTCAATATCTCACTTATTCTTTGCTGATGATAGTTATCTATTCTTCCGTGCAAATTCTCAGGAAGCTTCTGTTATACAAGGAATTCTCCAAGTCTATGAATCTGCATCAGGTCAAAAGGTTAATTTTGATAAATCTACACTCCTTTTCAGTCAGAATTCAAGTTTTGTGGAGAGAGGAATATGGGTTGCTACCTGGGTGCACCAATTTCAGTTGGCAAAGGAAAACTACGAGTCTTTAAATACTTGACAGAACGGATATGGAACAGAATCAATGGATGGAAAGAAAAATTTCTTTCTCGTGCAGGAAAAGAAGTCTTAATTAAATCTGTCCTGCAATCTATTCCGGCTTATATTATGAGTGTCTTCTTAATGCCAATAACAATATGCTCAGATATTAACCGTATGCTCAACAAATTCTGGTGGCAATCGTCTGGCACAGCACAATTTGGTATTCACTGGCAGCGGTGGGAAGTATTGTGTAGGCCTAAATGCAATGGTGGAATGGGGTTCAGGAATTTACACACATTTAACTTAGCCTTGTTAGCCAAACAGGGTTGGCGAATATTACAATACCCACATTCTTTGGTTGCACGACTGTTACGAGCTAGATATTATCCTAACGCTTCTTTTTTTATCAGCAGATTATGGTCATAATCCATCGTATGTATGGCGAAGCATCATCGCAGGCCGCGAACTGCTCCGTAAAGGAATCCGATGCAAGGTTGGGAATGGTAGATCGATAAATACATGGATGGACCCATGGTTACCGGATCCAACGCACCCGACTCCAACAAGTTTAATCCCCATTTCTGATCCACTAGAAATGGTACACAGTTTATTGCTCAACACGGGACAATGGAATCAAATGCTTCTTACTCTGCATTTTAATGAACGCGACAGGCAATTGATTACTTCTATTCCGCGAAGAAATATGGCCCGATCTGATGGTTGGTACTGGATGTTTAATAAAAATGGAATGTACACAGTTAGTAGTGGTTATCATATCAGTAATCCTTCACTCACTACTACACCACAGCCAGTAGATTGGAATGTATGTTGGGCATTGGCAGTACCTCCGCGAGTAAAAAACTGTATATGGCGTTTTTTCACTAATACGCTTCCTACGGTTTCTAATTTGAATCGCAGGCATTGTGCAATTGATAACATCTGTAATCGATGTCAATCAATTGGTGAAGACGACGAACATGTATTCCTCCAGTGTCCAGTTGCATTGGATACATGGAGGCTATTCTTTGGAGATGATCGTATGAAGAGAGTGGGATCAATACGGATCTGGCTGGCCACAGAAGTGAACAGATTGAATAAACCGATAGTTGAAAGAATAGAAATGGTGGTTTGGTCTTTATGGAGAGCACGTAATGTTTATGTTTGGGAAAGAAAGATCACAACCCCAAGTCGTATTATAACCGAAGCTCGGTAGGAATTGGAAGGTTGGCGGAATGCGCAAATCAGTCGAACAGTATCAGTGAGATGTCCAACAGCAGCGAATACGTCCTGGCAACGACCACCTGTTTATCAATGGTACTGTAATGTCGATGCAGGTGTCAGTAAGGAGAAGGATTTTTGTTCATTTGGTTTCTTACTTAGAAATCATCAGGGGCAATGTGAATATGCAATGCATGGTGCAATTGAGGGGCATTTTGAACTAATTTTAGCCGAGGCTATGGCTGTACGTGAAGCTTTGTCTTGGTTGAAATCAATTCCTCATAGACGAGTTACAATACAAACCGACTGTTTATCAGTTGTTATGGCAATCACACAACCATTGGTGCAATTTTCTTATTTATCTGATATTATTCATGATTATTTTTCTATTATGCAAGATTTAGATTATATAGCTATCTCTTTTATTAGACGTTCAGTGAACCAGGCCGCTCATACACTAGCTAGGGCAGTCGGGTCTATGTCTGTACGTAGTGAGTGGGACAGTCTTCCCGCTTTTCTGCTTGATGTTCTTTGTTCTGATTTAAGTTTAATATAAAGTTCTTTAGTTTCAAAAAAAAAATAGAAATTTCAAACTACAATGATGACTTCATGGGCCGATAATTAATTGATGGATTTGTGTGGATCTGACTGAATCATTGTTAGAGGGTATTTATTTCAGTTTTCAGATGAGCGTTTAGCGTAGGACCGTACATAACTAACTGGAAAACCGAAAAATCGATTTCCAAAACTGAAACCGAGCCGAAAAATAGGTTAACCATAACCGGTGGACTAGTTTACGGTTTTTCATTTAAAAAGTGATGGTTAACCGAAACCGAAAAATAAACCGATTATTTATCAATACACATAAAATTAATATAAATATATGTAGAAATTTAATTATTAATATATAAATATACATATTTATATTGAATTTTTAAGTTAAGAATATTAAAATAACTTAAAATTTATTTGTTTTGCCGATTTTGTTAATTAAATTTGAAGTTCAATAGTTTTATTTAATATTTAAATAATTATATATTTATTTTAAAGTGAATAATTATAGATTTAAAGTGATATTTGCTACGAAAAGCCACTAATGGTTAACTGACCGAAATAATTATGGATCGTTTCCTTGCTAAATCTAGTCTCTGGAAGGGGCCATCGCTCTCTTTAACGGGAAAGCTAACTCTGATAAAATCTGCATTAACGTGTGCTCTTATACATTTACTTATGATTTACAAGTGGTCATCCTCTCTCACCATATAGATTGCTAAAGCGCTCAGAAACTTCCTTTGGACTGGGGACAAGGATCAGAGAAAGCTTCTTACTGTCAAATGGAAGAAGTGTTGTCAATTGTATGAATTCGAGGGGCTTGATATCAGACTGTTCAACAACTCTCTTCTTGGTAAGTTCAGTTGGGATTTGATTAAATCAAATGGTTACATCTCTTCTTTGTTGCGAAATCGTTTTCTTTATCAATCTGGTATACCTAAGCGCTATATTTCAAATTCATCGGTTGGACCTCTGTTCGACCAATATATGAGCATATTAGTTTGGAAGTGACCTGGTGGTTTGCAGACAATTCTGATCTGGATTTCTAGACGGACTCCTGGATTGCACCGACGGTTGCAAATCATCTCGGCATCCCGGCAAATATACAACGCAAACTTTATGATCCGCTTCACTCCTTTCGCGCCGATGAATCCTGGACTAATTTGCATCGACTACCTGATCTTGTCCAATTGAACATTCAGAGGGTTTCTGGCAGTCGGGACGGAACCGATACTTGTGTGTGGAAGCCGGCTATGTCAGGTATGTGTACTGCCAAAGGGTTTTATACCTCCTTCTGCAACAACACTCCAGTTGATTGGAACAAATTCCTCTAGAATGCCTTTGTGCCGCCTAGGCGGTCTGTTACCCGCTGGTTAGTGATTCATAGGAAAATTACGGTGCAAACCAATTTACAGGTATGTGGGTTTTCACTTGCTTCGAGATGTGAACTGTGTAAATGTCATATGGAATCAATTGATCATCTTTTCATCACGTGCCCAATGTCGAATAGCCTCTGGAATGTTGTCTTCTCTGTTTTCGACATACATCGTAGTACTATACTGACCTTTGGGAGTCTTTTCCGGGAGATTAGAGTTGTCAGTTTACATATTTCTATGAGAAAATGGTGGAATTTGGCTGCTATAACTGCTGTTTGGTACATTTGGTACATCAGAAATATGACTATTTTTGAAAATGATCTCCCTTCAATCCATTTCCTGCAGAATCGGCTTCACTTTTACATTCAGGAACCAAAATGGATTGTCAATTTGCCGAGCCGTGCTAAGCCTCCGCCGGACCCTATCATTATTCGCTAGTGCCCGCCGCCGTCGGACTGGATAAAAGTGAATACCGACAGCGTGGCGGATGGTGCATCGGGTATAGCTGGAGCTGGCGGGATTTTCAGAAATTCTAGTGGGTTTGTTATTGGCTGCTATGCTATTAACCTCTCTAGTTCCTATGCGCATATTGTCGAGCTTTATGATCCGCTTCACTCCTTTCTCGCCGATGAATCCTGGACTAATTTGCATCGACTACCTGATCTTGTCCAATTGAACATTCAGAGGGTTTCTGGCAGTCGGGACGGAACCGATACTTGTGTGTGGAAGCCGGCTATGTCAGGTATGTGTACTGCCAAAGGGTTTTATACCTCCTTCTGCAACAACACTCCAGTTGATTGGAACAAATTCCTCTAGAATGCCTTTGTGCCGCCTAGGCGGTCTATTACCTGCTGGTTAGTGATTCATAGGAAAATTACGGTGCAAACCAATTTACAGGTATGTGGTTTTTCACTTGCTTCGAGATGTGAACTGTGTAAATGTCATATTGAATCAATTGATCATCTTTTCATCATGTGCCCAATGTCGAATAGCCTTTGGAATGTTGTCTTCTCTGTTTTCGACATACATCGTAGTACTATACTGACCTTTGGGAGTCTTTTCCGGGAGATTAGAGTTGTCAGTTTACATATTTCTATGAGAAAATGGTGGAATTTGGCTGCTATAACTGCTGTTTGGTACATTTGGTACATCAGAAATATGACTATTTTTGAAAATGATCTCCCTTCAATCCATTTCCTGCAGAATCGGCTTCACGTTTACATTCAGGAACCAAAATGGATTGTCAATTTGCCGAGCCGTGCTAAGCCTCCGCCGGACCCTATCATTGTTCGCTAGTGCCCGCCGCCGTCGGACTGGATAAAAGTGAATACCGACAGCGTGGCGGATGGTGCATCGGGTATAGCTGGAGCTGGCGGGATTTTCAGAAATTCTCATGGGTTTGTTATTGGCTGCTATGCTATTAACCTCTCTAGTTCCTATGCGCATATTGTCGAGCTGTCGACCATTATTTTCGCAGTAGAATCTGCTTGGGAACGGGGGTCGCACAATCTTTGGATTGAATCGGACTCTGCATATACGGTGGATATGCTAAACGGAAAGAGTTCGATGGCCCCCTGGAAAATTAGACAAGACTGGCTTCAGTATTTATTTAGAGTCTCGAATATGAATTGCGGAATCACTCATATCTATTGAGAGGGCAATCAGGCGGCAGATCAACTTGCCCGTATTGGCAAAACAGCTTCGGCTATTACATGGTGGCATTCGACTCCTCATTTTTGTTAATTGTCTGTTTTTGACGACCTTTGTAATGCTGCTCATGTTTGTTTTCCTTAATTTCTCTGTTTTGAACCTTTTTTATCTTTCTTTTCCTCCCTTTGTAATTTTTCTTTTTTTATTAATAATATTTCGGGTTGATTTGGTGTGTTAGGGGTGCCAACCTAGTTGGGATGTCTAGCCACTTAATAGCGTCCCAATCTTTCATGCAAAAAAAAAACTGACCGAAATATAGGTTAACCGACCGAAGTAATAAGTTAACTGAAATATGGTTAATCGAATCAAATGGACTGGTTAATGGTTTTTGTTAATGGACTGGTTAACCGACCATGAGCGCCCCTAGTTTAGCGTTTCACTTCAAACCGCAGGAAATATAGCGTTTGGTTAGGTTTATATAATCGCAGCGTTTAACATTTTCTCTAAAAACAGCTACGTTTTGGAGCTTTTCATAAACAGTTGGTTGTAGCTATTTGTTATTGATAAAATTATTATTGGTATTCCACAAAATATGTTTATTCTTTAACATTATCTGTATTTCTAAAACATAATTACTGGAAAAACAAAGTTTTATTGCGTTCAATAAATTTTTTATTTTTTATATAGATTATTTTTATTAATTTGTGTAACACATATTTTATTTTATAATAGGATAAGATGCAAAATACCCCTAACATTTATAACTAGGAGCAATTTTACCCTTAACGTCTAAAATTATGCAATTATACCCCTAATGTTGGCAGCCAAGAGCAATTTTACCCATAACATTGACAAGTTTGATCAATTTGAGAAATAATTTATCAAACTGTCTTATTCGTTATGAATATTGTTATCCACACTTCACATGTGCACCATCTCTAATAGTTAAATTTTAGATCTTCTTATGACTTAATATTAGAGGCTTATAAGTTCTTAGTTTCTTCTTTCAATGACGTTTCTGTCAGATATGTTAGTCGTTCTACGAATGGAGTAGAACATGCCATTGCTAGAGATGTTTATTCTGTGTCAGAATTCATAGAGTGAGGTCATGTCCCTCCAGATTTCATTTCCTTTTTGCTGTTTTCTGATTCTCAATAATAAATTTTATCTTTAAAAAATTTATTTTTTTATTAAGAAAATTAGATAGCTAGGGTGCCAAAATGATGCCAAAAAGTGGTAACATTGTCATAAAAAAGCAAACAATTGACTTTAATGCAAGACACTCTTTCAAGCACCATCTCACCAAGAATTATTCCAAGCACTCTCTCTTAGAAATACTCTTAGGGCTTGATTGGATGAAGGGTAGGGAAAGGAAGGGGAAGGAAGAGTAATTTCTAACCCTTCCAAACCCACCAAATTGGAGGGTTTAAAATTGTATGAAATTTCTTAAAAAGAAACCCTTCAAAACCCCTCCAAACTCTTACCCTTCTAATTTTTTTTTTTTGTTCCAAACATGGGTTTGTAGAAACCCTTCCCCTTCCAAACAAGGGTTTCTATCAACCCTTACTAACCCTTCCCTTACTAACCTCTCTAAACCCTCCATCCAATCAAACCCTTAAGGGGAAAGTGGTGGAAAAAATAGTAAAAAATCTTAGCTTGAAACGTCGTGGATTGCTAATGTAGTAGCATGTTAACAAATTTAAAGACTTCTGCTTTTATAGATATATGCTTAATATATCTGTTGCCCCTTCAACTTGTCTAAAAAAACTTGATTGCCCACTTGAATTTACATGATGTCTCATTAGCCCCTAAACTTACTTAAAATATCATGATTAAGTCCATAAATCTATTAAAACGTTATAAAGCTTTGAAAAAATATAAAGTTAATTTGTTTCAAAGATGTAGAATCACGAATTATGCCTTTATTTTTTAAGTTCTAAATGTTTTTAGAGGTTTAGATAAGTTAAAATATATATCACTTTAAACAAATTCAAAAGGCAAATGGATCATTATAAGTAAGTTCAGAGAGACAATAGGTGACTTTAAACAAATTCAGGTGGTAAATAGGTTATTTTAAGTAAGTTGAGGGGTAAAGAGACACTTTGTAGGTTTAGGGAGTCAACCATGTTTTTGAGACAAATTCAGGCGACTCTTAATCAAGGTTGTAAATGACGATAGACGCTAGTTGGACGGATAAGATCTTCGAAGATTAATAGGAGATTTGTCAGGGATTAATCAGATTTGTATATTTGTATTCTCTTATTTGTTAATAAACAAGTTATTATATAAATACAATTAAATTAAATTATGTATTATACTATCTAAAATAATAATATAAAATGATTTAATATAGAAAAACATGTATATTTATAACATATATCATTAGAAATGTTCGTAAAGTCGCAAACCATATAATGAAAAAAACGAGTCTGCTAACGGGTGCCCCGAAGTGCTAGATAAGAAAAATAAATTTCATTAATTGCTACATTGAAAGAATAAATAAAAGGATGTTATTAATCATTAATAATTTTTTATTACTAATTGATCATTAATCTTTTTTTTTTGACTAATTGATCATTAATTACTCAATTTTATTCCCACCATAACATCACATTCCCTCTATTTTCTATTCCCAATATTTCATATTCCCTTAGAAATTTTATAATTTTTTCAACTTTTTTTCATCTTCCCACTGTAACATCTCATTCCCTCCATAATATTTCCACCATTTCACCTTCCTTTTGAGATTTTTTTCTTTCAATTTATATCCTCACTTCCTTTCCACCAGCAAAAAAAAAAAAAAAATCAAATTGGCCTTTAAAATTTAAGGTCTGAACATCCTCTCCATTTCCTTATCGCCTTTTTATCTGTCCAATTTAACAATCATTTCTCATCCCAATGAAATAAAAAAAAAGATTTTCAACTCATAAAATAAAAGAAAAATCATAATTAACAACTCATAAAAAAATAGAGGGAATGAGATATTATGGTGGGAATGAAATGGAATAATTAATGATCAATTAGTCAAAAAAAAATGATTAATGATTAATTAGTAAAAAAAAGATTAATGATCAATAATAACATCATTTTATTTATTATTTAAATGTAATAATTAATGACAATTATTTTCTTTATCTAGCACTCCGGGACGCTGGTTAGCTTTTGCCTTATAATAAAAGAAAAATAGAATAAAGGTACTATAAAAATAATTGCTTGTTGTTCTAATCAACGACTCGACACGCGCCATCTAGGCACTACCTAGGCAATCTAGGCGGTTAAAAACGTACAAAGAGCATGAGCAATTTAGACTGCCAAAAAGGCTTAGAAAACCTAATTGAAAAAATTAAGGCAGATTTTTAATTTTGAATGCTTAAATTAAACTGTGAGCGTCATCGTTTTGAACAGTGCTCTTAATGTATTAAGGCCCTGTTTGCGAATTAGCTGTTAGCTGATTATATTAGCTGTTAGCTGTTAGCTGATTTGACTAGCTGATTTGATTAGCTGTTTGTGTAGACCTGTTTGGTAAAAATTAGCTGATTGATAATAGCGGTTTGTGCAAAAAGACGAATAAGGGCATTAATTTTGACGTAGAAGAAGAGGGAGTCTATCTATTAGGGTTAAAGAAATCCATTAATTTTAATATTGCAAAACGCTAATTGAAAAAGCTAAAAGCCTTTTCTAAATTAGCGTTTTTATCCCAAAACTCTCTTCCAAACCTCTCTCCACCAAACACTCCAATTAGCGGTTTCAGTGGTCAAACCTCTAAAGTTGGTCAAAACCGCTCTTTTTATCCCAAAACGCTCTTTACCAAACAGGGCCTAAGCCTATATATAGATTTGGAAAACCACGACATGCATACATGACCTAATTATTAATTAGATATCTAACCTCAAAAAGAGTCAAAATTTTAAATTGATGGTAATTGATTGGCTGCTTTAAACTTTTTTTTATTTCTTTGTAGGTTGGTGAGTTCCAAAATTTAGCACGAGAAAAACAATGCCTCACGTCATCTTTTAACATTTAATTTCATTTTCGATTTTAATATATGTGGTTGTTGAACAGATGATGGACCGACCCAACCAAATTTGATCCAAACCGTTTTTTTCTTTTATTTTGTGAAAAGTTGACAAGAGATTTTTCTGCAAATGTAGCTATATGAAATTTGTCTTAAACTATATAAAATAATAAAAGATGAATGGAATACTTCATCGAGGAAAATAAAAATGCAAGAGCTGAATCTTTTTAGTACAAAAGAGGGCAACGTTCAAAATGAAACAGAAAAGAAAAATTATAGGAGCGTCACTGTATTTAAGACTGAACTACAGAAATCGTGGAACCGAATATTATAAAAAATCATTGTTTATGTGACAATAATTTAACCGTCATATAAATTATTGTAACAAAAATCCTATTATTTATTATATTATATTTTTAATTATCACAAAAATTAATTGTGTCACAATTTTTTAAAAATTATCACAAATGAATAAATGAATTTGTAACAATAATTATTTACTTGTAATTAAAATTTACGAGATCACTTTCAAATACATTTCAACACTGTAATTATTTTGTAATTGACATTACTTTCAATTTACGAGATCCAATTGATATTTTAATATTTAATATTTATTATTAATAAATAAATTAATTTGAAATAAAATTTTATTAGAGTAATTATTAATTAAATTAATAAATTATATACAAAATTAGTTATGAAGATTAATAAAGGTAAAAAGTAACATGAGAGTTCATTTATAAAACAAATTGCATAAAGTTTTACAATACAACTCAAATAAAATTCAATATTAAGAATTTACGGTGGTGGGAAGGAATAGGTCTCAGGTTTTTGGCTTTGCTGAGGACATGGTGCGGTCTAGATTGAAGAGTTGGAAAGCCAGATTTCTATCAAGAGCAGGAAAGGAGATTATGATCAAATCAGTGGTACATGTGCTTCCTACTTATGCTATGAGTCTCTTCCTTTTTCCTATGAATATCTGTGATGATCTAGAGAAGTTGATGAATTCTTTTTGGTGGGGATCAGATGGTTCGGGTAAAGGTAGTTTACATTGGAAATCGTGGGATAAGCTGTGCTGCCCTAAAAAAGTTAGTGGAATGGGCTTCAGAAAATTGCATAATTTCAACTTAGCTTTATTGGCTAAACAAGGTTGGCGACTTAGCTCAAATCCTGAATCTCTTGTGGCTCGTGTTTTTAAGGCTCTTTATTATCCGAATAGTTCTTTTATTGATGCATCGTTATCTGATGGGCCTAGCTTCATCTGGCGTAGTATTATGGGTGCTCAAGAGTTGTTAAGGTCAGGTATTCGTAGGTTTGTAGGGGCGGGTGGTGAGGTCCGGATTTTGGGATGACCCGTGGCTCCCTGACGATCACTTTCCATATATTGAAAGTGAAAAATTGGATGGTTTAGGGGTGGAAGTGGCGACTGATCTTATGGAGGAGGGTCGGCGGTCATGGGATGTTGGGTTAGTTTCGGGCATTTTTGCTCCTCGGGATGCAGAACTTATTCTCCGTATCCCCTTATCTAATCGGGTTGATCATGATGTGTGGTATTGGAAGGATGACCGACGGGGCAATTATACAGTTAAAAGTGGGTACCGAAAGCTTATATCTGGAGCTGGAACAAGTTGGTTTATTGATTCTCCAGTATGGAATAAAATTTGGAATCTTAAAGTGCCCCCTAAAGTTAAGAACCTTCTTTGGCGGGTTCTTGCTAACTGTTTCCCTTCTAAAGTCGCGCTGAAAGCCCGAAGGGTTCCTATCTCAGATTTATGCGAGCTCTGTCATGGGGCGGTGGAAGATTCTTTTCATATTTTTCTCAAATGTACTATGGCTCGAGCTATTTGGACTATTTCGCCTATTGGGGATGTGGGAACCCAATTTCATAACATTTTTTATTATTGGAGCTGGATCTTTTCTAAACCGATGGAGCTTGTTGAGCTTGTAGCGGTTTTATGGTGGATTATTTGGTGCTATAGAAATGACATTGTGTGGAATCGGAAGGATTCACAAGCCTCGATCCTGTACCATTCGGCCAGTTCCTTTCTACAGGCCTGGAAGAAAGCGCAGGCGCCGGTTTCTCCTTCAGGCAGTCTGGTTGTGCCAAGCCCGACGGTGTGGCAGAGTCCTCCAACAGGCTTCCTAAAACTGAATGTGGATGGTGCGTCTTTTGCAGACGAGAATGTGGCTGGATTTGGGTGTATTGTTTGGGACTTGTTAGGCCGGTTTGTTGCAGCTAAAAATGGAACCTTGCAGAATTATCAAGATGCATCGTTCATTGAAGCGCTATCGGTCCGTGAAGCTCTCAGTTGGATCAAAGACCGCGGATGGAAGGATATAATCATTGAATCAGATTCTTTAATTGTGGTACAGTCTATGGCCCGCCCGTTAGAGGTTTCATCTCCTTTTAACGCCTTAGCCAATGATTGTCATTTTTTATTGAACGAGTCATTTAATTGCTCTATTCGTTTTGTCTGTCGTTCTGCAAACTCGGTTGCTCATTTGTTAGCTAGAAGTAGTATTTTACCTTTAAATCGGGGTGAGTGGTTTTCTGTACCCCTGATTTTATTTGTAATATGCTTCTTCTTGATTCTTAATATATGCTTCATTGGTTGTCAAAAAAAAAAAAAAAAAATACTTTATCAATCATTACTTTTTTTTTATACCCGTTTCTTTATAGTGGTTTCAATTTCTTCAACTAAATAAGTTTGTAGTTGTCTTTTCTAATACGACTCTGTATATAATTTCAAGCGTACATAAAACCGGATTTGAAAATTTTCAAACATGTATATATTATAAGTTACTTCATTTTCGGTATGATTCTTAAAAAAACACGTACTTACTTCAATAAAAAAAAAGGGAGCCTCTTAATCAAAGTTTACCAATTGTATATGAATCTGATTTATCGTCCACAATTTGATTATTCATGCTTTACACATGCTACCATAACTTCACCAAATGATATCCTTGCTTAAGGGTGAATTTAAATGATGAAGAAATTAAAGGAAAGGGCGGCTAAGTAAGTCTTGAGAATGAAGGGAAGGGAATACAAGTGGGTGGTCGAGATTTTGGTCAAAACTGTCAATTTCGTTTGATTATGCAATGCCACCGTATCTTTGATTCTCATTTTAAATTCGTCAATTGACCTTTATAAAGTAAAAGAATTTGAATTATCCCAATGTGAAAGGCCATATAAATTAGATTTTGTCCATTTCTCTTATCTTATGAATATATAGATGCTCTGCTTCTTATCCACAAATTAATGTGTGAATATGAAGCATTCAAGATTTGTTTCTTAGGAGATAACCAAATCAACATTACATTTTAGTCTTTCCATATCATTTTAGTGTATAGCTTGTAATGAAAATTGAGCTAATTACTAATCTACTCCCATTTGAAGGGGTCTATTAACATATTTGACACATTTCCCTTCCATCTTACCAAATTAGACACTTTTATCCACTTTGGACAAAAATACCCTTATTTCATTTCACCTTCTTCCTCATAGTCTCAACGTCTTATTCGTTATCCTAAACCAAAATAGAAAAAAAGTCAAAAAGAGCCACAGTAAAACCAAAAGTAGAGATGAAATATTTATATGAATGTCTTTTGAATTTAGTGATCTTAGGAATATGTGTGATGAGTTTGGTTTCGTTAACGATTTTGAGATTATTGAAGTATTCTAAATTTTGGAAAGGAAACACAAAACAAATGAAGCTTTCCAGTAGAAACAATATGTTTTTAGCTTATATGTCTGCTTTTCTTGTTGGTCTTGTCTCTTTCTTCATCTGTAACGGTATCGTTTCAATTTCCTCCATTTTCCTCCATTTTTGTTGCATTTGTGACGAATCGCAGATGCGACATGAGCAAATATCGATGCGACAAAATTTGAGAAAATCGGAAATGACGGGTTCAACGAGAAAACATTCAACTAACCAACTGCATACTTGAATAATGTGTATGTAAAATGAAGAAATAATACTTACATGAACTTGAATAATGTATGAATATGCTTAAATCTTAGGTTGAATTATTGAATTTTGTTGTAAGAAATTGAAAGAAATGAAAAGGAGAATGAGGTTGGGAAAGGTTAGGGTATTTTTGTCCAGAATGGATGAAAGTGTCTAATTTGTTAAAATGAAAGGAAAGTGTGTTAAATATATGTTAATGGATGGGCAAGATTAAAAATTAGCCCAATGAAAATATAGGCTACCACTTTTATTTTTTTATGCTTCTACATAAGAACTAATGCTGATTTCATTCATTATTCTATGTAATCTCATTTATCCCTAAAGTTATATGTATATATTATGGAATTAAAAGAACTTTTTTTAAAAAAAAATTGCGCAATGGGAATTAAAAGAACTTCATTCAATCAAACAATACGAAAATAAAGTTACATATTTTTCTAAAGTTATAATTTTTGTATGTGCCTTTTCATTTTATTTTTTCCCCTGTATAATTCATCCTTGTTTCAATTATAGGAAAAATACATATAATAGTTAAAAAAAATTAGAATTCAGAAATAAATGAGAAAAATTTGAATCTGCATTTTTAATAATATCATAGATCGTAATGAGGCAATAATAGACAGTGTTTGGAAATGTTTTTGGTATAACGACGAGAAACACACTCCATTCAGAATCGATTTCACAGTATTTTCTCTAAGAATGACTCTGTGATCTTTCAATAAGTCCAATTTATATAATTGACAAAAATTTCTTGTTTTCTATTGAAGGAAAACATTAAAGGAGAAAGAACAAAAGGAATTTCAATAAAAAAAAAGACAAAATAAAAAAGTTTATGATTTAAAGATCAATGTGAGAATGCTATACTAAGGGTAATCATGGGTTTTCTTCAGCTCGTGGTTTGATCTGGGTGGGTGTTGGCTTGGAGGATTCATTGTAATATCGGCATCCTTGCTGAACTTTGGAGCCTCTTAATTTAACGTGGGATAAAGAATATTGTGGAATTCAAGTTAAGTTGGATTCGAAAATTGTGGTTAATTTTATGAAGCAAAACATAGCGTTCCATCATCATTTTGCCTGACTTATTCTCATGTGTCATGACCTTTTGGGACAGTATTTGGGAGGTTAAGTTCCTCCATACCTATCTGGAAGGCAATCAAACAGTTGACTGGTTAACGAATTTCACATATTTTCTATCTTTATATCGTCATGAGTATGGTTTGCCTCCTACAGACCTCCAAAACATCTGTTTTGTATATCAATGTGATCGTTCCATCAATAGGATGATTGTTTTGTTAGTTTTTTTTCTTGTTTTTGTTTCAAGATTTTAGCTAGATCTGACAATTATCGTGTTCGAGCCGTGTTCGTGTCATATCGGATTCGTGTTAAAAAGAGTAAACTTAACCCAAAAACGTTTGTGTCACAATTGTGTTAACTAGTTCGGATTAGTGTCGATTTCGTGTCAACCCAAAGTGATATATTACCTACCAATTAAGGTTGACTTGAATGGTTAAGGGTTTCAAGTCACTTAAACTAGATCCCGAGTTCAAATCCTAGCGTACGCAGACAGCTTTAATTGTGAGAGGATCCGTCTAAAGGATGCCCGACGATCCTCGAATTAAGAAATCAGATAAACTATAAAAAAAAATGACACATTAAACTCAAACACTAACATTACGTATCGATTTTATATTATGTAATCGAATCGTGTACCGCCTAGTAGTAGTTTTAACACTCAACTTACATTAACTTAAAGAAAAAGAATCATTAAAGTCAAGTTCCCAAATCACTCTAGGAATTATATTTTTATGAATGAAAGTAATAAAACAATAGGAAATAGAATAAACAAGAGTAATAACATCCGCATAAATAAAGCTTAAGGATATATATAGCCCACTTTGACATGATTTATTAATGATGACATAAGGTGATGTAATCTTATTATTTTTTATGTTAATATTCCTCAATCATTTCGGATTTTGAAGAGTGTAAAATGATGGATATGGGTATGATATGGTTAATAATTTTATTGCTTTTTGACGACATAGGACTATCCTCTTTTAATAAACTTTGAATTCTATAGAAATAAATGTGTAACAATCTGGTTATAAGATAATACCAGTTTAGTGTGAAGTGATGAAATAAAAAGTATAACAAATAGGAAATGGATCTCAATATCATCATTTCTTTGATTTTAATATATGTCAAGCCAATGATTAAGTCTGACTTAATCTCATATCAAAACTAAATAAATAATATATTGAATATTATCAAGAACATCCGAAAATATTTGATCTGGTTTAAGAAATTAAATTAACTGAAATCAAATGTTAACTGTAAAAATTCTAAAATCTCTTTCATTTTGATTAGGATATTACCGTCATATTCTAAAAGATATCACGATAGACTTCTAAATAAGAGATATCATTATTAGGATTTTTTTCTAAATAGACTATATGAATTAAGATGAGTCATAATCTAAATAAGATTCTTATTATCCTATATAAAAGCCTTAGAGACTTCGAGGTATGATTACATTACTCTATGCAATAGTTATTTATTATTTCGCATTTAGTCATTTCTTAAGCAAAGACCCTCATTTTGTTTAAGCATCAGAGAATTTTCAGTCAGCAAAAACCCTCATTTTGTTTTGCCAGTTAACTCAAATCCTCTCAGATGAATTTTAATTCACACCTTGCTAAATGTTACACCTCATCCTTTTAACATACCAGTTTAATTTAAGATTGACACATGCGTATACAAATGTCACCTTATAATATATTCATGCACTAACTTATAATACCCTTTATAATAATGATGATAATAATTAATATAAGATAATTACATTTCCAAATAATTTTTTTTCATATATATATATTAATTATTAGATAAGTTGGATTAGTTACTAGTCTAAATAGTAAAGACTATAAATTTTTGGTCATGAGAACTCTTGAATCATCAAGTTGGTACATTGATAGTGCTTATTTAAGACACATGACAGGTAATAAAAGTAAATTCATGTAAAATAAAATAAGTTAAAGAGGAATTGTTAAGTTCGAAGACTATCAGGAAGGTTTCATTATAGGCAAAGGTCAAATAGAAATAAGCCCAAGCATAAGATGTCTCACTAGTGAAAGACTTAAAATACAATCTCCAGAGTGTAACCCAACTGTGTGATAAATGTAAGAAGTTTGACTCAAAAAATTGTCAAATTCAAGATATATCAACGGTAAGGTTGTACTTATTGCTGATAGAGATTCCCGATTATTCCTCGGGGTAATTGCTTTTTTTGGATGATTTAACTACATTTTAATTAGGTGGTTTGGATTTGAGAAGGATTGTTAATACTTGATGATATTAGCTACTGTTTCTTTAGCATTTTAGTCTTTATTGATTATTTTTTAACATAAACAGTGATTCCTCGCTGGTAATGAGGAACGAGGAATATGGATAAAGTTTTTCGAATATTTGTAAACTAGAAATGAGGATCCACGTGGGATGGCGATGGAGATGAATTTGTCTCCGCTTAACTCTTGGGGACCGGAATGGGTAACGGAAATGGAAAATGCATTACCCATCCCGACCCATTTGTATCCCTACTTATTGTTCATAGAATTTGTTATATCTACTTTCTTAACACAAAATCTCTTACTAATAATTAGTTCTTTAGAAGAAATTTGGCTTTAGCATCGGACACTAGGACATGCAAGTATGTACACCAATTCAAAACTTTCAAGAAAATATCTAGTAAATGGTTTACCTAAAATTACTTGTGAGTAATGCATGTTAAAGAGCTAAACAAAATAGAAGCTCATTTATTTTTAAAGGAGTTGTTTCCCCTTTCAGAATATTACAATTGCTACATCTAGATCTATTTGGTCCAATTCAACCAACCAAATATGCATTATAGCTGACGACTACTTGCTTTACTTGAACATTATTCTTAAAACACAAAGATAACGCATTTAAATTTTTTCACATTTTTGTAAAAGGTTGTAGATTTTGAAAAACACTTTTACTGTTGAAATATGAAGTGATCATGGAAAAGAATTTGAAAATCATCTATTTGAATCATTGTGTAATGAGCACGGTATTTTTCATAATTTCTCTGCACTAATAACTCTTAAACAAAATGGTGTAGTTGAAAAGAAAAATAGATTTCTTGAAGAAATGAGTAATAAACCAAAACAATTTATTTATTATAAATTTAAACAAACCAAGTTAGAATAAAAAAATACAATCTATTTACACAACAACAACAGAAATGAACAAATGATAAACAAAAACATATTTGTTTATTTTTTATAGTTTAGTCCAATCGGTCCGAATATATAATTTTCTTTTTCAGAAGTTTGAATTAATAATTTGTTCGTCAAGATATTCCAATAAAGGGTTTTCATTACGTCTCTTTGGAAAAATAATAATAAATATGGGTTAAGATTGTTAGAAAATATTAGTCCAAAAATATAAAAGAAACATGAAAAAAATAAAATAAAGTAGAAAAAAATTATTAATTTGGAATTACTAAAAAATAAAATGAAATTACATAATTTTCTTAAGCCTTTAGACTATTCGAAAGTCGGATGGAGTATTTTGGGTCATGTTAATACTAGTTTACTTAAGATAAATTTAGCCGCAATTGGTTATTGTCTCTTGGGATACAACAGAAAGGTGTGCGAACTTAAACCATGTTTAGAAGTTAGCACTGAAATAGGAACATATATCGAACAGATGGGCAAAACCAAAATTGCAGTGCATTATTCTTTAATTGAACTTAAAGAATATTGTAAGGAAAATTAAAAAAAAAATGGCATGTATTTGTAACCAACAAAAATGAAAATCCAAAAAACAATTATATAGACAAAGGCCATGCGTCCGGAGTGTTGCAATGTTTGCGATTAACTTCCAGACAAAGGCAACGTTTCTAAAGAGGTGCAACAATTTGAATTCCAACTTCTAAATAAAAAGGCAATGATTTTCCAGAAAGCAACGATTTTGAAGTGTTGCAAGAAATTTGGATTCCAACTTCTAAACAAGTATAAATCGTTTTTGGATTTTTTTTCAAGGTAAAATAATTTTTTTGTTCATTTTTATCAACAATAACTACTAGGAGAAATTTTAACTATTATTAAACTAGGGTTACAAATGGGATGAGAATTATTGTTCTCGACGGGGATTCCCTAAAGAGAACGAGAATCCCTATTTATTTTTCCTAAATGATAGGGATGGGATGGGGATGATGAACTCTATCCCAATCCACGGGAATCTCCATCCACACTATATCCCGATAGATTGATGTATTAGTTATTAATTATGATTGATAAATTTTTATATCAAGTATACTAATATTTTTAAATTATATATATCTCATTATATTTTTTTTTGGTAAGAAGGGAAGAAAAAAAACAAACAAACAAAAACCTAACCCGGGATCAGTCTAGGAAGACTGACCCCAATCCTATCCTTAAGAAGAGAAGGTAACAGAAAAGAAGGAGGAACGGAAAGGGTAGAAACACCTAACATCCCCCCATGCCCAGCAGCTGCCAAGCGATCCGCCACGCGGTTTTGCTCCCTATAAATATGGGAGAAGGTAAGAGAATCGAAGGCAGGACGAAGCCTCAAGATGGCTTTAATGAGATTCTGACTCTTAAGACAAACAGCCTGTCTATTCGAAATCCTGTTGATAGCCTCCAAATTGTCAGACTCCACCGAAAGTCTTTTAACACCCATGCGAATGGCGAGTTTAATGCCAGACAAGATCCCCCAGAGCTCTGCAGTAAAGGAGGAGCCCGTACCTAAATATATATCTCATTATATTATACTATACAATTTTAAATTTTACTATAGAAAATGTTATTTACAATTTGAGTAATGAAGAATGGAGAGGTGAATTTTTTTTTTTTTTTTTTGTTCATTTTCTAGACGGAGACTGAGATGAAAATTTCTCAAAACAGAAACAAGAATAGGGAAGCAGTCCCACTCCCCATCCTACTCCATTTGCAACCTTACATTAGACCTACTAAATTATTTGATCTACTTATTATATTGTTTTAAGATAATTGATTTGTTTTTTTTTTTTTTTTGTTTGAAAAAATTGATTTGTTTAATTAACTATAGTTATCTTAGGGAAAAAAAGCAATTTACACTTAAAATCAGAAGGGATAAGTACCAAAATGTTAATTTATAGTATCTATTTTTTTATAATCACTTTATGCAACGGGAAAGTAGTAAACACTTGTTGATTAGCACAGAATTAAAAATAATTATAGGGATAATTATCAAAATAATTAAAAAAAAAAAGCTTATATGATAAAAATGAGTGAATAAGAGATTCGTAGAAAGCCCAATTGGGAGAGAAGATACTTTATTTTATTTGATATGATATGATAGGAAGGGATAAAAAGGGTGGCTGTCTCTCTGCCTCGATATTTATTCACTTTTATTATATCCACCTTTGTCTAATAATTTCATTCATTTAAAAGAAAAAGATTGCCAAAAAAAGACTTTGTTGGCCACGTGGCATGATGCCCCCTACAGTTTTATTATTGGCCTAATATATCACCGGTATCCAAAATAGTATATTGGCTCCTTAAACTTTGCAAGTGACTCACCAGCTCTTTAAACTTGTTTATTTCGTATCACCAGCTCCCTAAAATTGTCCATAAAAATATATTAGCTCCATGAACTTTGCAAGTGTTTCACCAACTCCCTAAACATGTTATTCTGTAATAACTAAATACAAAAACTTATTAAACCTAAATGCTAAAACAACGCCTTCATCTATTCGAGAGGTAATTTTTTCGTTTCTCCTACTTTTCAACCTATTATAAGAGTTAGTGTTGCAAGTTTGAGAGATTGAATGGATGATGATCGAGAGTTAATATTATGGTTTTTGTATTTAGTTGTTACAAAATAAGCAAGTTTGAGGAGTTGGTGAGACACTTGCAAAATTCAGGGAACTAATATATTTTTATGGACAAGTTTAGAGAGCTGGTGATACGAAATAAACAAGTTTAAGGAGCTGGTGAGATACTTGTAAAATTCATAGAGCCAATCTATTATTTTAGACAAGTTTAAGGAGCTGGTGATGTATTAGGTGTTTATTATTTTTATTAATAAAATCAAAACTTACGTTACTTTGTCCTTTGGGAATAGAGGCTTGAGATAAGGTTGTTTATATAAATGATGATATAGCTAGATCGCATCGGTATATATAAAAACAATTAATATATTATCCAATCTACCAAAACAAAATATCTCTATAATTAATTATTAACTCCTTTTAATATTACTACTATTATATGTATCCACGTCATCATTGATTTTATTTTCCTTAGATGGTCGACAAATCAACGGTGGGGCTATACTTTATACTAAATCATGGGTTTAATTTTATTTATATCTACTATTTGCAAAATATCTACTATTTGCAAGAAGAAGGAATATGCTCAGGAAAAATCAATCTAGCATTGATTTGATCACGCACATAATGATAATCAATCTCAATGTATTTAGATCTTTCATGTAAAATTGGATTAATAGTAATCGCAAAGGTTGCTTGATTGTTACATTTGAGAATGGTGGCAGGAAAAGACTTTAAACCAAGATCATTCAAGAGTACAGACATCCAGCTGACTTCACTAGTAGTGAGCGCCATAACTCTATATTAGTCTTCAAGAAAGGAGTGAGCAACAACAATTTTTTTTAACTTTCCATGAGATAGGAGAGTGACCAAGAAAGATACAGTAACCTGTACTAGATCGACATGTAGTAGGACAACTTGCCCAATCACTATCACGAGAGGTTGTAAGATGAGCAATAGAGGTGGAGGCAAGAAGAATGCCTTGATGCATAGTTCCAACAAATCTTTGATGGGGAGTAGGATCAGGAAGTATATCACCTTTGTCATGTGTTAGTTTTGTGTGGCTGTCCATACGTAATTGAAGGGGTTTGGAATTGAGCATACTAAAGTTAAAGATAAGATCTTTGGTTTATTTATGTTGAGATAAGAAAAAACCAAAAGAGGACCTTCCGGCCTTAATACCAAGAAAATAATGCAGAGGACCTAAGTCCTTCATATGAAATGCATGAGCCAGCATTGGCTTAAGATGTGAAACAGCCTCCATATTATTTCCATATGTAAGCAAATCATCAACATAAACTAGTATAATAGTAATATAGTGAGCATTATGATGAACAAACAGAATCTAATCTGACTTAGATTGACCATACCCTAGGTCTATGAGAGTTGATGAGAGTTTAGCAAAGCATTAGTGAGGTGTCTGCTTCAGTCCATAAAGTGATTTTTGTAACCTATAAA
Organism: Euphorbia lathyris; assembly: GCF_963576675.1. NCBI lineage: Eukaryota > Viridiplantae > Streptophyta > Magnoliopsida > Malpighiales > Euphorbiaceae > Euphorbia > Euphorbia lathyris. The sequence continues at coordinate 78,691,408 of NC_088912.1, forward strand.
CTAGAGAAGTTGATGGGGGAATTGAGAGCTTGGGATTTAGTAATTCTATAGCCAATATGTGTGTAACCTTCATATACACATTCTCCAAAAGATCGCCACGGAGGAAAGCATTAGTGACATCCATTTGGAATGCATACCAATCATGAAAAGAATCTACAACAAGTAAGGCTCTAACAGTTGGATCAAATGTCTCACATTAGTCCTTTTCATATTTATGCTTAAAGCCAAGTACGACTGACCTAACTTTATATCGTTATATAGAGCCATTTAGATTGAATTTGGTTCTAGCGACTCTTGGAACATCTGGATTGAGTTTTGTTTATGGTTTTAACTGCAGCTAATCATATTAAACAAAAACCACTCTTGGAATAAATCTCTTACATAAATTTGTATAGCCAACATCTATTAAAAAAAAACATAAGAGCCAAATCAAGAAACATAGAAGTATATTATAGATAATTAAGGAGTTATTTTAGGGGTTGAACAACCAACACATAATAGATTGAAATCGAACTAAATGACGAAGAGTATGAGTCCATAACGAAGCCCACTAAATCAGCAAGCAAACCTACACGATCAACTAGTGAAAACTCTAAAGGAATGAAAAATATTATACCAACCTCTATAAATAGAAATGCTCATTAATAGTAAAGAGATTTCAGAATTTCTCTCTAAGTACTATTTTATTATTGGCCCTGTTTGGTAAAAAGCTTTTTGCGGTAAAATTAGAGGTTTGAGCCACTGTAGAGGTTTTGACTAGTCAAATCTCTAATATTGGTGTTTTGGTGAAAAGAGGTTCGAAAGAGTTTATTGGGTCCAAAAAGCTAATTTTGAAAAAACTGGGTTTAGGAGTTTTTTCAATTAACTTATTGCTTTATCTCTTTTGAAGGACATTTTTACCCATCATTACTACCATTTAACCCCAAATAAAGGCTTTACCATGTCATTGTCTGTCATTTTACATAAACAGCTATGAACAATCAGCTATGTTTTACCAAACAAGTTTACACAATCAGCTAGTCAAATTAGCTAACAAAAAAGATAATCATCTAACCGCTATTTTCCAAAGAAGGCCATTATCTTTGTTTAGAACTAACTTGATCGTCATAGTGCATTCAAGGGACTGATCCCAACATAGATGAGGACTGACGACATAACTGTGAGCAGAAATCTCACTTCTTCATTATTTGGTGGCGTGAGCATGGAGTAGCACATGACTCCGTTCATCTCATTTTCAAACTCTTGTCCTCTTAATGAGTAGTTTCCCCTCGAAACCAATGGCCGATTCTCAAGTAATCCCTACCCTAGTGAAGGAGATAATGAATCCTTCGAACCCAAGCATGAGCTTTCCCCTTATTGATAACAGTTAGGGGCTTGAAATTTCACTGTAAAATTTGGATCCTCTTCTTGTAGAAACTATACCAGACGAAGAAACCTTAGAACCATCAAGACAACTCATCAGCATGATGAGGAGCTTTCAATCCACTCAATCCATTCAAACTGCAATATAAATGAAGCTACTCGATCAGCAGCAAACCCTCCAAAACGACAACAAAAAAGATTTTGGGAGATTTTGAGGTCCTAGATGTCCGCACACCAACAACACTCCTCTTGAGCTAAATCAACAACACGATCCTGGGAACCAACATTAGTCACTAAAGAACCCCCAACAGTTATAAAACCAGTTCTCCCCGTAGCAACGGTCCCAACCCCCGAGCCCGCTGTCATTCTAGATGTCAATAAAAAGTTGAAATCTAAGTTCTAGAGGTTCTTGGACAAGAGAGCTCTTGATAGAGTAATGGGTGGAAAAGTCACCTCCAGCAAGACCCCACTGGTTCAGAGAATCATAAAGAATTGTTTCCCTAGAGATTGGAAAATACCCTGATTGATCTATTACCGAGGTGTCGAGGATCCCACGACCATATTATTTTATTCGAAAATAATTTTGTATTTTTGTGACGTGGTTATAGAGAAATGGTAAAAACCTTAATTTGAATTATAAAATATATAATTTCTAGCAAAAAATGAAATGAGTTTCTCTATATTGATCGAGTTTTATATTCAAAAGTAATTAATCATTAATATGATAAAAAAAAAGTTTAATATTGTTTGGCTCTTTTGTGGAAAATGCGAACATACTAGAGAATTATAGTATTCTCGAACTATGAAATAAAATTGCGAATACTAACTTCTAAATATCAAACGACTGTGAGAAATAAAGAGATCGTGAAATCCCAAAGGATTCGATTATCAAAATAATACCGACCTTACAGAAATGATTTAGAATAAACAAAATAAAATTTTACTGGAAGCTTGAATGAAATTGAACTTTGAAAATTAAAATTAAGGAAATAATTGAGAAATTTAAATTGCTGAAGTCTGGAGATAATTTGCTAGAGTTTTGCTTGAGTCTATGTTGAGTTGTTCTTCTTTCATCGTGATTTTTGCCTTTTATAGCTGTTGGAGTAACTTACTACTTTTTCCACTACGTCATATTCTCCATATTCAGATCATGTCGTGAGTAACTGCTCCACTTTGATTTCCACATCTTATACTCTCTAACTTTTATGTTTTTTAATTGTATGACCTTTTGATTTCCCTAGCTTTTCTTTAAGTCTCCTTGATGTTTACTCTCCATGGATCTATTTAGATATAACTTAAACCAATTAATATATTTAAAATATATAAAAGCCAAAATATTAATTATCACGCAAACAAATATGTTAAAATGAAACAACAATGGTTCAATGCATAAAAATCGATTTGGTTTTTGCTTTTTTTTTTAACTAAGAACTTGTGTTTTACACTTTTTTTAGTAAAATAAGAAATTAGATCCTGTTAAAAAAATTGATTAATAGTATTATTTTGTGATAATATGTTTACTAAAGTAACACACTAATTATTTATTTTTAATAATATAATATGTTGATTTGATAGCATTATAACGTCGGTCAAATTTAATGATATTAGTGAAAAATTTCACTTTACTGGATGTCGTTTGTTTGCCGAAAGATATTATGTTTAGAAAAATATATTAGGTAAAGTAATTTTTTTTTAAACTCAAATATTTTCCGATATTTAAGTACAACGTGAAAAAAATAGTAGGTTACTATTATTTTAGAAAAGGTACAGTTTTAAAAGATTAAAATATTTTTCTTATTTTTTTTATATATTTTTATATTGAGTAATCTAAAATTTTCTGTGTATATATTTTTTTAAGCAAACAAACACCAAAAATTTAGAAAAATATTTTTATGCACAATATTTTCCAATAAATAAACATTATCTAGTGTTAAATGTTAGGAGAAGATACAATGTTTCAAATTTTCTATATCATTTGGATCTCTCAAACAAAAAAAAAAGCGCCCTACTTAATTATAATAATATATTGTGATGAATATACAATTCATATAAGAAAAAGACTGTTTATTTTGACGTGAGAGATAAGAAAGAGAATAAAGAATTTGAGATAACAGATTCTCTTCTCGTAATATTTTTTAGGCATATAGTTCATATTGGCCTCTAAACTATACCTTGAAAATCAATTAGCTCCCCAAACTTCTAAAATCACCAATAAGCCCTTAACCTATTTAGAAATCAATAATTCTCACCCTCTTATCTAATAATATTAAGAATGAATAGTAATTAATTCCAATTCAACAATTCAGCACATAAGTAATATTGTAGAGGGATTTCAAGTCCCAAAATGGATCCAAGATAAAATAAAATAAAAAGTTTGAAAAAGGAAAGGAGGCTAGAAATTTTATTAAGAAGGGAGAGATTTCTTTCGCCAATGGAAAATAGGAAGTAAAGCCCAAAATGAGCAAAAAATGTAAAAATCGTATAAATTGAGACTTAATTATGTATTTAATTGTTGGATTATGATTAGATTATTATTCATTCTTAAGACTAATAGAAAAGTAGGTGTGAATTGTTAATTTCTAAATAAGTTAAGGACTTGATTGGTGATTTTAATAGTTTAGGGATCTAATTGATTTTTAAAATACCGTTTAAGGACAATATGAATTTTATACCTATTTTTTACTATTAAAAAACTATTTTCTTTTATTTGTAAATACACAAAATGAGAATATCTTTTTGTTAGTAAAAGAAAAATAAACGTTTTTATTATTGTTAAAGGTGAAGCATCCGGTTGTTTAGGCCGGTAGGTTACTTCCATTTTATTTCTTGTTTCTTTCCAGTTTCCTGGCAAGTCAGATTTTGACTTTCTGTCACGCAAACCACCTTTTCTTTTTATTTGCAAATATAAATACGTGAAATTTTAAATCCTTTAATTACAAATTCGATAGGGAAGTTACATAATTAGAAAGTAGATATTTCTTTTCATAAATAAAAATCCAATTTCTTCTCTCCCAAAATCAATCCTTTAATGTAAAAAATTAAATAATTACCCGCATCAATTACCCTATTGAGTTTTATTAGACACATTTTAAATAATTTTTTTAATTTTTTTTATACTAAAATTTAAACTTGAATTTTTTAATTTTCTAATTTAAACAATTTGAAGCTTTTTAATCACTTAAATCAAGTAATCTTGTAAATTCTTTAGACTAATTACATATATTAATTTTATATTTCACGTTTCCTTCTTCATTTTTTTAAATATGTGATAAAATAAATGATATTTTTATCTATATTTTATCTAATTATTCAGGTTTGAATCTTATCAGTTATTCTTTATATGAGTTCTCTTTTAATTAAAATTGTGTACGTACACTAGAATTGGAACTCGGGATTTATAACTTCAGTGATTTGAAGTCTTTAACTACATAAGTCAATTCGATATTTATTGATAAAATAAATGATATTTTCAATTAGCTATGTTTTAATTTCATTTGATTTCACAAAAAGAAAAGTCGAAAATAATTGATTTTTTTTTTAAAATTGCGCACAATGCGCTTACATTATTAAAGAAGAAAGAAAAATCCCCACCCCCGGATGTGATTCGAACCCATGACCTCCCTAGTCATAGGTAAGCTTTCAACCAATAGGCTAAGAGCTTCACCACAATTAGATCTTATCAAACAATTAAAATTCAAACTAAATTGAAGAATGTTTGAATACTCATCATATGTAGATTTCAATCTTAAAAAGAAGAAATTAGTACCTTTATTAAGAGTCCAATACATGCAAGTTTGACCAATTTTAGACATCGTTAATATAATAACTCTTTTTCGGAACTTACATAGCAGTGTATAATCAAGAGTTTAATACAGACAAGTTTGATTAATTTTAGACATCATTAATATAACTCTTTTTCGGAACTTATATAGCAGTGTCTTCATTCGGAAATCTCAAAGTGACTCTATTGCATTATGTATCAAGTTATTACTCATCCGTAAGACATTCACATTAACATATAAAAAATACTTTTTATTGTATTCTACAAGAGTTTAACAAAAATAATTTGAATATTTCATCGAGTTTTAAAGTGATTACATCTTAAAATATATTCTGAAATTACAAAAGCTTAGTCGGTTGAATGTTTTTATCGCCTTTTAGGTGGAACTCTCAATTAAAACTTATTGTATAAGCTAATACTCGAACTCAAAATCTCTAACTTACGTGACTTGAATCTCTTTCCACTTAAGCCAACTTCAATTGTTAAAATATTTTCTTTTTGAACCAACTAATATGTAATTAGTGCTGAATACGGAAACAAAATATCTATATTTTTCAATAATATTTTAAGTTAGTCGAAAACTTTAGTGTTTCAATGATATTTATAACCTTATGGAGATAAAATTAGAGATATTTGTATACTTTATCCTTATAGATAAAGTGTTAATAATAATGTCTGAGACATACTATACAATTTTTGATATACTCTAATATTTGATTTACGTAACCAAACAAAATATTATTTAATTTATATGGTAATGCATATTAAAATTTATCTATATGTAATTAAATGGTTGAATATCCTGAATTAGGACTAAACATGGATCTTGTAAATATTAGATTGATTGAATATCTGAGAAAAAATATTCTGAAGTGTAAACTGTTGAGTAACAACATGATACATTCTGATGTAAACTCTCATTCTTCTCTCCATTGCATTTTTACCTCCACCTCAATCATTCTTAACACCATTCTATGATATATAGTTATTCAATTCACATCCTTAAGTTTTTCTGTCGAACTGAACCGTTGCTGCAAAATTGCATGATATAGATTGGAACTTTCAAGTTTTAATTCCCAGTAACTACTAATTTATTTGACTCAATTTTAACGATGCATAAATCCAAGAGAAGTAAGAAAAACATAACTAGAACAACTAAATTCGAGTAGAAGCCTAAGACGATGATCTCAGAAAAGTCAGTGAAATTTTCATAATGAATTTGAGATAGGAAGTTTTATTTAACCACAATCAACAAATCTTTTTTTTTTCTTAAATCATACATGGCGCATAGTGCATATGGGTAATACCGATATTACATTTTCCAAACACGAAAGTTATAAACACAATCCGTGTCTTGGAGAAACAAAAAGTTGGAAAAATAACATCTAAATACTAATACCATCATTAGCCATGAGGTCTCATCCCAAAATCTCTCTAGAAGCAATCAACGACTAATATTTGAAGTTGGTCGAAAACTTTAGGGTTTCAATATTATTTATAACATTATGAATAAAATTACTTCAGGGTAGTAAAATTAGGGATAGTTTTATACATTTCCATATAGATAGTGTTAATAATGCTGTCTGGGTCATACTATCCAACTTTTGATATATTCTAATATTTCATTTATTTAACCAAAAAAATATGTTAATACATATTAAAATTTATCGTAATTAAATGGCTGAATACCCTGAATTAGAACTGGATATAGATTCTGAAGATACTGGATTGACTGAATATCCACTACGCCAAAACCCTCTTCAGACGACGGTTAAAAACCGTCGTCCCGCACGATATAAATCTGTCACAGGGCTCGCTGCCGTCTGATAAGGCATCAGACGACGGTCAAGTTCTGTCATCTTTCGAAGTGACAGACGACGCGCGCTTCCTAAGCGTCTGTCATCTGTAATAGCCTCATATGACAGCGACCAAATGGCGATATGTCATATGACCACTACTTATATACGAATTATGTAATAACAACTATCACGTAATATATGTTCTCATGACACCATTTTTAAATAATGTGTCAAAATATTAAGTTAAAATGGAGGTGTTATGTTAATGTTATGACAGTTTTTGTTTTCTCGACTGTCATCATAACGTAATTCACATGATATAATTTGTATAAATTATGTCATTGGAACATAATTAGTATGGAAGTTTGTTATCAGTTCTGTATCGTTAGATAGAAAGTAAAATGACATTTTCTTATAAGAATTTTGTCATTGTTTTTTTGGTTTTTACCTCTTCCATGAACCTGTATATATAACCAAAGTAGATTGCAAATAATGTGCAAATAGCCTTTATATATAACAATAAACTTGTACATATGTGAAGATCACAATCCTAACCAAAGGTTTCTCATTACAAAACAAACATTTAACTATATAAGAAGCCTAAACACCTAAACCTTGAATCTTGTCACTTGTTATGCCCATCCTTAGCAGGTTCTTCCACCCCTTTGCTCCCTGCAACATAAAATACACAAGTTAATTAAGTGTGATCTATAGATGCTTGAAAATCCTATTATAACAGAAAATGCTATAAAATGCTTCATGGTAACTCGCATAAAAATGTTAAAGCTTTTAAGATAATAAAGTATTACTTTGCTGGATTGATCCATTCTGAGAACTTTCGGAATGAAAGCAGGCTCTGCAAATGTCTTTAAAGGTTAAACTAGGCAATGATAGACAAAGAAAGTTGAAATTGAAGGCAATTAATTCATCTGAGCCAACTACAACATTTGTTACCAGTTATTTACTTAACACATTTAACTATGCATTGTGCAAATTATAAATCAGACTCAATTCAAGGGATTGATAGTTTCATGAAAATTCAAATCTACATGGTGGTGCAAGCCATTTTCTGTCTCCTGTCTCCTTTGTTGAACAATGAATTACTATTATCCCTATTAGAAACCAAGAATACCTCTAGTGCTCATGCAAAAGAAGCAGCAAGAAGAAGAGGAGCAACATAACCAGTGCTCTGAACAAGCAGGTCCTTTAGGTATGAAAACATTAGTGTTGTCCCAACTTTAATGCAAGCATCTTACCCGGCTGCATAAATCTCAAAATCACAAATGCATCCAAAAATCAGTACATAACAAAATAGGGTGTATGCCTGGTTAAGAAAGCAAGGGATACCTGTGCTTTTTTACACAAATGAGAATTATGTGTTTACAGATTGAGATGGTATCCTTGGGTGGTTATGTTCACCTTCATAAGTAACAATGAGCATGGATAGGTCTTCCAGGCACCTCTCCACATGCTTCCTTGCAGGACAACCTCATAAAACCTCTCTTAACCATGTCTTTGCTTATGCTTTCTGATTTTGATGTCTTTATCGTATCAAGCTGTAAAACAAGCAAGCCCTTAGTTTAGTCAAAAGCAGATTATCATGATATGCCTAAAACTAAAACACCTGAACTAATCCAACAATTTCCACTGAATTTCTTGTTAAATAGGCTTAAATTTTTTACCATGGACTAGACCATGATCAAATGATGTCATATTAATTACAACAAAAACAACATTGCAACTCAAGCAAGTTTCAAGCTATTAGACTGACTAGAGTTGGTCTTAGGAAGTTATTGCCTTAGAGTTGGTTTTACTATGGACCGGACCATGATCAGATGATTTCTTGCCATTAGCCAATGCCTTAGGAAGTTATTGCCCCTCCACTAGGTAACCAGACACAAGTCCTTCCTTAGACAGACATAGAACGTACCACCATTTCTTGTTATAGTAATACTACCATGTTATAAATATAGACTAGTGCCAAATGTTTCTTTATAATCTCTAGTGGATGAAATAAAAAAATCAATATCATTCTAATTCATAAATATTGATAATGAATTAATATCTTAAAGAAAACCTATTACTACTGCCGCCCAAAACCGAATCCACTAGATGCAAAAAGGAGGCTCAAAAAAAATGCTAAAATGTGAATTGATAATGAATCAAAAAAAGGTACCTGCATCCATTTTGCAGTGTGGTTGCTGATTTGGGAGCTAACGAGGCTGAAATTTCTGATGGTGGAACCTGAATCCAGGATAAATGTGTTATTTCAACTAAAATGTTAGCTATTCATCTATCACTAATAACTAAATGAAGAGTTAAAGAATTACCCATGGCACACAAATCCCTTGCCAATGCTGCTTAAGTTTTTCTAAGTACTGATGCAACTGAATGAACTAGCAACAAATGTAAATATACAGGTCATGTACACTATGCACTATATACATTCAAAGAATGAATCCTTAGGTGAATTCAGCAGCATGTCTGCTGTACATTGTACATCCGGCGTTATCCCGACTTGATCTATGTCATGAAGTGCAGGTGATAGATACTTCGCAACTGTCACAAACAGTGCAGATCCATCATTTAGCTCTGTCACGCTCTGCGTTCGTTATGTTAATTAGACTCCTTTGCGACATGATACAGTAAACATATATGTTTGTATAGCAAGAAGGTTATGTGTTGAAACACCTTTCCACAAGATTTTGATTTGACAAAATCATCCATGATTAAGAGACAATTAAATTTAAGTGCTTTATTTTAATTGTACTAATCCCTTTGTTCAATGTTGAGTATGAATATAAATAAAGATAAATATAAAAAGTAAGACAGGTAGAAGTCAGCATGAAGTGAACAAAACAAACCAAGTAGAATGAAGGTCATCATAAAAGCCTAAAGTATCAAGCTGAGTAGAATCAACCTTAGCATCAAGAGACTAAGACATAAAAGTCCAACAAAGAGAAGCGAAATGCAACTCAGCATAAGAAACAGCAAACAACAACTGTCTTACGAAGCTGAGCTTACTAAAAGCATACTTAGCCCAGGAAGTGCCAAAGACAATGATTTACGCGATAGAAGCTGAGTGATTCTTCAGGACAACATGAAAAAGTCGTTTACTAAAAGACAATGATTACCGCCCCTCTGTACCAATAATTGAATCCTTGGAAATACGCAGAAGACACATTCCGAGATGTATGGGTCAATGGATTATTGGTAAAGGACAACTGGCACAAAAAGACAAGCCAGACGCAAGAAGACAAGCCTGACGTCTGAAGGAATGCAGAGGAAGGGAATGGCCGGAACAGTCTGAAGCTGACCAGAATCTGTCCCCTAAAAGAGCCGTTTTAACATCAACAGATAAATCATTTCAAAATGATCCATCACAGATTTTCCCTATTTAAGGACAATCAAACTTCTTGGATCATTGGCTGAACTACAAAAAGAAAAATACAAGAGAGAAAAAATACAAAAGCACTTAGATACAAAAAGAGATCTTACACCCATCTTCTATTCCTTGTGTAAATGCTAGAGTGATTGCTTGTAATCTTCTAAAGTGTTCTTTATTTGAAAAGGAACAAGTGTTTATCAATTGTAAGATTGAGAGTGTTGTGCTGAGTGTTTGGTTGTAAACATTCAGTGGTAGAGAAATCTAGGTGCTGGGTTGTAGCACTTAGTAGGAGTTGAGTAGACGAATAGAGGAAGGTACTCTTGCATATTCAACTGCCTTGTAATTGGTTTGTGCTCTACCTTTAAAGAGCTCAGTATTGGATTCTAAAAGCCCGGAAGACTCTGGGGACTGGACGTAGGCGGAGAGACCGAACCAGGATAAGTGATACTGAGTAATCTCTAAACTCTCTCTCAATATAAATATGTGCATGTGTTGTGTGTGAAGTTTACTCAGCATATAAAATTGTTTAAAGTTGACTCTGAGTAATTTCAAGTGCTGAGTTAGAAGCTGACCTCCAAGAGTGTCAATATCTAACTTATAAATAAAACATCTTTAGTCAATATCCAGCCAAAGCTATCTTATAGCATATCTGGCCAAGCTGACCAAAAGCTGAGTTGACAAACTCGCAAAATAACTAAGTCAGCATACAATTAAACGAAAAAGTTATATTAGTTCCTAACCCCCCCCCCTTTGGAACTAATCACAAGGGACCAACAAGTGGTATCAGAGCCTAAGCTCACTACTCAAAGATATAACTATCTTGAGCGGATCCCCATAAATAGCTGAGAACAGCACTCGTTTTCTTCCAGGGAACCAAACAACACAGATACTCCCTGAGGGACTATCAATCACTAGACCTCCCCTATTCTTTGGATCTAATTATACATTCTAGAAGAATAGGATGAAAAACTTTATTCAAGCCACAAACATGTGTGCATGGCTTGCAATTGTTCAAGGTCCACATGTGCCATATAAAACTGTTAACAATGAGAAAATTGTTAAGAGCGAAGCTGAGTGGACAGAGGATGACCTCAGAAAATTACAAAATAATGCTTCGGCTATAAATATGCTTCACTGTGCTTTAGATGCTGCAGAATACAATAAGATTTCAGGTTGTGAGTCAGCACAGGAGATTTGGAAAAAGCTTGAAGTGACCTATGAAGGCACCAGTAAGGTTAAGGAGTCCAAAGTCAATCAGCATATGAGACTCTACGAGCTGTTCGAGATGAACGAGAATGAAGACATCTCTGAGATGAACTCAAGGTTCACAAATATTATAAATGAGCTTAAAAGGCTTGGAAAGAACTTCACTGAAGAAGAACAAGTGAAGAAGATCTTGAGAAGTTTACCTAAGAGTTGGCAAGTAAAGAAAACAGCTGTGGAAGAAGCTCAGGACTTGACTAGTTACAAATATGATGAGCTAATCGGATCCCTGCTGACCCACGAGATCTCTATGAAAAATTTTGAGGCAAAAGAAAAATCTGAAGATAAGAAACAGAAATCTCTAGTGATGAAAGCTGACTCCACAGAAGCTGAGTCAGCTGATGATGAGGAAATAGCCATGTTCACTAGAAAGATGAAGAAGCTGTTCAGAAGAAATGACAGGAACAACAAAAGGCCATACAAAAGAGGTGACAGGTATAAAGCTGAGCCAAGTGACAACAGATATAAGAAAGATAGCTCCAAGTCCGTCACTTGCTTCGAGTGTCACCAAACTAGGCATATCAAGTCAAGCTGTCCTAATTTAAAAAAGGAAAAGAAAGGAAGCAAAAAGGCAATGGTGGCAACATGGAGTGATAGTGATGAGTCAACCTCGTCAGAGGCTGAGCAAAATGAAACTGCCAATATATGTTTTATGGCAGATGATGGAGCTGACCAATCTCAATCTAAGCAAGCTGACCTCTCTGATGAAACTGACCAGGAGGAACACAACAATGAGGTAACAGCCCTACTTTTGCTTAGAAACGAAATGGTAAATGCCTTGAGTGATTTATATACACTAACTAAAAAGTGCAACAAGAAAATCAAATCACTCAGCAGGCGTTGTGACGAGATTGAAGAGGTCAAGCTGAGTGACCTCCGATATCTTCTCCAAGACAACTCAGATTTACATACCAACATGCAAATAATGCATAAGCTTGTCACGGAGGTTCAATCTGAGTCAAAGAAACTCAAAAAGGATGTCACAATCTTACAGAGTCAAATAAAAGGCTCAAAAAGAGATAAACCCCATGCTGAGTACGCAAGTACTAGTCAGCATAAGCAGTTCACTCAATGTGAATGTTGTGGAAAAAGGGGGCACACAAAAGAAGTGTGTTGGCATAACAAGCGAGTTGTCCAATGTGACTTCTGCGGAAGAAAAGGACATTCCACAAAGGTATGCTGGCATGCCCAGCACAACAATGCTGACCGCACTCAGTACAACCCCCAAAGGGTAATATTTTGTGACTTTTGTGGTAAGCCAGGCCACACTATAAAAGTATGTCATCACAAATTAAAGTTTGATTTTGCACCTGTTTACACTAACAAGAAATGACCCAAAAAGAATTGGGTACCTAAAAATGAATAGCTTAAAATGCAGGTTAGCTTGACATGCGTAGAGAAGTCAAAGCTGTGGTATATAGACAGCGCATGCTCAAGGCACATGACAGGTGATGAAACACAATTCATCACACTAGAGCTTAAACGAGGTGGAAGTGTAAGCTTTGGAGACAATAAGAAGGGTAAGATAGTCGGCTCAGGTACTATCGGAGGTAACCCAACTATTGAGTCAGTCTCCCTAGTTAAAGGTCTCAAATACAATCTGCTAAGTGTAGCTCAGCTTTGCAAGAGCGGCAGAAAAGTTGTATTCGATGATACTAAGTGTCAAATACTCGAGGGGAACACAAATGAATTGATTTTAACTGCCCCTCGCGTAGATAATGTATACATGCTAAATTTAGAAAAACAGTTTTCCAAAAACATATGCTTAGTGTCTAAAGAGGATAACTCTTGGCTATGGCATAGAAGACTTGGGCATGTCAGCATGGATCTTCTTGCCAAATTAGCTAGAAAGGAATTAGTTGAGGGATTACCCAAATTGAAATTTGAGAAAGATCAATTATGTAAAGCTTGTCAGCAAGGGAAACAAATCAAAAAGTCATTTCAAAGTAAAAATATTGTCTCAACCAAGAGACCATTGGAATTACTACACTTGGATCTTTTCGGACCTATCCAGCTACTCAGCTTGGGAGGTAAGAAATTTTCCTTGGTCATTGTAGATGATTTCTCTCGGTACACTTGGATCATCTTGCTGAGTAGCAAGGATGAAACTTGTGAGATGTTTACTACACTTATTAGAAAGCTTGAAATTGACAAAGACCTAAAAGTAGCTCATATTAGAAGCGACAACGGTGGAGAATTCAAAAACCAACAGTTTGATGAATTCTGTGAAACCAGTGGTATTGACCATAATTTCTCTGCTCCTAGAACACATCAACAGAATAGGGTTGTTGAAAGGAAGAACAGAACAATTGTCGAAATCGCTAGAACCATGCTGAGTGAAAATAGGCTTCCAAAGTACTTCTGGGGTGAAGCTGTCCACACAGCATGCTATATACTGAATAGGGCTCTAGTAAGACCTATACTTAAGAAAACCCCATATGAACTTTGGAAAGGACGAAAGCCCAACATTGGTTACTTTCGTGCCTTTTGGTGTAAATGTTTCATACTCAATACAAAGGACAATCTGGCAAAATTTGATGCTAAAGCTGACGAAGCAATCTTCTTAGGGTACTCAACTAACAGTAAAGCATATAGAGTCTATAATAAACGAACTCAGGTTGTAGAAGAGTCTGTTCATGTTGAGTTCGATGAAGCTGACCCTGCAGGAAAGTCAACTCAGCTCACTGAAGATGAACCAAGCTCAGCTTCCGCTGATCAAAGTGGAGCCACTGAATCATCAGTACAAGGGCTGACCAAAGGTAAGCAAGAAGTTGAAATTACATTTGCTGACCAGTCCATTCCTGTAGAGATTGTAGAAACACCTCCTTCAAATGACTCAACATTGCCCAAGGAGATAAAAATCCCAAGAGGACATTCAGAAAAGTCCATTCTTGATGCTGCTGACAACAAGCTGATGACCAGAGATCAGCTCAGGAAATATCTCAGCAATGTTGCATTCGTCTCAATACATGAACCAAAGAACTTTGCTGATGCTGAGCACGATGAATATTGGATCAATGCCATGCAAGAAGAACTTGACCAATTCACCAGAAATGAGGTATGAGATTTAGTGCCTAAACCTAGGGATCAAAAGCCTATAGGAACTAAGTGGGTGTTTAGAAACAAACTAGATGAGCATGGAAATGTAATAAGAAACAAAGCTCGACTTGTAGCCCAAGGCTACTGCCAACAAGAGGGTATTGACTATGGGAAAACATTTGCACCTGTTGCTAGGTTAGAAGCAATACGCATATTGTGTGCTTATGCCAGTTTCATGAACTTTAAGTTATATCAAATGGATGTCAAAAGTGCATTTCTTAATGGTTTCATAAACGAAGAGGTATATGTTAATCAACCTCCTGGGGTTGAAGATCCAAAATTTCCAAACCACGTTTATAAACTCAAAAAGGCCCTGTACGGTCTAAAACAAGCTCCAAGAGCTTGGTATGAGAGGTTGACCAACTTCCTGCTAACCAGGAACTATGTCAGGGGAAAAGCTGACACAACCTTGTTCATTAAGAAAAAGGGGAAACATACCCTAGTTGCACAAATATATGTAGATGATATAATATTTGGTGCTACTGACGAATCTTTGTGCAAAGAATTTAGCAAACAGATGCAAACTGAGTTCGAGATGTCCATGATGGGGGAACTCAACTTCTTCCTTGGACTCCAAATCAAGCAAGGTAAGAATGGCATCTTCATAAGTCAGTCCAAGTACACCAAGGAAATGTTAAAGAAATTCAATATGATGGACTGCAAACCCATATCAACCCCTATGAGTACTGATACTGTCCTATGCAAAGATGAGAAAAGTAAGTCAGTAGATACTAAACTCTATCGAGGCATGATAGGTTCGTTACTTTATCTCACAGCTAGTCGACCTGATATACAGTACTCAGTATGTTATTATGCGAGATATCAAGCTGACCCCAGAGAATCTCATCTAACGGCTGTAAAAAGAATTTTTAGATATTTGCAGAGCTCAATTGATGCAGGTCTATGGTATCCAACCTCAAATGACTTCACCCTCATCGGATATACTGATGCTGACTACGGACGAGATAAGCTAGAACGTAAGAGCACTTCGGGAGGATGTCATTTCCTTGGAAGTTGTCTAGTATCTTGGTTCAGCAAGAAGCAATCATCCGTAGCCCTGTCTACAACTGAAGCTGAGTATGTGGCTACTGGAAGCTGTGTTGCTCAAGTTCTATGGATAAAGCAGCAGCTTGAGGATTATGGAGTGAAGACTGAAACAATAGAGATCAAATGTGATAACAAGAGTGTCATTGATCTATCTAAGAATCCAATTCAACACAACAGGGTGAAGCATGTCAGCATAAGGCACCACTTTATTAGAGATCACGTACTAAAAGATGAGATCAAGCTGACCTACGTGCCAACAAATGAACAGCTTGCAGATATCTTCACCAAGACCCTGACACGTGAACAATTCAACATACTAAGGGAAGCTATCGGTATGTCTAATCCCCTTCAATAATTCTCTAGTGAATGTTGAGTGATTGCCATGTTGAGTAAAAATGAGAACATTGTGCAAATGCCATGTTGAGTAAAATAAACTACTACTAAGCTCAAAATGTAGAAAAATCACCCCATACTGAGTTGACATACATGTTGTGTGATTATCCTGAGTAGGTACATATACTGAGCAACTATCATATACTAAGTTAGGAGTTCACCTCGATAAGAACTAGGTTCTCAGTATCACAAACGATTCATTTTCTAGGAAAACTGCGCTAAAACCCACTTGCACCATTAAATGCCAACACGTGTAATAAATAGCACCTGAAAAAGGCAAACAATTATGAAGACAACCCATGCGCCGAAAATGTCATTAAATGACAGAATCTCTGTCGGTTGAATGCCCCAAGGAAAAACGGCTAGTTCAATAAATAGGACCGCTTTAGATATATATAAAATGGAAGAATTACTCCTCAAATCTCCTCACGTGTAAATCCTTTGGTATTCAGAATCTCTCTCTCTCTCAAAACTTCCTCAAAAATCTCTAAAAATGTCCAACACTCAGAAAATCTCCGGTGAAAATTCTGGTAAATTGATCACCGATGAAAGCCCTAAATCTACTCCTCAGTCTAATCTAACTCCGAGCAAACGCCATCAAACGGACCCGACAAGCTCCTCAAAACAGAAGAAACCCAAGGCTAGAACCATGGTAAAGGTTCACACGAAAGTCCACAACCTGGAAGTCCTAAAATGCCGCTGGTTCTCTCCCAGCTTCATCACCGCCGAAAAGCCATTTTGTGAATGGATTGAGAAGAACGAGTGGACAGGCCTCTTTTCTCTTCCCGAAACCACCTATCCTCGGTTGGTTAGGGAATTCTACTCCGGTCTCCATGTTGACAAGGACGATGCTGACTATTTGGAGACGCACGTTAAAGGTCATAAGATTGTAATCACTCCGTCCTATTTGGCAACCTTACTCAACTTGCCTAACAAAGGAACCGAGTTTAGAACAACAAAAGAAAAGGTATCAATGGAAAAGCTTGACCAGATGAAGGGATTTTGCAAACCCAAAAATTACAAAGGAGAAATCCCCAGCACCAGTATGGGGCAAAACCAGAAGATGGCGCACTACATATTCACCAATTTCATCTTCCCTAAACTCAACTCAGTCTCGTCTGCCTCCAACTTTGAGTAGTGCTTTATATGGCACATGCTAACCTATTGCCCACTCAATATGCCTGTGTTTTTGGTAGGAGCACTTCAACGAGGAGGTAAGAAACTTCGACTAGGTTCTCTAATCACCAAGATCCTTGAAGATCACAAGATTGAGACCATCACTGAGACTAAAAGCTTGGGAACTGAAATATCCGCGGCTCTGCTATTTGGGTTATTGTTCAACCAACCTCTAAAGGGAGGTGAAGATGTTGAGGAAGATGAGGAAGAAAACGATGCTGAACAAGAAATCGAAACTGGGCCAGCAGCAGAAGATACTGAGCCAGAAGTTGAACCAGAGGAAGTTACTGCCGAGTCCCCTAAGGCAACGAAGAAGAGAAAAACACTTGCCACTTGTGCAAAGGATATTGAAACTGTGCCCAGGAAGAAGAGGGCTATGACCAGAGGAAAGAATGTTAATGCTGACCTACCTCAGGTTACACCTAAGTCAGCAGAGAAAAGGAAAGGGCAAGCTGAGACCGAAGAAGAAAATGAAGAATCCCCAGAACAACCTCTAAAGAAGAAAAGTAGAAATTCTGGGTTGAAAGTTGTTGAAGCTGATCCAATTGATTGGGTTGTGACACCCAAATCTCACTGCACTCAGAACATTGGGATTGATCTTGAGAAAACTCCAGTTGAGCAAGCTGATGAAGGAGAAGAACAAGGACAGGTTGATACTCAGCTTAATGCTGAAGAAAAAGATCATGCTGAGCTGGATAATGTTGAGCACAATCAGGAGGCACATGTTGAACAAGAAGAAGAGGAACATCAAAGAGAGGATCTGAATGTTGAAGCCGAGGTTGAGGATGCAAATGTTCAAACTGACCCTTCACCTACAAAATCCAAGTCCCTCAAAAGACTGAAAAAGAAAGCTGTCAAAACCCCTCTTATTGATCTCTTGGCTGAGTCTCCATCTTTGGAGCAGATTACGGATCCATCCGAAATCCAGTTCGAGTATTTTTCCCATCATGTTGAGTCTCCTCCCAAGGAACCAGAGCAAAATCAAGCTTTTGTTACTCGTACTGAGGAACATGCCAAGACTCCACAGAATCCAAATCCGCCGAGCAAGTGCTCGAAGATCCAGCCACTCAACACGAGGAGAAAGCTATGGATCCACCTGTTCAACCTCAACATCCTGGTATTGCACCTCATCAAGACCCAATTACTCAAGCTAGTAAGCACCCAACTCCACCACCATCCAGCTCCACCTCCATTCCTGCGTCTGAGCCAACTTACATTGAGCAACATGCATATCTTAGTGCAACTCAGTCTGGCCGTCGAATCATAGAAACGGCTCAATCCCTTCTCCAGGAGTTCACCACTTATGATGCTGCTAGGTCTGCTCATCCTAAGTCAACAAATATCTCTGCCATCACTCAACTTCTTACTGAAATTAAGGGACTCAAGGATCTTATCAGTGTTGTAACCACCGTCCAATCACAGCAACCTAAGCAAGATCACATTGCCAAACTGATTGAGCTATTCCTTCTGATGATAAACCACATGAACTCCCTTGAAGGTAAAATCACAAATCTCTCTGCACCTACTCCAGGATATGCAACTTCGGCTGAGTTAGATCACCACTTTGCCAAGCTGAGAACAGAACTGCCCAACCTTGGGACAACGGCCAATCCTGAGTATGCCACATCTGCTGAGTTGCAGGGATGCTTTACCAAGCTGACTACTGATCTCACTTGTACACGTGAGCTCATTTCCTCCACTTCTCAATGTACAATTGATCAACTCAGTGAAGCCGTCAGTCTTCTAAATGTCAACAAAGCTCAGATGGACGTTGATCCCAGCACCAATGATAAACTTTCACAAGGTATTCTGCAGGCCATTCGCTATGACAGTGCTCAACGCATCTTCTATGATTCTGCCCTATTGAAGATGTATCATCAATCCTTTGCTCAGATTACCAGCTCTCTTACTTGGCTTAGCAAGTCCCATGAGTGTATTATCAACCTGATCACTGGATCCATCCCACTTCCTCGAAACGTTCGAGATGATTGTGTTCCTGTAATCGATGGCTTGAGTGAGAGCACAAAGAGATTACAACGCTATTCCAATGTTATATCCTCTGCTGCATGGAATGACACCTTTGTCTACAAACCCGATGCTGGCAAAACGGGGGAGAGAACTCAAGATGGAACTCAACAAAAGACAGGTGCATCAGGGAGCAAAGTAAAAGGAAAGGGTAAGGTTGTAGAGTGAGAAAAGAAAGGGTTAAGACTGTGCTTGAAGCACAAGTGAATCTTAAGACTAGTGAAACTTTTTTATGACTCTATTTTATGTGAGCACAAGTATTTTGCATTTGTATGTTTTACTCTAAGTTCCAATGAACTGTGTTTTTCATTCTGTTCAAATGCCATGCTTGTCAATACACATTAACATAAGCAAATTGAACAAACAAATACTCAGTATACATAATGACGAGTAAATCAAGCTGAGTATTCAAGTATTTCTGAAAGCTGACCTAGACTCAAAATAAATTAGAACTGAATCTAGTCAGTACACACATTCTTAGTTTGTCTCAAAATAAATCTTGGAAGGTTTAAGAGGTAAATTAACAGATGCAACCCTTACGGGGGAGAAATTTCAGAAATATGAAAAATAAATCAATCATGGGGAATTTCAAAACTGAGTTCCATAATTATGCATTTTGCCAACATCAAAATGGGGGAGTTTGTTGAAACACCTTTCCACAAGATTTTGATTTGACAAAATCATCCATGATTAAGAGACAATTAAATTTAAGTGCTTTATTTTAATTGTACTAATCCATTTGTTCAATGTTGAGTATGAATATAAATAAAGATAAATATAAAAAGTAAGACAGGTAGAAGTCGGCATGAAGTGAACAAAACAAACCAAGTAGAATGAAGGTCAGCATAAAAGCCTAAAGTATCAAGCTGAGTAGAATCAACCTTAGCATCAAGAGACTAAGACATAAAAGTCCAACAAAGAGAAGCGAAATGCAACTCAGCATAAGAAACAGCAAACAACAACTGTCTTACGAAGCTGAGCTTACTAAAAGCATACTTAGCCCAGGAAGTGCCAAAGACAATGATTTACGCGATAGAAGCTGAGTTATTCTTCAGGACAACATGAAAAAGTTGTTTACTAAAAGACAATGATTACCGCCCCTCTGTACCAATAATTGAATCCTTGGAAATACGCAGAAGACACATTCCGAGATGTATGGGTCAATGGATTATTGGTAAAGGACAACTAGCATAAAAAGACAAGCCAGACGCAAGAAGACAAGCCTGACGTCTGAAGGAATGCAGAGGAAGGGAATGGCCGAAACAGTCTGAAGCTGACCAGAATCTGTCCCCTAAAAGAGCCGTTTTAACATCAACGGATAAATCATTTCAAAATGATCCATCACAGATTTTCCCTATTTAAGGACAATCAAACTTCTTGGATCATTGGCTGAACTACAAAAAGAAAAATACAAGAGAGAAAAAAATACAAAAGCACTTAGATACAAAAAGAGATCTTACACCCATCTTCTATTCCTTGTGTAAATGCTAGAGTGATTGCTTGTAATCTTCTAAAGTGTTCTTTATTTGAAAAGGAACAAGTGTTTATCAATTGTAAGATTGAGAGTGTTGTGCTGAGTGTTTGGTTGTAAACATTCAGTGGTAGAGAAATCTAGGTGCTGGGTTGTAGCACTTAGTAGGAGTTGAGTAGACGAATAGAGGAAGGTACTCTTGCATATTCAACTGCCTTGTAATTGGTTTGTGCTCTACCTTTAAAGAGCTCAGTATTGGATTCTAAAAGCCCGGAAGACTCTGGGGAGTGGACGTAGGCGGAGAGGCCGAACCAGGATAAGTGATACTGAGTAATCTCTAAACTCTCTCTCAATATAAATATGTGCATGTGTTGTGTGTGAAGTTTACTCAGCATATAAAATTGTTTAAAGTTGACTCTGAGTAATTTTAAGTGCTGAGTTAGAAGCTGACCTCCAAGAGTGTCAATATCTAACTTATAAATAAAACAGCTTTAGTCAATATCCAGCCAAAGCTGTCTTATAGCATATCTGGCCAAGCTGACCAAAAGCTGAGTTGACAAACTCGCAAAATAACTAAGTCAGCATACAATTAAACGAAAAAGTTATATTAGTTCCTAACCCCCCCCTTTGGAACTAATCACAAGGGACCAACATTATGTTAATTACTATTGTCTTTGAAGAGGTTCCTTAAAAGTATACCTGAATTTTCCCTTTACCAAATGTTTTGTGCCCCACAAGGATATCATGCCGATTATCATGCAGTGCACCAGCTAAAATCTCACTTGCGCTTGCACTCCCCTCATTTATCTGTTTTTAATAAAATAAAGCAAGAACCAAAGTGAAATTGCATTTCAAGTTCCTCAAGATCTTCTCAATTAACTTGCCACATAAATGAAAAAGTAAGAGTGGGATCTTACAAGCACAACAAGCGGATCATGTGCTATAGCATGACCATTCTGCATGTTGATAGGAAGCATATTTCCATCCCCATCAGTTGTGTTCATAAGAGTCTCATCTCCATCTAACCACACTTGAGCAACATAAAATAGTTTCAAGTGAACTGAAATTACCTTCAATAAAGGGAAAATTACAATTGAAAATACAAGTGAGATATGGTTTCTACTAAGGTCCATTTAAATTACAAGTGAAAATCCATAATCAACCAAACAAATAAAGGGATCATTAGTCTCTATCTCCTGTCTCTGATTTTTGGTGAAATAAATCAAAATAACTTCTAAAATAGAAAGTTATAGTGATTAAAAAAAAGAACCAATAAAAAACACACTATCATCATGTGAAACAATATGTAAAAATCCTGGATTAGAATAGCAAAAGAATTCCCAACTTGGAACTGCTATATAATCTTTTCAAACATCCCAAAAGAAGTAAAAACGGTCTTCTAGCTAATATCTACACAGAATGAAAATAGATTTCCACGAACCAAAATATTGGGTGAAGCCTATCCCTACTTTACTTACATTTCAAATGTATTCTATGATCATGTATCCAAAACAGATTCTCCAACCAGATTCAGGCCTAAGAGTAACAGAGAACAAAATATGAATAAATAGCTAAATATGACTCACTACCATTGATTATGTCAAAACCAATCCAATGCCTAAAAGACTATTACCTTTGAAGCCATGGCTAATCAAGTCATAGTTTCAACTTGAAGCCATTCGACAAGAAATCATCTCTAAGAAACAGAAACCAATCAAAATCAACTATGGAATTATATATGCATATGCACATTGTAAGAAATCAAAAGTACCTCTTTTTCTTTCCCTTGCTACTGCTAGCTTTGTTGGAACTTGCTTTCTTGGTATTAGGTTGTAGGGAAGCATTGAGAGGAACAAGACTCCGATGAAAAACATGACCTCCAAATGGATATCCCACATCAGGCATCTCCATAAGCTTGACAGTATTCTCTTTGAGATTGTACCAGACAAGGTTTCTTCCCTGCATTCCCATTAGAAATTCATCTCCATTCTTTGAGAAAGGTAATGTTGTCATACCTTTAAAATTACATGAGAGAAGGTTTGGTCTCACAAAACCAAGTTTACTCCAAGACTCCTTCACTCCATATTCCCTCATCACCCAAATCTCAAAGCCCTTAGGAATACCATAGCTTGCATATATTGCCAGCCTTCTTCCAACATCCATGAAAGAGGTGATAAGAAAGCTCAGTTTTACAAAGTGAACAAAAAACCCTAAATCAATCGAAAATTGGGGGAAACATACTTAAAATGGAGAATCAACAGCAACATGATGTCTTCAATGAGGTCAGGCGACTCCGATCTATATCTGATGGCTCCGGTGATTCCTCGTGGCACCTGTCTATATAGTTGTAGTAACAATAGTTCTCAACAAGATTTGAGAGAGTGAGAGAAAGAAAGAGAAAAGAGAAATTAGTAATATAAAAAAGATAAAGCCCAACAATACTTACCAGATGGATTTGAGAATGGCCGGAGAAGAAGACATCTAGAGATGCTGGGTAGATAGATAGGATTCCAGATTTCAGAGATAGAGATGGAGGGAGCAAAGTGAGATGGATTCTAGAGAAATGGACAGACAAAATGAGAAATTAGGTTTTCATTTTGCCTTTTATATCCCGTCTAAAAGATTGGGCGCGTTAAAATTTTAGGAACTTTTTTCTCCCCCGCTTTCTAATATTTGGTTGCCGCTTTTTTGGTTTTCAGTTAACAATGACAGTCATTTATATGGAGTGTCGTCTGATGATGAAGTGACTTTTCCATCAAAATCGCGTTTTTTTGAGATCACAGAAGACTGTAATCGTAATGTCATCTGAGAATCGAGCGCGTTTTTAATTACGCCTTCAGATGACATAATGTTAAAATACTGTCACGAAAAAAATTCAGACGACACGAAAACAAATGTCTGTCATGTATCTTGTGTCATATGAAAGGGAAAATGACATAGTGATCTGAGAAATAATATTATGAAGTGGACTAAATTGTTGACTTTCTTTTGACCGAATTCAATCCAATTTGATAAAAAAAAATGTCAATAGTTCGGTCCAATTATGCATTTTTATCCTCGATTATTTGATCCAATATTCTTCCTCCGTTCTGAATTATATGTCGTATAATAGATGGAGAAAATTTCTAAATTACAAGTCGTTTTTACTAAATTTCATTTATTTTCTCAATTTTACTCATACTAAAAATGGCCGTTTGTTTCACGTTTTTGTAGATTGGTACCTTGTGGTTTGCCAAATTTTCATTTTTTGGACTAAACTGTTGAGTAACAACTTCATACATTCTGAAGTAAACTCATATTCTTCTCTCTATTGCACTTTTACGTCCACCGCAATCATTCTATGATATACGAGTTATTCAAGTCGCATCCTTAAGTTTTTCCATCGAACTGAATTATTGCTGCAAAATTGCCCGATATATATTGGTACTTTCACGTTTCAATTCTCAGTAACCACTAATTTATTTGAGTCAATTCTGACGATACATAAATCCAAGAGAGGAGTAAGAAAAACATAACTAGAACAACTAAGTTCGAGTAGAAGTCTAAGATGATGATATCAGAAAAGTCAGTGAAATTTTTATAATGAATTTGAGACAGTAACTTTTATTTAACCACAACCAACAAATCTTTTTTCTTAAATCATACATGGCACATCACACATAGTGTATATAAGTAGTGCATATATTACATTTTCCAAAACACGAAAGTTATGAACACAGACAGTCCGCGTCTTGGAGAAACAAAAGGTTAAAAAAATAACATCTGAATATTACTGCCATCATTAGCCATGTGGTTCCATCCCAAAATATATCTAGAAGTGATCAACGACTAATATTTGAAGTTGGTCAAAAAATTTAGGGTTTCAATGTTATTTATAACATTACGAATAAAATTACTTTTGACTAGTAAAATTAGAGATAGTTGTATACATTTCCTTATAGATAGTGTTAATAATACTGTCTGGTTTTATACTATGCAACTTTTGATATACTCTAATATTTATTTTCTGTAAAAAAAATATTATTTAATTTATATGTTAATGCATATTAGAATTTATCGTTATGTAATTAAATGGTGGAATATCCTGAATTAGAACTGTGCACGTATTCTGAAGATACTAGATTGATTGAATATCTGAGAAATAATATTCTGAAGTGGACTAAACGATTGACTTTTTTTGACCGAATTCAGTCCAATTTGATCAAAAACTGTCAACAGTTCGGTCAAATTATGGATTTTTATCCTCGATTATTCGATCCAATATACTTATTCCGTTCTGAATTATATGTCGTTTAAGGGGTGAAGAAAAATTCTAAATTATAAGTCATTTTTACTAAATTTCACTTAATTTCTCAATTTTAGCGTTACTAAAAATTCTTCTTTGATGACGCATTTTGCCAAGAATATGGAAAGTTATAAGAGAAGATTGTGCCACTTTACCGATTTGCCTATTTTAATTGTATTATAATTAATGAGAAGAGAGTGAATATTGTGTGAGAATTAGTCATTAAAAAGCCGATTATAGAGCGGTTTATTGAAGGGTTGCACGTGTTGACTCGAGTGAGCACTAGTTGTTAGAGGCTTATAGCTTGTTAGAAGAATTAAGGATTTCAAAAGTTTTTTACATATTGGTATGTGATTTATCTAAAACATATTAGATTATATATGATAAATATGACTTAAACAAAATAATTCATTTTAACACTTTTAATATGAATTACGAAATTAATATCAAAATTTAACATCTTAATTTACTAGATTAGTAGTTCAATATGCAATTTATGTCTCTCCTTCGTGAGAGCTTGAGTTTGTTTCTTCCTTTATTTGTGTGGCCGGTGAACGATCGCCGGTGTGTTTGCTACCCTAGTTAGCCTTTTGCAATACCTTTAGCCTTTTTGTTCGTGGCAAAACTGCAGAAACCTTACAACCTCAATCTATCTTGCTTCTAAAATAGTGTGTCTGCTCCTCATGGAACACGCACTAGAAGGTCTATCAATCACGGATGATGAAGAAAACGTCCTCGATTTCTCTGATAACATAGTATCGGCAGAAATAAAAGCTCGAGACCTATCCATGATTGGAAGTTTTGTGTCGGACAAAGTAATTAACTTTAATGCAATGAAAAATCGGGTGGCCAGTCTGTGGAGACTAGGGAAAGGAATCGCGACCATTGAGCTGGGACCAAATCTTTTTGAGTTCGATTTTTTTTCATGCTCTGGACCGTGATCGAGTGGTCTTAGGTGGACCTTGGTCCTTCGATAACTACTTATTAGTATGGAGTAACTGGCCTGATGGGGTATTACATGAGGATATTCCGCTTCATTCGACACCTTTCTAGATCCAAGTTTATGACTTACCAGAAGGGGCAATGGCAGAAAGCATAGGGAAGTAGATTGGCAACTATATAGGAGAATTCCAAGAGTATGATAATACTGATGGGGTGGGTGCCAGATGCACCTTTATGCGAATTCGAGTCAAAGTGGATGTAAACCAACCTCTTAAACGCTGCAAAAAATGAAAAAAAATCTCAATAGGAATGGTCTTACATTCATTTTAAATACGAATGCCTCTGCACCTTCTGCTACATATGTGGCATCCTTGGGCATTCTGAAAGGTTTTGTAGTCAGATGTTCAACATGGACACTAAACTGGTCAAGCAGGAATGGGGAGAATGGCTACGAGCCCCCATGAGGAAGGGAGGAGAACAGATTGGAGCTCGATGGCTACGAGACTCTAGTGCATGCATTGGAGATAATCTTGCTCTAGATAACCACATATTCGGACTGTCTAGGGGCTTTGAAGGCAGAAAATAGTCAAGCCCTATGTTGTACACATCTACACACTAAAAGGAAACTGAGATAGCTATAGGTGAAGCTCATCCAACCAGCATAACAAATACTTCAGAAAATATGAAGTTAGAGGAGGATGTGGAGCTGGAACTTATAAAACAAAAGAAAATGAGACGAGGCCGAAGCAACAATGAAAATCACCATAACAAGCAGGATGGAGATTGCAACATCAATCAATTCTGAACTTGAGTCTTCTGAAGGAAACAAGGATAACTCAAGCTCTCCAGGCACAGAAACGGTGAGACCTGCGAATTAGGCTCACCTAATATTATGAGTTGTCTTAGTTGGAATTGTCGAGGTGTAGGGAACCCTCAGGCAATTCGTGCACTAGGTGAGTTACTCAAAACTCACAACCCCACTTTTGTGTTTCTTATTGAGACACTGGTCAACAAAAAAAAGATTGAAGCAATTAGAAGACAGTTTAAGTTCGAAGGATGCATGATGGTGGATTGTATTGGGAGAAGTGGGGGATTAGCATTGTTGTGGAAAGAAAAACAAAGCATTTCAATTCAGAGTTACTCACCTTATCATATTGATGCGATTGTTTATAATATGGTAGGGGGAGACTGGAGGCTAGTAGGCTTCTACGGTTATGCTAATAGGGTAAGACATCAGAAATCATGGCAGATACTTCGTCAACTTGCCCCATGATTGAACTTACCATGGGTTCTGATTGGAGATTTTAACTGCATCACTAGTTAGGAAGAGAAAACGGATGGTATTCCTTTTCCTAACGATTTGATAGAAGCGTTTAGTGTGGCTATTTCAGACGTTGCTCTTGACAAACTTAAATTAACAGAAGGCCTATACACATGGGAGAGAAGTCAAGGAACAGAGTTCTGGATCAGGGAAAAGTTAGACAGAGGGTTCGGGTCAGCAGGTTAGGTCGAGAAATTCCCAGATTACAGCTTTGATATCTTATCATCGCCATACTCGGACCACACCCCCCTTTTGCACCGACAACGGTTTTGATTTGAAACTGCTTGGACCAAAGAGGAAGGTTTTGACAGTATGCTGAAAGATTACTGGTTGGCAGACAGATCATGAGCCATTTTACTGAAATTGGTTGCATATGCAGTGTCAATGGAGAAATGGGGGTGCAGGTTTAAGACTCATTTCACATGCCGTATAGCCTATTTCAAGCGATAAATGTCTTCTTTACGCGATAGAAGTGATCAACACTCAATTGAAGGTTTTTTTGCAGCAAAAAGGTAGTTGGATCACTAGTTGGAGGTTGAAGAAGCCTTCTAAAAACAAAGAGCTAAGGCATTTTGGCTCACAAAGGGCGATGGTAATACACGGTTCTTTCACGCTCAGGTCAAAAATCTTCAGAAACGAAAGTATGTAAAGGGACTGAGGGATTCAACAGGTACTCTACAAACTGATAGACATGAAATGAGCCAGATAGCTCCAGCTTACTTCGAGCAGCTGTTCTCGGGTTCAGCAAATCAAATACTTGACATTTTATTAGTCATGCTTTGGGTAGTCTTGGATGCTGCCAACGCAAGTCACATGAAATGAGCCAGATCGCCATTCAACATTAAAGAATTCAGAACCGCTGCTTTCCAAATGCAGGCAGATAAATCGCCAGGGCGAGATGGCTTATCTCTAGGATTTTACCAAAGGTAATGGGATTTAATTGGAGAGGAGGTTTTTAGTGAATGTAAAGGATGACTTGATAGAAAAGAGTTCCCAGCTGAGCTAAATGACACGATTATCATTTTAATCCCAAAATGTGATAATCTAGAATTAATGTCTGATCTTCGCCCTATTTCACTTTGCAATATGCTCTACAAGATCATCGCTAAGGTACTTACTAATTGTCTTAAACTATTTCTGCCTAACATTATTTCTGAGTCACAATCTGCTTTTGTCCCGGGATGTTCACCGGTTGATAATGTCCAAATTGCTTTTAAATCAATCCACCATATGAAAATAAATACCAGGGGATTGAAGGGAGAGGTGGCTTTAAAATTAGATGTTAGTAAAGCGTATGATCAGGTTGACTAGAACTTTTTTAGAGCAGTAATGGAGCAGATGGGGTTTCATATTACATGGTTTGAGTGGATCATGTTATGTGTTTCAACAATAACCTATCAGGTTTCGAGTAGTGGGGTGTATGCTGGTCCGATTAAGCCAGCTAGAGGCCTACGTCAGGGAGACCCTTTGTCTCCATATCTTTTCATTCTGTGTTCTGAGATCCTCTCTCCGGCTAATTCTGCAAGTTAAAAGTGTAGGATTATTGCATCGTTGCTAAGTTAAAAGAGGTGCCCCTAGTGTAAGCCATATATTATTTGCGGATGATAGTTTCCTCTTTTTCTGTGCAAACATCACTGAATGGCAGGTCATTATGGATATCCTGGGAAAATATGAAGAAGCATATGGTCAAGCTATAAACCACCATAAGTTTGGCAAATTTTTCAGCCGTAACGTATCTGCCGAACTGAAGCAGGAAATCTCCTCCTTTCTGCATGTCTTTAATCCACTAGATACAGGCAGGTATCTTGGGTTACCATCTTGGGAAGTCCAAATCAGCTGTGTTTAGTTTCCTTCGAGAGCGCCTTAAAAAAAGACTTAGCGGCTGGAGCTTTAGATTCTTATCCATAGTAGGGAAGGATGTACTACTCAAATCGATGTGTCAGGCCATCCCTGTATTCTGTATGAGCACTTTTCTTATCCCGCGGGCAATATACGAGGACCTACAGAGAATGGTGAATTCATTTTGGTGGGGTAAAAAAGAGAATGGAAAACAGAATATCCATTGGGCAAGTTGGAAGCGTTTGAGTGTACAGAAGAAACAAGGTGGTCTCGGGTATAGAGAGCTTCATGAATATAATCTATCATTACTGGGTAATCAAGGATGGAAATTTATTCAGTTTCCACACAAATTGGTAAGCTGTATCTTCAAAGATAAATATTATGCCAATGGTGCTTTCCTTTCATCCAAATTGGGCAATAATCCCAACTATGTTTGGAAGAGTATGTGGAGTTCAAAAGCGGTTTTAACTACTGGCATTGGAACGAGAAAGCTGATTAATGTTTGGAATGATCCCTAACTACCTTCAAATCATGATTTTAAAATACACCCAGTTTGTTTTGTAGGGGCAGAAGGAACCTGTGTGTCTGATTTGTTTATTGAAGGATCGCATATATGGAATAGAGGTAAGATTGATGGGATGTTCAATCCGACTGAGGCCATAAATATCTAGAAGCTATTAATTCTTTTCTCAACCCGTGATGACCGATTGATCTGGCATGACACGCGCAATGACATTTACACTGCCAAATCTGGCTATAGGGCGCTATCAAACACACAATTGGAGAATGGGCAACAAGAAGGTTGGGTAGCGCTATAGAAGGTAGATGTTCCGCCTCGTGTGAAAATGTTTCTTTGGAAGATTGGCGCAAATCTACTACCTACCAGATGGAGATTGTCTAATAGACACGTCACACTTGCACCAACGTGCCTTCATTGCCCATCGGACATTGAACACGACTACCATTTGTTCCTGGGCTGTCCGCATGCAATCGCGTCATAGGAAGCTGTTGGAATACCAAGACCTGTGTGTGATATGGAGAATTTTAATGAATGGTTAATAAACACTTGCATGTCAGTTACTAAAGAGCAGATGCGCAGCTATTCCATCATCCTGTGGAGCATATGGCAGCAGAGGAACTTACTGTTATGGCACGACAGATTGGAACCTTGTGACGTTGGTATTTGGCGAGCGACAAGTTGGTTCGCGGAATGGTTATGTCCCACCCGACCCTAAACGACCTCAATCGGCATCGGGCGTGAAATAGAAAGATTATAATTAATACTTAGAAGTCTCCAATTTATCCAAATATCATTATATTACAATTGAACTACCAAATTTCTAACCATAATTCTAATAATAAGCAGCCAACTTCCAAACCTCGCCTAACCGGTCGGTAACCTGCTCTATATCCTGTACTTTCTCACCTAAAAACATTAAAACATTTAAAAACGTGAGACAAAAATCTCAGTAAGAAACTATCAGTTATATAAACCAACTTTATTTAACATAGCTACATATATACATTTATAAAGGGATTTAATCAAAACCTTATAAAATATACTCAAAACTTAAGTTTATAATATAATCATCAAATCTTATAAAATATACTCAAAACTTAAGTTCATAATATAGTCAAAGTAGTAAACCAAAAACATATAAAATATATAATATTGTATCTATTCTTGAGTTCAAAACCTTATAAAATATTGTAATCAAATAAGTGTTTAATCAAACCAACTCGTATTTAATCAAACGCAAAACCTTATATCAAAATCAATCATAACCGAAAACATAATCCAAATAAACTTTATATATATATATATATCTATATACATAAAACTCAAAATATAGTTGATAGTTACTTACCTTGGCTATTAATTGAAAACCACAAACCCGTTCAATTCTCCTCTAAATTCTGTCTAAGCCATTTCCCTCCAAACATTGCCGAAACTCAAAAACTCTTCGGCTAGGATTTAGATCTATGCATAAGGATGCTATACTTTAAATTTCAAGTGATTCGGACGGTCGAATATCCGTAAATCAAAGAAACGGTGGAGAAACGGTCGAAGAACGATGAATTGACAGAAAACAAAAAAAACAGCAGAAAAGAAAAGATATACATCGCCCCCCTCTTCAACTTTGTAAGATATATATATACAAATTTGATAAATATCATATTTGATCCTCCATCTTTCTATAATCTTTTAAAAATTATCCTAACTTTTAATTACACCTAAAACTATCGAATTAACTCCAAACTTTTCTCATGACACCAAATAAAAATCATCCAACTACTAATTGTAATATATATTACTATCAAGGTATAAATTCTAGAAATTTAGACCCGGACGTGACAGGTTAGCTGCACAACAGGAGGCAAAATGCATTGGAGACCCTCAAAACTAGTAGGCCGGCTATGAGTTCAGTGACCTGGAATCCACCACCAAATGGAGAATGGAAATGCAATCTTGATGCGGATCTTTTCCGGAATGATGATAAATGCGGCCTAGGCACTGTTTTACGAGATTCAGAGGGCAAATTTGTGGCGTTGCACAACTTAGTTTGTGCAAGGAACGCCGAGGTGAAGCTTGTCGAAGCGTTGGCCCTAAAGCAGAGCATCCAATGGATCAATGCAATGAATTATCAGCGTGTTTCCTTTGAAACGGATGCTAAAATTGTAGTAGATAACATTCGATCAGCAAGAGAATATTTATCAGAGTTTGGCCAAGTTATTCAGGACTGTAGAACTATGTTATGTTCATGATCGGATTTTTCTGTGTCTCATGTGTCAAGGTTAGTGAATGATGGGGTTGCGCACATTATTGCACGCAAGTCCTGTTCCTTTTGCTAGTTCCTATGTGTCTTTTACACTTGCTAGTTGGTTAGAGAAATTCATTTGTATAAATTATTTGAGTATTGAAAATAATAGTTGATTCTTTATTTGAAAAATAAAAAAGCTGATTATAGGAAAGTATTATTATTTTAACCTTATTTAATAATTTTTTTTTTTTTTTAAGATTTATTTAATGACTTCTTAATTTATAAAAGTTTATTTTAAACTACATTTATTTCAAAATGGAAGAGTAGTATTTAAAGTATTTGTGCCTCGGCCCTATCCTAAATAACATATAATATAACTACCGCCTCTCATTTAAATTTCTAGTTAGCAATGCAGAAAAATTTTAATCTTCAAAATAATTAAGATGAATTATTATTATTATTATTTTAATTAAGATGAATTGTTAATTAGGGAAGTTCTATTTCTAGTATACACAATATATGTAGTGAGTTGAAAATTCGTTGTCTAATAAATTGGAAATTACGTTTTTGGTTATTGTTGGTCAAAGCAAAGTTGTAACTTTCAAATAGGTCAAGCAATAGTAAGTGTACCATGTTTAATTTATTTCATTTTTTTTTAAATAAATTTTATTAATTAATTAGTGACTAATAAGGTATTCTCTACAATTTTTTCTATTAAACTTTATTGGGGATAAAGATTAAGGTTTCGTTTCACAATTAGTTGTTAGTTGATTATTATTTTTACTAATTGATTGTGTAAATTTGTTGGGTAAAACTTAGTTGATTGTTAATAGTTATTTGTATAAAATGTCAAATAAGGACATTATAAAGCTTTTATTTGGGGTTAAATAGTAGTAGTTAGGAGTAAAAATGTATTTCAAAAGAGATGAAACAATAAGCTAATTGAAAAAGCTTATAAACCGGTTTTTTCAAAATTAGCTTTTTGCACTCAATAAGCTCTTTCAAAACTCTCTTCACCAAACACCACTATTAGAGATTTGACTAGTTAAAACCTCTAATGTGGCTCAAACCTCTAATGTTATCCCAAAAAGCTCTTTACCAAACAGGGGCTAAGGATGGCAGGTTGTTCCCTTGGCCAGGACGTCGATGGCGACCTCCACATTCATCGATTTGACTTGCGAGGACATATGATGGAACGTGCTAGGTAGCTCTTGAGGGGCTCGGTCAACCGCAACTTTGCGTTATTGAGGTCAGAGTGGATCCGTTTGCCCTTGATTGCGCCACCAAAACGGGCTACGAATAGGTTCTTGAGCAGGTCGAAAAAATCAACGGATTTGGTTTCCATGCCATTTTATCATTCTTGCGTGACGCCAACCATGGTGGTGGGAAAGACCTTGAGCATGACATGATCTTCCTTGGAATAAAAGGGTGATCATGCTCATGAAGGTGGCATAGTGCTCATTGGAATAGCGTTTAGCATTTAGCGTTTCAGTCCAAACCATAGGAAATATATCGTTTGGTTATTTTCTCTAGAAACTGTAGCGTTCTGGAGCGTTTCAAGAAAAGCTGATATTCGAAGTTTTTCATAAACAGCTCTTTGTAGTTATTTGTTATTGATAAAATTATCCTTCTTATTTCCACAAAATATGTCTATTCTTTAATGTTATTTATATTTCTACAACATAATTACCAAAAGAACAAGGTTTTGTAATAATTTTTTTTATTTTTTATATAAATTATTTTTATTAATTTGTGTAACACATTTTTTATTTTATAATAGAATAAGGTGCAAAAATACCCCTAACATTTATTGTTAGGAGCAATTTTACCCTTAACATTGAAAATGATGCAATTATACCCCTAATATTGGCAACCAAAAGCAATTTTACCCCTAACATTTATAGCTATGAGTAATTTTACCCTTAACGTCTAAAATGATGCAATTATACCCCTAATATTGGCAGCCAAAAGCAATTTTACCCATAACATTGACAAATTGGATCAATTTGAGAAATAATTTATCAAACTGACTTCTTTGTCATGAATATTAACATCCATACTTCACATGTGCAACATTTTATTAGTAACAGATCACATACATATGATTAAACGAGAATTTTTCTAAGAAAATAAAAAATATATATATTGTCTTTTGTAGAAGTTTGACAAAAAAAATTCAAATATTTCGTCGAATATATAAATATTAATTTTCAATTTTATTATTAAATCACAAAAAATATAAAATCTATGTTTTCTAATAATATCTTAATCGACCCAACTTACCAATGTTATGAGTAAAATTGCTTTTGGCTGCCAGCGTTATAGGTAAAACTAGTTTTTGGCCCGTACGATGCATGGATTCATCTTAAAATCCAAAAATATAATATAATAATTACAATTAATGATATAAAGATGCTATATAAATTAAATATTATTATTTTATTTTCACATTTACTTTAAATAATCTTTTTTATAGATAAATATAATAATATAATTAAAAATTAATATATTATATTATATATTTTTATCAGTAAAAAATGAGGAAGTGACAGCTCAGCTCCATCGTTACTGTTTATATTATATATAGATATGCAAAGAATTAGAGAGATTTTAAGGATTAATTTAAATTCTGTAAAACTCTTAGATGTAGTACGGATAAAATCTATTTTTTATAGATAAATATAATAATATAATTAAAAATTAATATATTATATATTATATTATATATTTTTATCAGTAAAAAATGAGGAAGTGACACCCCAGCTCCATCGTTACTGTTTTATATTATATATAGATATAGATATGCAGAGAATTAGAGATATTTTAGAGATTTATTTAAATTCTGTAAAACTCTTAGATGTAGTACGGATAAAATCTATCTTTTTATAGATAAATATAATAATATAATTAAAATTAATATATTATATATTTTATTTTATTTTTATCAATAAAAAAGGAGGAAGTGACACCTCAGTTCCATCGTTACTGTTTTATATTATATTATTATATATAGATATGCAGAGAATTAGAGAGATTTTAGGGATTAATTTAAATTCTGTAAAACTGTTAGATGTAGTACGGATAAAATCTATCTTTTTATAGATAAATATAATAATATAATTAAAATTAATATATTATATATTTTATTTTATTTTTTATCAGTAAAAAAAGGAGGAAGTGACACCTCAACTCCATTGTTACTGTTTTATATTATATATAGATAGAT
The DNA here is from genome assembly GCF_963576675.1 of Euphorbia lathyris. NCBI lineage: Eukaryota > Viridiplantae > Streptophyta > Magnoliopsida > Malpighiales > Euphorbiaceae > Euphorbia > Euphorbia lathyris. Next base: position 78,726,587 of record NC_088912.1, read on the forward strand.
AGATATGCAGAGAATTAGAGAGATTTTAGGGATTAATTTAAATTCTGTAAAACTCTTAGATGTAGTACGGATAAAATCTATCTTTTTATAGATAAATATAATAATATAATTAAAATTAATATATTATATATTTTATTTTATTTTTTATCAGTAAAAAAGGAGCAAGTGACACCTCAGCTCCATCGTTACTGTTTTATATTATATATAGATATCTTAATCGACCCAACTTACCAATGTTATGAGTAAAATTGCTTTTGGCTGCCAGCGTTATAGGTAAAATTGCACAATTTTAGACGTTAAGAGTAAAATTCGTCCTAGTTGTAAATGTTATGGACATTTTGTCACAATTTTCCTTTTATAATTTCATCGTTGATTTAGTTAAAACATGTCAATTTTAGACACTTTGAATCCGAACAACAACAGTATATAATTTTACCAAACACTAGTAATTAAACACCTAATAACAAACAACTAACCGCTTACTGCAATTGCAAACAACTAACAACACCGCATCAGCTATTAGCTAACAGCTGAACCAAACATGTCCTTAATTTGCTGAAATCAAAATCAATTGCTTTTCATTTTTTTGAAGGATTAATACTATTTTCCAATTCTTCTCTTCTTTGTATCTTGAAAATAATTTTTTATTTAATTCTTTTCATATTTTAATACATATAGTTAGGAATCTTAATCCATTTTTATATATTTCTATTTTTACTTCATGAAAATCTATTTTATAAAATACTGTTAGTATATATTTTCACTTGTTTGGGTTTTGAAAAAAAAAGAGAAATATATCATTATGAAGCATTTCTCTAAATTGTTTATCACGGTTAAATATATTAATTACAATAAAATTAGATTTTGTATCATTCAATATGATGTTGAGTTATTTTTATAACTTATCCTTATTATGTCAGTTATTAACATTAACATTAATATTATTATTTTGATTTATGTATTTACTTCAGTTATCTACAAATGAATTACTAACTGGTGATTAGTTATCTCTAATCTTTTTTTTTTTTTGTTTTTTTTTTTGAGAAAAGTTATCTCTAATCTTGGTGGTAAAAACGAAAAGGGTTTTATTTATTTTTAATAATACATAGTATTTTAAATTATCCTTGAAAGGATAAAATAGTCAATTCATAAATCCTACAGCAAGCGATCCCCCGTTATCCTCTAATCCCCTACTAAATTCTCCCCTAAAAAAGTAAATACCGAAATTACCCCTACTAAATTCTCCCCTAAAAAAGTAAATCCTCGCCTTAAGCTTCTCTCCTTCCATGCAACCCTCTTTCTCTCATTCTCTCTGTCAAAACTTCTATATTTATAAGCTGCTAATTATACCTGTTTACTTGTTTTCTCGCTAACATACAACCTCCGGCGAAAGTGGCGGTGGTTTGGCTGAGTCATTCGCCATGACTCGACGGTGTTCGCATTGCAGTAACAACGGCCACAACTCACGCACCTGTCCGACTCGCTCCGCTGGTGCGTCCTCCTCCTCGGCTTTGGCGGCAGCGGGCGTCAGGCTTTTCGGTGTTAGATTAACGGATGGCTCCATTATAAAAAAGAGTGCTAGTATGGGCAATTTATCGGCGCACTACCATTCCTCGTCATCAGCCGCCGCTTCTCCAAATCCTGAATCTCCTTTGTCAGATCATATCCGCGATTCTGGTAACGACGGATACTTGTCCGATGACCCAGCCCATACCAATCGACGCGGAGAGAGAAAAAAAGGTTAGCTTTCTTTGAATTTCCCAAACAATCGATTATTATTACTTTTCAGTTGCTTATATTCAATTTTTTTTTAATTTATATTCGTACATAAATTTCTTGATTCCTGTTAGTAGATGCCCAAATTTCTGTTAATAATACTATGAGATATCACGTTATTGGGGATACGAATTATACTTGTTTGTTGCTTATCAAAGTATTAGGCTGAATCATAATCTGTTTAGAAGGCAGCTATGTGTTAATTAATTGATGTTTTGTAATCTATTCTAAATGAATTGGAATTCAAATCAGAAATTAATAAATGACCTCAACAACTTCAGTTAGTTGTTGATGGATTCTAGAGAGATTCTGTTATGGGACCATATGATATGGCTAATGGTGGCGCTAATATTAAGATGCAATTTCCTATTTTTGTTTCTCCAAAGCTTAGGCGGTCTGTGTTCATAAATTTCTATGAAACATCTGCTTTTCCCTTTTGATTTAAGAAAAAATATTTGTTGGTTGTGTTTAAATAAAAGTTACTGTCTCAAATTGGTTGTGGAAATTTCACTCTGACTTTTATGGGATCATTATCTTAGGCTTCAACTCCAAGTTAGTTGTTTTAGTTATTTCACTCTGACTTTTCTGGGATCATCATCTTAGGCTTCAACTCCAAGTTAGTTGCTCTAGTTATGTTTTTCTTACAAAATTGAATCAAATAAATTAGTAGTTAGTGGGAATTGAAAATTAGTGGGAATTGAAAATTGAAAGTTCCAATCTTTATTAGTTAATTTTACAGCAATGGTTCAGTTCGATGGGAGAAGTTAAGGATGTGACTTGAATAACTCATATATCATAGAATGATGTTAAGAATGATTGAGGCGGAGGTAAAAGTGCAATAGAGAGAAGAATGAGAGTGAGAACAGCTTCACATGTAACTCATTGCCACATCAGTTCTTTCTTCTTTTCTGACCTTTTCTTTCCCCTGCTTTGGCTTCTTTCTAAAGTTGCTTGAGAAATGTTCCTTAGAGCTTTTATTGTTTGGGAAAAATGCTGATTTTGTTTGTCTCTGTCAATCATCAAAGGGTAGATAATAGTTTTGGTTTCTGGAATGTGCTCTGTCATTTATAATAAGTCATTTGTTCTATTTTGACCACAAGGCATGTGGTTTAGTATTATCTTAAATGGAAGTTCAGGAAAGTCGAGCACATTATTATTTATTATTTCCAAGGGAGCAGGATGCACCTGTTTGATTCAGAGAATTTCTTCTTTCCTCCATACCTGGGATTCTTGCTTCTTAATCATCTGATAGGCTTTTGCTGATTGTAACTTACCAAATGAAAAATATATGTTCCCTCTTTGTATCTATGAATAAGAGACATGCCTTTAATTCTAATATAACACTTTTTGTAGATGGAAATTGGAAACTGTTTAGTTTGTATTGAGGTTTTTGGGGTGGAATTCATGAACATTGATTCATTTTACTCGTGGATCCATTGGCAGACATGCATTCTAACTAGATTATTCTTCCAATAAGAGCAAGTATTTGATTGGAAATAAGTCTGCATTCTAAGGTGATTTCTGTTGAAAACATTTAGTTTTCCTTTGCATTTGATGTAGTAAGCCCGATGATTCCCTATGTGTTGGTTGATGAGACGAAAGAAGGAGTGGAGATGAAGTTGGAACTATGGAGGCAAACTCTAGAATCTAGAGGCTTTAAGTTGAGTCGAAGTAAGACAGAATATTTGGAGTGTAAGTTTAGCGGCCGTAGGAGTAGGGAGGCAGGGACAATCACCCTAGATGGGACAGTTGTTCAGGCCTCGGATTGCTTCCGGTATTTAGGATCTATTATCCAAATGGATGGAGAAGTAGATGGAGATGTTGCCCATAGGATTAAAGCTGGTTGGTCGAAGTGGAAGAGTGCTACGGGTTTCCTTTGTGATTCCGGCATGCCTAATAGATTGAAGGGAAAATTCTACCGGACGGCAATTAGACCAGCATTGTTATATGGTACGGAGTGTTGGGCAGTGAAACACTGCCACATCCATAAGATGTCGGTGGCGGAGATGCGTATGTTGAGATGGATGTGTGGTCACACGAGAAAGGACCGGGTGCGTAATGAAATAATTAGGACAAAAGTAGGGGTCACATCTATTGAGAATAAAATGAGAGAAAACCGACTAAGGTGGTTTGGCCATGTGAGACGTAGAGCGCTTGATGCGCCGGTTAGGAGAACCGAAGAGTGGCAAAGGGATGTAGTGGTGAGGGGTAGGGGAAGACCTAAGCAAACTTGGAGGAGGGTGATCGAGAGTGATATGAGTTTATTGGGAATTGAGGAAAATATGGTAGTGGATAGGACGGAGTGGAGGGAGCGAATCTGTGTCGCTGACACGACTTGATTTTCACGGTTTTATATGATGGTTCATGTTAGCCGACCCCGAATCATTTCGGGACTAAGGCTTTGTTGTTGTATGCTACTAAACAATGCACAATTTTCTCGCTAATAATTGTTTTTCTTCAGTGTTTGACCTTTTGTATCATAGGAAGTTAAGTGGTAAAAGGTGTTGTATTTTTTCTGGTTTTGCAATTGTGGTGGTTATATCATTATGCATTCAACAATTTAAGAGTTGGTTATGCAGTGAGACATGTCATATTACTCTTGTATTCTATATGTTAACTCATTTATCTTTATATTGGATTTTAGGTGTCCCATGGACAGCAGAGGAGCATCGACTATTTTTAGTTGGTCTTCAGAAATTGGGGAAAGGAGATTGGCGTGGAATAGCTCGAACATATGTGGTTTCTAGAACTCCTACTCAGGTAGCAAGCCATGCTCAAAAGTATTTCATCCGTCAGAATAATGCCATTCGAAGAAAGAGACGGTCAAGCCTTTTTGATATGGTTCCTGACATGGTATGCTATTTTTTCTTTTTCTACTTTCTGTACCTTTTTTTTTTCAATTACTTGTTATAAACATATTTAAACACTGGTACCTGGCTTTGCATGTTGTGATTCAATAGAATGCCAATAACAATTAGCTTTAACCTGGCAGTTGGGAGTTGGGATTCTGAAAATACAAAATTATTCAAGTAAACACCATATTGCGTAAAATCCAACTTATAATTAGTTGGCTGTGTTTCATCAGAGTAATTGTTATTTGGTGCCCTTGGGATAAATGTGCTATCTAATACAGAAACTATTGTCATGTCAATATCTGGTAGCACCAGATGGAGATGTATACTTATGTTATTTGTACTGTCTTTGGACGCTGAATTGATCAAATTATGTCTGTGATTGACAATGTGTTTGCAGGCCACTGAACCCCAACCAGTACCAGAAGAGCATGAGTTGTTGCCACCATGTCATGTAGAAAATGACAATGCAGATCTGCTGCCTTTGCTGAACCTCTCTTTGAAGCCAGAATATGAACCCATGGAAACACAATTAGAGGAACCTGATGAAACAGTAGCAGCTTCCAATGATTTTAAAGAAACTGTTCCCCAATTAAATGAATATGCACCAGCAGTTACTCAGTTAAGTGAATTCAAATCGTTTGTTCCTGGGTTATACCCTGCATATATGCCGATCCCTTATTCATTTTGGCCTCCAAATGCAAACCCTTTTGAAGAGGTAAAAAGTTCAGAGACTTCAAGTCACGAGGTCTTAAGGCCGGTGCCAATGTTTCCCAAGCAGCCTGTCAATGTAGATCAACTAGTTGGGTTGTCTCACCTTTGTATAGGTGAGACTGAAAGAGGCCACAGAGAGCCTTCACCCCTGTCCTTAAAGTTAATAGGAGAACCGTCGAGGCAGTCTGCCTTCCATCCTAATGCTCCGGTAAGCGGGTCAGAATTGAGCCAGCGCAAGGGTAGTCCTATACAAGCAGTTTAAATTGAGTAAAATGAGCAGTTGAACCGTAGATTTAGTTTCTTCTCGTGTAGAATCCAATTTTCTGTCGCCTTTTTTCCTTTCTCACAGCGTCAAGTTTTTGTGGTTCCTTGTAGCATATAGGGTGAATTTGGTCTCTGATATTTTATTCTTTCTAACTGTAATCAGCTAGAAGTGTTAAATAATTGAATGTGTATGGCAACAAATTGCCATTTCTTTTTTCTTGTTTTTCATCGGTGTCAAAGGTTGAACATGGATACTCCAGAATTACTGTAATGCAGGTGTTAGGATTACTGTTCCCCAAATGTATGTATTCTATGGAGTTGTAAGTTATTCATCAGAAGTTCACAAAACTTTTTAGTATCTGTTTCTAAAAACTTTAAATTCTTTTTATGACTATGAAAAACTAACTACACAAAATATATGTTTTATAATTGGACAAGTTTAAGGGGTAAATTGTTACAATTGAAAGTTGAGGGGGACAGTTGCAACATTTGGACGAGTTCAGGGGGTCATTTGTGTATTAGGCCATAAATAATAGTCAAAGTAATAACAGTGTTATCTTAAATAACAGGTAGAGCATTAATGTGATAACTTGAAAGTCAATAACAATAACAATGTTATTAAATACAATAATAACGCTATTCACACATGATAATAACATGGGAATTTAAATACAATAATAACGCTATTCACACGTGATAATAACATGGGTATTTGGCTTACAAATTAGTGAGTTCCAACCCATCTTCTTAAAAAAAAAAAAGTTAGCCTTACATTTGCAAAATTGTATGCACTTCAAACTGGGTGTTAAAAAATGGATGGATTATTACCCATCCAGCCCACTTAATTTCATAAATGGATTATAGATGGGTCGAAAAAAATAATAAAATTTGATATTGATGAGTTATTATTAGGGATGTAAATGAGCCGAGCCGCTTATGAGCGGTTCGGTGTTCGGATCGATAAAAGTTCGGTTCGATTTGGCTCGATTTGTAAACGAGCCGCTCGTGAGCACGATTTATTGGTTCAGTTTGTAAACGAAGCTCGGCTAAAAAGCTCGCGAATAGGCTCGATTAGAACATTTAAGAACAAATTTTGGTTCTGTAGAAAAATATATAGTTTTGTGTTAGTTCACAAATATCTAAACTTAATATTATTTCATTTGCTATTAGATTAGTTCGTTCACAAACATAATAAATAACTAATAGACGAACTATTTGTAAGCATCTTGTTTATTTATTCACGAACTTTGCTTGTGAGCTTGTTTATGTACAAAATTAAAGAGTTATTTGCGAGCAAATTTCACAAATATAATTAATGATTTACTCACAAACAATTTATGGTTAGATAATTTTCTTAATGAACCAAGTCCAAAGAGAATTTTGGGCTCGAAACAAGCTCGAAGCTCGGCTCGAGCTCGTTAATTTTATAGCAAGCTTAGCTCGGACTCGAGCTTGATAATTTTATAGCGAGTCGAGCTTGAGCAGGTCAACAAAGCTCGGCTCTGCTCTGTTCGATTACAGCCCTAGTTATTATAACCGACGCAATGAAATCATCTACCTCACCAGATATATGTTCTCTACCCATTTTTCCAACTAGTTCTATGGGATCCAACCAAAGTATAATAATAGAGGGTAAACAGTATTTAGAACTTAAGGTTGCGCATAGCACTAATTAGTCCTATCATTTTAGAAATAGTTATAAGGTGCCTCATTTTTAATTCTGTTAAATTGTTTAGTCTTTATACAAGTCTTCCGTCCATCCATATGTTACTCAACAACAAGAAAGGTTTAATTAAATTTCGAAAAGGCAAAAATGCCTCTAGCTTATTTGAATAAAAAAAAGAAATAGAACATAGCAAATAAAGTAATAGCAATGCTAAAAATATCATAAATTCTTCGGACACTCGACAAAGAACTGCAATCAATTATAAAAAGAGATTGACATGCTGCTCGAGGCTCTCGCCTAGAGTTGCCCACAAAGCGAATAACCACCAGAGGCCTCACGAGCTCTTAAAGAGACATGAGGATTCCAAGAGACCTTGCTACCAAGGGGAAATTCAAGTCATAAAGGAAGGAGTATCTATTTTCTAAAAGCAGCTCCTCAGGCAAAAGAAGAAAAAGGGTGCATGATAGTCACTAGCCATCCAACCGTCTCTCTACACCCCTATTCTGAAGCATTGGTGGTCACACTAGCCATCATGAACTTCAATATGTATATAATTCTAGTGGACACGAACAACTCTATCAACCTTTTAACTGGAGAGCTTTAGAGGGTGATAAGTGAAGTATATTATGTGTTCTTAAATTTTTATACCATGATAGTTCGTCAGTTTAATGCTAATGTCTAAAATTTCTCTCTGATTTTGGTGGGGAATTTCAGAAACTAGGATATTTTTTTAAATAAGTCATTATTCACAAACTATCTTTCCCACACACCTATAGAAAAAAACAGCATTTCTGAAAGAAAAACAAGACACACCGTTGACACTGTTTTAACCTTATTGGCTTATGCTTTGCTACCTCTGAAATTTTGGAATTATGCTATAGTGCACACTACTCGTTTATTTAATCTTATGCTAACTAAGGTTTTAATGTTTGAATCACCTTTTCAAAAGCCCTTCAAGAATAAACTTGAATTCATTAAACTTCATATTCTTGGGAGTGTTATCTTTCCCTTCTTTCTTCCCTATGACCCCGCACATAAATTTGAATTCCGATCAAAACTATGTGTGTATCTTGGTGACTTTCTGAATTACAATGGTCACTTCTTTCTTAATATTGAATCTAATTTGGTCTACATTGCCAAACACATTGAATTTTGTGAACATGTTTTCCCATTCAAGGATGTAAAGGCAAAATCTCCTGCATCATCAATGAAATCTGTATCCACATCGTCTGTCTCCGCTGGCATACCATCTCTACTCGGACCTATCTAGGTACTGTCTAGTGCTAATAATTCTCTCTTCCTACAGTCTATACTAAAATGAAGACCTTCATTTTGTGTTATGTGAATGATATTTTGAGACAGGAACTAGTCCTGGATTGATTCAGACTACCATAAAGGACATTTGAATAGAATTTCCCATTCGTAATTTGGGACGAGCATCCTACTTTCTAGGTTTTGAAATTCATTACACACCGGAAGGGATTCATCTATCTTAAGTATGCTGGTGATGTTTTTGAATGTGTGAACATAGTTGATTATAAACCATGTTCCACTCTGATGGCCACTACTCCCACTCTTTCTCGAGAGCTCGACACTAAGTTGAAATCTAGGGATTAATATCACATTATTATACGGGCATTGCAATATCTTACCTCACTCGTCCTGAAAAGTATTCTCTATCAATAAGCTATGCCTGGTTCTTCACTGTCGCATAAATGAGCATTCGAAAGGAGTTAAACGCGTTTTGTGCTATGTCAAGGGCTCTTAGCATCCAAGTCTTGGAAAGGAGTTAACTGTTGATTGTTACTCTGACAACGATTGGGGTGGATGTCTTGATGATAACCAGTCCACTGGTGCGTTCTGCATCTACCTTGGCAAAATTTTAATCTTGTGGTATACTCAGAAGTAACCCACATTTGCTCGATCTTCCACTGAAAGCAAAAATAAAGGCATTGCTAATGCTACAACTGAACTTCTCTGGATTTGGTCCTTACTTAGTGAACTTCGGTTTCCGATCCCTCAACCAGTTCAATTGTGATGTGACAACGTGGGGGTCATTTACTTAACTTACAACCTAGTTTTTCATGCTCATAAAACATATTGAACTTGATTACCACTTTGTTCACGAGCAAGAGTGTCCATTGGTTTTCTTGTTGTTCGCGTTATTCCGACAGTTATTGAGTGCTTGTTACAGTTCTATCGTCACCAACTTTGTGTGGTCCTCGTCTTGTAGGGGGCCGTTAGACATAAGAATTGAACTCTCAAACTTTATCCTTTATCTCTCTCTTATTACCGTAGATTATATTTGGATAACACTTTCTATCCTTCTCGAACTCCTAATTATAGTCTACTTGTATATATCTCGGTATATACATTGTTTTACTAAGGGAGTTTATTTATTTATTATCATTATCAAACACAGTTGAAGGGCTATTACTTTTTCATGTATTCTGGTTAGTAACATGGTAGGTCTATGGTCGTTTGTTTGTTGCTTCCATGATTAGTGTAAGAAGATGTTTAGGATTCTTATTGGGACGAGAAGAATTGATACTGTAAGAATATAATGTATGAAAAGCAACCTTAAAGCAAGTATTTTTCTTGCATGATTGCATCAGTCCCCACAAGTTTTTAATTATTCTTGATCATCACTCTAAAGTTTTATTTCTTCCGGAAGCTGCCCCTCAACTACCCTTTCACTCAGAGCTGCTGCCAATTCTGAAATTGCTCATCTTGCTTCCAGGATTAGTATTTTGGATCAATACATCATAATCATTATTCATTTGAATTTAGTGAAAAAAGAAAACCATTGACCCCTTAAATTTTAAGCATATCCGTTTTATAGTATTTCAAAAGTGATATCAAATGCCTCTTTTGTATGACGTGGTACCGCAAGTGGAGTAACAGACATTATAGACGTGTGAAGCAGAAAAAATTGTCCAGCAAAATTAGAGGTGATAATTTCATGTTTCGTGTCAAAATCGTGTTATCTCATATATATGTTCCATATGGTTTTATATGTTACAAATATTAGAAAAATGAGTTTCGCATCAATCGTATCGTGTCAGTCGAGTTGTCTCTATAAATCATGTTTTCGTGTTAGAAATTGTCACTCGTAACCAAAATTATACCTTACCCTTGTAATCTAAATGTATCGAATAAGCCTTTTCGTGTGGCAATCTCGTAGAGCCACTGGAAGGCTTGTCCTTTTGCGGATCATAGTTCTCAGACCCAATTTGTAGCTCAATTGTCTCAATGAAATTAGAGCTTCTTCTCTTTTGAAGCATTTCCTGCTTCGGCCACAGTGGGAATCCTAGCCCCCGCTAACTCATTTGCCCTGGCCGCAGCTTGAGCTTCGACAATAACTTCGTCTGAGGTAGCCAACAAAATTATCCTTATGTAGCATAATTCCTAAAGTAGGCCCAACAGAAGCCTCACCAAAGCCCATGGCTCAAAGTAGGAAATGGGAACAGCTGCAATTGGCCCATCCCACTCAGCAAACTCAGTAGCTTGAACCATGACTATAACACAATAAAATGAAGTATTAGAGCACTTATCTAAAAGGTAACTGAAAGAAAAAAAACTTCAAAAACTCACAAAAGGAGTAGCACCCATAGATCTAACCAAGCCCGAAGGAGTGGGTGAGTCTGTTAGACCACTAGGTAGTGAAGTGGAAGAACCACAAACTATTTTAGCCTCCTCTTCATTAGCCTTTCTGTTGGTCCCTTGTGAGGTTAGATTAGTTCCAACGGGGGATGGGTGAATGGAACTATTGGTTAATTTTAACCTTTTATAAATTTCTCACTTGGCATTAAATGGGTAGCACGGAGGCAAGCTTCAGAGTCAAAGGCAAGTTCACTTTATTGAGTGAATCAGTCTACTGACTTTGATTCTGCTTCTGATGAATGCACTCAGAGGACAACTCATTTGGTAGAGCTTCTGACTTATTCTCAAAATTAGTAGTTTAATTGGCTCACAATGGTCAGATCTTATATGTGAGATAAATAGGTTAGAGCAAGCAATATAATCAGAAGATATAAAGCCAGAGTTAAGAAATATGTTACTCAGTAGATTTATACTTATTCGGCCTCTCGCCTACGTCCAGTCCTCAGAATACCTTATTCTGAGCTTTAATCCACTAAAGCACTCTTTAACGGGTAGAGCACAAACCTTTATACAATAGACAAAACTTCTATAAAGTATATTCCTTTACATTCACATGCAGCTATCTATCTCTCTAGTTATTCGCCTATAATCGAAGCAAACAACAGAGCTTCTTATTTACAAATAGAAAGTTGGTTCTAATATAGAACATAGTTGAAGTACTATCTCTCTATTGGATTTACATAAATATTGAAATGAATGTGTATTACAATATTATTCTAGCTTTTCACTTGAAAGTTTTTATCTCTTTTCAGCGTTCATGATCAGTTGTGAAATGAGCTTGGTCTTGACTTTTATAGTAGAAGCTTTATGGAAAGATCCGTTTGATATTCAAACTAGTCGTTTAGAGGGAAACAACTTCTGTCCCTGTCTGCTTTTGACTTCTATACCAGTTACCCAAAAAGGTTACCATTGCCATAGTTTAGGCTCTATCTCTTGAGCCATGTGTTCTTCTGGCTTTGGTGTCATAGGCTTGCAGTCTGCATTCTTTCCATTTTCGATAATAAAGAGAGATGTTAGGGGACATGGATTCTGTCATCTGTCCTTTTTGCCAATTTGGGAAAGGTGTGATTTGACGCGATGTCAACGCCTTCTTTATTCCAGTTCTGGCTTCTAGGCTTCCTAATTTTGGGCCAAAATTAAGGCTTGGGACTTTAATCTTTCTAAGGCCTTTTTAGTTTGTCTTTAATTTAATGCTTAAGTTATAATCAACATTCAACAAACTAATTAGCATAAATCAAACTTAATTTAACTCTGAAATTAAATATTTTGGGGATCTAATTTTCTTAGTAATTATTTTTGTCATAATAAAAAAACTCGATAAAATTATTAGGGGATCCTGGACTTCCATGACAAATGGAGGACCCCCAATACACATTTGAACACATGTAGAGTGGACTTATATATTTCCACTTTTATATTTTTTAGTGGGGTAACAAAACACATGTCCAAATGTGATAGAAGATCTAGACCCTAATATAAGAACTCCAAACATTCATGGAAATTGTGTTTCAACACTTTCGTGCTGACAGTTGACGAGGTAGCAATTTTTTCCATACATTACTCATGTTAGAACCTACACACACAGGAATCAATAGATAAAAAAACAACAAAAAAGCATTGATTCCAAACCTGCAAATAGACGGGTGTATGGGGCTGTCCCCTCTCGGTGAACTTCACCCTCATCGACTATTAGCAAAAAAGGTCTATTCGTTGCTATATGACTCAACATCTGCTCTCGAATGAAAGTAAATCGCAAACCACTCAGATATCAAACATGTGTTGTTTAGCGACAGAAAAAGGAGCCACTTCACGAAAGTTATATTTCTTCATCACGACCTGTTTCCATGAGCACCGAAAGGGAAATTCAATGGGATAAAGTGAGGTCTCCAAAGTGTCACCACTTTTGTCCTTCAACAACCCTATTAGAAACCAACGTGGTTTGAAATTTTAGTTGCTGGAAGGTCTTTTTGAAACAAAAGTCGGAAGATGGGTATGAAGTTTAGAGATCCATAAGGAATCACCACTATCCCTCACGGTAGGAGTCCAAAGGTGATGAAACAAAAGGCCAATCAGTACGAAACCCAAGTGTTCACATAATTTAACTAAACCTAGAAGGTCCAGCCAACCGTTTGGTGATAGTTGCGCATGGCATATCTCCAGTTCCTCAAGAATGTTAAAAATGTTGTTAGAAAATGGGAGATGAGCCCCGTTCTCTAAAAAAATCTCATAAAAACCCAAGCATCCCTCGGGGACAGTTGTTATCATTTGGTCAAGAGTGAGAAAATTAACCCTAAGTGGGAGAATTTGGGATAACGAGACACCAGCTTTGTTAGTGAAATCTCGTATAGAGTATAGCGCTGTTCATGATTCCGAAGATTGGGAACTATGGGTTTTTAGATTCCCCGACATTTTTACCCTTATTTGTTTGAGACATTTTCCCTTTCCAGTTTGGAATTTCTTACCTTTCCTAGCCAACAAGCTCTTATGAACAATTACGAAAAAAGAAGAAGAGAATAAACAGAAAAAGGAAGTAATGACTTACTTAGACAAGATATTAACCACTTCCGTGAAAACAAAAAGATGATGTAGAATAAAAAAGCCAAATCAATCTCAAAAGAACGAAAAGAAGGAGTGAAGAAGATAGAGAGAAAGAGTGAGGAAAACAGAGAGAAATGAAGTGAAAAAGACAGATAAAAGCTTAAGAAGTAAAACTAACGGAAAATGAAGAGATGATAATAAAATGAAAGAACGGAGCAATTAAGGCTTATCATGAAGTCAACCGCTTTCTTATAAAGTGGGCCATCAGTGTGACATTCTAGATCAGGTGAAAGCAGGACACATCAGCCACGCATGAGGTAAGATAGCTGGAATTAATAGAAGTACGGATTTAAGTACAATTGATAAGGAAAAATCATAAAAAGGTCCTTCTTAAAAGCCTTTTATATCCTTAAAAGTACAAATCCTGAAAGAATATATAAAAGCCAAGAAGGGGGGAGGGGGACATCTGATATTATGTAAAATAATATCATACGTGTGACGTCAACACCACCCCCTTGAATTTTGAAGTCACATGCAAAAGAGCCTTTCTCAGGACACCGCTAAAGGCTTTGGACTCTTCCAGCAAATGAACCTTTGAGAATCCTACATGACAAAGGATTCCTCCCAGGACTTAGATTTTTTTAAGGAACATGGATATCTAAGTTCGTAAGGATTCTTAATCAATTGAAGGATTTAAGCTAAAAATACTATATATAAACAGGTATAGACCCAAGATATGGTACATTAACTACTATCTCACAACTTATCCATACCCTTCAATCCGATCTAAATCACAATCTCACTTAGGCATAAGAGTGGGTTTGCTAGACTCTGGCCCTGTCTGACCTCTGTTTCTCTTTTATAGGTTAATACGACGACAGATTACTAAGACGATTTGGACACGTAGGCAAGATCACATACTTGGTTAGTAGAAACAAAATGGCTTAATGCTTCTCCAGCCCCCTTAACTTGTCCAAATTAGTCATTTTACCCCTCAAACTCATCGAATGTCCTATTTACCCCTTTAACTCCATAAAAATGGTATTTCCACCCACTTAACTTGTCCAAATTTATCATTTTACCTCATTCTCAACTCATCGAATATCCTATTTACCCCCTTTACTCCATAAAAGTGGTATTTCTCACCACTTATGATCCTATTTATCTTCTTAACTTCATAAAAATGGTATTTCTTATCCCTTTATAGTAGTCAAAAAAATTGAAAAGAGAAAGAACGAATAAAAAATACAAATAACAAGAACATTAATATAAACAAGTTAAATACATTATATGTAGGGATAATGTACCAAAATAGGCCTATGATTTTTGGGGAAGTATCAATTTATGTTCCACTTACAAAATAGCATAAATATAGCTTTAACGTTTAAAAAAAGTTATCAATTTAGGCTTCGATAACGGATTGTAAGGGGTGAAAAATACCACTTTTATGGAGTTAATGGGGTAAATAGAACATTCTATGAGTTGGAGGGATAAATGGACAAGTTGAGGGGGTGAGAAATACCATTTTTATGGAGTTAAGGGGGTAAATAAAACATTCGATGAGTTGAGGGGGTAAAATGACCAATTTGGACAAGTTAAAGGGGTTGGTGAAACATTAGGCCAAACTAAATTGATGATAATAAATAATAATTAGAAAAAAACTAAACCTTACTTTTTTTAAAAATATATAAAATAACACTTTATTAGTCAATAGGTGTAAATTTATTAGTCACAGTCAATATTCAATAGTCAATATTCAATAGTCAATATGTGTAAGTTTATTAGCTTTCCTTGTTTAGGTTTTTACATCTTATATAAATACCCATAGCTAATCAATAATATGCGAGAAGAACATTTTTCAATCTCTCTATTGTTCTTTGTCATGGTATCAACGTCCTAAATTGGATTCAGAAATAAAAGTTCTCTAAAATGATTGGTAGTGGAAAAACCCGACCATCACTACTACTGCCACCGCCACGACCACCTCGACTGCCACAACCACCGCTACCAGGTTTCACCACAGAACAATGGGCGAGTTTGTTAGATTCTTTCGACCCTACTACTACTACTACCCCTAACCCATTGCATGAGTGGATAATTAAGACAGAATCTTCACACCATGTTACTTATGATGAATTTTGTCTGATGAATGTTAGGAAAATTTATCCATGCCCCATTAAGCTTCCGAATGGTGATACTGTGGTTGCTACTAAGGAGGGTGATGTGAAAATGACAGACACAATCACACTTCTTAATGTTCTTTTTATTCCTGAATTACGTTGCAATGTAATTTCAGTGTCTCGATTGAGTGATGATAGTAATTGCTTTCTCCAATTTAACTCTGACTTATGTACTATACATGACCAACTTTCAGGGGAGGTGATTGGGATGGGTGAGAGAAGAGATACGATTTATTACCTACTAGGGAGTTCAAACGTGGATTGGACGGTTTATGAGGATTGATACCCAACCCATGTTTGGACACTTCCTAATGATTTGGATGAGTTATCATAAGGTTGAGATGAGTTGTATGAACTTTTTTAGATGGGTTGGATGAGTTGGGTTAATTAGTTTTATTTCTAAGTTTCGATTTGGTTTATTTTGCATTTTTTAGGGCTAATGATTATCCTATATCTCAGTTATCTTGTAACCATGTACTTTTTTAAATTTAATTTTTGTACTTGAAAGGGTCAAGTAATCCTATATGAGAGTTTTCTTGGATTTTGTACCTTATGTTGAACTTTTTTCTCAAGTACCTAAAAAGTAACTTTATATATATATATATATATATATATATATATATATATATATATATATGCATGGCTATAGGAAGTAAAAGAGATAATACCATAATCAACATGACACCACATTATTGACAATAGAAATTGAAAAGTAATGTGCATTTGAATTAGGATTTGCATTAAAGTGTGTGTGTGTATATATATATATATATATATACTTACAAGACACTACAACAAAAAGAGCTATCACCGACGCATAAAATCAGTTGGTGATTGCCTAATTTGCATCGGTAATCGTGATCACCGATGCATATTGATGTGTTGTCGTTGACCTCGTAACTAACCAGCTGCGATAATTTTTCTACCGACATAAGAAATCAGTGACACAATTTTAAGTCGGTGTTTTGTGTCGGTCACTCTGGTAACATCACCGGTATAATATGAGTTGGTGATATTATTTTTTGGAATACTATTTAAATAATTTACCGACAGATATTGGTCGGAAACCGTAAATTATATTCAAAATAATTTTTACATTTTCTTTTTAGTCTATTTATTTGGATTGAAGGGAACTCATATATATATATTGCAAAATATATAAAAACTAAGAATTTGGTACAAATCGAAAGATGTTCTAGGCTTATCACACAACCATGGACATGATACAAACTTATATGCCAGAAACAAAAAATTATCTTATAAAAGACAACGTGTTATTCTATAAACATTCTCCACAATAGCCTTCACTTCAATAATTCTATCTTAGTCCTAAAACTGCATAAAGGTTACGGTTTCAAAGCGAAGATCAATAAGCTTATCAGCAACGGTACAAGTAATATCATCACAATGTTTTCATAATTTCATATTCTCTATAAAAAATTACATATTCATATTGACAGAACGTATCTTGAGAGTTACATATTTTTTTATATCAAATGAAAAAAATTTAACATAAGGAACACTAATGTGTGGCCTATTTGCATAAAAAGAGCATCAATGTTTGAAAGATTAGACAACTTCCGTCTAAATGTTAAAAGAACTAGGCTCCATTTGTACTTCCATAAGTCAAAACATGAACACAAAAATAACACTCAACATCATATGAAAAATAGCATCTCTAAACCATAAATAAAAGAAGAAATAGATTAATATAAGTAGCTCTTTGTGAGTTTTTTACATAATGTTTTTTTTTCTTTAAAAGTATATTGATTTCCTATGAGAAGTAAAAAGTAGATGTTTACATATTCAAAGAGTTGATTTTTGTAACTAGAAAATCCCATAGTCTCCTCTTCACAACTTGTTCAAGCAAAGCTTCTTACTCTGCTTCTGTGAAACCTTACAACAATTTCTGATATATCAAAAGAAGGTCCATAGTTTTAACATAACAAAAAGAGAAAAGAACGTAATATATAAATGGGTTAATACACATATTTACCCCTGTATTTTCTCGGAAAAACAAATTTATCCTTATATCAAATAAAGCCACAAAATCTCCCTAAACTTTTCCCAAACCTGCAATTATACCCTAATCTAACAGACTTGGGATTTGGCACAAACTGTTGAAACACATTTCCACAATGATTTTGATTTGACAAAATTATTTAAATTAGATTTGAATTCCTATGATTAAATATTCCAACACATTAAATTTAAATGCTTTGATTTATTTACTACTAATGTGTTTGTTCAATGTTGAGTATTTAAATTAATAAGAATTACAAGACATTAAAGTTCAAGGCTCAAAAGCCCGCAAGAGAAGGTCAAAGCCCAAGTCAACAGACCTGACCCAGTTGAACAACGCGGCCCAGCAGGAAGAAGGATCCAAAAGGCATTCCTAACAACTTCGTACCGAAGCTGCTGAGTCGAACGGATAGAAGCCAGGTCAGCAGTTGACCTGAACAACTTTGAGATAAAGCTGTTCCACTTTGGGAAAGATTCAGATGTCGCAGAAAGCTGTCTAGAAGACTTTACCATAAGTAGAGAGACAATCTGACTCCTACCGACCGGAAGTACCTGCCACCTGAATCAGACAGAAAAGGCAACGTTCTCACTGGCTGAAGACACTAAGTACTGACGAGTGAAAGCGACAGCAAGCCGTTTCCCTCCAACGGTTATTTTGAAATTCGAAATAACTGGTGCCTCATATGTCACTATAAATAGGTCTCTCATTTGCTTCATTCGATGCAGATCTTCATCAAGTCGAAACGCTGGCCAAATTGCTACTTGAAGTTCTATGCCAAAAGCAAAGCAAAGAAATCTTACACTCACTCTTATTTTGTGTAAAAGCCTAGATTGTAAATCATCTAAAGTTTTCTTTGTATTTAGAACAAAACCTTTACCATTTCTAGAGATTAGAAGGAGATACTGAGTTGCTCGTTTATAGCACTCAGTGGTAGAAATAGTATTGGGTATAGGATATAGAGGAAGGTACTCTGTATACTCACTGACTATTGTAAGAGGTTTGTGCTCTACCTGAAAGAGCTCAGTAGTAGATTAAAGCTCGGAAGGATTTCGGGGACTGGACGTAGGTAGGAGGCCGAACCAGGATAAATCTGCTGAGTAACATTTTCTAACTCTTACTCCTTATATGCTTGCTTTAAACTGTGCCTAGTAAAACGTTAAAATATTTATATTGAGTTGTGTGGATTGAGTACTGAGTTGATGAATAGACTTAAGTGCTATCTCTTGACTCAACGATAGAAGCAATCTTAGTTACTAGTTAACTAAACCTGCCTCTGATTTCACTCAGTACCACTGTGCTAAACGACTAAGTAAAAGCCTTATTTAAAAAAGAAGCCAGCCTTAAAGAGAAAATTTTTAAATAGTTCCTAACCCCCCCCTTAGAACTAATTCTCTCACGTTACACGGGACTAACAAGTGGTATCAGAGCCCAGTAGCTCAATGCACAAGATAAAACTATCTTGAGCTGATCCCTGTAATGGCTACAAACAGCAGTCATTTCCTTCCTTGAAATGAAACAACTCAGATACTACCTGAGGGTTTATCTATCACTAGGCCTCCCCTATTCTTTGGGTCAAACTATACCTTCTGGAAGAATAGGATGAAAAATTTCATTCAGGCAACAAACATGAGTGCATGGCTAGCAATAGTCTAAGGCCCGTTTGTTCCCTATGAAACTATTGACAACATAAAAGTTGTCAAGGAAGAGGCAAAGTGGACTGAGGATGAGCTCAAAAAATTGCAAAACCATATCTCGGCTATAAATATGCTTCACTGTGCTCTAGATTCTGCAGAGTACAATAAGATTTTAGGTTGTGAGTCAGCATAAGAAATCTGGAAGAAGCTAGAGGTCACCTACGAGGGAACCAGCAAGGTCAAAGAATCAAAGGTGAATCAGCAGATGAGGCTGTATGAGCTGTTCGAAATGAACAAAGGTGAAGGAATCTCTGAGATGAACTCAAGATTCACCAACATAATCAACAAGCTCAAAAGACTTGGCAAGAACTTCTCTGAAGAGGAGCAAGTCAATAAAATACTGACAAGCCTCCCCAAGAGTTGGCAAGCAAAGAAAACTATCGTTGAGGAAGCTCAAAACTTGACCACCTACAAGTATGACGAGCTCATTGGATCTTTCTTGACCCATGAGATCTCAATGAAGAACTTTGAGGTCAAGGAGAAGTCTGAGGAAAAGAAGCAAAAGTCTCTTGTCATGAAAGTAGACTCTACTGACGACAATACATCAGATGATGAAGATATGGCCATGTTCACCAAAAAGATGAAGAGGCTGTTCCGGAAGAATGAGAAGTATGGTAAGAAGCCATTCTGGAAGTATGACAAGTACAAAGCTGAGTACAACGAGAGCAAAGGTAGAAAGGAGAGCTCAAAGCCAATCACCTGCTTCGAGTGTCATCAGCCTGGCCATATCAAATCAAACTGCCATACTCTCAAGAAACATAAAAGAAACAGCAAGAAGGCAATGGTGGCCACTTGGAGTGATAGTGACGAGTCATCATCCTCTGAAGCTGGTTCCATTGAGTCAGCAAACATCTGCTTCATGGCTGATGAGTTTGTTAAGCCTTGTGTTTCTGAAAAGGGTGAACCCTCCTACGCATCAGACAATGAGGAACAAACCACTAAGGTAGGCCTGAGGTGTGCTGAGAAGTCAAAACTGTGGTACATGGACAATGCATGCTCAAGGCATATGACGGGTGATGAAACTCAATTCATTACACTTGTGCACAAACGTGGAGGAAACGTGAGTCTTGGAGACAACAAAAAAGGTAAAATAGTTGGGTCAGGAACCGTTGGTGGTAACCCTACTATTGAGTCAGCCTCCCTAGTCAGAGGACTTGATTATAACCTACTGAGCATAGTTCAGCCGTGTGACAATGGTAGGAAAGTTATATTCGATGCCTTTGGATGTCAAATACTCGAGGGCAAGAACAATGAGTTAATTCTAACTGCCCCTCGTGTCGATAATGTCTTTATGCTGAATTTGGAAAAGAAGTTTTCAAAAGATATATGCTTAGTGTCAAAGGAAGAAAATTCCTGGCTATGGCACAGGAGACTTGGTCATGTAAGCATGGACCTCCTGGCCAAATTAGCAAGAAAGCAATTAGTTGAGGGATTGCCCAAACTTAAGTTTGAAAAAGATCAATTATGCAACGCTTGTCAGTATGGAAAACAAACTAGAAAATCTTTTCAAAGCAAAAACATTGTCTCAACCAAGTGTCCATTAGAGTTACTACACTTGGATCTCTTCAGACCAGTCCACCCGCTGAGCTTGGGTGGTAGAAGTTTTTCCTTAGTTATTGTAGATGACTTTTCTCGATACACTTGGGTCATCTTACTCAGTAGCAAGGATGAAACATTTGAGATGTTTTCAACACTGTGCAAAAAGCTTGAAAATGATAAAGACCTAAAAATCGCTCACATCCAAAGTGATAATGGTGGAGAATTTAAAAACCAACTGTTTGATGAATTTTGTGAAGCCAGCGGCATTGACCATAATTTCTCTGCTCCTAGAACTCCTCAACAGAATGGGGTAGTTGAAAGGAAGAACAGAACTCTGGTTGAAATGGCCAGGACAATGTTGAGTGAGAATAGGCTTCTGAAGTATTTTTGGGGAGAAGCTGTTAACACAGCATGCTATATACTCAATAGGGCTCTAGTCAGACCTATACTGAGGAAAACCCCATATGAACTTTGGAAAGGACGAAAACCTAACATAAGTTTTTTTTGTGCCTTTGGTTGTAAATGCTTCATTTTGAATACTAAAGACAATCTTGCAAGGCTACTCAACAAACAGCAAAGCATATAGAATTTTCAATAAACGAACTCAAGTTTTAGAAGAGTCTTTCCATATTGAGTTTGATGAAGCTA
Organism: Euphorbia lathyris; assembly: GCF_963576675.1. Classification (NCBI taxonomy): domain Eukaryota; kingdom Viridiplantae; phylum Streptophyta; class Magnoliopsida; order Malpighiales; family Euphorbiaceae; genus Euphorbia; species Euphorbia lathyris. The sequence goes on from NC_088912.1 coordinate 78,748,144, forward strand.
ACCCTGCAGAGAAGGTCAATCAGACAACTGAAGATGATCCCAGTCCAGCACCTGCTGACTTGAGCGGAACTACTGAGTCACTCCCTTAAGGACTGACTAAAGGTAAAAACGAAACCGAAATCATTTTCACTGACCAATCTAAAGCTGCAGACCTCGTTGAAACACAACACACTGAAGACATTACACTGCCAAGAGAGATCAGAATCCCAAGAGGACATTCTGAAAGCAACATTCTCGAAGCTGTTGAGAATCACCTCATGACAAGGAATCAACTTAGGAGGTACCTCAGCAACGTAGCTTTCGTCTCAGTTCTGGAACCAAAGAATTTTTCAGAAGCTGAGAATGATGAATTCTAGATGGGTGCAATGCAAGAAGAGCTTGACCAATTTTGAAGGAATGAAGTTTGGGATCTAGTGCCACATCAGCAAAGTCAGAAGACAATAGGAACAAGACGGGTCTTCTGCAACAAACTTGATGAGTAAGGAAATGTTGTGAGGAACAAAGCAAGACTCGTTGCTCAAGGCTACAATCAGCAAGAAGGTATTGACTACGATGAGACCTTTGCCCCAGTGGCAAGGCTAGAAGCTATTAGAATACTGTGTGCCTATGCAAGTTTTATGAATTTTAAACTGTTTCAAATGGATGTCAAAAGTGCATTTTTAAATGGAGTTATAAATGAGGAGGTATATGTTAATCAACCTCCAGGGTTTGAGGATCCAAAGTTCCCAAACCATGTTTATAAGCTTAAGAAGGCTCTGTATGGTTTAAAACAAGCACCACGTGCTTGGTATGAACAATTAACAAGCTTTCTGCTGACCGAAAATTATGTCAGGGGAAAAGCTGATACAACCTTATTTATAAAGAAAAAGGGTAAAGATACACTACTGGCACAAATTTACGTTGATGACATCATATTTGGTGCTACTAATGAGTCTCTTTGCAAGGAATTTAGTAAGCAGATGCAAACTGAGTTTGAAATGTCTATGATAGGAGAACTCAACTTCTTCCGTGGACTTCAAATCAAGCAAGGCAAAAATGACATTTTTATCAGCCAAACTAAATACGCAAAGGAAATATTGAAGAAGTATGAAATAGACAACTGTAAGTCAATATCCACCCCAATGGGCACTGACACTGTCCTCTCTGCCGACGAAAATGGTAAGTCAGTAGACAGCAAGTTATACCGAGGTATGATTGGCTCTCTACTCTATCTTACGGCAAATAGGCCGGACATTCAGTTCTCAGTATGTTACTGTGCTATATATCAAGCTAACCCAAAAGAATCTCATTACATAGCTGTAAAAAGAATCCTTAGATACTTGCAAGGCTCAGTAAATGCAGGTCTATGGTATCCCAATACTGCCGAGTTCACACTTCTTGGATACACTGATGCTGACTATGGGCGAGACAAGCTGGAACGCAAAAGTACCTCAGGAGGATGTCACTTTCTCAGAAACAGTCTTGTATCCTGGGTCAATAAGAAGCAATCATCAGTAGCCCTGTCAACCACTGAGGCCGAGTACATTGCTGCTGGAAGCTGTGTTGCCTAAGTTCTTTGGATCAAGCAACAGTTGGATGATTATGGAGTTAAAATGAAAACAATCGAAGTCAAATGTGACAACAAAAGTTCCATTGACTTATCAAAGAATCCAATCCAGCACAGCAGGATGAAGCATGTTAGCATAAGGCATCACTTCATTAGAGATCATGTACTCAAGAGTGAGATCAAGCTGACCTATGTCCCAACAGATGAGCAACTTGCCGATATCTTCACGAAGCCACTGGCTCGTGAGCAGTCCAGTATATTGAGAGAATCCATCGGTATGTTTAATCCTCTTCAATAAATTCAGTGTGCTATGCTAAGTGATAAAACTGCTTTGTATATGCTTTGTGATGATAGTGAATAGACGTTGTAGGGTTTGCACGTGTACTAGGGTATCATGATTAGGGAACCATGCGCCGTAATTAGCATTAAATGTCAGGATAACTCCCTTGAGTGGGTCGAATTCCCACCGTTACATTGACCTATCAAATCACTTCCTACTAGCTATAAATAGTGGAGCATTTTTACCCCATTAATTTTTACGCTTGAAATTTGCACTATTCACCTTCTCTCCCAAATCCCATTCTCTTTCTGGAAATCCTCAAGAACTTGAAGAACATCATGTCTTCTGAATGAAGCTCATCTAGCAGAACTGAATCGTATGAGGATAGATCCTTTGATATAAACCCCTCCTCACCGAAGGAAGAATAACAACTAGACCATGGGTACTCCCCTGAGCACCAGTCCATCCATGGCCAACATGATCAAGTCATGGCTGAGGCCAGCATTCTAGAGCAACAAGAACAAACTAAACATGCTGAGTCCTCTAGACCAAAGAAGAAGAAGAAGAAGAAGAAGAACAAGGCTTCGAAAGAACAAACCTTCAGCCTAGCGTATAAGAAGTTAGTGGACCCTAAGGTTAATATCTCAAGGTTCTTGTCACCAGACTTTGTTAAGACCGTTGAGCCCTCCTGCTAGTGGATTGCTGACAGCGGTTGGGAAACACTCTTTGGACTACTTGGAACCACTTATCCAGCGCTTGTTACTGAGTTCTATCGCAATCTTATCATGGCTGATGATGACATTGACTACATGGTGACCTCAGTAAAGGGCACCAAGATCTTCATTACCCCAACCTACTTGGCTAGGTTACTAAATCTAAAAGCCAAGGGTACCAAGCTTCGAAGAGTGGGAGATGAACAAGTCATTAAGTACAACAAGGAATATTATAAGCCGAAAGGCTTTATCCGTGAAGTTTCAGCAACTTCTCTCTCCCAGCCTCAGCGTCAGGCTCACTACATCCTGACAAATTTTCTTTTCCCCAAAGTCAATTCCATAACATCTGCCTCAAACTCTGAGCAGTGTTTTATTTGGCACATGTTGGAAAACAAACCCTTGAACATGCATGTCTTTTTGATCGGAACGTTCTAGTGAAGCACGGGACAACTCAGGATGAGGTCACTGATCACGGCCATCCTTGCTGACCATACGGTAAGCTTTGAGAAGGAAGTCAGTGAAGTTGGGACTAAGATCATGGCTAAGATTCTCAACAGTCTCAGACACAACATACCTCAAGTGCCAAAGAACTAGAAGGGTGAGGTTGCTCAAGATGCTGAGGGTGACCAACCCAACAAGGGGAAGAAAAGAAAAGCTAAAGTGTCTCAGGCACCTAAAGCTAAATCTCCCAAGCCAGTAATTAAGAAGGTTAGAGTCTCATCAAGTGTTGAGCGATTTTCGCAAGTGCACGGTTTTGCTTGTAGTAATAAAAAGATATCGATCCCACAGGGAACGTTTTTCAACAAAAACTTATTTATGTGTAGTTTAAATACGACTTAAGGTTTATAAAAATAGATAATCGTTATTTGAAATTGGTTTTGAGATTGATTGAATAAGAATTAGGTTAGAATATGTAGAATGTTAGAAATCAATTCTGTTTTGAATATGAATTACAAAACAGAAACGTTTAGTGTTTAAAATAAGAGAATGATTGTATTTGTTTGCATTAAGCAAAGAAAACAACTTTAAACTTCGTATCAATTATAAAAGTGTAATAACGTAAACTCCTTCAATTAAAAGGCTTTGAACCGCAAACAATCCTCCTACGGTCGGGTTTAGATTGCTACCTTAACCAAATTAATTCTCAAAGAATGAATTTGCCTAAGTGTTCAACAAAGTTTCCTTGTAAAGGTATTGAATTTAACTACGTTTTAATGAAAACACCAGAACTCACTTCGGATCATTTACAGAAATGCTACATAAAATTATATTGAATTGCATGAACTTTATTAGATGAAGTGTGAATTTGATACAAGTTTATAGAGAATAAAAAGCATGGAAGCATTCAAAACGACATGGGAGTTCCGGGTCGTCAATCTTTTCCTCAAACCTCGTTAGAGTTTGTCAGGCTCCGGGTCGAATCCGCTACTTAATCTTCTCGCTGAATCTTTGGAATAGAGATGGTTCTTCTACTACCAAAATGTAAACTAGTTTGAACAGATCTTAATCTAAATCTAAATGCTACTGTGTTTGTAATTAATTGGTAAACAATGTGTGTACATCATATCGTTTTTACAAAATCGAACTTCTAACTCTGAATCGTTCTTGACTCAGAATTTCTGCATAAATTCTGTACTAAATCTTAACTCTTAATTATCATATTTCAACTCTCAATCAACTCTTTATTTATAGATGTTGAAGAGTCGTGTCTAGGGGACGTGTCTGCTGTGAAGAGACGTTTTTATCCAATCGAACGGACGCGTTTCTTTGAAAACGAACATGTGTATGTTGTGCTAACAGAAAATCTGAAGTTACCGAGATTAGGAAATCTCTACCGAGATTAGGGGAGTAAAATTTTAGTCTTCGGACGCATGAGGAGAAGTGATTGGGCGACGCGTGTCGCAACCGAGAATATGGAATCTCGGTCGCGACACGGGTGATTTCTCCCCGTCTTGACTTCGTTTCCCATCCTCGTTTCGGTGCGTTTGATTTTCTTCGTCTTTGACTCTTTTTGTAGGGTTTTTCCTTCGTTTTTGATCCGTTTTCGCTCCTATTTGGATTTTACCAAATATTTAGGTACCTTGCATGAAAGAAAAACATTCGGACGTAAAAGTACTCTAAATAGATATAAACAGCACAAATTCGTAGCAAAACTGATATAAATATTGATGATATTTTAGGTATATTTTGGGCTTAACATCAAGCAACTCTGAGCCAACATCTGCTGAGCAAACTCAGAAAAGGGCTGCCACTGATGATCTTCCTGAGGGTGATCAACCTCTGAAGATGAAGACTACCTCTAGAGTTAAAGGACTAAATCCAACTCCAATGGACTTTGCTGTTCCTGAGGACTCATTCTTCCTCTAGACACAAGGAGTAACTGTTGAGGAAACTCCAGCTAAAACCTTTGCACCTGAACAACAAGCCCTTGCTGCCTCCTCCATTCCTTCCTCTACTAAGCCAATAGCTGATCCGATCCACACCGAGGAGCGGATTGAAAGTGAAGGAATACGAGCTCCTGAGGAGGAAACCTTAGCTGCTGAAGAGCAGCTTGAAGGTGAAGGAATACGAGCTTCTAAGAAGCAACTATCTGCTTAGCAACCTGAAATTCCTCCCCTCCAATCATCTGATTCCATTCCTACTAACTCTTCCAAACATCATAAACATCATCATCATTGAAGCAGTAGAGAAAAGAGGTTCAAGAAGAAGTCAAGCAGAAAGTTTACCCTCTTGATGATGAATCACCTCCTTGTCAAGATGTTGTTGACCCCAAAAACATTGAATTCATCTTCTTCACCAACACACCTCTTCCTGAGCAACAAGCTCAACAAAAAAATCCTCTGTTTTTGGAGCTCAGGAACAAGCCATCTCTGAACCCAACATGGGCCCTCAACCATCCAACACCGCTGCTCCAACCATCCACTTTCTGAGCAAGTGATTGATGCTACTACTGCTCAACTCAATACTGAGCAAGTAAATGAAGAGACACCTGCTCTTAATCAATTTGATATTGAGCAAGTGATCAATTTGGTTGCTGCTCCATCCACTTCCATTTCTAAGCAGACAGTACCCGAGTCCTCTGCTGCTGCTACAAACACTTCAAATATTGAACAACAAGCACATATCGACTCTCCACCTCCTGTCCAGTAACCTTCAATTCCAAATCAATCAACTGGAATGGACAAGGACAAGGCTGCTGAGACTCCAATAGGCCATGAAGATGCTGGCTCAGACCCATTGTCTTTCCTCAATGCCTCTGAGAGTGGGCAAAAGATAATCCACTCTGCCTTTGCCCTAGTCAAAGACATGGACATGTCTCAAGCCTCAGCTTCAGCCTCAGCTTCAGCCTCTGCCACACCTTCTGCTGAGCATACTCCACTGAGTGAAGTCATGCAACTTCTGAGTGAAATCAAGAGCATCAAAGACCTAATGCATGAACTAACTGCCTTAGTCTCTTAGCAGAACAACAAGGCATTCACTGATAGAATGGCTGAACTACAACTACTGATGGTCCATCACATGGATTCCCTTCAAGGACAAATCACTACCATCTCAGCTGCAAGTTCTACTGCTGCCACATCCGCTGAAGTAACTCAACACTTTCAGCAGATGACCACTGAGCTCTCCAAGGCTCAGAATTCTATCACATCTTTATCTGAGTGCATAATTGAGCAAGTTGCTGAAGCCATTCGGCTACTCAGCATCCATCGTGAGACGATGAAGACAGAAGAAAAGAAGATCTCTGCCATCTATAACTTTTCGAAAGATATATATGAGCACGTCAAACATCAAACCTAGCAGCGTCATATTTACGATGCCTTCATACTGAGACTACACCATCAATCATTCGCCAAGATTACTGACACCATCACCTAGCTAGGAAAGGCACTCCAGTTCATGCTGAGCTGCATGAGTGTAACTGGCAACGTTCCAGCATCAAATATGGATGGTGGCTTGAAGGTCTTCAAAGGCCTAAAGGAAAGTACGAGTAGCCTACAAATGTTTTCATCTAGACTCACTCGTGCTGTTACAGCTAGTCAGTTTTTTGCTCCCTCTCCTGGACCCAGTTCTGATGCTAGAAAAAAGAGGGAGAACGAAAAGGGAAAGGGTACGCAAATGGAAGAACAAGGAACTCAATAGCAAACAACTCACCCCACTTCCACTGCCCCAAAAACTCATCAACAAGGAACCTCACAGCAACCTAAAAAATCTAATCAAGTCACCTTCAACACAAAATAGATAGATCCTTAGTCTAGTGACTTAGATTCTTCTTTTTGTTCTATGATAAACCTATTTTTGCTGTGCTCTTGCTTACTGTGTTATATATATGAGAATTTATCTTTCACATATCACATGTTGACTCAATACTCTGTCTATATTTAAATTGCTTATGTCTCTAACTGCCATGTTGAACTTATCTTAATCATTCTCATAATGTTTATCCTTCTAAAAATCATTGAACAATTAAAGAACATAAAATTTATACAAGTATAAACCACTGAGTAACTCCACTCAGCAAACTTTAACTAACTCAGTACATCTTCAACTCTGATAACTGAACTCGTTTAAAAGAATCCATTCAACAAGTATCAGAACTGAGTATAGTGAATATGTTCTCAATACTGACCTATTTCTAACCTTGAACTCAGTCTTACTTGATTAAACCTTAAAATGTTTAAAGTAAAGCTAAGTCAGTAGTCCAACCCATATGGGGGAGAATTTCAGAAGTTAAGGAAAGGTCAACAATCATGGGGGAGCTCAACACTGAGTTCCTAATTTAATATTTTTGCCAACATCAAAATGGGGGAGTTTGTTGAAACACATTTCCACAATGATTTTGATTTGACAAAATTATTTAAATTAGATTTGAATTCCTATGATTAAATATTCCAACACATTAAATTTAAATGCTTTGATTTATTTACTACTAATGTGTTTGTTCAATGTTGAGTATTTAAATTAATAAGAATTACAAGACATTAAAGTTCAAGGCCTAAAAGCCCACAAGAGAAGGTCAAAGCCTAAGTCAACAGATTTGGCCCAGTTGAAGAACACGGCCCAGCAGGAAGAAGGATCCAAAAGGCATTCCTAACAACTTCGTACTGAAGCTGCTGAGTCGAATGGATAGAAGCCAGGTCAGCAGTTGACCTGGACAACTTTGAGACAAAGCTGTTCCACTTTGGGAAAGATTCAGACATCGCAGAAAGCTGTCTAGAAGACTTTACCATAAGTAGAGAGACAATCTGACACGTACCGACCGAAAGTACATGCCACCTGAATCAGACAGAAAAGGCAACATTCTTATTGGCCGAAGACACTGAGTACTGACGAGTGAAAGCGACAGCAAGTCGTTTCCCTCCAACGGTTATTTTGAAATTCAAAATAACTGGTGCCTCATATGTCACTATAAATAGGTCTCTCATTTGCTTCATTCGATGCAGATCTTCATCAAGTCGAAACGCTGGCCAAATTGCTACTTGAAGTTCTATGCCAAAAGCAAAGCAAAGAAATCTTACACTCACTCTTATTTTGTGTAAAAGCCTAGATTGTAAATCATCTAAAGTTTTCTTTGTATTTAGAACAAAACCTTTACCATTTCTAGAGATTAGAATGAGATACTGAGTAGCTCGGTTATAGCACTCAGTGGTAGAAATAGTATTGGGTGTAGGATATAGAGGAACCTTTTATCAAATGTCCAAGACCCGAAATAGGAATATTAGGGGATTGTATCGAGGGTTTTCTTCGCTCGTAATGCAAGAAAGAACCAACATTAAGGGCCCTTAATGTTGTAGTACATCTTAGAATCTTAAGAACACACGAAAGTTGACTTAAGTGAGCTTTAAAACAGAGACATTGACTTCACTTTATGTCATTCATGAATAAACAGGATGTGTAGAGGCTGAAAGTAACCTGTTCCGCTGTGGCCTAGCCTGTTCTCTCTTTTTATCATAACCAAAACACATTTTCTGAGACTGAATCTTTATCATTAGTATTTCTATTCACCATATCAAATCATTTCTCAACTAAAGAAAATTACACACCACGAACACCCTGTTCTGCAAGGTTTTTCTAGTAAAATTTGGTCATCAATCCCTGAGGAGACGATACTCTACTTATCATTTTATTACTTGTATCTAGTGCACTTGCTAGAGTCTGTTTTGAGGACAACAAGTTTTTGGCGCCGTTGCCGGGGATTGAAAGGAGCAATTTTATTTGAAAATTTCTGTGAAACAAGGTGTTTTTAATCTGTTTGTTTAATAGTACAGCCTTTCCTATCGATCTTGAGTTAGAAAGAACGTGTAGAAGGAACTAGGCAGCAGCTAGACGAGCAGGACAAAGAAGAATGGCTGGAAGAGTACCAGAACAACTTGTTCAAGAAGAAGAAGGTGAAAACAATAATCCACCAGTCATGAGAATCAGAGACTATTGAAGACCTACCACTGAAGGGAACTCATCATGTATTGTGCTGCCTAATGAGGGGAACAACCTGTTCGAAATCAAGCCATCCATGATACAAATGCTTCAAACTGTTGTTCAGTTCGGTGGATACCACAATGAAGACCCTAATGCTTATATTCAGGATTTTGTTGCAATGTGTAACATTTTCAGAACAAATAGGGGGGTAGCCGATGATGTTATAAGGTTAAAGCTGTTTCCTTTCTCTCTAAAGGATAAAGCAAGAGTTTGGTTGAAGAACCTTCAACCCGGATCAATAACTACTTGGCAAGAGATGGCTAGTGCATTCTTGATGAAGTATTTCCCACCAAGGCAAGCTATCAAGTTGAGAAATGAGGTTTCTCGTTTTATGCAAGAAGAAGATGAGTCGTTAGCCGAGGCTTGGGAACGTTACAAGGAGCTCTTGAGAAGGGTACCAAACCATGGCATTCCCATGTGGATGCAAGTTCAGAATTTCTACAATGGAGTCACCAATACCTATAAAATTCAAATTGAGTCCATTGCAAATGGTAGCCCTGAAGATCTTGAACCACAAGCTTTATATGATCTCTTTGAAAGGGTGGTCAACACAAGTTACAATTGGCACTCGGTGAGGAGTGATAGGAAGAAGATTTCAGATTCTGATGTTGTTTCAAAGCTGACAACTCAGGTGGAACAGCTTGTTAAGCAAATCAGCAAGATGAATGTGTCTTCCATTCATAGCGAACCTTCATTTTCTGATGAATGTGACTTTTGTGGTGGTCCACACCTCGATATCAATTGCCCAAGAGTTAAACCGAGCGAAGCCAACCAAGAACAATGTCATTATATTAGGTACAATTAAAGAAATCCACCCAATCCGTACTCAAACACGTATAATTCTGGTTCCATGAATCATCCCAACTTTGAGTGGACACAGCAGCAAAATCAGCAAGAACAACCTAGGTACCAGCAGCAACAAAGAGAGCAATACCAACAACAACCTCAGCAACAGTACAAACAGCCTGTTCAGGCTAAAGAAGAGGTTGAGCCAGATTTGAAAACCATGATCATGCAATTCATGAAGCAAACTCAAGCTTCCATCAAGAATCTGGAGACTCAAATGCATCAAGTGGCATATTCATGCTCATCCAAGGGAAAGGGTGTCATTCCAAGCAATACCGAGCCTAATCCTAAGGGAGATGTCATGGCTATCACGCTGAGGTCTGGTAAAGAACTCTCTGCCCTTACTAAAACTAAAAATTTTGTTGATGTTGCAGGTACCTCAAAAGAAGCTGAAACTGTTAAGGAACAGACTGTTCCAGAGGCCACCAAGCATATTGCTAAAGAATATGAGCCTATTCAAGTTCAGGAGGAACCTGGGGAGAAGTATATTCCACCTCCTCCCTATGTACCACATGTTCCTTATCCAGCAAGGCTTGTGAATCAAAAGTTGAATGAGCAAAACTCCAAAATCCTTGATACATTGAGAAAGTTACACATCAACATTCCATTTGTGGAAGCTCTGGCTCAGATGCCAAAGTATGCCAAGTTCTTGAAGGATATTCTGTCCAACAAGAAAAATCTTGAGAACATCTCCATGATCCAACTGAATCGAGACTGTTCCTCAATACTGCAGAACAGGCAGCAGCTTCCTAAAAAGCTCAAAGATCCAGGGAGTTTCTCAATCCCTTGTTCCATTGGTAAATTGAATATTGAAAATGCATTGTGTGACCTTGGAGCTAGTATCAATCTCATGCCGTATTCTATTTATGCTAAGCTAGGCTTGGGAGAACCTCAACCTTCTAGGATGTCGATTCAATTAGCAGATAGATCTGTACGTTATCCTAGGGGAATTGTGGAGGATGTGCTAGTTAAAATAGAGAAATTCATATTACCCGTAGACTTTATTATCATGGACATAGATGAGGATTTGCATGTGCCCATCATTTTAGGGAGACCATTTTTAGCTACGGGTAGGGCCTTGATAGATGTTGAAAAGGGACAATTGTTTTTAAGGATAAATGGTGAAGAAATAATTTTTAGGATGAATGAGGCCATGAGGCGTGCTAACTCAAGTGATGATACATGCTATTTTTTGGATGCATTCCATACCTCGTCTATTTTGCAGGACTATCACCAAGACACTTTGGAAACACTGCTGGGGGAAGAAGTAAATATCTGTGAAGGAACAGGCTGTTCCCTAGAAACAGCAACAAAACCACCATTTCCACCAAACACAACTGGGCCCTCACACAAAGAACCACCTGATATACCCACCCCCAAAAGGTGGCGTGATAAAAAGATTCAAGGTAAGGATTTCCATGAAGGGCAGAAAGTGCTCGTGTATAATTCCAGGTTGAGGCTGTTCCCTGGGAAATTGAAGTGCAGATGGTCTGGACCTTACATTGTGAACAAGGTGTTCCTTCATGGGGATGTAGAAATTTTTAAACCAGGAGTTATTGAGACCATCCATTTCCAGGATTCACCATGACTCAAAGAGAACAGTGTGTTCGCTGCAAACAACAATTGCAGCAAACTAATTGGGCAACCCCCAATTTATCTATCCCTTAGTTAGATTTGTGTTAAATTCCTTTTTAATTTTGTTATTTTTATGCACTAACATGACTAATGATGAATTTTGTGGTTCTTCCTAAATTTTGTTGGCAAAGGTTTTAAATTTTCATTTCCTAAAATTAGGTTGGAGTTTGAATTTTTACCAAATTAATTTGGGGGTGTTTGCTGTCTTCCTCTTTCGGTAACGAATCTAACCCTACTTCCAATTTCCTGTTTACTGCATGCTTGTTGATAATCTGCAAATTTCCACTCTCATGGTGATTAAGTTTAACATTGAGGACAATGTTATATTTTAATTTGGGGGTGGGGAAAGAAAATGAATATCTTGATATATTTGTTGTGAGAACGGGATAAAAGCCCTAAAATTTTGATGAAAACTATGATTGAAATGTGAAATTAGCTTGTGAAAATTTGAGGAAACTCAAAATTAAACACTTGCTTGATATGGTTGTTAGTGTGTCATTCGAACCCCAAATATTGTGTCATTCCCTTTCGTTTTTCTGTCTTGTAAATGTTAGTACATGTTCATAGTTTTATTAATTCCTCGTACTTTGTGTTAAATGTCTAAAAATTATGTGTTGTTCTCTGTTTCTGAACAGCATGTTCTGTTTCTAGTTTTTGCTCTCTGTTTTCCCTTTTTTTCTGTATATAGCAGCAGAATATTATATATATTAAAAAAAAGACTTTCAATTGCCAATGAATGATTGCATGCTTGCACCTCAAATTTAGTGTGTGGTGAACCCAGTAATAATTCAATTTTCAAAAGATAGAAGTTCTGAAAATTTTGGGTTTTAATTCAAAATTCAATTAGAGGACCTTAAGCCCTAGTGCATGTAAAAGCCCTAAATTGTGAGAGCTTGAGCCTACATTAGCATGTAAAGCATTGATTCTTTGTGAGAGGGCTAGTACATATTGTCTTTAGGTAGGTTTTGCTTTGGTTGCCTAGTCAAAATGGTAAAATTTTGGAAGAACATAGGCTGAAAAAGGCATTTAGATCCCAAATTCACTCCATAAAAAGCTTACCCGTGCATTGCACTCACACTTTTAGGATAACCAACTTGTGCCTTAGCCTATTCTTTCTGAAACACTACTTAAAGGAACCAATTCCCTTCACTTTAATCCCAAAACGCCTTGAATTTGTCTCATGCCTCAGAACAAGCTGCTCTAGTTAAAGAAAAATACATTTTTGAGAAAATTTGAGTGTATAATGATAAAATTGTTGAAATGATGACATTTGAGGGATGATGATGGAGTGAGGACCACTTTTTGAATAAGGTTAAAAGAAAGATAAAAAAAAATAAAAATCCCAAATAGGAATTTTAGAAGATAACAAAAATATGTTTGAATAAAGTCTTTTCATTTTCAGGACACATGTTTATATCTTGAGCCTGAAATGAAATGTTTGGATGGTTGTATTTTGTGTGTTTGAAGAATCGTTCAGCCAATGTTGTGAAACAGGCTGTGTAGAGTGATTAGGTTGAGTAAGAATTGCTCAGCGTTGAGAACTGAGTATGGTGAATTGCATTGCATGTAGACAGAATTCTTACACTTAAATAGCCATTCACTTCCATACCTTAGCCTTAGCCTAACATTACAACCTATGTTTAAGACCTTTTGACTATGTTTGGATAATTTTTAATCCGTGGAGATAGGGCCAATAAGCAAAATCATAGCCTATTGATGTGTGTACTGAGCTGAGGAGTGAAGTTCCATTCCCTTCCTTGTGGCAACAAAGGCCATTTGAGAGTGAGTGAAAATTCCTTCCTTAGTGAGGCACTTTGGGGCATACATGTTGTTGGATTGAATTTTGAAGCTCAACCTTACGCTTTGACGAATTTCTTGAATTGGAATGCATGTTTTAGATCTGGTCTAACCACATGGTTATCAAGCTCTTGTGTGCTAATCAAAGGTTGAGTTAGTTGAAAGTTGAATAAAGTTCTGCTGCTATTGCTTTTTCTTTTTGTTGTCTATTATCTCTTCTAGATCTGTTCCAGTTATTGTTCTTATGTTTTCTCCATTGCCTTGTTTCTATGTCATTCCCTTTTCTTTTTATTTTCTTTGCTTTTCCCTTTTTGTTGTTCTTTTCTCTATTTTCTGTTGTGTTTGCTTGAGGACAAGCAAAAGTTCAATTTGGGGGTATTTGATGGGTTCATAATTGACCCTAATAACCATATGTTATTTCACTAAAAATGGGCTTATGGGCTATTAATTGTTATTAATTTAGGACTAAAGAACACTTATTGCAGATTTTGTGAAGAAAGCTGTCAAACAGCTGTCAAACAGCCCGTTGCAGGAAAAAGAAAAGAAAAATCTATAGACCAAAGGGTAATTGCGTGTAAAGAGTAGGAAGACAGCCAAGCAAAGACATGGGACCAGTGGAGATCTAGCTTGTTGAAGAAGATTTGGGCCTTGAAGTGTTCAAGTGGCCATAATCTGTCAGAACGGTCTATTTAGTGTACTTTTTAGTATATTTTTATGTTTCTTTCCTCCTAATTAAATAGATTACTATAAAATGAGAGAGAGAACTTTTTGGGAGGCTGAAACTTCATCTTCCAGGGGAGTTCCCTTTATTTTGGAGACCTAACTCCATTAATGGGGAGTTATTGCAATTTCTGTGGTTGTTCACTCATCATTATGAGTGAGTAGTCAATTGAACGGGCTTGGCCAGCAAGGGCTGGTTATGTAAGTCTTCTATTTTTCTTATTTATGAATGAATGATGCTATATGTTGTTGTGCTTGATAAAGCTTTCACTCTATTGCTAAATGCATGTATCTTAGTGTTAGATGAATGATAGGAAACTGCTTCCATCTTCACGGAACCTTTTATCATACGTCCAAGACCCGAAATAGGAATATTAGGGGATTGTATCGAGGGTTTTCTAAACAGAAATGCTGTTTCGCTCGTAATGCAAGAAAGAACCAACATTAAAGGCTCTTAATGTTGTAGTACATCTTAGAATCTTAAGAACACATGAAATTTGACTTAAGTGAGCTTTAAAACAGAGACCTTAACTTCACTTTATGTCATTCATGAATAAACAGGATGTGTAGAGGCTGAAAGTAACCTGTTCCGCTGTGGCCTAGCCTGTTCTCTCTTTTTATCATAACCAAAACACATTTTCTGAGACTGAATCTTTATCATTAGTATTTCTATTCACCATATCAAATCATTTCTCAACTAAAGAAAATCACACACCACGAACACCCTGTTCTGCAAGGTTTTTCTAGTAAAATTTGGTCATCAATCCCTGAGGAGACGATACTCTACTTATCATTTTATTACTTGTATCTAGTGCACTTGCTAGAGTCTGTTTTGACGACAACAATCTCATTAGCTACAAACTTCATCCATTCACTGAATCCATGCTCTACCAAAGCCTATCAAGATGAGCGTGATTGACATTCTAACAACAGTTGAATCGATCTGCCAGAAGTACAACAGATATGACATTGACAAGCAGAAGGATCTCAATTTCTCCAACAATGATGGCTTAGCTCGCCTCTATGCCGCCGTTGATGCCGATATTGAAGTCGTTCTTCAGGTCATCTTTCAATCTTTTTCTCTTTTTGCTTATTTAGTCTCCATTAATTGCTGCTAGAATAGAGAAAGATTTTACGAAATTCGAATCTGCTGTGTTGTTTGTGAAATGCGGGTGGATTCAAGTCAAGTGAGTGTAGAACTTTGTTAACTTGAGGAAAAATCCTTGATCGGAGCACTTCCCTGTGAGGTGCCGTTGGGATCGGCCGGGGACACTCCGATGCCAAAGTGAGTAAGTGGGATCAAGGAAACCAACGGAATTGACAAGAATGGTGAGAATGTGTGTGTACCTTGATAACCTAGGGGATCAGGCTATATATAGCTGGGAAGTTGTAACCTTCAGGTAACTAGAAAGTCTCCATTAATGCCTCATTAATGGCGGTTACGGGTTATTCTGAACCTGGCGGATTAGCTAATTAATAACTCATTAATGATCTTTTATGGCCGAGTCAGCGGCCAACCATTGTAGTGGCGAAGGGAGAGATTCGCCCTATAGGTCCGCCAGCGGATCTCTCTGAGCTGATCTGGGGAGATCCGCCAACCAGCTTCCTTTTGGAGACCACTACGCGGCGTACTTTGAGGTGAATATCCCTTTTGGTCCTCAGGATAATATCTCAATGTTATCAGAAGCCCCCCCAAAATGTCCTTAAAGTCCTTTAGGGCTTTTGAACTTCCGCGCGCCGTCATAAACACTCGCATTAATGAGCACATTGTTCAATGCCATTGGATGACTGACACGTGTAGTGGACACACTGTCCTAGGAAGAAGAAAACTTATTTCTTCTTCTTACGCTTTCTCTTTCTTCCTCATTTGCCCATTTTTCTCCTGCGCTCGAAGCTTTTCTGGGATTTCTTCTGGGTTTTGCACCAAGCTTCCGATTTCTCATGTAAGTTTTTCTTTTCACTTTAACTTTTCCTGGATGTTTAGAAGTTCGTCTTCATCTTCTAGATCAACTTCAGAACTTTTTAATTCTTCTTCTCCTCCTGAAATTGAAGTAGATTTTAGCTGGACTACCTCGTCATCGGAGAACTCCCCTTCTTCCGAGGACACGGTTAATTCCGATTTAGCTGAGTTTGATAACTCGGCGCGTAATCATTACCAGACTCGTTCCACTAGGAATCCCTCTCTTTTTACTTCTATCTCCGGTGCTGCTCCGGCAGGTGACCCTAGGTGGTTCCGGGGATCAATGGCCTCTTCTTCGATTCCTCCCAAGAAAAAGAATCCCCGAGCGGAGTCCACTCCGTCTCGCATGAATGCCGCGGATCTAGCGAATCTGGCGTATCGCTTTCCCTGGATCAAAAATTATGAGACCCAGCTCGCCGCATCTCATCAACGTCCATCCTGTCCGCCTAGCGGCTTCCTCACAGTGTATAGTAGTCATGTGGAGAGAGGGTTCCGACTTCCTCTTCCAAAGATGATGGCGGACATCCTCTCTTACTTTGACATCACAGTCAGCCAGCTACATCCTAACTGCTGGTTGGACATTGCTTTAGACTGCTACCTTGCCTCGAATTTAGGAGTTGTATACACGGGCCGTATCTTTAGATCTTTTCACAAACCCTCAAAAAGGAAGTCCGAATCTTATCTCACGTTCGCCAAGTTCGGAGCTTATTCGCCTTTTAGCGAAAAAATGTCTAATGTTCATTGCTGGGATGAGAAATTCTTCTACGTGAAGATAAAGGATGGCGAACCATTGGGCTTTCCTTCAGTCTGGAATCCCAAGCCGCTACATATAGCGGGTGACGTGCGAATTTTAACAAACAGTGATGAGGAGGTGGCGGAGCTCATGAAGCAGATTAAGGCGGATGCATGGACTTATGCAGATGCCTTAGCTTTCATGATGAGTGATATCCCATTGATTCGCCGGGAAGAGGATAAATTTATTTACTCAAAGATTGCGCAATTTGACCAAGGTACCCTTCATTTCTTCGTGAACTTTGATTACTTTAATGTTTTCTTTGGCAGGGGTGTATCTAAGGCCAATCACGCTCTTGCAGAGACACGCAGGAAGTTTTTGGAGGCTGAAGCACGCAAGAAAGGTCAAGCGGTGAATCCTCAAGCTGATACTGGTAAACGTCCCGCAGAGAAGGTAGTTGATCCCCCACTAAAGAGGAGGAAGCCCAACACCACTGGGGGCCTTAAGCTTATGGCGGACGCCATGAGGTCCGCCAAACCTGCTAAGGAGATTGCACAGGTAGTCTACCTTTTGATTTCCTTTCGTTCATCAAGTTTCGGACCGGAGTATGACTCTTTCATGTTTGTGTTAGACGGCGAAGCCTGATATTGGTGGATACTGGTCCGCCAAATTGGGAGCCCAAGGTTCTTTCGAGAACGAATCCATCCTAAATGTTCTGGATGAGGCCTTGGGTCAGGTGGGCGAAGTGCAGAGGAACTATGACCAGATTCCTGGTTCAATTCATGCCCAAAAGGGGAAGACGGAGCTCCTTTCGGTGAGTTTCTTTTAGAAAAGATGTAGAAAGTATTAGTTCCTTAGTCCTTTTGCTTTTTGATTGAATCGTTTGTTTTTTACAGTTGTATGCTCGCCTTCGCACCATGGAAAATGAGCTCCTTCAGAATGTGGCGGATAAGGCAACTATTGAGAGGTTGGAGAAAGAGATAGTGGAAGCCAATTCCACTATTGCTTCTATTAATGCAGGTCTTGCTTCTGCGAATGCAAACCTTGCTTCTGTCACAGCCGCCTTAATTCTCAGGGATGAGGAGATTAAGAGTCTAAAGGCAAAGATTGCATCTGATGCCAAGAGCCACGAAGACGCCCTTGGAGAAGCTGAATACACGGCGGGTGTGCAAGCTTTTTATTACGGCGAGATGCTTATGGCGTACTTCTCCTTGGCGCATCCTGAGATTAACTTCACAGATCCACAATTCGCCGTCCCTGAACCGGAAGATGTGGCGAAGTTCAATAAAATGCCAGACGCTAAGGAGTACCTCCGTGATTACGTTCGGAGATGGATGAAGGGACCTATGGAGGAAACCAAACCCTCTACTACGGTCTTGGTGGATGAGCTTGATGAAGTGCCCCTTAAGGCGGATGCAGAACCAATTCCTGACCAGGCTCTTCCACTTGGTCCCGCATCTTTGGTGAATAAGGAGGTATCTCTTGATGGCGTATCTGCGAATGTGGAGAAGGAGGATCCCCAAGCAAGCACCGTGGGCGAAGAAAGCGCAAAGGAGGATGCTCCTATTGTTGTTTAGCTTGCTTTTATTTGGGATATTGTAAAAACATTTCTAAGTACAATTTGTTTTGATCCTTTATGGAAACTATGTTATTTTACCTTTACGTTTGCGTAAGGAAATATATAGACGCCTAGGATTTGGAGTAGGTGGCCAGCCATACTCCACTGTATGAACCTTTGTGAAGGTTTGAAAGCTGTTCTATTCCTTCTAGAGGAATTAAAGCTGCCCAGGGGATCGATTTGCTACCTATCTTTGAGGTGAAATGATCCGCCCGTAGGACTTGTGAATTCCTTTCTGGGAAGGATAAGAGAGTGTAAAGACCTTGCGTCCAAGGATCGTTTTAACTCTATTGGAGATTGGGATCCACCTAGAGGCGGATCCGCCCATAAGATTGATCCTCTTATGTTTTTAAGGGCATCGAGGACATATCTCTAAGATAGCGATACATTGCAAATGTCCTCTTTTTAAGACTGGAATATTGATATTGCTGCAGTAAACAATAAAAAGAACATAGATAATAGAACAAATGATGTTTATTAATGGGAGAAACCTTATTACAGCAAGTAGGTCTTATAAGTGAGCCTCGTTAAAACCTTTAATAAGAAAAACCACATGGGAAAAAGCTTATTAAAGGAAAAAGAGTACTCAAGACCGTGTATACACTTCATTTTCTGACAAAGTATTTGCGGAGATTTTGGAGGTTCCACGTGCGTGGCAGTGTATTGCCCTCCATGTCCTGTATTTTAAACGTGGCTGGTCCAATCTTGTCCACTATCTGATATGGACCCGTCCAATTAAGTCCTAGCTTGCCCTTGCCTTCTTGAGATTGGACTTTATCAGCTTTACGGAGCACGAGATCTCCCACATTTAGATCCACAAGTTTGGCGCTTTTATCATGGTAAGCTGCAATCCGCTGTTTGTATGCTGCCATGCGTACATAGGATTGATCCCTGCGATCTTCAATTTGATCTAGGTGCTCCCTTAGTCGTTTGCCGTTGTCCTCTTCACAATAAAAGGCCACTCGGTCACTGGGGACCTGTATTTCGACTGGAATAACGGCTTCAACGCCATGAGAAAGGGCGAACGGTGTTTCCCCTGTAGCCGTCCTTGGGGTGGTGCGATAAGCCCATAAAACACTTGTTAGTTGATCCGCCCATTTCTTATCATGCTCTCCCAATCTTTTCTTTATCCCCTTCACGATCGTTCGATTGGTTACTTCGGTCATTCCATTGGACTGGGGATAATAAACGGAGGCGAATCTGTTCAGGATGCCCAACCCCTCACAGAAAGCCTTGAATTCGCCACAGTTGAACTGTGTTCCATTATCGGTAATGATGGTATGTGGAACACCGTATCTTCCTACTATGTTGTCTTTGACGAATTCCACCATTCGTTCTGCAGTAATGGAGGAAACAGCTTCGGCTTCTACCCATTTGGTGAAATGGTCCACTGCCACTACCACGTACCTTCTTTGTCGACGAGTCGGGGGAAATGGGCCGACAATATCTATTACCCAGAGGGCGAATGGACGTCCTTCTATGATTGGCCTCTGAATGTGTTTGGTAGTATGTGATTCATTCGCATGAATCTGACAATTGTGACAAGATTCTACCAATTTTTGGGCATCCAATTCAGCCGTGGGCCAGTAGAAACCTGCTAACCTGGATTTTTTCAAGATGGCGGCGGATGCTTCATGTGCCCCACATGATCCCTCATGTAGCTCTTTGAGGATCTGTTGCCCTTCTTCCGGTAGAATGCATTTCAGCCAAGGATGACTAAAGGACTTTCTGTAAAGGCCATCATTGATCAAGGAGAAATATGCTGCTCTCCTGACTATCCGCCGTGCCTATTCCTTGTCTTCAGGTAAGGTTCCATTTAGCAGATATTGGCGAATGACCGATCTCCAATCATCTTCTACCGTTGTGAGTAGGGATACCTCCTCTGAGGCAAATGCTGGAGCTATTTTAACTTCGAAGGGACAATCCGGATCTGTCCCGTTTTCTTCACAAGAGGCCATTTTGGCCAAATGATCAGCCTCTGTGTTGGACTCCCTTGGTACGTGAATCAGCTCCCATTTAGTTTCCTTAGGTTCAAGGTGATCCAGCAACTTTTTGACTTCCGCTACGTATTTGGCCAGAACCTCATCTTTCACCTCGTAATTCTTGATTACTTGGTTGACCATTAGTTTAGAGTCGCTATAGATTACGATCCGCTCCGGAGTGATTTCTTGGAGTAGGCGTAATCCCAGTATCAGAGCTTCATATTCAGCAGCATTATTAGTGGCATGGAAATTTAATTTTGCTGTGTATCGTAATTTTATGTATTGGGGACCTTTGATGACAACGCCTGCACCCGCTCCTTCCGCCGAGGAGGCTCCATCGGTGTACATTGACCATTCCTCTATCGGAGGCTTGGGATGATCTATCCATTCGTCAGTGAATTCATTCACGAAGTCCGCCAGGACCTGACTCTTTAAAGCTGACCTGCTTTCATACCTCACATCAAATTCACCAAGGCGAATTGCCCACTCCATCAACCTTCCTGAAGTGTCTGGTTTCTGCAACACCTTTCTCATTGGTATATTTGTTCGAACCACTACAGTATGCGCCTGAAAATATGGCCTAAGGCAGATTGCCGTGGTTACAACAGCCAGTGCCATTTTATCAAGCTTTGAATACCTGGTTTCGGCGTCTTTCAAAACCTTGCTCACGTAATAAATCGGAAACTGCTGGCCATCCTCTTCTCGAACCAGTAAACTTCCTCAGAATGGTGTGAGAGTTGGTCTTTCATTCAACTCGTCTAAGCTTCGAGGGCGACCTACTCATGACCGTGCATACAACTTTGTCTGTGACCGATACATACATGTAGAGATCTTCTCCCTTCAAAGGTCGACTCATCATGGGTGGCTCTATGAGGAACTGCTTGATTCTTTCGAAGGCTCTTTCACAATCCTCATTCCACTCGAATGCCTTTTGTTTCTTGATGACTTCGTAAAAGGGCTGGCATCTGCGAGCTAAACAAGAGATAAACCTGCCCAAGGCTATGATACGCCCATTAAGGCGTTGTACCTCTCTGATATTCCGTGGCGCTTGCATTTCCAGGACTGCCTTAACTTTGTCAGGATTTGGGCTAAGTCCTTTTTCGCTGATCATGAACCCTAAGAATTTTCCATAGGTTGCCCCGAAAGTGCACTTCTCTGGGTTTAACTTAATGTTGTGGCGTCGGAGTACGTCTAGTACCTCCTTTATATCATCTGCATGCTTTTCTACGGTCGTACTTTTGATGATCATATCATCCACATAGACAGAATAATTACCCCTTTTACTATCTGCGAATATCTTGTTCATCATCCTCTGATAAGTTGTACCTGCGTTCTTAAGCCCGAAGGGCATAACTTTGAAACAATAAGTGGCTTGGTGTGTTACGAACGAGGTCTTGATTCTATCTGAGGGCTCCATAGGGATCTGATGATAACTTGACTTCACATCAGTAAAGGAATACATTGCGTGACCAGCGGTTCCATCTACAAGCATGTCAATACATGGTAAAGGATAGTTGTCCTTGGGGCAAGCTTTATTGAGGTCTGTAAAGTCAATGCACATACGGTAAGATCCGCTAGCTTTTTTCACCAACACGACGTTCGCCAACCACTGAGTGTAAAGTACCTCCTCGATGGCATCCGCCATCTGGAGCTTGGCGATCTCTTCCTCAATCACCTTCTGCCTTTCTGGGCCATGATTTCTCCGTTTCTGAGCCACAAGAACTGCATCCTTATCATGTTGAGTTTGTGAGTGATTACGTCTGGGCTGATTCCGGGGAGAATTTCATCCTTCCATGCAAAGACATCCTCCGCCTCACAGAGCACTTTGGTGATTGCATCTTTAATCTCGCCTTTGAGCCCCTTAGCCATTCGCACCTGCTTTCCATCCGCCATAAGGTACATTTCGGTCTCGCCCAAGGCCATTGTGACGCGCTCCTCTTCATCTTCCTCCTTAGACTGGGGGCGAATCATTAATGATGCCGAATACGTCTCTTGGGCCACCTTTTGGCTACCTTTGATCATTACACCTCCCTTGGCCGTGGGAATGTAAAGCGTTAAGTGGCGAATGGAGATAAGAGCTGCAACTTCAGAGATAAAAGGTCGTCCGAGGATGATATTGTAAGCTAACTGACCATCCAAGACCGAAAACTCTAAATCTCCCCTCCAAACTTGATCATCGTCTGTAAGCTCACAGTCCAAAGTAACTTGGCCTTTTGTTTGAATAGTATGTCCCGTTATTCCCAAATCGACCACGGTTGGCTCTACTTGAACAGGATCAATCCTGAGTTTGGCGAAACCTCCTCGGGTAATGACATTGCATGAACTTCCAGTATCAATCATTACCCTTTTCATCTCCCAGCCTTCAACCATCATAGTGACGACCAGAGCATCTGCATGGGGTGGTATCTCAGGACCTGCATCTGAAAAGGGGCGATTTAATGACGTCCTGTCAAGGGCAGTAGTCCTTGCCTTTTTCAACGTTGGCTGGTACCCAGGTCCGCCTGCTATGACATTGATGGTACCCTTTCCTTTCTTCTTTGGGTCCTCCTTGGGTCTGTCACCTTCTCCTCTTTTGCCTTCTGTTTGGATGAACCGATCCAATTTGCCCCTTTCTATGAGACGCTCAATTTCTCGAGCTAATTCCCAGCATGCATCAGTGTCATGGCCATTTTTCCTGTGGTACTTACAATAGTTTTTAGGGTTTTACCATTATTGGTATATTCCCCCCCCTTTGGTTCGGGGTATGAAATGCTCTGCTTGTGTTGGCTGTTCTCGATCCACATAAGAACTTCACTCTTAGAAGCATTGAGAGGTGTAAAGGAGGTGACAAACGTTGATTTATTCCTAGAATCTCTTCGCTTGCTTCGGGAGGAAGGATCCTGACGCTTGTCTTTGTCCCGATCTCGAAGACGAGATTCGCCCCTATCTCTTTTTGGCGATGATGGTGAACCTCGGTGAATGTCGTCCACCTCTATAAAATCTTTACAACGCTCCATCAGCTCCGCTATGCTGGTGGGTTTCTTTCGGATGAGATCTTCCTGCAAACTCTTGTAGGTAGTGTTTCTTACGAAACATTCCACAGCTACGGAGATATCCACATCAACGATTTGTATGCACAATTGGTTGAAAGTGTCCACATACTCCCGAAGGGGTTCATTCGCTTTCTGCTTTAACTCAAAAAGCTTTCCAGATTTCACCACTGCAGGAATACAACCGGCGAATTTAGCACAAAATTCCCTGCTCAATTGATCGAAGCTGTTTATCGAGCCCAGAGGTAGAGATTGAAACCACAAATAGGCTGGGCCCCCCAGCATGGTGACAAACATTTTGCAGAGCACGGGCTCGGTGGCTCGGTTGAGCCTGACCAGTATTCGATACTTTCGAACGTGAGCTTCTGGATTATCTTTGCCTGTGTATATTGTGAGATTGGGAATCTTAAAAGCTCTTTCTGTCTCCTCCGCCTCAATCCAAGCTGCAAAAGGTGAATCTCTATTGGCGAACGGGTTGTGCCTGGCATTTTCTTCATTCATACAGAGCACCAGGGCTCTTACCCTATCATCAAAATTTTCCGGATCTGCCCTGGGACGGCCTCTTCGTGGTGATCTGCTTGGAGAAGAAGAAGAAGAAGAAGAACTTGAATCAGACGATGGATCTGATGGCGAACGTCTTCCTTCATTACCGCGTCCACTTCCTCCTCCGCCTCCTCCTCCACCACCACCTCTCCCTCCATTTCCTCCACCTGGGGGAGTCGGACCGCTTCCTCCCCCCTGGCCTCCTGACGGGATGTGTCTAACAGTTCCTGAAGGCGCGGCGGTGGTGGTCCACTTGCATGGGATGCCTTTTCTGGCCTTTTACTTCGCCTACGGCCAGTAGATGGGGGCGATCTGCCACGATGGGAGGATCTTGCTCGTCGGGGCGAAGGTGACCTTATCCGCTTATCCTTCTCTTTTCTATGCTTCTTGCGAGTTGGCCCTTTAGATCCGCCAAGGGATAAATTCGTCCGTGGACGCCTGGGTACATCGGACCCACCAAGATTCAACCCCGGACCCCTAGATCCGCCAGGAAGGGTCGTATCATTTCTTTGACTTCCTTCACCAGGGAATAACTCCCGATTAATTGGTCGCTCGCCACCTGATATCGTGGCCGTTAACATGGAATCCGTGTTGTGAGCTTGAAGGAATGAGGAGCTATGGGCACCTGGTCCAAGGCCAAAGTTTAACAAAGGCAAAGATGAAACGGTTGAAGTAGACGTCGTACTCCAACGCGGAGGAAGAGTCATGTATGTTCGAAGGCGATTTCCTATCTCGAGTCCATATCGCGCCTCGATATCTTGTGCACACATATTGATAAAAGCAGCGGTAGGCATGTTATTGTCAACATGTGTTATTGGAGCGGTTGTATCGGTGCGACCAGGACTAGATGGTGCAACTAACGGTGTTTCAATCCCTGAGGAGGGATTTTCACCTTCGTTGGTCATTGCGTTTTCAGCGTGAACGAAAAAACCCTTTGTTTGATTAAGGATTCCACGATCACCGCACCAATGTTAACTTGAGGAAAAATCCTTGATCAGAGCACTTCCCTGTGAAGTGCCGTTGGGATCGGCCGGGGACACTCCGATGCCAAAGTCAGTAAGTGGGATCAAGGAAACCAATGGAATTGACAAGAATGGTGAGAATGTGTGTGTACCTTGATAACCTAGGGGATCAGGCTATATATAGCTGGGAAGTTGTAACCTTCAGGTAACTAGAAAGTCTCCATTAATGCCTCATTAATGGCGGTTACGGGTTATTCTGAACCTGGCGGATTAGCTAATTAATAACTCATTAATGATCTTTTATGGCCGAGTCAGCGGCCAGCCGTTATAGTGGCGAAGGGAGAGATTCGCCCTATAGGTCCGCCAGCGGATCTCTCTGAGCTGATCTGGGGAGATCCGCCAACCAGCTTCCTTTTGGAGACCACTACGCGGCGTACTTTGAGGTGAATATCCCTTTTGGTCCTCAGGATAATATCTCAATGTTATCAAACTTGATGTGGACTTTGTTAAGTGGAGTTTAACTAATGCGAAGTACAGAAAGGGGAGCTTGCTTCGAGAGAGAAAAATAAGGAATCGGTTTTTTTATTTGAACGTGGAGATTCATAGAACGAAAGTAAGATTGCAGGAGGAGGTTCCTAAGTTGCAGAAATTGGCTGTCAAAAAGGTTGGTGTTCTTCTCTTTTTCATGATCGTAGAATTAATCAGTTTTATAGAGGAATGCAGAAAATTAGAATATGAGGAGTGCATTCGAGAATTATCAGACTGGATCGATGCAGTTTGTCTAAATATATATATGGATCAGAATAGTTAATAGTGTTTTAAGTGGCACACTGTTTGTGACAAATTCCAAGTCTGTTAGATTAGGGTATAATTGTAGGTTTGGAGAAAGTTTAGGGACAATTTTATGAGTTTATTTAATATAAGGGCAAATCTTCTTTTTTTGAGAAAATATAGAGGCAAATATGTATTTTAACCCTATATAAATTATAGTTAAGGATTTCATATATTGGGGTTTTCATCTTAGGCTTGATTCTTTCGATGAAAAGGAAAACCAAGTATATGGTTTTGCGGCACACAATCTAATAAAAAGCTGTAAAATTTCATGAACTATCAATAATATAAAAGAAGGATCAACTAATTGGACAAAGCTTTTATTAGAAGATAAATAAAAATAAATATAAACATTTATCTCTAACTATAACTGTAACCTAATTAATAACTAAGAAATAATTAATGTTAATTATCTCTTGCATCCCCCGTTGAATTAATTTGTAGTGTTTAAGCTACAATCTAGCCCAATCCCAAAACAACTAACTAATGGGTTGGTTGTTAAAAGCAATTCAACTCATCAACACTCAATGAGAATGAGTTGGGTTGGCTTTTAATTCAAATATTTAGATGTTTTTTCTATTCTTTTTTACTTTTTAATTAAGATAAAAGTAA
This sequence comes from Euphorbia lathyris, assembly GCF_963576675.1. Taxonomy (NCBI): domain Eukaryota; kingdom Viridiplantae; phylum Streptophyta; class Magnoliopsida; order Malpighiales; family Euphorbiaceae; genus Euphorbia; species Euphorbia lathyris. The sequence continues at coordinate 78,774,425 of NC_088912.1, forward strand.
AAACATATTGTAATTTAGGCCATTTTTTTGTTCGATCCAACTAAAACATATAATAAACATTTTGGATAGCGGGGTAGTCAAGTTGACCCGTTTAACTCTGATGTGAATTCGTCTAGAGGGTATAATGTGTGGATGAATATATATGGGAATGGATATAAGTTGATAAGTGTGTGTGCTTTTAACTCTACTAGACGCTACTACGTAGAGGCAAGTGTACCACGTCGTATCAAGTAATAATCCGGTTAAGACCGGGTATCGAATCCGCGGGATTTATAACTACAAGTATTAAACTACTCGGTTCTATTCGTTATCTAAGCGGTGAATACTTTAGGTTGGTTTGGGTGACTGATGGGAGTTACGCCTAGTAGGTTGTGAATAAAGTGTGGATGATGGGTGAGAATATATAAGTGTTCTTAGACTCTACTAGACGCGGCTACTTAGGGGCAAGTATACCCCGTCGTATCAAGTAA